>NW_024096508.1:2292500-2892500 GCF_016545835.1 Crotalus tigris
ATCATGATACGTCGTGACATATCACGTGATGTGGCGAGTTTGACACCCATGGTCTAGGTCAGGGGTAGGCAACCCAAAACATTCAAAGAGCCACTTGGACCGGTTTCCCACCAAAAACAAAACACTGGGAGCCGCAAAACCCTTTTGATATCTAAAATGAAGATAACACTGCATATATCCTTTTTTACCTTTATTATAGGTGTGTGTGTGTGTGTGTGTGTGTGTGTGTGTGTGTGTGTATGTATATGTATATGTATATGTATATGTAGGTCTTTGGTTGTTCGGGTTTTCTCCCGCGTAAAATTGGAAGTGTCTTGGCGACGTTTTGACGAAGTCCCATTCGTCATCTTCAGGCTGGTGTTTTCAGCTTCGTGCTTTGAGCAGCAATGTGTGGTCTTAGCTGTTTCTTCCTTTTAACTATTCATACTATTAAAACAATGATCACCAAGAGAATGCTTTAAGAGAATAAAATTACATACACACACAGGTAAAAAAAGGATATATGCAGTGTTATCTTCATTTTAGATGTCAAAAGGGTCTCTCTCTCTCCTCCTCTCTCTATCTGCCCTTGGTCTGCCACTCCTCTTCCCCACTCTCTTTCTTCTCTCTCTCTTTCCTCTCTCTCTCTCTCTTCTCCCCCCCCCTCCTATCTGCTGCTCACCTGGAAAGCTTCAAGCTGTTGTCCAACAACAACCTCGTCTCTTTTATGACTCATGGACTTCAACTCCCAGAATTCCTGAGTCAGCCTAGCTGGGCTAGCTAGCTCTCTCCTGCCCTTCCTGCTTCCTGCTTCCTGCAGAGACGCAGCAAAGGGAGGAGCTCCGCCCAGTAAGCTTTTCAGCTCCTCGGAGAACACTGTGAGTGCATTCTCTTTTACACACACACACACACACACACACACACAAAACACCACACACACACACACACACACACACACACACACAGACACATACAGAGAGAGAGAGAGAGAGAGAGAGAGAGAGAGAGAGAGAGAAGCAGGGAAGCGCAATTGCCTCTCTCTGTCTCTGTCTGCAAAGGCAGAGGAGGCTGGGAGCCGCAGGGGAAGGCTCAAAGAGCCGCATGCGGCTCCGGAGCCGCAGGTTGCCGACCTGTGGTCTAGGTGAATGTTAATGAGTTGGAAACAATACAATGAGTTTGAAAAAAAATTGTGCACATTATAGAAAGCAGAGCAAGCGTATCAGTCCATTTCTACTTATGATATTTATTTCTAGCATAAAGTATAGAAAGAGAAAAGAAAGTACATGATAAGTATGACATCAAAGCAACTGAGTTAATACTGTACAACTGGAAATAGAAAGAAAGTTCTGCTGGCAGAAAGAAGTGGGAAGTGAGCTCAAAGGCAGCTTTGGGTTTTAAGTAATGTCAAAGGCTTAGATGCTGCAAACAGTTCCCTCTTTTCTAAGGCAGAACCGGGCTTTTAATTCTTTCATTGAAAGTTCCAAAGCACCAAGCAGATTGTTGTCAGATCAAATTAAAAATGAACTAATATCAAATCTAATTACCCCCCACGTAGTTCTCTAATCTTCCTTCCCTCATCAGTTTCACCTTAACTTTGGCATCTAGAAATCAGAAAAACAGGTGTGAGCTTGTCTTGTTTCTAGGACAGTCTTCTACATTCTGCTGACCTCCATTTATATTCAGGCTACAAATTCCAGTATTCCCAGCCAGCTGGAGAGGATCCAGCTAGGGAACATCGATCTATAAGATAAGCAGGTGGTGAGAAAATGGAGTGGCAAAAATGCGGAGCAGCTGTTGAGAACATGCTTTTTGCTGTGCCTTTTTTATATATCCACGGCTGTGCTTTTAGCATGATCACTCTCAATCAGCTGCAGTAATTGTGATGAAACATTCAAAGTGCTGTTTTTGTGCACTGTATGTCAAAGCTTTGAGCATTCTGTGCCATAAGAATTTTACTCTGCAAAAGCCCTTTGATCGTGGAAATAAAGCATTTTTGAAATTTTTTCCTCCTTTTTCTTACAATGAAACAGTGATGAGGCTTGCATCCTGGAGACAACAAATTTTAGTCATCCTTTTGACTTCAGCAGTTCCATCATTTTTTTCCTTTGTATGGTGGTACTTCTAGTCATAAGAGCAAGAAAAATATGGCTCTAATACAGCGATGGCAAACTATTTGGGCTCAGCTTGTCAATTCAAAAAATGCTTAGCTTGACTCTGCTGGTGTCTCTGTGTGTCTTTCTGTCTCTCTCTCTGTCACACACACACACACACACACACACACACACACACACACGAGAAACAATTCATAAAAAGAGTAATAAATTATTAAATAAATACATACATAATTGTAAGAGCCGTGGTGGTGCAGTAGTTAGAGCGCAGTATTGCAGGCTAACTCTGCCAACTTCCAGCACATTTGTTTTATAACTAGTAATACCCATGACATCCAGAACCCTCAAAATGCCAAATATAGCCACGAGCCAAAAAGGTTGGAGAGCTTTATGTAGATAAATATATGAATGTTAATAGATGGAACTGACAGAAGTCGTTTTTAAGATGAAGTGAACTTCAGACAGAAGTGAGTTATTTCCTGACAGTTAGAACAATTAATCATTGGAACAACTTGCCTCCAGAAGTTGTGAGTGCTCCATCTCTAGAGGTTTTTAAGAAGAGATTGGACAATCATATATGTCTGAAAGGGTATAGGGCATTCTGCCCAAGCTGGGGGTTGTACTAGAACAGTGTTGCTGGCTGTGGAATTCTGGGAATTGAAGTCCACATGCCTTAAAATTGTCAAGATTGAGAAACACTGTACTAGAAGATCTCCAAGGTCTTATTCGATCTGAAGGATATAAACAATTGAGTGGCTGGTTAGAATAGCAGTTTCTTCTATTTTGATTGCAAGAGCTATTAAGCAGTGAAAGAGCGGACCTACTTTTCAAGCAAAAGTGGGAAGACCATTTGTCTAGAATAGTACAGGTCGTCTTGACTTAGAACAATTTGTTTAGTGACTGTTTGAAGTTACAGCTGCACTGAAAACAGCGACTTATGACCATTTTTCACATTTATGACCATTGCAGCATCCCCGTGGTCACATGATCAAAATTCAGACACTTGGCAACTGACCCATATTTATGACTATTGCAGTGCCCAGGAGTCATGTGATCACCTCTTGTGACATGACAAGCAAAGTCAACGGGAAAACCAAATTCACACATCGTGTTACTAACTTAACAACTGCAGTAATTAACAACTATGCCAGGAAAGGTCATAAAATGGGGCAACACTCACTACCAAATTTCTCACTTAGCAACAGAAATGTTGGGCTCAATTGAGGACAACTTGTATGAGGATTCCTATCCTAGGCAAGGGATTAGATTAGAAGACATATAAGCCTCCCCCAACCCTATAATTCTAGTCTAGTTTTTTAAAAAACCTATGACTTCTCTTACACATAGTAATTCTAGACGGCTCTGAATAATATTAAATAAAAGCAAAATAAATTAAACTGACCAAACCCAACGACAGCATCCCAAACACAATTCCACAAGGTCCCATGAACTCTACATTTATGCTTGGCGTTTGCAGCGTTCACATCTGTCCTAGTCCAATGCCTGGCAAAGAGTCAGATCTTCACAGTTTTACCAAGGACTTGTAGGGCAAGGGCCCTCTGAATTTCAGAAGAGAGGCTTTTCTATAGAATTGGACCAGCCATAGAAAAAGCAACTCTCTGAGGTCCTACCAGATGGCAACAGTTAAGGAAAGGGACTTGGAGCATGCCTATCCTGTATAAACTGTGGTCCCGCAAATGGCCCTATGACGTTTAGGTAGGTAGGTAGGTAGGTAGGTAGGTAGGTAGGTAGATAGATAGATAGATAGATAGATAGATAGATAGATAGATAGATAGATAGATATTTTTACTGTGGGCACAATGGCACACATTAAAATGAAATTTATTTGCTTGCTCTCAAAGTGTAAATGTACATAACACACATTTAAACATACTATATACAACTTATGTATAGACCTACACCCTTACATATAAGTAACATAAATATTAATCGCTGTCCATCTTGAATACATAATGGAAGGAAGATTGGTTGCAAAGTTACTTTGTCATCACTAATTGTAACCTGAACAGTCACTGTCTGAGGTAGTCGCTAAATGAGGACCACCTGTACATTTTAGGAGATTTTTTAAAAATGCTAGCTACAGAAAATACAGGGCTTCTGGAATATGCAATGAGATTGGGCAAAGGAAATATTTTTATTGGCCCCTCTTGCCTTCCTTTCAAGCTCCTTTTTGCTTTGGCCACAGGTCTAACTCAAAGCGGTTGTGCACTTCTGGGTCTTCCTGCCCTTTTGCATTACAGGATATATAAGCAAGATCCCACACACAAATTCACAATCTTCCTTTATTAATAAAGCAAAAATGTTCCATGTTTTTGGTTCTCTACAGCTTCTGTGATACTAAAACAGTTTGCCTGTTTTCTTTTTTTTCTGTCTTAGTAGTGTTCTTTAGAAACATTGCACAGCTGATATTTAACATGTCCAGACAAGAGTTAGGATTCCAGTTTTGCTTTCAGATCTGGAATAAGCACAATACTCCATTGTTAACTGGGCTGACTGCAAAAGGGATGGGTTGGGACTGTTGAAATAAAAATAAACAAAAAATTGTCCAGATCTAATTTCTGATTTTGAATGCCAGGCCCTTCTGTTGTAATCCTTTAGGGTGCCAAGCGCATATAGAATCCCAGGGCAATTTAAAGGCAAGGTAGGAGTAAACTGTAACTTAATATTATATATTTTTGTTAGATTCAGAATTCTCCTTTCTTCTAGGAATTCAAGACGGTGGACATTTATTTATCTACAATAATTTGAACACTTCTCCTCCAATTTGATGCCCAGTTGCCCTTTAAGATAGGTTGGATTAAGAGATAGGGGCTAACCCAAAGTTACTCAGTAAGTTCTCGTGCCCTTAAGTATGGATTTCTTGAGTTCTGTGTTCGTACTCCAGTACTTTAACTGCTACTACACAGGACTTCCTGGCTATGTTGATGGAGAATTATGAGATGTTCATGATAACTGGAAGGTACCATATTCACTGAAGGAGACTGAAGAAGTTAATGTCCAGAATTTTGACTGGGGTGAACTTTGGCATGAAAACTTTTTCTTTGAACCAATCACATTCTTTCAGCCTAACCTTACTTCATAGCGAGCTACTGGAAAAATGAAAGGAGGAAGTTCCTTGTATCCTGCTTTGAGGCCCTGAATGTAAGGAAATCAAATAAATAAAATTTCAAAAGCTGGACTTGATCCCAAAGTGTCTTGTTTAATTATTATTCTTACAAAAGTTTTATCAAGAGTTCATTGTGTCTTCACCAATTTTAAGTCCTCCAAACATTGTGGAACCTACCCCTGTAATTGTAACTGGGAATTAAGGTATCTTCTATCCAAAGACATTATATTTTTATTTATTTAAGATACTATTTATTTATTTGAAATTACATGAATGTTAGTATCACTTTATAATGCCTTGGTAAGACCACACTTGGAATATTTCATCCAGTTTTGGTCAATCTAAAAAAAAATGTTGAGACCTTAGAAAGAGTGCAGAGAAGAGCAACAAAGATGATTAGGGGACTGGAGGCTAAAACATATAAGGAATGGTTGCTGGAATTGGGTATGTCTAGTCCAATGAAAAGAAGGATTGGGATGACATGATAGCAGTGTTCCAATATCTAAGGGGCTGCTATAAAGAAAATGGGAGCAACCTATTCTCCAAAGCACCTGAAGGCAGGACAAGAAGCAATGGGTTGAAAGTAATCAAGGAGAGAAGCAACCTAGAACTAAGGAGAAATTTCCTGACAGAACAATTAATCAGTGGAATGACTTGTCTCCAGAAGTTCCGGGTGCTCCATCTCTAGAGGTTTTTAAGAAGAGATTGGACAATCATTTGTCTGAAATGATACAGGGTCTTCTGCTTGAGCAGGGGGTTGAATTAAAAGACCTCCAAGATCTCTTCCAACTCTTGTTATTCTGTTAACATTTATATAGCCGTTTTAACGTCTTAAGTCCCTGGATATTAACACCATCTCTTGGGAACTTCTGGCGCATGATCGACCAACATGGCGCACCTTGGTGTACCAGGGTTGCCAGACATAGGAACACAGAAGGACAATCTTGGCACAAGAAAAGCGAGCATTCCGCAAAGCCAGAGCTGCAAATGCTGAAGTAACAGTGTCTACATTTCTTTGTTCAGTATGTGGCAGAACATTCCGTGCTAACATCGGTCTTATTAGCCACCTACGGACACATCGTTGATGGCCCATAACCCACAAGATGTCAAGGTCTTCATCGAAATCAATGGACGAACAACGCATATAGCCATCTACTAACCAACTCCTGAGTGGCTTCCAATTAACCATGAAGGGATGCTATCTATTAGTGCTAGTAGCACTTGAGTTTGATGGATAAATTGTCTTACTTTGTACAAGAAAAATCCTGTATTGCAGTAAAAAAAAAATTATTGACATTTACCCCTTTTGTTTAGATTTTGTCCAAATGCTAGGTATTTTGATAGGCAATTGGATTGCCGTGCTCAGGGATTCCTCTCTTTCATAGTTTTGAATTAAGGCTGTGTAGGAGATGTCAGAAGTTAAGCCTATATGTCTCTGTCATTGTGTCTTTAATCTTAGCTATGATCAATGTGGTATCCTGCAGATATGTTGTAAACTAAAGGTCAGGCTGCTCGATATGTCTGAAAGGCACCAGGTTGGAGAAGCCACCTTGGCATTGTCATTTTCTGTGTCCTCCAGAGAATTTAGTCACAATGTTCCATCTGCCACTTCCCTGACTGCATTTGTTCTCATCTCCTGTAACTTGAATGCTATGTTCTTTTTATCAAGATAAAAAGTTCAGTATCTGCTAGTTGCCTCTAACTTCATCCCTTCCCTGTTTGCTTTTCAGAAATGCCCTTCAAAGAATTATATAAAACACTACGGGTGCTGTGATGTCTGAAACTGCGCAGAGGGACTGCTTTCTGAAGGTAGTCCTTAAATTTACCCCCCAAAATTTGTCTGTGAGCAGTTCAAATTATTTCTTATTGCTTTCTTGGGGTTGGACAACAGAATCTGTCCTAGCATGTACAGTGATTCTTTTGAAACTGGAAATATGCTACATCATAACGTGATTCACTTCTTATGACGTAAATAGATCTAAAGAATAAGCCATGGTTTGTTTTAGGACAGTAAATCACACAATTTACTGCTGGTTTACTGATTGCACTTTTGTTTTAGTATGAGGTATAAGTAGGAATGCAGGGTTTGTGTGAGGTTTCTGAGAATGTTTTTGTGTTGTGTCCAAGCTTTAAAGCATTGTACAGAGGTACAAGGCAAGTATAGTTTAGAAAGGAGAGAAATCAAGGTCAAGCAGATGTTTATTATCTGTAAGACTTGGAGCAGGAATTATACTGGAACCACTTTCATGTGAGGGAGAATACTGTTAAGAATATGAGCTGGGAGAGCATATCTCATAATTGCAGGAGAAGTAGGAAGTGCCAGGAAGGCCATGTATGTTTGGCAGTGAGTAACACTGCACTTCCAGCAAGGCTGCAGCAAGTTTTAAGAGATGGGTTAAAAACATCTCTAGTCAGTTGTCAAAATCAGCTACCAAATACAGCAGGTCTTTTCCGTGCGTATCTATCTGCACATTCATACAGTTTTCTTATTGAGGGCCATCACAGAAATGTATTAATCTTGATTTTGGATGATGTGTGAAGAGAACTGAGTGACCATTGCATTTCCCCCCTGTTATCCGTTTTTGGTATTAAAATAAAAACTTATTTGTGGTTACATTTTCATTTGCTTAAAAAATAATGAAAGCAAACCAGCAAATATGGAGGAAGTGGTGGCTCAGAGGTATACTGCTGTGAGAAATAAAAGAAACAACTGAAGTCTCCTGAGAGACTAAAGGTGTGCATATACACAGGAGGTATTCATCACATGTCTGCAGGATTTTCTTGCACTGACTTTCTCACTTTCTAATCAGTTGTGAATGAATGAATGAATCTCTGCTCCTCCAAATGCTTTTAGTGCAAAGGTGCCTCTCAACGCTTAGTTTCTCTGTAATTATGGCATTAGTGGAACTTAGGAGAAACTGACCTCAAAGGGATTCATTTACTGGTTAAATAAAGGCTCCCGTTTTCTACCATTGCTTGTTCTCTGCCAGGTGATCAGAAGGAGATGTTTGAACTGTTCCACATATTTTGTGCAAGAAAGTTGCTCTGTAACTTTTTGTAATTAAGAGGTGTTGATGCAATAAGTCTTGAACACACCTGAAAGCTATTAGTAAGCCATGGCATTGGTTATCCATGCAAGTTTATATTAATTGTTTGATTACTGGCTTTCATGAATTTAGAATCTCATCTGGCATACCAAGGGGGGCATCTATAAATCAGAAGAAAATTTCATGTTTTTATGTCTTCGTGTGTTACCAAGTTGCTGTATTTTATTTTTGGCCCACTGATGCGCCTCACAGAATACATGTAGGCAGTTGGGAAAGTAAATTGGCAAATTTATTTTGTGTGTGAACAAACAAGAAAGTGGTTGGGCACTTCTGTCCTGAATTCATGTATTCTCTTACTCAAGAAAGAAAGATAAAATATGAAATGTATAAAAAAGGGATAGTGGATCTATAGCTATCCAGATACTGTTACACTACAAATGCCACCATCCCTCACAGTTGTCCATACTGATTGGGGCTGCTGAGAGCTGTTGTTTAGAAATATCTGTAAGGCCATAGATTTTCCACCTGCTATAACAGCGCAAGTGTCTGCCCTCCAAAGAACTCTCCTTTGGTTATGAATTATTTGAGCTTTTTTCTTTACTAATGAAGGGGGCAGACATGAAGCTAAGGTGCCACAGCAATCCCATCCAGAGAAAAGATGATTTTTCTGCATCAGGATTGATGCTTTTTCATTCATTCATTCATAGGAAATGGAAATGGAGGTTGATTATAAGGGAATAAAGCCAGTCTCTAGTTCTTTGCTGCCTCAGATTCATTAATGTCTTTTTATTTTGCTCAGTTTTCCATGCTGCATAATGTTTCAGTAAACTGTTCCTGAACAATTTGCTTGTTTATGTTAAGCAGGCTCAGGATTTCCATTCAAAAGTTTTAAGATTCCCTCCAGTGTATCTATTAAAAGGATCGATTGATAAATAACTGGGGAGAAATTTTTTTCAAAATAACTAATATTAACAAAATGTAGATTTAACTTAGTGTAAAGGAAATGGGCAGTCCAGAAGGTCCATGAAGTACCGGTCTCATACTTGTGGCGCCTAAGCACCTCTCCTCACAAGTTTACAAATTCAGAATTTAGTGACAAAAATTCTATTTATAGAATAAAATAATGGGTAAACAGAGCTATACTTGTATAATTTTGTGTGTGTGTGTGTGTGTATGTGTGTAGTTATTTTAATATTATAAACTGCCCTGATCTTGGGGTAAGATGGGTGGCAAATAAATTTAATAAATATATAAAATAAATGAATAATAGAAATAATAATATAATAGCCTTTTGATGACCACAGGAAAAGGGAGGAATAAGCAGTGAATCATCATGTTTGATTATAAAACTTGCAATTTTTTTTCAATGGGAATTTGGGGGTATTTAGAGAAATGTGAGTGCTTAGCCATCATGTATCTTTTTATTCTGCCCTCAAGAAAAAAAATGCCACATTTTAATAGACAATGTATTGAGTCATTGGTCACGAAAAAAAGAAAGAGCTGTAGGCCATGTGTGGCACTCAGGCTGCAGGTAGCCGCTGCGTATAATACATCTTTAAAAACTTGGGAGACACCCAGTCCAAATGCCCTACATGCTATGTCCATGGATTTTGTAAAGAGGAAATCATGTGTGTATGTGAGGGCTCTGTTGCTTTCAAGAAGAAAATCTTGTATATTATATAATTGATAGCAGTCTGGTCATTGCTTTATCTCTTTGTTGAACTTTTCTGATTTCTTCAGGGTGTGATGTGACTCCAGTGACTTTCAAAGGTTCTTATAGCCCTGGTCTGATACTTCTGACTCCTAAGCAACCCCCAGTTTCCAAAATCAGAATTTAGTGGCAAAAATACATATTTGCTCCCTTTGACAAAACAAGGGATAGAACAGATGTCTATGGAGATTCTCAATCATCCAGGTCATGATTGTTCCAAAGGTGCTTTTTCCAAAAGAAGCTTCTTGGGTGAGAAGCGAAACGTTTTCAAGGAGAAACAAAACCAAGATAGTCCAGTTGCTTTGTGAAAAAGAACCTTTCGGACAGAACAAATGATGTTGATGATGAAAACTTCCAGTGTTGGAATATTCACAGCTTCTGGAGGCAGGTTGTTCCACTGATTAATTGTTCTAACTGTCAGGAAATTTCTCCTTAGTTCTAATGTTTTAACCCCCTCCAAAAACTTCCCAAAACAAAATGGAACATTTCAGAGGTATCCAGCTCAGGGATGTCAGTTACAAGAGATCCTCTGTAGCTCTTGGACCTGAAAAAAGGCAGAGATCAGTGGTCATCATTGCTTTGAAGTGATGCCTCTAAGCGTTGGACAAAGGCACTGGGGCTAGGACTGGTTTTGGTCCTTTCCGCAATGATGTCATGTGATGTACATAATGGAAATATAGCTAGTTCCCAGGTTAAGAACAAATGCCATTCCTAACTCAATCTTTAACTCAAATTTGTATGTAAGTCAGAATTCATACTTGTAAATGGACAGCCTATTGTTAAAAATGGGAGTTAGCATTGTCCTTGAGTCGATGAAGCACTGAAGCAGTACGGTGCTTCCAAGAATTGCTGAAAACAAGCTGTATATTAAAAACATGTGGTTTCAGCAGTTCCTGAAAACATTGCGTGGCTTCAGTGCTTTGTCAGCACGAGGAAAAACACCATTTGCCATTTTTAGTAATGGGCAGCCTTTTTGTACTACAGATTGTCCATATGTTGGATGTATTTAACCCGGGGACTCCCAATAGAGAAAATTTAGTCTATGTTCACTATTCCTTATAGCAGTATTTAAAGGATGACTAATTCTGTATTGTGGAAAACAATCAGCCAAACTCTACTGAAAATTGAATTGCAGCTGTTATTTTGATAGTGGATGGCAGCTGTAAATGGTCTGCATTCCCCAGAGGTATTGGTCAGAGAGCCAGTTTGGTATAGTGGTTAAGGGGCTGATCCAGAAACCAGGAGATTGTGACTTCTAGTCCTGCCTTAGGCATGAAAGTCAAATGGGTGATTACAAGTCAGTCACTCTCTCTCAGCCCACCTCACAGGGTTGTTGCAGGGAAAATAGGAGGAGGAAGGAGTATTATGTTTGTTTGTCACCTTGAGTTACTTATAAATTAATAAAGAAGGGATAAAAATCTAATAAATATATTCTTTGCTGCATCAAAGATAATGTCTTTGCACTCAACCATCTTTGTGATTAGAATATCCTTGTAATGTCAGTCTGCTTGCTCGGGACCAAAACATGAAGGTGAACCAGCTACTTGGAGAGTTGTCTTTCTTGTACTTCCTGAGAAGGTACAACTCTCTTCCTGTTGATGAAAAAAAACTTTCAAAACTATGAATATGCTTGAAGAGATGTCCCAAACATCAGAAATAGCCTCTGAACTACATCAGAGCACGTCAAGCTCTAGATGTGTCTCTTGTGCAGATGTAGCACCACAGTGTGGACTTTTTCCAATATTTTCCACAAGGCTTTGCTTTGATGAGACCATTTGGTTGGCTTCTAGTGAAAATGCTTCCACTTCACATACGTCATTCTTATAGCTTCGTTTTGCTGAACTTTGACCAGAAGATCCGGTTTCCTGGGTTTCAATCTTAATTGTGGACTCTGTCTTATCAAACATTTTCATTCATAGGGACAAAGTCCACAAGCTATTTTCCAGATTCAAGAAATTGCTCAAGATGACAGATGTCAACCTGTCTACAATTCAGAAGTATTCAGGATTTCTCCTTCTGGGGTCAAAGACTACCATGTCATTTTGAGTTAGGGCTCCTTAAACAATTTCTGTGATATACTTGCTCTTGGATTTTGATAACTCATTGCCACTTTGAATCTGAATCTGTATGAAGTGAACTTATGATTCACAAAAATATTGTGTAATAATAAATATGTTGCTCTTTAAAATGCCCCCAAAACTCTTTGTGCTCTGAAGGCAACTTCCTGTAATACGCCTGCTCTTCACTCGCAGAATGCTTGCAGACATTTTGTGTGGTTAATATGGTAGGCACAACACGTAGGCATATACCGGATTTGGGAAGACTTTCTGACCATCAGACATATTGGATTGGGTGAGCCAACCAAAAGCAAACGAAAATAAATTTTTAGGAAGTATGGTAGAATGGAGCACTTGTGATAGATTGACTATATTCTTGTGGTTGTATACTTCATAACCATAAAGTTCCATGATTTGTCATCTTTGTGTCAAACAAGGCCTTATTATTTACTTATTTCCTGCCTTTATTATTCTTACAAATAATTCGAGATAGCAAACATATCCAATACTGTACACCTTCCTCCTCCTATTTTTCCCACAACAATAACCCTATGAGGTGAATTAAGCTGAGAGAGATGATTGGCCCAAAGTCATCCAGCTGGCTTTCATGTCTAATGCAGAATGTGAACTCACGGTCTCTTGGTACCTAGTCTGATGCCTTAACCCAGGGGTAGGCAACCTTGGCTCTTTTATGACTTGTGGACTTCAACTCCCAGAATTCCTGAGCCAGGCTGGCTCAGGAATTCTGGGAGTTGAAGTCTACGAGTCATAAAAGAGCCAAGGTTGCCTACCCCTGCCTTAACCCAAACCACTTATAGAAATGTTAAGTGGTTTGGACACGGGATTCATATTTTCTCTTGTTCCAGGAGAGCAGCCAAGATGATTCTCTTTTGTCAAATATAAATGGTTGTATTGCTATTTGTTTTGTATGTTTTGACTTTTTATTTTGTTTTGTTATTTTATTTTTCACTACCTTGAGTACCCAACTGAATAGACAGATAAAAATATAAACAAATAATTGTATATATTTCCCCTCCTATATTCATTACCATTTATGGTTTAGCAAGAGATTAATTTGAAATTAATCTAAATCTTCAGACTACGAATGAAATGCTTTAGTGGAAAGAATGGTGCATTTATGAATATTTGCCTTCAAGCCTTGGCAACATATGCAAAAGACCAGTTATATTTTAAATTGGGATTCATGATGAAGGATATATAATTTTATTCCACTGTCCTTCCTTCCTTTATTTTCTATTCTTATCCAGAAATGCCTTCCTTGTTAACATTTTATCACAAGCAAGCTCATGGCTCCTAAATGTATTTGCTATAACTTTGTTCATTTTGCAATGTATACACAAAATCTTGAGTTAAAATGAGTCTCTGGGCAATGCAAGGCAAATCTTAAAAATAGTGATTTGAAACCACAATTTCTTAAACCGCAGTGCTCAACCTCCCTATCCTAACTTCTCTTCCCCCCACTAGTATTAATCCCCAGATGAGGACTGTTTGACAACAGCAACTCATGAATGTTCTTCCTCCAATGTATTTGGTTTGATGAAAAACAGGGATTGTGTGAAAACAGACCTTTTTTGTTCAATATGGCATCCTGAAAATATTAGCTTTTCATTTGAAAAAAACGAACCACCACCACCACCAGGTTTCTAACCTTCAGGGCTGTTAATATTTGTGTTACTTGTCAAGGAGGAGCTGAGTAACATTTCCAGAGCTTGGTGCATCAAGGCTTTCTATAGCTTAATTTTCTTTTCTAATTATAGTTTATAGCCTTTATTTAACTCTCCACCTTGGGAATGATGGTGCTCCTCAATCCAGCTGAACAAGCCCCTGAAGCATCTGTTGTGAACTGACTCAGATACCTTGACTAGCACTCTCAGCCTATTATTCCCTCCCATAACGGCTCTGTAAGATGCCAAGGGAGAGTTTGCAGTGCTGGTTAGTCGATGCTGCTGGTTGAATCTGAGAATTTCTGTGTGCCCAGTATGTAAGTGCTTTGCTGTTCAGCTTAAATCCTTGTTTGTACCTTTTAATTGCCGTCTCTCCCCCCCCACACACACACACACACTATCTGAATGTGACTTTTCTTCAAGGACAGGTTTTTGCCTAAGAGACGGTTTCTCTTGACTGTAAGAGAGAAAATCTGGACCGGTTTGTGCCGTGGAAAAACAGGCTCTGCTGATTGATCCTGCAGCAGTTCTGTAATGCTGGGTTCTGAACGTCCTCTTCATTCCCATGGTAACGGACTGATGTCACAGCCTGAAGGACGTGATTTCAGTGCCTGGATGATGCATGGGATTTGTTTCATGTGAAGAGCAGGTGGACTTTTGACAGGACTGAAACTCCAGTAAGGGATGGGAGTGGAGCGGGGCAGTTCACCTCACGGGTGTCAGCCTGCTTACATAAACACAAGAGAAGTGTGATGTATCAATCAGCTGCTTCTTTTGCCTGCCTGCTGACCAACCTTGAAGAGGGAATGACCTGCTGCAGGTATCTCTTGTTTGGATAAGTGTTTTGTTCTGGCATAGTGGGATAAGGAGGGGCAGGGGTTTTTTTTAGCTCTCTCCAGCTTGGTGCTTTCCAGGTAGTTGGGTGAACCCTCCTGTTATCCCAAGCCAGTACAGCCAAGAGATTGAAGAAGGCTGTTCTAGCACGGTACATATTTTCACTTACTTTGGTATTGTTTTCCAGTGTTGTGGCTTCATTTGTATCCCCTTTGAATCATTTCATGTTTACTGAGCCATGTTCTTCTCAGCTCCCCTCCTCCTTCTCTCCCCCCCCCCTTTTATTCATTGGAAAAGGGAACTCTGGTCATATTTTCCTATATCCTATGAGCAGATTCCAAGGTTGTGGAACAGCGTCTCCACCCATTTAATTTGGCTGCAACCTTTTGCTCCCATGAAGGCTGTGTTGATTGTTTGCAATCTCATGGTATATATGCTTTGGCATGCCATGAAGGGACCTATAATCATGCTGCCCATTGTTGGCTGGCAGAAGTGACTACAAATAAAAAGGGTGTGCAGCCGCAGGGCCGCTGAAATAATAGTGAGGTACTGTTTCCTTCTCCCCCCCCCTCCAACTCTGCAATACAATTTCCCATAAGCAATCCCATTTGGGGGGATTTATTTTTAACTGAGAAACATTAGGGCTTTAGTTTCACCACTCCAGTTTGGGAGCCTAAAAGCACGTGTTTCCTTCCCTGTGAGATTTTGCTATTTTGCTCTGTCCTTCATTTCTTGCTCCTGCGTCCGGGAGAGTTCATGGGTGTTTCCCGTGCTTTTATTTGCGTGCTTTCAAAGAGTACCCAAATCTTATTGTTTCATTGTTGTTTGCACTGATGGCTTCTTGTTGCAAACAAGCACATTATAGGATTAAAATAGCTTAGTGGTGGTAGAACCTTTTTTTGAATTTTTGGAGTTCAGCCCAGACTATCTCTCAGAATATTGCAGCCATGTATCCCCTTGCTTTCTCTTAAGTGCTCACTTGCATACCTGGCAGTTTTATCTCAGCTGATACAAGGAAATGTTGTGCTCTTGCAGCACCCACAAAAATTGCTGCTGTGTATTATTTTGCTTGAACAAACAAGCTTTGTACTTAGTTGGGTAAATTTTTATTATTCAATAGAGGTCTCCAGCTTTGGCAACTTTAAGACTTGTGGACTTCAACTTTGGCTGGGGAATTCTGGGAGTTGAAGTCCACAAGTCTTAAAGTTGCCAAGGTTGGAGATCTGTTTTAGAAAACTAAAAGGTAGCATGGACCCCTGGTTGAAAATAATTGGCCACTTCACTGATCAGTCAATGAATTGGTAATTCTATAGGCTACTTTGTTGGGCTCTGGATTTTCTGAAGAAAGTTTTTAATGCTTCAAAGTATTGAATGATTTGAGGGGGGGGGAAGCAAGAGATTATGGGAGAAAATTAATTATGTCAGGGTAAAGAGAAAAATAATATTGATCCAGGTATATTGTCATTAGATATTTTATAATAGGATATTCACTGGCAATCCCCAGTCCCCCTCCCTCCAGTCCCCAGGTCTCCTCAAATCAGCAGCACAATCTTGATATTTTTTAGTTTAAGAAATCCAAGAAACTTCACTTGCCAAAACTAAGAAAAACTTTAACCCATTTCAGTCCTATTCCCAGTGGCAGAAAATAATAAAAAGACAAAAGACAAAACAGTGTTTTCCCCCTCATTTCATGTATGGCAGTCCTCAACAGAGCCTGCCTATTACGGTTACAAAGTTGCCTCATTTAACCACCCCCACCTCTGCTGTCCCTGATGTGGTTATGTGGAGTACGGGGTTCCTTGGGGACGGGCTGTAAAAGGCATCCCAAGATCTCCCCCACCCCCTGAGGCTCTCCTTCCCTGGCTTCCCACCCTTCATGGTCCTAACAAGTCTTGGACCACCTTTCACACACCCGCAGATCACTGCAGGTCTTGGGCCTGCTTCCCACCCCACCAGGTCTCACACCTCCTCCCCACCCACCCCATCATTATTCGCACACTTACCTTTAAAAGATCTGTGGAGTTCTGGAGCTTGCACTGGGGAAAGACGGCAAGCTGCTTCGTCCCTCAGCATCCCTTCAGGTCACATTGCTTTGTCCCAGAAATGGGTGCCATTTTCAGAGTGGCTACAATTCATGGTGGCCACTCCAAAAATGATGCTTGCTTCCAAGATGGATTCAGGAAGGTAGGAAGGACTACCTATATAGAAGAACTTCCTGACTATGAATAAAAGTTTAGCTGAGGTCCTACATATCTAGCTGTCTGCTGTGCTCACCTCATTCTGTCTTAAGTTTGGGTTGATAATGGATATGGGCATAAAGGCTGTTATGAAGCACTTCAAAAATCTATTAAAGATATTTTGCTAACTAGAAGTCTCCCCATTTTCATCTTCTGAATATAAGCCTGCATTTGATTATGTATTCCCATGAAATCCCTTGTATACAATAACACTTTCTAAATTTTAGAAACTTTCACTGAAAGCACAAAACTGGATCCAGATTTAGTTACATTTGGAACAGCTCCATTGAAGTCAGCTGGACTTGCAGGAATTATAACCAGTGCTTTTTTTTCTTTAAAAAAAATGTGCCAGAACTCACACACGTCATACAACCCCCTTGCCTACCCTATAAGGTTCCATCCCAAAAAGGTGACGGAACTCCGTTCTGGGCGTTCTGTGAGAAAAAAAAAAGCCCTGATTATAACTGTCTATATCCAATTGACTGTGATGAGGTCAAATTCTAGAGCAGAATGTCCATCTTTTTTAAATAACCATGCTTATAGGTTCACAGTCAATGCTGTGTTTTTTTTTAAATTTCAGACTTAAGTTAGTTGTTTCAAACATTATTATATGTTCTTAGATATTACAAAGCATTTAATGGTTCTGTGTGTTTAAAAACAGAGATACACAATCTGATGCTTTGGGTTTTAAATACTGTCAGCTTTGGGCAGTATGCCTCATGGCAAGTAATAGTGGGAACTCTATTTTAGAAAGTCTAAATGGGAATTACAGAGTTGCTTATCTCTGGTTTTCTGTACGTATTATCTGCTAGGCTATATGACTGGGTCCTGCTTGTACTTTTGAGAAACAGTAAAAATTCTTTTTATAGGTTAAATAATGGGTAAACAGAGCTATATTTGTATACTTTATTGCATTTAAATATTTATTGTTATGGTTTTATTATGTTAACGTTATAAGCTGCCCAAAGTCTCCTCTTTTTATTCTGCCCTCAAGAAAAAAATAATAATGCCACATTTTAATAGACAATGTATCGAGTTATTGGGGTCAGGCTGCAGGTTGCCCCTGCCCCCAATACAACTTTAAAAACTTGGGAGACACCCAGTCCAAATGCCCTACATACTATGTCCATGGATTTGTATGGAGGAATTCATGTGGGTATGTGAGGGCTCTGTGTTGCTTTCAAGAAGAAAATCTTGTATATTATATAATTGATGGTAGTCTGGTGCATTGCTTTATCTCTTTGTTGAACTTTTCTGAGTTCTTCAGGGTGTGATGTGAGTCCAGTGACTTTCCAGATTCCTGACTGTATGAACTGGGAGGATCTGTTTTGAGTAGCTGTAATAAAAACAGCAGTCCCCAGCTGGAAGTTAGTCAAATCTCCAGTATCAGCACTGTGAATTCCAAGATGGAAAAAAACAAGTTTCTTAGGCTTATTTTCTCTCTACCTCTTGGAGAAAAAGAGGGATCATTTGCTTGACATCTTGCAGAATCTTAGCGAGGCAGTGAAAATGTTTGGTTTTGTACATGTAGCCTCCATTAGCAGTAATAAAGCGTGGTGGGAGACGTAATTCAATACAGGAGTCCCAGTCCTGGAGATAAGACCATGGAGCAGGCTGAATGTTCCCATCCTCTTATTTAACAGCATTTATTCATTCCTTGACTTTCTTGCTTAGTTACTGGGGTTTATATGCCTCTAAAAATTTGATATTATCTTCTTACAGTGTAAGGTTAAATACAATATAATAAAATAACAAAACTAATCACTAATAATAACAAAAATTACTAAGAGAGAAACTAAGGCCCCCAAGAACAAAGGCATCTAAACACAACCCAGGGTGGGGATTTCAATTTATTCTAGATCCCCTCCCAGGGCTTTCTTTATAGGCCATGGTTGATGATTCATTATATTATGCAATGGGCTAACTTGTTAATTGACTTGAGCATTTTGTGCAAACTTCCACTGTATATGTGTGAAGATGAATTTTCCCTTTACTGTAACCCCAGTTCAGTTCAGTCTTCCCCTTAGTTATATGTGGAAAAATAACCAGCTAGGAGATCTGACTACAGATCTTTCTCCATCTCCATGCTGAGAAAAGGCGTTCAGGTAAGACAACGCCCCTTCCATATTAATAATATCATTGATGATTTGTAACCAGACCTTTTCTTTTTGGAAACATTCTGGGCCAGCCTTCACCAACATGGGACCCTCCAGTTCCCCAAATTTTCAATGGTGCTCTAATTTGGCAATAAAAATTGTAAATTGGGAGTTAATAGCCCTACATCTGGAAGGCCAAGGCTAATCTGACTGGTCATCAACAGAACATTGGATTACATGGAGTTGCTGAATCTGGCTTTTTGTACTCTCTCTTGGACAGCAAAAGTCTGTACTGTTTCCTCAAGCAGGCAGTATCAGGGATAACACCAGAAAAGAAGTGGAGAAAAAAAGCCTAAATGCTTTTTAGATTCTTTCAGCCTGTATAGTCATTTCCTTCTTTGAAGAAAATTAAAAACTTTGGTGTCAGTGTGCTGTTTCTGTTTCAGTCAAAGCCTGTGATCTTTTTGGGAGTTGTACAAATTGTAGTTTTACTATCTTAGTGTCCTAGCATTTTATAAGCTTTGAACTTAGTTAAAATTGAATCACAAAGAATTCGAGGTGTGTTTGAATGTCCTTTCGGGTTAAGCTGTTTTGATTACCACAACAGATAGATTTCTGAGTTTCCTAGTTGGACATCTTTGATTTACCACATCAATTCGCTGTTGCTCCCTGGTGCAGCCTAATTACCTGCATCAACAAAAAATGCCCTATATCTTTGGGACTAAAAGTGGGTCATTCTTCTGAGATTAGACAAAGGATATAAGATAGCTTCCCAAATGAACCAAATGAACTGTATGTTCATCCAAACTCTATCCTTCTCGTCCATCTTGCATTTTGATGCAATGATGGTGGTCATGTCTACTTCCAGCTCATCATGAATCCTCCATTTTTATACATGTGTTGTTTGGTTTATTTATTATTTGTAGAGTGACCAATTTTAGCTTGCAGGGTTTTTGTTAGCATTCTTGGATTGTGTTAAAAGCAATCCTAATCATACAGAAAGCCTCCTCTCCCCCTTTATAAAGCTTTTTAAATGTAGTCTACACCCAGATTGCTACTATTGTATATATGGATCAAATGTAGTTCTGCTACCCTAAAGATCTGCTGAGCAGCCATTTGCTTCAGGGGATTCTTACATGGCTTCCAATACCTGGCATTGTGATTTTTGAATTTGCTGACATCAAACTGATTTCTTCAGGCTGTTATAGCATTACAGAAATATCAACATCCAATAAGGAATACAACTGCTCCCTTCAGCAGTCATTGGTTGCTTTTATTGCTCAAAATTGTGGAAGCCAGCTTTGATGTGCTTATTAACTGGATTGATCCAGCTTTTTTCCCCCTTGATTTTTATTTTTCACAGGAAGAACTTGCAAGCCTGACTCATACTGTGATGCAGCATAGATGTACCTACTATAGTCATCTGTGTTTGATATGTATTCCCCACCCCCGCCTCCACGCACCTTCATTTTGTGATCCTTTGATCACCCCATTGGCATTTAAAGTAAAGTAATTTTCACTGTTAGGATGCTCTATTTTCATTTTCTTCCCCTTTGGCCTAAAAAGTGTCAAAGTGCAGTAAGCTTTCCAAAGTTAAGCAAACCTATTTATACGTAAGCCTTTTCAAAACCCCTGAAAAGTCAAATAACATTATAGGATAAACATTTTCTCTGTCATTCTAAGTGTAGAAGGATTCAGAAGCCCTCATAAAGTCATATGACCTCATCAAATGCAGACTGGCACTACCAGCAGGAAAAGTGTTTGTGGAATACCTTTGGCACTAGACTTTGTGTTATTGTATGTTGTGTGGAAAACACCTCTCTCCTTCGGAGAGGAAATTAAGCAGGAAGACTCGTATGTGCTATCTCTGTGAAACAGATGGGATAAAATATGCAGCTTTTCATGATAGAAGCTTAGCACCTTGCTTATACAGATCAGACCAATTTTGTTTTGTTTTTAGTAAGTGCTATCTTGTTCTTTGTACTCTTCTCTCTCTGTAATGTTTTTCTTCTATCTCTGTGTATTCAGTTTTAGACAATTGTGTTCAGTTGCTTAACATTTTGCGAAGTTTTTTTTTATTCTTTGAAAATCACTTATCTACTTCCATTTGAATATTTTTAGGAAGCAAATACTGGAAAATGTGTGCAAGCCTTAGTGATTGTGATAGTAAGCACCACAGTGAAACAATGCAAGAAAGAACTGAGGTCACCATGGATACACAGTTGAAAATACTCAGAATAAGTCCTCAAAAACAGTTTGTCACCTTCCATCCTCAATGGGATGTCTGTCTGAATTTATGCCACTGTTACGTGGGCAAATAAAACTGAACTGGGTTTCATTGAAATAGTCCAATGCCATTCGCTGCTATTACTGCTTGGATGAATTTGCTGAGCTGTAGGACATGGTCAACCTCTTTTGAGGAATCTATTGAAGATAGATGCAATGTCTGTCTATGGGGATTCTCAGTCATCCAGGTTGTTCATGGTTGTCCTTTTTTTTTTTTTTTTTTTTTATTGAAAATTTTTAAATTTTTACAAAAACAAATCTTCCCATACCCCCCCAACCCTACCTCACCCCCCTCCTCCCCAACCTCCCAAACCCTCCCCTAGACTTCCCAGAGCTGAGTACAGGCTTAATTGAGAAAAAAACTTAAAACACTTTTAAAACCTAAACAAATTTAAATACAATCATCATTCTATATAAACTCCCTCCAAAAACGCAAATTTAAACATTACTTTCTTTGAATATCTATAGCTATAATGTAAAATCTAATTTCTCCCTCTTTCTTTATCCTAATACAAAAAAATAAACATATAAACCTTTGTTGTACCATTAAAACTAAATACTCTTAGAAAACTTAAAGTAAATACATATTTCCTTCAATCTTCATAATCTTCTCACCTATCCAAAAAAAAAAAAAAAACTTAAAAATCCTAAACAAATCTAGACACATTTAGTTAAACAAATTATTTTCTCTTAAAAATATTAATAATAATATTTAAAAGCTTGAAACACTTTTAAATCCTAAACAAATCTAAATACAATCATCATTCTATATAAACTTTCTCCAAAAACACAGATTTAAGCATTACTTTCTTTCCTAAACAAATCTAGACATTTAATTAAACAAATTATTTTCTCTTAGAAATATTAATAATAATATTTAAAAACCAAATTTAAGCATTACTTGAAACTTAAACAAATTATACTCCCTTCGAAACACAAATTTATTAGAATCCCCTCACTGAAATAAACAAATTATAATCCCTTCAAAACACAGGTTTAAACAATATTATCATTAAAGGTTTAAAACTTAAAACTGAAATATATTATTATCCCAAAACACATATTTAGACATTACATAAGACATTTTCCAAAAACGATATAAGTTTTACTTCTCCCACAATCTCAATAGTAAACTTCTTGTCTAAAGTTCTCATTCAATGTCCATAATTTTCTGTCCAATAACCAGTTGCACCCACTATAAACACAAACTTCTTATCTAAAATTTTCATTCAATATCCATAATCTTCTGTCTAATAGCCAGTTGCATCTACTATAAGCACAATCCATATCGGTCTCTCTTGCCCGCAAGCATCGAAAAAAATGCGTGGAATTCTGCCCTTGAAGATCGCTCCAAAGAGTTTGTAAGTCCTGGTTGACCCACCAGCTCAGGAATCAGTACCTGTGAAACTTCCTCAACCTCCTTCTTCTGTTGGTCTTTCTCTTTACATTTATATGTTACTTTTTCTTTACATTTATATGTTGCACAAGTCTCAGGGACCGATACCTGTAAAACTTCCTCAGTGAATTCCTCCTTGTGTTGATCTTCACAGTTGTAAGTTGTACAAGTTATCCTCTGCCCGTTCCTCTCTTGTTGGTGCCCCTCAAGCTGAAATTTCCCAATTTCGATTTCAGGCAGCAATTCCACCCTTGAAGATTGCTCCAAAGACTTTGTAGGTCTAACTTCTCCCAGAGCCACCCTTGAAGATTGCTCCAAAGACTTTGTAGGTCCAACATCTCCCAGAGATTCAGAGACCGCTGAATATGAAACTTCCTTAACCTTCTTCTGTTGCTGCTTTTCTTTGGAGTTATGTGCTACACAAGTTGTCTTCTGCTCCTCAATCTGGACTTGTTGAGACCTAATAGATGGCGATGGACATACCCCCAGGACCGAAGTATAAAAATCTTTTGCTTGAGAAACAGTATTAAGTCTATGACATGTCCCCAGGTAGTTCACCACCATTCCAGTCGGAATATCCCATCTGAATAGAATTTTTCTCTTTTTAAGTTCATTTACTAGAAAAGCAAACTCCTTTCTTCTTCTTAAAATTTTAGATGGGATCTCCTTAAAAATTATGACATCTTGTGAAGCAATTTGAAATCTCTTCTTATAATAGGCTTGCACAATTTGATTGCGTAAGGATCTTTTACCAAAGTAAATTACCACATCTCTTGGCAGATTCTTCTGTGCTGCCACCACAGAGTTAACCCTAAATAATTTTTCAATTTCACTAAGTATTCCCTCTTTTTCTTTATTCAAAATCAATGCAAAGTCCTTTGCAACCATTTCTTTCAAATCTTCTTGCAAAGACTCTTCCAGGCCTCTGATTCTTAAGGCATATTCCATTTGTCCATATTGAAGCATAAGAATCTCATTTTCCATTTCTTTTTCCATACTTTCAATTTTCCCCTCCATTATGTCCACTTTTTCAGCTACCTCTTCCACATGGGAGTTCACCTTTTCAAGAACAGAAGCAACTCCTTCTAAAGCCAAAACAAAATCTTGTCTCAAGATCTTATTATTTTCCTCTAAAATCTTTTTCATTTCTGCCCTAATTTGAATTATAACATCTCCCATCATGTTTTGCAAATCCTTCATAGTTATTAGCTGACCCCCAGAAGAGGGTGAAACTGTTGATTTAGAAGCTGTAGAAATCCCTGGACGCTTTGGAGCCATCTTAAAGAAAAACCTTTAGCCCTTCTTAAAAAATTATAAAAATTCCTTCAAAAATCATAACTCCCTCCAAAGAAGGTCATTATAATAAAAAGAAAAAAGGGAAAAGAAAAAAAAAAGGAAGAGAAAAAGAATTAAAAAAAGCTTTACTCCTTCTTAAAAATTGCAAAAAATTAAACAGAAAAAAGTCCTTCAAAAATGAGTCATTACTATAAAAAGAAGGGAGAAGAAAAAAAAAAATAATAATAAATAGAAAAAGTCCGTTCCAAAAAAAAAAATACTTAGAGATACCAAAAACAACCATTCCAATCATAAGAAAATAAAAAGGGAAAGGGAAAGGAAAGAAAAAGAAACACCAAAAAGCCTGCCGGTCAGCATTCTAACTTCAAAAAAAAAAAAAAAAACACCGAGAGATTTGCCGATCGCCATTTTACTTTCCCTTTCAACAAAGAAAAAAAAAATAAAAAGAGAGAATAAAAATAGAAGCAAGTCTTAAAACTTAAAATCCAAATAAATCAAAGAAAGCAAAAACTAAATCCTCTACTCAGCTCTGTCCGTTTATAAAAAAAAACTCACCAGTTCTCTTTAAGCACGGAGGTGTTTGCAGCGGCTCGTTTTGTCCCTGAGGACAAAAACAGCTGGGAAGCGGAGACAAGTCTGAACTCCGTGGGAGCACTCCTTTCACCCCCCCAAAAAAACTTGGGGGGTGCAAAAGAGGCTCTACCACTATTCAGACACTCTCTACCCCCCCCCTTTGCCCGGGAGGGGGATTTTGAACCGCTGAACAGCTGGTGTCTGCTGTTCATAGCGGTTCTTACACTTACCCAGGAGAGACGGCTACAAAGTAGCCGCCATCGCGCGCGCAAAATCCACCGGAAGTCCATGGTTGTCCTTTTTGAAAAGGCAACTGGACTTACTTTTGTTTTTTCTTGAAAATGTTTCTCTTCTCATCCAAGAAGTTTCTTCAGTGCGGAGAACTGAAAACTGAAAAAAAATTCTTGGATGAGAAGCGAAACATCTTCAAGGAAAAACAAAGAAAGTCCAGTTGCCTTTTGAAAAAGCACTTTGGGCTTTTTATGTCTCTGCACAACATGCTTCTTGTGGTACATATTGGGTGTTGCTCCATTGTCAGTTTCTGGTATACTAGTGAAGCCCAGGGACTCTGCTGGTCAGGAAGCTGCTGCTATTGGGTTAACTCAGTGGACTACTTTTTTAGATGCTGAATTGAATTGAATTCTTTGTGTAATGCAAAGCGACAGAATAATAATGACATTGCTGTCCTCTATCGGGAGCTTGTTCTTTGAATACCTGCTGGATTCTTAGCCTCTTTTTTCCCTCCAAAATCCACTTTTTGTGTGAAGACTTTGATTCAGTCCAGCAACCTATTTGCACTTCACCAGCACTCAGATTGTGTTGCCAGAATTCATTGGTAAAAATAGTTGAATTTTAACAAGCAATTTCCATCCATTTTTCAGGATTTTGGATAGTTTTACACATGGGAATAGGAGTGGTTTGCCAGCAGGAGGCCTTCCCATCTTTATCCTTAATAGCTCACATCCCTTCCATGTTGCCTTTGCTTTTCCTTTCAGGGGCAATAGATCATGTCTGTTTTTCAACATATGTTAAGTTACACCCCTCTGTCATGTCCAGCCAGATATAATTACAGTTTAACACATCAGAAGGACAGCACATTTGGGAAGATTGGTTCAGGATTTCCAATAAAGCTTTGCCCTCCAGGCTCACAGCAGTATCAGCAGCTTTGTCAGAGTCATAAATCATCTATATTCAGCAATGGAATTAATTATATCACTCGTTTATTTTATTTTTTTAATGCAAACATTTTTGTCTACTAATTGAAGTTCTCAGGGTGGATTTAATCTGAAGAAACTTGAGGTTTTGGCAGAGTTGAATGGCATTTGCATACTTACATATTGTTTCACTGTGATCCTCTGGGACACCCCCTCCCCCTAGCAGTCAGATGAACTATTTGAAATGGAACAGCTTTCTGCTCGATTACTAAGTCTAATGTTTTATCCCACAAAACGGCAGAGAATTTTGATAAATGCATTAAAAAGTCCTGCAAGCCTGAGCATCTGTGGTTGGAAGTAACTTCTGTTTAAATCAGTGGGATTTGCCTTTAGCGAAGTGGGTTTAAGATGAATTTGAGTGGATACATAAGAAAATGGGTACAAAATCTGGCATATTTAGCCAAGAATCACCTGACCATAAATGATTATGGACATGCAGATAAGCAAAAAGTGAAAACTTTGGGACTCTGGTCAATTTGTAAGGATTTCATCTATTTTTTGTTATATCCTGTCAATTATTCAAAGTTGGTTTATAACTGGAAATTATTGTTAGTTAGAGATGATTCACAAACTGAAAAATCATTTCCAGCTTGATGGGGAAAGAATTCTTTGCTGAAATCTGAACAACTCATTTTCAGCTAGCTTAAAATTCTATTTTCAAGAAGTTGGTTATTACAAAAATTCCAGAATATATGGGTTATTCTCCCAAGATACTAAATTGGGTGGGTACCAAGACTAAGTCATGAAAACTGATTGCATAGACAATTTTGAAGATCTTGTGATTGCAGCAGGTATACATATGATTAACATTGGACCAGATCACGGTGACTAATGAATTTTGGTTTGAAAGCCATTCCCACACTTACTTTCTTGTTGTTTTTTTTAGCTGAAAAGTTATGCCACTGAAATTCAGCCACCCTGCCACTGACATTTAGCAGACTGGGTCTACTGTTAAATGCTAATGGTGACATTTGGCCACCAGTTTTTTCCTAGTGGCTAAAGAATAATGTAACTCACTAAGCTGGTATGCCCATCACGCTAAGCCACAGGAAAACAACAACCAATCAACAAATACAAAGTGGCTCCTGAACACACCATTCACCAGTAGCATGAGTTACAGGTAGTCCTCAACTTATAACTATTCATTTAGTGACCATTCAGACAACAGCACTGAAAAAAGTGACTTATGACCGTTCTTCACACTTACAACTTAGGTACAGAAAGTCACATGATCAAAATTTGGTCACTTGGCAACTGGCCTGTATAACGGCTGCAGTGTCTCAGGGTCATGTGATCCCCTTTATATGATTGTCTGACAAGCAAAGTAATGGGGAAGCCAGATTCACTTAACAACCGTCTTGCTAATTTAACAACTGCACCGATTCACTTAACAACTATAGCAATGAAGATCATAAAATGCAGCAAAATTCACTTAACAACTGTCTCCCAGCAATGGAAATTTTGGGCTCAATTGTGGTCGTAGGTCAAGGACCACCCATACTCCTCAGGCCTCCATGCCCAGGAAAATAGCCAGGTCTTCGAGGTTGAACTGTGGAGTCCTTGATGTTCTTTGAGCTTGTTTGTTTGTTTATTTATTTATATATCAGGCTACTTTACCCCTATCTCCCTCAATGAGATATTTGCAGACATCTCATTGTTTGATTAGATAAAATCAGTGCTAGTGCAGGTGTGGATTGGTCTTCGTTTACGGTAGTTTGCCCTGCCAATAATATTGGTGGGAATATGATCTTCTCCTTGGTGGTTCTTGAGTTCAGCTGTTTTCTGATTGTCAGATTGATTGATTATTTGCTTGATAGTTTGTCTCCTTAGTAGATCGTTGGTTAGGATATTGTTTTCTGCTTGATTGTTTGTCTGGTGTTAACATCTTGCTTATCTGGATGTTGGTTACTGAAGTTGTGTACTGGTATTGAAGGCCACTAAGAGAGCCAGGATAGACATTCTGCTATCCTCCCTCCAGAGGTTATCCACTAGTGCAACCAATACCATTTCAGTCCCCTACCCCAGCCACTTGATTAGAAGGAATCTAGATAATCTGCTCCATCTAGGGCCCTCTGAAACTGCAAAGCAACCATCTTCTCAACTACCTTCCCTAAAAGGAGAAAGTTGAACACAGCAAAAATTGTCAACAATGGATGATTTTGCAAAGCCAGCTAACTATAATATATATTCAGTAACGTATGGTCAAACTAGCTATAGTTTAGAACAATGTGTGAATCTACCTAGTACAAAACAAGTTCTTGGTAAATGTTGTTTTGCAGCTTCATGATAGCTTTTACTCTTCTGCCATAGAGATGACACCTGTTTCTTGAGGAGTGTCCTTCTGCTCTGGATTTCTGAGATAAAGGGACAGAACTGACATTTTTCCATAGAATATAAAGTGACATACTGATACCATTTCATGGAGATCCATAATACAATTATATTGATGTCTATGTATTCATAAAGAGCCATATTGCTAAGGTTGATATTGGTCTATTTTTTATTATTTTTTTTACAAACACAGAGTTTGGTTTCCACCCTGTGTTCTGGCCACAAGTTCTGTGTTTGCTTCAGATAAATTTCTAGGCTTCTTTCCAGGTGTACGCATAGAGGCATCAGTACAAGTTAGCTTAAGTCTATGTTTACAATACCCCGCCCAAAATGCAATCAAGGAAAAAGTATTCCAGTCAAGACTAGTAGAATAAGCTATTTCATGCAAGCAACCAGAAATCTCCATTCCCCACAATGATGCTTTGTAGTCTGGTAATGAACTTTCTTTAAGAAGCTACCTTGAAGATCTTTTTGTTTCTCTCCAAAATCCAATATGCTGGGTAAAATTTTAAATAGTTTGAGAATATTGGCAATTTTGATGCTTCCTGTTTTTATTTCTACTGTAATAACCGTAGAAGTAATTTTAAATGACCATTATATTCTGAGATCTATTCTTTGTTTTGTTATTATGCATATTACAGTATAGGTTTTTATACTGTATGGCTGCATTTGTGCATGTGCATATTACTTAACAGATGTTTGAGCCTTGCAAATCCTTTGTCTGAGAATCCAAAAGGAAAATGTGACTACCTAGCACAAGAAGTAGGGGAAAGAAAATTTGATCTGTAGATCAGTGATAGATATGTCTTTGGATGCAGAAGATACCAAGTTTGTTGCCTGCCATCTCTAGGTAGGAATGGAGAAAAATTGCTTTCTGAAAGCTGCATCAGGACAGTTCTGATGCAGATGGATAACAGGTGATTATATTCACACATAGCCTTGATTGTGGTATACACCCCATAGTTGGCTGGATTCACACTCCATGGTTTACACACTGTAACACATACAGAAACCATCTGATTGCTTAGCATTTGTGTGACCTTATGCAAATAAACCTGTGCCCCTCCTGATTGAGGGGGTTTACATTATCCTGAATATTGGCTGAAGTACCGGTCGGTTGTACATGCTTTACTAATTCAAGCCTGATCACCTAATTTCATTTCTTCCCTGTGGTTTTTAGGTGTCAAAGACCCAGTTGGCCATTGCAAGGGGCGAAACAAACTGATGCAAGAGCCCTGGCAGTGGACTGAGATGGATTGGCTGTGACAACCTGCGGCTGGTGGAGGGGGGGAGGGAGTGGGGAGAGTGATGATGAAGAGTTCCTACCGAGCTGGCCTCCACCGGGAACTGCTGAATTCTACGTCCTCCGCCTTCTACCCAGTCAAACGGTATGAATGCCTTGTGCCTTCTGTGGCCAAGTGAAATGCTTCAGAGCCTTCTGGCTTCTGCTTTGGGACTCACTTTCCTATTTGCTGCGCTCATTGGCTAAAATAATTGGCATGGGGATCTCCCCAGGAATGCCTAGGTTTATAGATTGCGTCCCTAGCAAAATGGTGGGGTTTGACTTATATTCAGGTATATAAAATGAAAGAACAGGCTGTTTCTGAATAAGACATAAGAACACATCAAATTATTTGAATTATTTAAATATTGGGTATCCTTTGAATCCAAAAAGGGATTCATCATCAAATCAATTATCATATAAACCAGTGTCTCTCAGCTTAGCAACTTCAAAATGTGCTGGCTGGGATTTCTGGGAGTTGGTCCATACATCTTAAAGTTGTCAAGGTTAAGGAACACCGATATAAACCACAGAGGAATTCTGGGACAAGGTGAGGCTGGCAACTTGAAGCTGTATGGACCAACTCCCAGAATTGCTGACCCACCTGAATCAGCATCACAGTTGTAGATTGTAGATTTTGCCACAAAATCAATTGAGACGTCAGGAAACTTCCTTTCATTCCTTTGGACTTTCAGTATAAGTGCTTTATAAGCAATGCTAGCACCCCATCTTCCTCTTCAGCCTTTGATTTCCACATCCTAAAGGATGGAATGAATACTACTTAACATACATGATTGGAAAGTAGCGTGGTTGCTGATAAGCAGCTTGCTTGCTCTGTATCTCAATTACTCTGCATGGCTACCTGTTTGCAGCCTCTGTGGCTCCCAAAGATGCACCCACTGAGGCAGCATCATTGTTTCCTTTTTTAAAAAATAAGATATTAAATAGACATGCTGAATATTTATTACTCTGAATAAAACCAAAATTCCAACCCTTCAAAAAAACAAATTTGCTTTTTCTTCTCATTATCTGTCTGTCTATTCCTTTTACAAAAGTATATTAGGTGCCTTATTACCTGCTGAAGTCTAAACAGATATATTATATTTGTAATTTGAGAAAATTATGCTACCACTTTTCATGCTGGCAGCTTTCCGTCACACAAAGTTGAAAAAAAGAAAGAATTTGGGGTACGTAAGGGCCTTTCCATGTGGTTTATCCATCCGCGATACAGTGATTTGCACTTGCAGCCCAACCCACAATGTAATGATTCCAAAGTTCATAGAGCAGTTTTAATCCTTAAATTCATATTTACCCTTAAATCAGTAATTTTTTTAAATTGTATCTTTTTTTTCTCACTCCCTTTCCCTTTCCTCTCCAGAATATCTGGAATGCACTTAAAGCCCTATCTCAAGTTACAGAAGAAAGAGAGATCTTTTGAAATAAGCCTGGACTCTCCAAGAAGCCCACCCATGAGCGAGCAGAGATTAGCAAAAGACGAAAAACCTAGGAACCCCAAACCAAAATGTTTACCCAATCCGCCTCTTTGGAAACCATTGGGGAACCTCTCGACCAATACACCCTATAGTAGGAACAGCAACCAAAGCCATGTGGAAGCACCCAGGGTCAAAGAGAAGAGAGCTACCCCGCCTGCCTCCATCCATCAGGGGGAAGAGGAAGAGGGACTGCTGGATATCTGGGCAGTTGTAAAGCCTGGGAACACAAAAGAGAAAATAGCCTTTTTTGCAGCCCAGCTATGTAGTGACGCCCGAGTATTTTCCATGAAGAACAAAAGCACTTGGGACATAGATGGACGAGCAACCAAACGCCGGAAAAAGTCACTAGATATCAAAAAGGCCAAGATCCACTTGGAAAGGATGAGAGAGGCCAATGCAAGGTGCTACCAGCCTGAGCCATTTGCCTGTGGCATTGAGCACTGCTCTGTACATAATGTGAATGATGGTGGTGAAGGGGGGTTCCCTGTTCGACCGTTATCAGTGGTTGAGATGGTTGCTTTCCTGGAGCAAAGAGCAAGTGTTTTGCTGGCCAGTTGCACGAGAAACTGTCCCAGTGCCTCTGCTGTGCCCAGGTTTGCCGGGCAACCTAAAGTTTCTGCTCCTGGGTTCTTTTCTGACTTCAGGGCTTGCGAGGTTCCATCTGAAAAGCCACCCTGTGGCAGTCACAGTCTAGAGCAGCGGGCTGAGCCAGTGCGTGTCTTGGAGATGGTTGCAAAGCTTGAATCGGAGTGCCTGAGGCGCCAAAGTGAACGTGAAGCAGGGAGCTTGTCTAGAAATAGTAGCTTCCGGCGGAATGTAGGGCGAGTGCTCCTGGCAAGTGGAATACTACAAGAGAACGAGTCTGACAAGGTATCATCTCTGGTCCTCCACCAAGAAGAATGTAATGATGAGAAGGTGGGGTGGGAATCAAAGCACAATGGCTCAGTGGAAGATAGTTTATGGGAAAGTCCCTCTTCTGGCCAGTCTTCCTTTGATGATTCTCTTGAAGGCAACCATGATCTTAAGCATGGGCAAGGAACCATATCCGTCAACTGGTATAATTCTCAAAACACCACTGAGTTACATCCCTCTAAGTATTCAGAAGCTGGTCAGACATCTCCACATTTCTTATATAACAAATCTTCATCAACTGAACGTACACCAAAAGAATCAGCAGATGTTCCTAATTTGAATTCAAATGTGAGAGTGAGTGAATCCTTGAATATTAGCATATCTGTCAACAAGATAGATCAGAATTGCAAAAAACCCCTGTCTTCTGATTTGAGCTTTGGTGAAGATTCTCTTCCAGGAAGACTTTTCTTGCTATTATCCAAATGTGAAATCTCCCAAGAGTGCCTGCAGTCAGTGGAGACTCCTACGCAGGAATGTCCAGCAGGGACCCAAGGAAAGGAAGCTTCCTCTGCTGACCAAGTTTGTATGAGAAGCCATGTTTCAGGTGACTGCCCTGATGTTTCCTCAGAGAATGCACTGCAGATCCTTGACTCATCTCATCTAAAGAGACAAAGGTCTCATGACTTTTTGGAAACCAGGTTTAAGATCCAGCAACTTTTGGAGCCCCAGCAATATCTGGTCTTCCTACCCCACCACATTATGGTGAAGATATTTGGCTTATTGCCCACCAAGAGTCTGGTGGCACTCAAATGCACTTGTGGATATTTCAAATTTATCATTGAGTACTACAATGTCAGGCCAGCAGATTCACGCTGGGTTCGTGATCCACGCTACAGAGAAGACCCTTGCAAACAGTGCAAAAAGAAGTATGCCAAGGGCGACGTCTCGTTATGTCGATGGCACCCCAAGCCCTATTGCCAAGCTTTACCTTACGGGCCCGGGTACTGGATGTGTTGTCACAGATCCCAAAAGAATGTCCCCGGATGCAAGTTAGGCCTCCATGACAATCATTGGGTCCCCGCCTGCCATAACCTTAATCGTGCGATTCACAAGAAATCCAGGGAAATAGATGAGGACTGTTAGCACATTCTGCACATCTTTTGGGAGCCTCAATCATGGGTAGGAGAATTCCATGCCTTGTGATGTTTACACTGTATGTAGTTGTTGGGTGGTTTTTCTTTATTTTTCCACAGGGCTACGAAACTGCACATACTTTAAATCACAAAGGCCTTTTTACCTTTTAGAGAAAAGATTGTGTTTAGCCCACCCGTGTACATAAGTGCTCTAGAATAGCTTCATTTTGGGTGTCTGACAGCCGGTTGACCAACATCAAAGTGCTGCAACGCAGTACCTCAGTGTTTGCGGCTACAAGTCCTGTGTTTTAAAAGTGTCTCGTTTTCAAATCTGTATATCATGTATAAAATATACATTTATATATATAAATATATATAAATATATATTAACATTGTTTCTGAAAGGAAACTCTAAATATGTAAAGAATCAGTCTTCAAAAAGGATGGTTTAACTGGACAACCTTAAAACGACTAGAACACATTTGCGGTAGGTTATATTTGAGGGTGGTAGCAGGAAAAAGAAGATTGTTGTCATATAACAAGAGAGCTCTGGTCTATTGCATCCACCTTATCTTGGGTTTTTTTTTTACTTAATAAAATGTGCATTCTAAATCTGTCCTTTATCATTTTTTTTTCCTTCCCAGTGCTTAGAAAAAGTACTATGTACCTAGTACTTAAAAGAAATTATTTGGGAAATAAATGTGTATTTTGTGGCACATTATTTTTTTTCTTTTTTTAGAGGCAGCAGATTCTAATATCAAAGATATGAAAATGAATATTACAGATGTCTGATGAATTTTGCAAATCCTAGAAAATTTTATCAGCCTTCACAAATTAAATCTACACTATCTTTTTTGCAGACAGCCACAAAATTTTCTTGAGATTCCCAGCTTGCATAAACATTGACCTGGATCAAATAACATACTATTAGCTATACCTATGTGTATTTAACTACATATTACATCATTTGTATGGTGCCAGTTTCAAAATAAACCTAGACTCTTTGCCAGATAGAACTGGTTAATAGGACAGTCTGTGATTTAATCAGTAGCAATGCAGACTACTGATGTTTATTATAGTGATGTCTTCTACAGAAATTCATACAAACAGAATTAATCTTACACTAAAATAGCTGTTTACATCACGAAACAACTTTCCTCATGAATCATATTTTGACTAATTTTAACTAACTTAATTAATTTGAAATTTTAAAAGAAATTAAAACCCTGGGCTCAGCGTTCCCGGCAGCTGAGGGCTGGACAGCGGAGATTAAACAGCTGAGCGATGGTCCTGTTTGGCGCGCTGATCGCTGCCACCGCCTATTTAAACCACGTGGTTTTGCTCCTTATTCAGACACCCGCAGGAGAGGCAGGGGCGACACATCTGGGTCAGAGGAGGCTAGTGGATGAAGCCTCGGACCCAAGGATCTTCTAGGGCTCCGTTTTTCGGCACGCGGCCACCATCTTGGACCACGCGGCTGGCAAAACTTCACCAATTTAAACATGCCACTTCAGCTGAAGACCAGCTGATCGGCGGGATCAGCAGCAGGCTAGGATTCAGAACAGGCTCACCAGCTGAGCCCCGGCACCAAGGACTTCCCTGTGTATCTGCCTTGAGCTCGTGGTCGCCATCTTGGACCACGCGCCTGGCACAGCTTTGTTCTTTAAATTTGCCGCTTCAGCTGGAGTCCAGCTGATCGGCTAGAATCACAACAGAAGACACTAGCCTTCAGTCCAGAGCAGAGGATCTGCCCCAAACCGGCCTGATCTTCAAGCCAGGCCAGTATTACCAGTTGATTTAATAATAATTAATGTGTATTATTAATTAATTTAATTGTCATTAATTATTAACCAACTTGTTAGTAAATTAAAATAGATTAATATTAATTAAATCAGTATTATCAAATTACTAAATCATTATTAAATTAATTTAAATCAGCAGTATTAAATCACCATAACTAATCCTCACAACATCAAAGGAGGACAGGCAATCTGCTGCCACTAACAAGGGACGTGTGTGCTGGCGCTCGCCAAATTGTGGTTTTGGCCGCCCCGTCCGCCTGAACACTGCGCTGTCAGTGCGCTCTCAGGCATCGATAAAAAGCCATCGGGAGCATTTTGGTGTGAGAGAGGCCTACCGGTCCAGCGTCCACCATAGTCTCGTGCAATTACTGGCTCTGCCAATATCTGGGATCACATCCATACTCAGCGCTCCGCTTCCATATTCCGAGATCCTTCTCAGAGCAACACTCAAGGATCTCAGTGGTGATGGCAGACAACGCGGTACCTCAGACCGCGCAGGATGAACCTGGCACTCGTGTGCCAGGGAATCCCAAGTCCTCCATGTTGAAGGCTGCAGGAAAGCTTAAAGCCAAGGCTAAAGCTGTTTCTGGCAAGAAGCCTTCTAAGGTAGCAGAGAAGGAGGCCAGCAGGAGACACCTGGCCTTGGAGAAACAATTCTCCAAGGCTCAACAACTGAGCACCAGTGAGACAGTCCAGGTTCCCCAGGTCCCACATGATGGCTCACTATTTAACCCACAGCTGGCCCCATCCAGTTCCTTAACTCAACGGGCCCTTCTGTGCCTGATTCCCTTTATAATCAAGATCTGGTTTCAGGCTTCAGTCTGTTTTAATTGTAATCTCCTTGGTTGGTTCTTCCTGAATACATTGTTATTCTTATGGAAAATTCATGAACAAAATAGCTAATTTTAAGAAATCCTAAGAAGGCCGTGAAAGCAAATAAGGATAGCAAGGAATAGATTTGTCCTTAGCTTGAAGAATTTCCTCCTTTCTTTCTGGATTCTACATCAGTCAATGTGTAGTCCTATATCTTGAGCAATGGTTTAATTGCTTAATTGAATTGTTTAATTTTCTAGTTAGCATAAAATGGAGATATTACAAATATTTTAGAGCAGTGTATTTTGAACTTGGCACATTTATGAAGTTTAAAAAATGCAAGATGAGAAACCTGGTAATGTTTTTTGGAAAGATTGGTTAGTTTCATGAATTGTTACATGCTCTGCAAATTTACACCTTCAAGATACTGCACACTAAAATTTAAAAAAAAAGATTATATAAATGAAAGATTGAAATGGTTTTTACAATTCATATATTTGCAGCAAATCTTTTATATTATTTTTAAGAAAAATACACTCAAAGAAATAGGAAGCAATGTTTTATTTGTCATCACTGTGCTTCATATAAAAGCCACAGAGAGGAAGTTCAAAATGATTTGAGAATTTCAGCTATGAAAATAAACCAAGTGTGGAAATCCCTTAAAAAGAGGCAACAGCTCAGTTGCCTTAAATTTTGGGAAGTAATGGAGGAAGAGGAAAATATAGGTGAAATTGCTATGTTCTTAATTAAGGGTACTACCTTGGCAATAATTTCTAATCTGAAAGGGTAATGGGAACCTCTAGTTTTGCCATTATTTGCTGTAAGACGGGTGTCCAACCTTGTCAGCTTTAAGACTTGTGGACTTCAATTCCCAGAATCCCCCGGCCAGCCATGAGTTGAAGTCCACAAGTCTTAGCAAGATTGGACGCTCCTGCTCTAAGGTTTTGTCAAGAAAACATTGGTTGGTATCATGCTTTATGGAGAAGGCAACCAGACTTTATTTTGAAGGGTTGGGTTCAGTCTGGCAGCCATGAGCCAAATCAGAGATTGCAGCAGCTGTGAAATATATTGTATCAGGGCAACACACCCCTACCATTGCATTTAACAACAAAACCCTCTTGGTATCCTTGCAGATCTCAGATTCAGATGAAAATGATTTCAAGTGTTGAAGGGTTAACATTTTACAAATTTTATCATTCATAAAGGTTACATTACTTTCTCCTGTTTTGGGGGTATATGGGGACCAACACACTTCCTATAAAAAATGGAACAGCATTCTAAGCCATACTGGGGGAAAATATTTCTTAAACATGAAGGTCAACTAATGGACAAATAGCCACCAAATGGCATTGTTGTGTGCTACCCAGTCACCTCTTGTGAAATGGGCAGTCAAACTGCCAGCTCACGGGGTGGATGCATCACACCAAAACCGTACCCACCCCATTGCCAGTAATGGGGGAAAAAGTCACAATATGTCGCAAGTTTGACACCTGTGCTCTAGACTCTGAAATTTCATGGTAATCGTTAGTTCTAGTTAGCACAGTAATTAGATGACCAATTGAGAGAATTAGTATCATTCATTAAAGAACTCAAATAAAGCAGTTTCTTCAGCATTTTTTAGCCTAAGTTGAGTAATTCTTCACGCAGCTACTCATGGGTATTTCCCATGGATATTACCATAACTACCATCCCATTTTCTTTAATTACTAACATTGGAATAGTGAGTTGATGTTGCTGAACTACAAGATCCCTCATTATAAAGCTAGAACAAACATGACTATATACAATAATCTGTAGCATGTATGTATAGGTATGAGGTAAGATTTTGAACTAGGAACTCGGATTTCATTTCTACCACAAATCTCAGGTTACCCTTAGGAAATAACAGAACAGAGTTGGAAGGGATCTTGGAGGTCTTCTAATCCAAAACCCCGCTCAAGCAGGAAACATACCATTTCAGACAAATGGTTGTCCAGTCTCTTCTTAAAAACCTCCAGTGATGGATCACCCACAGCTTCTGGAGGCAAGTCGTTCCACTGATTGTTCTAACTGTTGGGAAATTTCTCATTCACGCTTCTCCTTGATTAGTTTCCATCCATTGCTGCTTGTCCTGCCTTCAGGTGCTTTGGAGAATAGGTCGATCCCCTTTGTGGCAGCCCCTTAGATATTAGAACACTGCTATTATGTCATCTCTAGTCCTTTTCACTAGACGTACCCAATTGCTGCAATGCTCTTTCTAGAGTCTCAACATCTTTTTTATATCATGGCAACCAAAACTGGATGCAGCATTCCAAATGTGGTCTTATTATAAAGTATTAACACTTTACGTGATCTTTATTCTATCCCTCTATTAATGCAGTTTAGGCCTGTGAGGTTATTGGAAGAAAAATTACATGATTTTCAATTTGTCATGCAGAATAGCCCATTCTAGATAAGCTTGAGTAAGGGCTCACTAAACTGACTACTGCCTGCCTAGGACCATTCAACATGTCTGGGTCAAGCTGGCAGGAATAGCCAACACTCCAGAAGACAGGGTTAAGATATAGATGGATCTTGACAGATTTGAACACTGGGCACTATCAAAATGAAATTCAGTGGTGAAAAAAGGTTCTACATTTAAGCAAGAAAAACCAAATGCATAGGTATAGTATGGTACCTGTCTCAATAGTAGTAACTGAGAGGGATCTTGGAATCCTAGTAGACGAGTACGTAAATATGAGTCAGCAGTGTAATGCAGCTGCCAAAAAAGCTAACGTAGTCCTAGGGTGCATTGAGAGAATCAAGATCATGTGAAATGCTAGTACCACTTTATAATGCCTTGGTAAGATCACACTTGGAATAGTGCATCAGGTTTTGGTCACTATATAAAAAAGATGTTGAGACTCTAGAAAGAGTGCAGAGAAGAGCAACAAAGGATCGGGACTGAAGGCTAAAACATGAACAATGGTTGCACGCATTGCGTATGTCTAGTTTGTGAAAAGAAGGACTAGGGATGACATGATAGTGTTCCAATATCTAAGGAGCTGCCACAAAAGGGGGGGGGGGATCAACCTATTCTACAAAGCACCTGAAGGCAGGACAAGAAGGAATGGATGGAAACTAATCAAGGAGAGAAGCAACCTAGAACTACCCGACAGAATAATAAATCGGTGGAACAGCTTACCTTCAGAAGTTGTGGGTGCTTCATCACTGGAAGTTTTCAAGAAAAGATTGGACAGCCATTTGTCCAATATGATACAGGGTTTCCTGTTTGAGCAAGGGGTTGGACTAGAAGACCCTCAAGGTCCCTTCCAACTCTTATTTTGATTAAGACCATGAAGATGGCTGGTGTGCTGCTTCCAGCACAATAAGCCTCAAATGGAAAAACTTATAGGATTTAGAAAAACACTCTAAAAATCAAAAATTGCATAACTATTAAGGGCTATTAATAAAAGGAAAGAATTTAACAAGATCCATCCCTATGATTGGATCAAACCTAAACAGCTTCTCAGAGTTAATTGAAATGGGTATCTTTCAAAGTAATCTGTACACACAATGGGATATTGTATACACTGTGAAACATGAGACACTACTTCCACTTAGGCACTGCCAAACATGCAGGAATAGACTGTCTTCAGCCATTCTGATTATGTTCAAAAGACACAAGATACTTGAGGCAGGTGCAAAACTAATGGTTCACAATATTTGTTCATTCTGGAATTTGTTTTTAGTGCCAAACAATTCTACATCTGATTTCAAACTGTTTTGGCAGAAACATCTGAGTGAACCATATAGCACCTGGACCATTTGCCTGGCTTGACCCTAAGTAGGGTTAGGTCAGTTTAATACTTACGTAGGCAACCACTAGGGAATCTTGGGACTGTAACAAGGAAGCTGAAAAACATCCCTAAAAATGGCAATGATAAATCACATCTCTTATTGGTAAGAAAACTAGATGGACGGACACATCAATGTTGTCATCAGAAACTGAGTTCAATCCTAAGATGACTTTTGAGTCAGAAACACTTGTTGTAAATTAAGATGTCTAATTATAGATCACAAAGTATTTGTTTTTTCCCACCCATCTTAATTATTTGAAGATTTCTAAATGAGGGAGTTTTTGTTTTTTTAAAGTGTAATACAAGAAAGCCAGTTTTCCATGAAAGAAAGACAAGTCAATGAGCCTCTCCTGCTGTCTGCAAGTGACTAGTAGAGCTATCATTTGAAGCTTCAGCTACTTTACCAGTTGCACACTTTCCCTTGTCATGGTCAGTGCTGTTTCCAGTAAGCATGCCAAGGCCCCCATACCAGTCTCTTCCCATCCTTGAATTCATCCCCCAGCCTCTGGTGATGTTACAGCTAAATGTGTAATTTGCCTTCTATGTATTCTGAACATACTAGCTATATAATACTCTCAATTCTCGACAGAAGCCAGGTTCTTGTCTATCACAAGTAGTGGTGATTGAACTGCTAGAAAATTACTAAAAAAAAGTTTGGATCAATTTGATTCAAACATCCAAACATTCAAATATAACAGGCTTCTGCTAGTCAAACAGTTATTGGTTCCAATATTTACAGAGAACATGATATGTCATTTATAGGGTCCCTTTCAATTTTCATTTCTTAAGTTATAAAATTAGCTACATCTTGATGGCTGAATTGCATCACAAATTAGGGGGGAAAGGGCTGTCGGGGGTTATAACCAGTGAAAAGATTCCTGCCAAATGTTTTCTTTAGGTAAGTTCTTGATAATATAAACACTAGATATTTTTAGCATGAAATGTGTATTTTCTCCTTCATAGTGTTCTGCAACTGAAATACATGCACATGGACATTAGGTAGTTCTAATGATAACAGCACTATCAAAACAAAATAAAAATCAAACCAAGCAATTTTTTTAAAAAAACCAAAGATTTATTGCAGTAGTACAATTTTAAAAACACGTTTGTATTTAGTTAGGGCTACTAGTTTGAAAGTGGCACCACAAGATCATGAGCTAAAAAAAGAAGCTTAAGGATTTAGGGATACTCAATTAGCAATCCTTGTTTGAGAACCAATTTTCAGACAGCAAACTGCTTACTGTATTTCTAGTAACCCATTAAGCATGTTGAGATTCTTGGGCCTATATATACGGCTCTACTTTTGTGACACCGTAATGTCTTGCAAAATGTGCAATTAGTGATGTAAACCCAGGATACCCATCAATGGTTTCCCTGTCCATGAAGCAGAATGTTCCTCTATTGCACTGTAATTTTACGGTAGAAATGTTTTTGTAGCTTCTCCAGACAGCTCTAGAAGTATAAAAACGTTACAAAAATACAATTATTTTCTTGAAAGGGAGCAGCACCCTACCTTATTACTATTTGGATGCCTTTTGGTGGCCTCCAAAGCAATGTTCCACTGTTGAAGGAGAGAGGCACCATTTTAAGAAGTTGAAACTGACAAGCAAAAAGGATTCATGGCTTACTGGCTTTTTAAATTTATTTCCCTCAGTTCACTAGAAATGATTTCCAAGTATTTGCATTCAAAAATAAGCAGGAGAGAAAAGGAACACACAACAGAAAACACATTTACAGTGTTGAAAGCCCACCTGCAATTCCCCCCCCCCTGCACTCAATGTTAAGCAGCCCATATCACCTGCAACCAATAAAGTGCCTTGCTTCTTACAAATTTCCATTTGTTTCATTAACAGAAGTAAGAGGACAATCCCATGTCACCAAAGATCTTTGAGACAAAGCCCAAAGTCGCTCACAATTCCATCCACTGCCACTTTTTTGTAAATCAATATAGCTTCCACAGAAGCCAGTAAAGATGCATGTGGATCATTGTATTGCTATCTTTCTATACTAAGTCTTATGAATGGAAGAATCGCACCATCTGGTTTTAAATCAAAACACCTAGCTAAAGCAATCTTTGGTTTAGCAACAGAAATATAAAGGACTAGTTTCCCTATCCAGATAAATTCCTATTTGGCAGGGGAAAAAATGCATAGCAAAGTTACTTAAAACCCTATGCACTTCGTTATATGAACTCCAGGCTTAAATAGAAGACCATCACAGAAACACTAAATAAAACTTATTTGCCAATTCAAAAGTTCTTGCATGACTGCAAATCTTTGTAATACAGGAAAAAAAGTGCCCAACATAGAATCTCCAGAGCATTAATGTTGGACAAGCATTGTGGGTGTATTTTTGAAGATAGGATATTCCACATCATAGATGTACCTGCTCTGCTGAAAGGCTGAACCAGCTCCAAGGCAGAAAAGCATCTAAACCTCACATTGCTAGACTATTAACTACATACCTAGAGTCCACAAATGGGGCAGCATACAAAAGATGTAACAGAAGCTTCAGCTGCCTAGCCAATATTTTGGATCACTAGGCAATATAAAGGCAGAAACTGCTTTATGAAGGAGCACAATGATTACATGCCATTTTCTCCTTACTCCATTACAATATAAGCAGTCCCTACCCAGACCTGTTGGTTAGAGAGATTTTCTCACTGGAGTTCCAAACATGATGGTTTGGAAGATGTGCTCAATGAGAGTCAATAATTCTTATGATCAAGTAAAGATATGATGGTATGAAAGACATGTGATGAATTCTCAAATAAGCCTGAATTGCAAGACTGTCCCTCATCCTTGTTAATGGGAAGAATAATGCAAAACTGCCTAACCCCCAAGTTCTGATCTCAGCATGGAGGGCCAATACTGCACCGACAAACATAAACAGACATGCAAACTGACTGACAGCCAAGGGAGCATCTGAAGTAGGTTTAATATATAAACCTATGTTAAAGGACAATGGACAAGAATAATACAATGAAAATGGAAAGTTTTTTTTACTTCTAAAATCCTTCCAAAACTCAAAACAAAATCACAACAGTTTCAAATTCTATGTACAACATTCTTTATCCACTAACTTGACACAAAAAGGCGGATAAGTCCTCATGTTCTCATATCTGGAGTGCCAGCTTTCCAAAAGACAGAGAACATGTAGTACACAAAACCAAATTGCAACAGAAGTGTGCTTTCACCCTATGAAAGAACATATGAATACAAACTTTCTGACTACAGCAGAGTGGCTCTGTAGTTGCAAATTATTATGGGCCAGCCTTTCTTTGGTGTCTGGTGCTAGATCAAGGACCCTGGAAATTCTGGATGGTTCACTGTGAAAAATATTCAGAAAGATATTCTAATGGATGAACGCAACACATACAAAAGATAGAATTATCGCCAGTAGTGTTTTGTTTTTGTTTTTTTAAAAAAGATGGTTTTCTGTATTAAAATTATGGCAACAGAATTTAGAAACTCATTTAAAAAGCATCATTTGCCAGAAGGTTCTTGAAATGTACATTTGTATGGTAAGTTTGTAAATGATGCACACTCCACAAAACCAAGAAGTCCAAGGGCATTGCTGGAACTGATTGACCAGGATGAGTTTAAGCATTTGCATGACTCTCAGATTGCTTTCTTCCATGATTCTCTTCCTGTCTCCACGCTTCAAATGATTGCCTTTCTTAGCTTCTTTTAGAAAACATGGACTAGAAATAAAATGTTCAGGTAATTCTTTTCAGCACAAAAAAAAAAAAAAAAAGGACTGTGATTCCGAGCTGCTGAATTCCGTCGCAGGTGTCAGAAAACTTCACAGCATGGGCAAACCAAGAGCTGCTGGAGCTTCTGCAAATGAAAGTCAGACACACACCCTCCCCCCCTCCTTGTTCCAGGCACTACCGAACTGAATCACAAAGTCTTCTACAGTGACGGTGGATCAATAGAGGCCCAACTATTTCTTAACGATGTCCAGTGTATGCCTTAAACCAAGAGGTAACTGAGGCTGCTGCCGAGGAGATCATGCCACCAGCACTGCTGCTGGCTATCGGTTGGGAAGCCTGCGTGCTCTGGCTCTGCAGCATCTCTACCGGCTGGGAGGGGATATCACAGAACCGTGGGCTGGGCAGGTTCTCCCAGTCTGTTCCAAGGTCAGTTTCTTCATCACTTATGTGCTCATCTCCACTCTCATCTGTTTCACCAGCACCGCTGGGGTCCACAAACTCCATGGAATCTTCCAAATCGGCACTGATCTCAAATGGTCCAGACCTGTTGGAGGAGGGGAAGGGGGAGAGGGAGCAAGGGGAGGGGGGAGAAAGAGATGCTTGATCACACAATTGGTAGCAAAAATGGGGAAAATAAGCACACATTTATGTTTAAAGGCGTATGAGCTGAAGTAAAAGAGTCAAAGCTGAGGATGTGACACTTGTGCTGAGCATCTGACTCAAAATCTCATTCGGAGCAAGCTTGCATGATGAAGCAATAATTTTTTTAAAAAATCACAGAATAAGGGAATAAATACTTGGGAGATCCCATAAAGCATCAAGTTACAAGAAGTGTTGGTTTTCTATGGGATATGGCAATTCATGCAGAACTGAGACAAAGTTCAATCCCTTGTCACAATGAGAAAAACTGAAAAATAGGCAAGCTATCGACTGAAGTCAGAAACTTACTCCTACTATTTTACCTGAAAATTCATAATTCCTTAACAAAGTACATCTGTAATTGAAATAATATTCTCTTTTCTCTCTGACTTGGAGAGTTGGTGATGGTCAGAGAGTTGGTGATGGTCAGAGTGGATTTATTGGTGTCAGGTGTTGAATATACAGTATTTATCAAACTTCATTACCGTTTACAGTGATATTTGATATAGAGAAGGGTTGCTAGGAGACTCTTCTAGAAAGCAATTGATGGCAGGGAAGAAAGTGGGGCATTTATTATGGAACTGTTTCTTACCTTCCCAAATGTTCTGTCTCAGGGCTGACCAAGTACATCAAGTTTCTGAGTGTATGTAGGGGATGCAGAAGATCTAAATTGACATGCTGGAAAAGCATATGAAGGAAAGCAGAATACTCATCAGGCGGGACTTGAAAGATGAGGAGGAAACAATGTAAAGCCTTCCAAGAAGGAAAAGAAACCAAATGAAAACTACCTGAGAAAAGCAAAGGTAAAGGATATTGGCATTTAGCTTTTTCACTGCCCAGGTGAATTTCCTCCTGCTAAGATTTTCTCCGCAGAACTCACTGCAAAATATATTAAGGGGCAAATATTAAGGCATAAAATCTTGAACAAGGACTCAAGGCAAATAAACATCTTTTGGATCACTCTGATTTGGCAAAATAGATTTGTTGGAATAACTAAGGGGGGGGGGAGGGAAAAGGGAAATGAAATTTAGTGCCCACCTACTCCAGTGATATAAATGCCAGGAATATTGCAGTCCTGGGTAGTCAGTTTTTTAAAAAATGAAGTCACAAAAGGGTTTGCTATCCACCATCTCTAAAGTTTTATTACCATCTCAGAATCCATTCAAATTCTTGGCAGTCTGTCAATCTACAGTTATTAGTATTTCTGCAAAATCTTAGAACTCAAACTTTGGTGTATATAAAGTGATATGTTATAATGGTTACAATTCCTAGAGCATAATGTTCATTCAACATAATGTTCTCAATAAATGTTTTTGCACATGTTCTGGCTCCTTCTAGATTCCTTACCTGTTATATAGCTTTTTGGGAAGGTTTACATCCAGTATAAGTGACAAAATGTTAGTCAGCTGAGTTGCATAGCACAAAGCAGCACTGATGGTATGAGCAGGATTGTTATGCTCCATGTCTGGAACAGAAGGAAAAAAAATCAATTTTCATGGCCACACCAGAAAAGGCAAAGACCAAGGATTCACAATATGGTACTCATAGAGAACAAGATACCCATAACAACTATGAATGTTGCTGTGGAATCTCAAATTTAAATAAACTGTTTAAAAATTATCTTTGTAAAATCACCAAGTGTCACTAAAGTTCTTGTGTGAGATCTTCAAGGGTTTGGGGGTTTTTTGGCACCCAGGGTTGCCAAAGCATTGAGATCAGTCAATCTGTTTGCTTCTGAGATTTCTGAGATATAGTGCCAGTTAATGAACTATGAGAGCTAAAAATATGCTTTTGGGAAACTCTCTAGCCAATATCATGCTCTGCAATTCTTAGGCTCCCCAGGAAAACCATGGCTCAGTCAGAAGGCCGTTTATGGTATCCCTGTGCTTTTCCTACATTTCAATATGCCAAATATCTGGGCAAGATCACTGAATTTGCTTTTCAATATTAATTTAAAAAATTGATGAAGAAGCTGGCTCCCTGAAACTCAAAATAGTTTAAATGACGCCTAGCCCATTACCTGGTCCTTGTGTGGTTTTCTTCTCTTCTACCCAATTGTAGTAAGCGGAATAATCCCCATTGTTGGAAAGGGTTATCCAAGGCCCTGTGATGCCAATGCTGGTGTCTCCATTATGGTCATCACACACCCATCGCCCAGAAAGATAGGTGGTCCTCCTGGCTTCTGCAAGCTTGCTTACTGTGCTAGAGGTCATGGCATTGTCACTCTCTGAAGATACATCTGTGGAGTCCCTGGAGGAAAGGCAAGGAATGGTTACTTAAAGGATTGCACAGGAGTTCAGATTTTATTCCAAGAAGAGGTTTCAGAGTGTGCACAATAGGAAAAGGTGTGATTGTTTTAAAAAATTACAGAAAGGTACTATATTTGGCAGCTGTGGGCCATCTATGTGGGGAGGGAAAAACACCAATTTTCTTGGGAGTAAGCCTCAGTGCCTAGTGAGCTTAGAGATGAGTAGGGCTTCTGAGAAGGGAGGAAACGGAATAACTAAGGATATAGCAAGCAAGCTGGTAATAATGCAGAGCAAGCCAGAGATGGAAGAAACACTGTTAACCTTCTCTATTGATGCCCGTAAAATCTCCCTAACTCTTCAAAGAAGCCTGGCCATGAAATAACTCACTTCCTTGATGAATTGAGCTAATCAGTTTCCTCCAGCAAGAATATCAGACGGGGAGCAAGGCAACTGATTCTTGTAAAGGAAAAGGACTGCTTAAACTTCTTCAGCTGAGTCTATGATTCCAAATTGGGGAAAGAAAGACCAAAAGACATAAACTGCTACTATCGAGACAGCTCATTTCTCATAATGGACACTGTAATCTGATGACAAATGGCCATTTCTAGGGAAAGTATAGGCTTTCTCTTTGAGACCATGAAGGGCCAAATGTGAATAAATTACTATACTGTATTTTTATTATTTCCATTAGCCTCATGACACTTGGACCTGCTTGTCTGTTCCCCACCTCTACATAAAAGGCCCATTGCTACACTTCACAGCACATGCTTGGAACGGTATTTAAAGTACTTCAAGCACTTAATTATTAAAAACTGAGATTCCATGAAACATAAGAAAGTGCCAGATAGGCACCTTACTAGAACAGAAATAGGAAAACATATGGTACTGGCTGAGTGCTACGAGTCCTTTCCCTCAGTTATTATATTCAGGAGCACCGTACAGTGGGGCAAAAAAGTATTTAGTCAGCCACCAATTGTGCAAGTTCTCCCACTTAAAAAGATGAGAGAAGCCTGTAATTGTCATCATAGGTAGACCTCAACTATGAGAGACAAAATGAGAAAACAAATCCAGACAATCACATTGTCTGATTTGGAAAGAATTTATTTGCAAATTATGGTGGAAAATAAGTATTTGGTCAATATCAAAAGTTCATCTCAATACTTTGTTATATATCCTTTGTTGGCAATGACAGAGGTCAAACATTTTCTGTAAGTCTTCACAAGGTTGGCACACACTGTTGCTGGTATGTTGGCCCATTCCTCAATGCAGATCTCTAGAGCAGTGATGTTTTGGGGCTGTCGCTGAGCAACATGGACTTTCGACTCCCTCCAAAGGTTTTCTATGGGGTTGAGATCTGGAGACTGGCTAGGCCACTCCAGGATCTTGAAATGCTTCTTACGAAGCCACTCCTTCGTTGCCCGGGCGGTGTGTTTGGGATCATTGTCATGGTGAAAGACCCAGCCACGTTTCATCTTCAATGCCCTTGCTGATGGAAGGTTTGCACTCAAAATCTCACGATACATGGCCCCATTCATTCTTTCCTGTACACGGATCAGTCGTCCTGGTCCCTTTGCAGAGAAACAGCCCCAAAGCATGATGTTGCCACCTCCATGCTTCACAGTAGGTATGGTGTTCTTTGGATGCAACTCAGCATTCTCTCCTCCAAACACGAGTTGTGTTTCTACCAAACAGTTCTACTTTGGTTTCATCTGACCATATGACATTCTCCCAATCCTCTTCTGAATCATCCAAATGCTCTTTAGCAAACTTCAGATGGGCCCGGATATGTACTGGCTTAAGCAGGGGGACATGTCTGGCACTGCAGGATCTGAGTCCCTGGCGGCGTAGTGTGTTACTGATGGTTGCCTTTGTTACGTTGGTCCCAGCTCTCTGCAGGTCATTCACTAGGTCCCCCCGTGTGGTTCTGGGATTTTTGCTCACCGTTCTTGTGATCATGTTGACCCCACGGGGTGAGATCTTGCGTGGAGCCCCAGATTGAGGGACATTATCAGTGGTCTTGTATGTCTTCCATTTTCTAATTATTGCTCCCACAGTTGATTTCTTCACACCAAGCTGCTTGCCTATTGCAGATTCAGTCTTCCCAGCCTCATGCAGGTCTACAATTTTGTTTCTGGTGTCCTTCGACAGCTCTTTGGTCTTCACCATAGTGGAGTTTGGAGTGTGACTGTTTGAGGCTGTGGACAGGTGTCTTTTAAACTGATAACAAGTTCAAACAGGTGCCATTAATACAGGTAATGAGTGGAGGACAGAGGAGCCTCTTAAAGAAGAAGTTACAGGTCTATGAGAGCCAGAAATCTTGCATGTTTGTAGGTGACCAAATACTTATTTTCTACCATAATTTGCAAATAAATTCTTTCCAAATCAGACAATGTGATTGTCTGGATTTGTTTTCTCAGTTTGTCTCTCAATAGTTGAGGTCTACCTATAATGACAATTACAGGCCTCTCTCATCTTTTTAAGTGGGAGAACTTGCACAATTGGTGGCTGACTAAATACTTTTTTGCCCCACTGTATGCCCTGCTTTTGAGCCAGGTCTGGTAAGAAGTTATAGACATCTCTACAAACAATGCGTTTTGAGAAATCTCCATTCCAGGATGGGGAACAGTAATTTATAATTCCTGTTTTAGTAGAAAAGGAAAAAGGATACATCAAATAAGAATAAAAGAAAGTTAGCAGAATCAGTGAAGATTATGAGGAAAGATTGTGAGTTGTGGAATCCTTGTCTTCTCTGAATTTGGTTTGCTTGCAGGTGTTTTGTTACCAGACTAGATAACATTAAACAAACTGTTCAGCTTTGCAGAAATAAAAGTGAAAATGCCAGAAGCTGCAAGAGAAGAAATAAGAAGAACTGGAACAAGGTCTGAAAAAAGAATCTATTCCTTTAAAGTATTTGCTACTTCTGGAGAAGAACAGGCAGCAAAGCTTACTTAAAGAGACTATAACTATCTAAGAATTTTCAACAACAACAACTGATGAGCTTCAGCCCAAGCAACCTATTTCAAGAAAAGATCCCACCTCATTTGACCAACACTTTAAGGAAGTTTAGAGGGAGGGCTTTCTGTTGAAAAGGGAATAAATAAATAGAATGCTATCTACCTATTTGACAGGCTGATGTTTGCCCTTCCAAATTAATACCTCTGAAATCCTCTTAACTATGTCCTTTCTATGCAAACTTGTCGATTACAATCTTGTATACGGGTGGTCCACCACTAACGACTACAATTGAGCCCCAAAATTCTGCTGCTAAGAAGACATTTATTCAGTTTTGCCCCATTTTACGACCTTTCTTGTCATAGTTAAATGAATCACTGCAATTGTTAGGTTAGTAACAAGATTGTTAAGTGAGTCTGGCTACCCAATTAACTTTGCTTATCAGAAGGTAGCAAAAGGAGATCACATGACCCTGGGACACTGCAACGGTAATAAATATGAGTTAGTTGCCAAGTGTCTCAATTTTGGTCACATGACCATGGGGATGCTTCGATGGTCGTTAAGTATGAAAAATGACCATACCGTGTTTCCCCAAAAGCCCTACCCCAAAAATAAGCCCTAGTTTTGGGGCACAGCACACACCTAAAAATCAAGCTAGAGCGGGATTAGGTATGTGTATCTGCCCCTCGCTTCCCGTACCCACTTACCTCACAGCCAGGCCTCTCCTCGCCGCCCCACTTCTTCTGCGGAGCCTTCTGCAACCAAGCCCGCATTTCTTAGTCACAGGCCTTTCCAGAAGGCCACTGCAGCCAAGAACCGAGCTATGGATTCAATCCATAGCTTCATTCATTCTGCAGCTGCATTCCAGCCTGCATTTTGCAGTCAGGCCTTTCTGGATGGCCTATGCAGCTGCGTACTGAGCTAAAGGCCTGACTGCAAAATACAGGCAGAAATGCAGCTGCAGAATGAAGCTGCTTCTTTGGCTGCAGAGGAAGTGGGCCAGCTGGGCGAGGCTGTTGGTGCCAGAGGTGAGCATAAAAGACATCCCTGAAAATAAGATCTGGTGCCTCTTTTGGTGGCAAAAAAAAAAAAAAGACCCGATCTTATTTTCGGGGAAACACGGGTAAGTTATTTTTTTCAGCACAGCTGTAACTTTGAATGGTCACTAAACAAACTGTTGTAAGTTAAGGACTACCTTAATTTGTGGTTGATACGTCCCAGTATTCCAACTCTGCCAACTATCCAAAGGCTCAGTTGACTCATTCCAAACAATAAGGTATTTGCTAAACCATATAACTAATATTGTATGGTCCTGAAGCTTCCAAACATCTTAAACCAGTAATGAATTCTCAACCTAATCATCTCAGCGTTACCGAAGATAAACTACCATAAGGGAGAATACAAATTAAATAGATATTTCAATTTAAAGAAGTAAATTCAACTGGTTTCAGTGAAGCTTGTTTTCAAATAACCAGAGAACATCTCAATTCAGTGCATCTTCTGTGTCACCGCCTTCTGGTTTTCCACCCCTCATTACAAAAGTATGTAGAAATCACATTTCTTCTATATAGACTATGAACATGAATCACTTCCTGAATATATGGTTAACCACATCAGCCACACTACTCCTCCTACCTACCTCATACCAATTTTCACTTCCTCAATAGGGAATATAACAGAGGTTAATTCCAGGACATGTGACCGCCGGAGATCTGCCAGATGTTCGTGATGGCTTCTCAAGTCATAGTTCTTTTTCTCTACTAGCTCTCCAAGCTTGCGGTTGTGCCTCTGGATTTTCTCCTTTTTCTCCTGATGGCGCTGAGCCCTTCGGTAAAGTTTCTGGTTCTCATCTTTGATCCTAAGAAGCCACTCTGAATCTAGAACAACAAAGGCAAAAGTAAATCTTTGGAAGACTCCCAAAATGATGCAGCTGATTATTCAATGGATAATGTATGAGTAAATTATATTACTTAGATATGCAAAATTATATATTGTATCATTAGTAGAAATATGTAATGACTGTGAAATAAAGCAGTGTTTGGGATCTCAAAGCAGGATTAAATCTGAAATCTACAGCATTTTAGAGGCCAACGTTACTTTGTCCCATCTAATTTATCACATTAAAAAAAACTTTTTAAAGAAAAACAGAAATTGACATGCTGCAAAACTAAACAACCATTTCCAGCATTATCTTGATCTTGAATAAAACTTCTAGGCCCAACAGAGCCTCCTAGAAAAGAAAAACAAAGCCAGCAGCAGCCTAGTATTTCATTTGCAGGTCTACTCACATTTCTCCCCCTAATCAAAAGAAAATTTGGCAGAAGTAATAGGAAGTTATTAAGATTTCAGAGCACATTCATAAATCTGAGTTGTTAAAATAATCCTCTGATGGAGTTATCCCAACATTTTAACTGCTGATCTGGAGGAAGATTGATGTTCAGCCTGTTTTGGACTGAGCTGCACTCTTATTGCAATAGCAATCCACTAGTTATCTTTAGTTGTCATTGCATTCCCAAGACGTGACTATGATAAGGATCACCTTTACACAATTTCCGCCATAACAGCTACAAGAGCCAAGGTGGCGCAGTGGTTAAAATGTAGTACTGCAGCTACTTCTGCTGATTGCTGGCTGCCAGCAGTTTGGCAGTTTGAGTCTCACCGGCTCAAGGTTGACTCAGCCTTCCATCCTTCCGGGATTGGTAAAATGAGGACCCAGATTGTTGGGGGCAATATGCTGACTCTGTAAACTGCTTAGAGAGGGCTATAAAACACTGAAGCGGTATATAAGTCTATGTGCTATTGCTATTGGTACAACCCTTCTTGAGTAGGTTGGACAGAGTTGGTTATCTATATCTTGGTTACATCCCAAGATGCTGACCTTTAAAGCCTTAAGCACCACAGAGCTTAATTATTTGCCACATAAATCAGTAGAAGAGGAAGTTTTGAAGATATCTCACTGTGTTTCTCACAAGCTATGGAATGTCCTCTCTAGGAAGATGCATTAAGCCATAAAGCACCAGTATTTTAAAAACACAGTAAGGAGGCATCTTTCTTCATTAACTGATTTTATTGATTTATTTTATTGATTTTAATGCTACAGTTTAATCTGGTATTTTTGTTTTAAATGTGTGCTGCTCTGAAGTCTTATATAAGTAGAAAAGCAAGCAATAAATGTAATAAATGAACAAATTACAATTAAAAGAATAAAAGAGATTATATATCCCACCAACACCCAACAGAAAAAAATACTAGGCTGAGAATGCATTTTCCATGGAATTCTTGCTTTGTAGTTTTAAGATTTCACTCAAAATACAGATAATTTCTAAAATGTTGCCTACATTTTAATATGTTGTTATTGTGAAAGAACATATATGTTATTTTCACATAAAAACAAGAAACATTTTGTATATGTGCTACTGTCAAATAATTCTCTTTGGACTAGAACATTGGTTTTCAAATTATGTACCTGCTCTGACCCCGTTATGTATTGAAAATGCTGCATGTTGCCCAAAGAACCTCTATTAGTATAGTATCAAAGAATTCTGGAAGCTCACTTGAGGGTGTACCCTAAATGCCAGGTAGGCCTATTTGGCTAATCAATTTTACATATTAAATATATTTAGTTCATACATCCAATACTACTTCATAGTAGTAATGGAGGGGTGGGATTACTGTTTTATAATCTTTTGTATTGGTTTTTTTTTATTGTTTGTAAGCTGCCCAGAGTGAATGGGTGACCATATAAATCTTCTAAATAAATACATAAAATAAATAAACAGCACAGGAGTGCAAAGGAAAATTTGAAATATGAAGGCAATAATATTTTACACCATTATTCCTTTTATCAAAGAAGCTTTGATAAGTTAATGAAACTGGTTAAATTAACTTTGTACAATTATCAGAGAAGATATGGGTACAGAATAGGAATTCCCTAACAGGAATCTGCCAAGACTTCTGCAACCATCATTTACTTTTTACTATTTCTTCATTTTCTTTGCATATTGTTTGCTTCAGCTGCTCAATTCTCATCTTGCAAGACATTATTTTCCATCTCTGAAAGGAAAAGAACATCTATTAGGATCTTTGCACTGGATAAAAATACATCTATAAAAGAACACATAATTAGGACCTCTGTAAACAATTTTTGCATTCTTTAAAAAATAATTTTAGTCAAAGTAAACAGATGGCTAATTACATTTCCAAAATCCATTCAGTTTCATCAGCAACCCAGACGTTTGCTGAGGCTACTGTAAAGGGAACATTAAATAATTAGGATGCCCTAGATCAGTGGTGGCAAACCTATGTCACGGGTGTGCCTCTCTGTGGGCACATGTGCCATTGCCCCAGTCTCGCCTCCCCCCGTGATCCCCTCTCCAGCATCCCCCCGAAGGAGAGTCGCCTCTGAGCATCGCCCACACGGAGCAGCGCAGCCAAGGACATGGCAGTCAGGCAGCGTAGACAAGATTCTGCCCTCACACCCCATCATGCACAGTTGATGCTGCAGGTGCAGACAGAGGGCATGACTGCCATTGTGATGCTGGGCTGCCTGGGCGATCTGCAGCAAGCCCTGGAGGCAGTGAGTGGCCCTGCGGGCAGGCGGGGTGGGGGATGGGGGCGGGACCAGTTTTTGGGCACTCGGTCTCTAAAAGGTTTGCCATCACTGCCCTAGATTTACCTTTCAATTTGACATCACAATTAACCATCTATGCTTTAGTTGTGCGCATTTTAGTTTTACCTTCAGTTCAGAAGAGAGTTACATAGCAGAATGATTGATGCTGCAACCAAACTGTCTAATGCAAGCTGTAGAATGTTATTATCTGCTAGTTCTTTAGGCACCATCTCAGAAGTAGAAAGTTTCTCTAAGCCATGCTGCAGTGATCCTCAAATAACAAAGGTAAAAGAAAAAGGTAAAGGAATCCCTGCAGATTTTATTCCATTAGTCGTTGCCGACTATAAGGGATGATGCCTAACTCCATTTCAAGGCCACTGAGCCAGCGATGTCCAAAGACATTGTCGCGGTCATGTGGCCAGCATGATGTCACAGGCACTGTTACCTTCCCACTAAAGTGGTACCTATTTATCTACTTGCATTTGTATGCTTTCAAATTGCTAGGTTGGCAGGAGCTAGGGTGAGGACAGGAGCTCATCCCATCACATGGCACCCGGGTCTTGAACCTGGGCTGCCAGCTTTCCAGCCGACAAGCCCAGCATCTGAATCACTGAGCCACTGTGCCACCCCCTCAAATAACAATGGCAGTCAAATCCTTACAAAAACTTCTATATCAGACAGGGACATATCAGGGGAGCCAAGTGCCACTTTCAATAAGCACAAATCTTATATCAAACTTACAAGCAACTGATATCCTTTAAAAAATATCCTACTATTGTACTATTTAATAACGGTGTACAAAATGATTTAAGATTGAAAAAAATTGCTCCTACTTTATTGGAAATTTGCCAGCACTGCTATAACCCTCCTGTAGGGGTTTTGAACTTGAAACCACCTTGTTTCAAGTGCAAGCTTGAAGTAGGGCAATTTTGAGCTATGACCACTTTTGGAATGCCTGGAGTAGCACCGGCTTTAGGTAAAGTCAGAACAGTATTCTGATATTCCAAAAGAGATTTATTTCAATATAATCTATCTTAAGCACCCAACCTTTATAGATATAATAAGCATTGTTCATTTGGGCTGAAATTCAGTTATTTACAAAATATGGGCACCTTTACCTACATATAAGACAGACCCATGATAAGGAACAATTATCGGTCCCCTTCTCATGCAAAGAGCACCATGAATAACAGCACTAAGGAAAACTAGTTGAAATATGAAGTGAAAGAATTCTGCAAGGCTCACCAGTTGATCAGCTATCTGTTTCCCCTCTATAGCTTTTAACAACCTATAAAAAAATGGAGGAGTGGGAAAAAAAATAGAACGTTAATAGCAACCAGAAATATATTTCTATACTGATTTAAGATGTTAAGTTGATTGTATATTAACATCAGCTTAAATAAATAAAGTAAAATAGAATAAATTGGGACTTACTGGGACTGGAATTCATGCTGTTTCTTTCTAAGGTGCTTTAATCTCTCTTTTTTTTCAGAAAACCTAGAAAAGAGTAACATTTAAATGTGTTTCTCAATAAATAAAAAAGAGAAATGAATCAGCTCTATATTAGAAAGGCCTTGCTTAGAATATTATCACTTTACCTTTTTACATACTATGTTGAACATGTCATTCACTTCATAAATAACAAGATGAATGAAACAACAAATGAAATGACACTTGGAAGATTTTCCAGATATGCACTAGACTTGTTAAGACAGAAGTGGCAGAACACAGATTATTATCCATTAGTAGCCAATTGGCTGATCAACAAACTAACTAGAAATTAAGCAAGAATAGTGAACTTATTTAGCTTGGATCTCACCAAAATCAGGATAATCATGGTAGTCTTTAGAACATTGGAATCAATAAAAACTATGAAACATCACAGTCTGTACTTATGCAATAAAACAGGATTGTCCTATCTGAATTTGGGAAGGCAAAATTTATATAGCAATATTAAAACTTTCAGGCTGGTACCTATCTTCCAATGTATTATATTATATTGTATCAAAGTCCTCTGAATCGAAACAAATTTATTTATTCATATTGTACCTTTATTATTTTTATAAATAACTAAAGGTTAGATCAATCATTCTAGCTGAAGATAATAGAAGATACAGCGCAGCAATCTAAATGATATACACCAAGAAAACTGTTTTACAATATATTCTTATGCAAGTATACTCAGAAGTAAATCTCAATCCTATCAACTAGGTATAGAATTCAAACATTAAGATAACTCATACAACTGGAATAATAAAACATATATCAATAACACCATGGAAAAACAATATCATAAAAAGAAATAAACCATGAAACAACAATAAGTCGAGCTTAAGCACAAAAATAATTAGAATGGAAGAAAAGCTATGCAATATATAAGCTGAAGGCTCTTTGCCAAAGAATCCTGCTCAGCCAGTGATAGGATGCTGCAAGCTCTGCTGGAGACCGACTTTCCTTGAGCAAGGTATTACACATACTGGGTCCCACAAAAGAAAAGGACTATTAATTGAAAAAGTGGGAGACTCATTGGATCTAAAAAGGGCAATGGTTAAAACACTATGATAAAGAACTTTCCACATAAATCTGAACTGTTACTAGTGTTAACTTATTGCTTTAAAGCTATAGAACAGGCTGACTATATACTAACACATATATATTAATCGCTACAATTATTACTCCTACACAGGAAATTATTATTCCTAAACAGATGCATCTGTTCTTCCAAAAGTATATTTATATTTAAAATTGATAAAAGACAGTATTTTTAATCTAGGAAGAAACTAAGCCTCACCTATCAGACATCTGGGAAATCACAAAAGTTTGTCCTATGTACCATTAGTCAATAAGGTACACAGAAAATTTGCCTGATTCCAATACAGGTAATCCTTGACTTACGACAAGGAGGTTCTACTGTATTTAAGACGTTCTGTTATGCTGATTCAGCATTTGTGTATGTTTTGAACAAACAAGGTCTTTGGATCTTATTTGGTGATAGCACAGTGGTTAGAATGCAGTTCAGCAGTTCGATTCTCACTAGCTCAAGGTTGACTCAGCCTTCCATCCTTCCGAGGTTGGTAAAACGAGGACCCAGATTGCTGGGGGCAATATGCTGACTCTGTAAACTGCTTAGAGAGGGCTGTAAAGCGCTATGAAGCAGTATATAAATCTAAGTGCTATTGCTATCTTGCTCTTAACTTTGGGATGCAGTTCCAAAACTTTTTTAAAGAAGGGGTTGAATAACTTTTATTTAATTATGTGTAGAAGGTAATTGTTTATTGTATTAAATTAAAATATATTTAAAGCAATTGATTTTATCAGCACGAGTTATATATTAAGTCTGACTGATTTAGTGAAGTTGTACAGTATGAAGTTGTACAGTAAGTATTCCATCTTTAGTATTCTATGATTTGACACTATGAACAATCTCTCACTGACTGTTTAATGGCAGCCTTAGATGCAAAATATTTTTATTTAAAATTTGCATAATGCAAAAGTAATGATTTTCTTTGTACAGGTAAGACTATGCAATTCTTTTCCACAACTGAAATCCACACAGACTGATACACATTTAAAAATGTGGTGGAACAGGTATTACACCTTCTGCTAGGCCTCTGATAACAAATGTCCATCTTGACAATCATAGAAACTATATAAACTATATAAAAATATTATACAGATTTACTAGAATAGAATACTTTATTTGACTAAGTGTGTTTAGACACACAAGGATTATATTGTGTGTGTGTGTAAAATCAGTTATATTATATCTGATTATATCTCACTACCATTCCTCAATATAACTTATTCTATTAATAGGATAGTTTATAGGCTGAAACTTTGGAATTATTGTGCTTGGCTGCAGCTAAGATTATTGCTTTCTACCACAACTGATTTTAAGCTGTTGATGGAAAACGTGTATTTATTTTTTTTAAATGCATAACATAAAACAATAATTATTTTCTCTGTACAGGTAAGGCTAAGATCCACTATGTTCAATGGGATAGAATTTACTCTTAATGAGTACAGGACTTCACAATCTTTCTTGGAAGTAATCCTTTGGCTGTTTCCACCTGACATACTGACCCATTAGCCAGTTACATCTTAGCACAGTTTGTTACACAAACACAGTCTACGTGAATGGTTTCTGATCCCTGTGACCCTAAGAAATTGGATAAATTGAATAAAACATGGGTAAATTAACCACAAGTGATAATATAATGCAACCTAATCATTCAGCAAGGAAGGGGACAGATTTCTACATAAACACGTATAAGAAGATATTGTTCATCATTTCTACTTTCCAGCAGGTCCTGTAAGTTCCAGTTTACAGCCAATAAAGATACAAAACATAAAAAGCCCACCTTTTTATTACCACGCTATCTCTGTGGAATGCTCTTTCCGTTGAGAAATATTGTTCCATTGCTGACAATATTTTTCAACAGTGAAGGCAATGCTCTTTCAAAATCAAGGTGAAGGAGAATGTGTAATGACTTTTTGCCAATTTGTGTTTTTGATGCTGGCTGTTTATCTTGTCATTTACTATTTACATTTCATTACTGTGATTGACAGTCACGCTGGAAGCTTTATAGACAAAAAGATAAAGTGAGAGTATTTGTAGTAAATAATTAAAATCCAACATGCATCCTATCAATCTAGCTGGTATGTAAGAGGGCAGAGATATTTGATCTGTTAAAAATTCTCGATCAATAAGAGAAGGCTGTATACTAATCCATCTCTCAGAAAGGTCTGCTTATGTATGTATTTTAAGGATCCTAAACAACCCTGGGCGGCATACAATTAAAAAATATATATGTTTGTAAAATGCTTGAAAGCAGTCTTTCCACACTTAAAGAACTTGGAACAGGGAAACTATGGGCACAGTACTGAACCCACTGAACTGAAGAAAACTTACTTGTAAGTAAACCTGCACTGTATTGCTACATGGAGTTAGAAGTACTTAGTCCTCATTCAGTTGTCCAGAATGGTATAGAGTAAGGTATAGAAAATAGTATAGGGCAGGGTTGGACTAGAAGACCTCCAAGGTCCCTTCCAACTCTGTTATTCTGTAATCTGTAAATTGAGCAATGGTTTCTTGAATAATGAACACACCATCACCACTTTCAAGACAGAAGATACTGTGTTTCCCTGAAAGTAAACCCTACTCCAAAAGTAAGCCCCAGCTGATTTTCAGGGGGTAGGCGTAATATAAGCCCTACCCAGAAAGTAAGCCCTAGCGTGGGGCAGGGCGAGTCGGCCCAGCTCTTCTGTGTGACAGACGGAGTGCCCCCCCACCTCCGGCCTGCAAGGGCCCTTCACTAGCAGCCGCTGGTGGAACTGGCTATAGCTGGCACCGCCCTCTCCATCCCACCATCTACTTGCCTGCGGCCGCAATGAACCAAGCCCTTGGCAAGCCCCAGCCTCCACCTGCCTTGCCTGCTGGCCCTACTGCTGCTGGGACATTTCTCAGCTGCGTCAGGTGGCTGCCCATGCTGCTTCTGCTCGCGGGGCTCTTTGCCCTCCTAGCTGCGTGTCTCTGGGCTGCCCTGCTGAGCTGTTCCTGCCTGGCGTGGGGCAAGTTGGCCCAGATCCAGAGTGCCGTCCCACTGCCGGCCTGCCAGGGCCCTTTGCCAGCGGCTGCCAGTGGAACTGCACCGGCCGTGCCTCCACCTTTGGGTTGCTTTCGGCAGGTGTCTGGCAAGTGGAGGGAAGCAACTCCACCCCCCTGCCACCTGCCTCGCTTCTTCACCTCATTGTGGCAGCGGTAGCAGCTGGCTGGCCGGAGGCAATCTGGTGGGAACAGCCGGTAGAGGCCAAAAGCACCCAGCTGGTATGAGAGCTGCAGTGCCCAACAGGGCCCAAAGAGCGCCAGGTTCAGCCCTTAGCCCAGCGCCTGCAGCACCAAGTAGGTGTGCAGGCTGGAGCTCAAACAACCCAAAGGCAGAGGTGAGGCTGGCGTGATTCCAATGGCGACCGCTGGAGAAGGACCCTGGCAGGCCAGCAGCGGGGTGGCACTCCAGATCTGGGCCGACTTGCTCCACACCAGGCTCAGTGCCGTTTCCGCCACCGCCCACCATGGCCACACTGGCACCGTACCTGGTCCGCCACCACGCTCTCTCCGCCGCGTTGCTTCTCCACCCCAGGCACAAGCTCCATCCCACCCCAGCGCACTCACGGCCTACTGGTACCGGTACTGGTAAAAAGTAAGCCCTCCCTGAAAATAAAACCTAGTACTTACTTCAGAGCCCAAAAGAAAGTAAAACAGGGCCTTACTTTCAGGGAAACACCATAGCATATTTTCACTAAAGGATGCACTTAACACTGACTGCATTCAACCTCCTGTGACTTCTCCAGATGCTTTCACCAATAATGTAGGGTAGAGATCTCATCCATATAAAGTAATGCTAATGACACAGAGGACACTGTCCACTTCTTTGGGAACTTTGGCCAAATCAATCCCAGAAAACTCAAGCCTAAGCTTCTATTATCTCTGCAGAAATTGGCTAACCAGCGTGCAAATGAATATGAGAGATTTTATTCTACGGATGCTTAGCAACACTCCAGCAGACCAGCTTCCAGGATGATTTTTCTAATAGTGATCGGATCATTTTAAATGATATTGGGCAGTTATCCAGAAATATAATAAAAGAAAAATGAACCATTATTATCATGGTATAACCTCAGGTGCAAACTCTTACTTATATTTAGTGTCATTCTTTGTCTGATGCCACAGTAGCTTTAAGTATGTTTTCTGTTGCATTATATCCTGGAACTCTTCAATATACATGGAAGTTCCTCATGGATCAGTGACTACAAAGAAGTCATTCAGGAACAATCTTATTAAGTGGTGTCTCTGCCCTCTTATTCTAGAGGTCAACCAGGGCCTTGATTCAATTGCTCTCCAAGGCTTGTGAAACTCCACATGTGTTGTTTGGAAATCAACAGAATCTATTAATGTGTCATGAGTGAAGCAAGACAAGGGAATGATGGAAATGTTTCCCTTCCTCATATCAAATTTCAGCTGTTCTAAGATACAAAACAACTCTAATGGCTATCTGCTTATCTAGGCTGGGTCTATGATCATCTGGGATAAGCTAATGATTGTCATGGTGTCTAAGAATTCACAAGTTGCTTCTCTTCCCAGCATGTTAAAGTCCCCCATAACAAAATATCAATGAAAATTCAACACCAATCATAAGATCAAGCTGCGCAACAAGGAAGTTGGAACTACAGTAGGACCCCAACTTTATCCTCAAAGCAACCTCATAAATAGTGCCTTAAATCCAGGGTATCTATGAAACGGTGTCTTTGGTGACCTGGAAAATCTCCTAGATGATAATCTTCACTCTATCTCCTCTGCCTTGGGGTCATGGTTGATGCAAAGTCTAAAAACCAGATGAGTAGATCTCTGAGAGAAACCCCGCCCCCTTACCCATTGAGGTCTCAGCAATACATAGCAAGCTTGCCCCTTCATCCTTAATGAAATCATGGAAGAGAATATATTTAGTGCAGGCAGATCTGGCATTTAATAACACCAATCACAACCCAATATAATCTGTAGTCCCATTATCTGGTTCCGAAGATGAAGTTCAGAGGCTACAAAAAGGCGTAAGATTTCCATTCTCTAATGATAGCCCACCTCACACCCTCCATAATAAATTGCTTGATATATACCATGGCAGCCAATTCCACAATTTAAGGAATGCAAGAAAGCACATAATTTTACTGCCAAGAGCAGACTATCAAAACACTGAAGATCTCAGCAGTGTTTACTGAACCCACTGGCCATGATTTATTCAATTCAATCTCTTTATACAATTTATCTGTAATATATTTACTGAGACCAGGTACCCATTCAGTTTAGTCTCACATATTGTGTGAATGTAATTTGTATGTATTCACCTGGGGTTATATAGGGAGTCTTAAATATTGGTCTAAGTGTCCCCTCTCCTCCAAATAAATGAAACAAAGAGCAAATACTAATACCTTAAACCCAAATGGAAACATATTTTAATTTTGGAGTGATTAAACTGGCAATCCAGCCAATCATCTTTAAGAACATTAAGTTGACCTCAGAGATGGAAAAGTAGGACTCCTGGTTCCATCATATTTGACCACTGATTGTATTGACTACTGAAAATTGGAACTGAACATCCAGCAAATATAGATTCTTTATCTAGTCCCATAACCCGCGCTCACAAGTTCTTCTCAGGACTTGAGAAATGAACACCTTGCAACTGGCTTTCACAGATCCCTTTAATTAATTATAAAAACGTTTGACAAGACTTGTGTTCCACTATAGACTCAATGGCTGGGTTTGCACATCACACTTGTCCATAGTCACTTTAACCACAGATAATTTAAATGACCCAATTTGTCAGTTCCCACAATCCATTACAGCATAAGTTAACCACAGAGATTTAGCACACATCAAACACTAAAGCGTGGTTGGCTGGTCTGTAGTACGGTGTGATGTGCGACCAAGAGGAGCTAAATATATAGCACCAGCATCTATCGGCCAGACTACTAAGGAATTCTGGAACCTTTGCGTTTCGGACCTTTAATCCTGCCCCCCCCCGGGAGAAATCGGCAAACAAATAAGGTCAACAATCCAGGCCCCAACCCAGCCCCGTCAAGTCAGGCACCCACCGCTCAGAATCGCGGCCATCGAAGAAAACGAAGTCGCCGCTCCGGACGCACTTGGCGCAGGTCAGGCGGCGGCGCGTGCTATTGCAAAGGGGGCAACGCTCCACGGCGACATAGAGGCCCTCGGCCCCGGCTTCCGTTTCCGAAGGATAAGGCCCTTCGGCGGCGGCCACAATACCGGGTCGCCGCCAGCTCTGGCCGGCCCAACCATCGCCCCTGGAAGACGCCATATTGGTGATAGGCTAGCGGCAGGCCGGCGGTCACGTGGGACTTTGTTTTCAAACAGAGGTACGATGGGAAAAAAGGCGGGGAAGAGCAGCACGTGCTGAAGGTTGGGGGCGGAGCTAAGCAAAACCGCAGAGGCTGAGTTACTTAGGGGATGAAGTCGGAATAGCGGCTTTTCTTAGTTGGAGCCTTGAAGTTACCCGGAGAGGTTGAACGAGTGCGGTACGAGCAACTGGGCAGAAAGCAGGCGTAAAAAGAAAAAAAGACTGCGTTCCCATGACGTACTAAACCACCGACCGATCAAGTTAATTGTAGTTTCATCGTGTTCTGCGTGCTCAACTTGCGTGGCTGGTTTTGAATTCAATGCATGGTAAAAATCCTCAAAATTATTAATCAAACCACGAATAAACATGTTTTGCTTTTTTAAAAAAAGCCCATGGAACATGCAGATTTTTATTTCTGGTAGAGTTTTCGTGCATGTTATAGGCCTGAGAGAAACATCTGCGATTTAATTTTAATGTAAGTTGATTAGTGTACATTTAAAGTGACAGTAACGTTTCTGTTCTACATTCTATACTATTCTATTCATTTTTTTTATTTACAGGACTTATATGGCTGTGTATACTTTACTCCTGTATTTCTTCCTTGCCTCCACTTTCTACAATATGGCTAGAAATCTGCTCTGCAAAAACCTTTAGAAGGCAGCAACGGGTTATAGTTATTTTTATCTCTCTAATCAATTGTATGGTTGTCCGGGTTCCTCCCCCCCCCCATGACATCTGTTAGCTCAAATTCAGATGTTAAAACAAAAGTATTAGATTAAAGTAAACAGAACTCAATGAGCTTGCAACCAAGATCAGATAACCAGTATTAACTACAGGTAGTCCTCGACTTACAACAGCATATTTAGTGACTATTTGAAGTTACAACGGCAGTGAAAAAGTTGATTTTTCACACTTATGACCATTGCAGCATCCCCATGGTCATGTGATTTACATTCGGATGCTTGGCAACTGACTCATATCTATGACCGTTTTAGTGTCCAGGGGTCATGTGATCGTCTTTTGTGACCTGACAAGCAAAGTTAATGAGGAAACCAGGTTCACTTAACAATGGTGTTACTAATTTAAGAACTGTAGTGATTCACTTAATAAATATGGCAAGAAAAGGCATAAAATGGGGCAAAACTCACTTAACAAATTTCTCACTTAGAAACATAAATTTTGGGCTCAGTTGTGGTTGTAGGTTGAGGACTACCTGCATAATTAAATGTCCTGATTTACACATGGTAAGTGATGATCTCATTAAGATTTATTGAAATCAAAGCCAAATAAACCACTCTAGGCAGCTTACAATCAATCGCTCTTAGGCAATTACATATTTATTTAGCACTAAATCATTACTTTATATTTTAGTTTATTTTATGCAAAATAATTACATGGAGGTTACTCCACACTGAATTCAATTTAAATAATTTTCAGTATGCTACTGAATTCATGTATTTGAATACTAACATTCAATTTTTTTCTAAGGTATATTTACAAATATGTGATGAACATTAAATGAGACAAAATTAAGGCAAGAAGCTATGTCCATCAATTACTGTGTATAGGTTTGAAATACTAGAACATTTGCTATATATACACACTTTTTTATTCTTTACAATTTTTCAAAAAAATAACTTAAGTGATTTTCTTGAAACCTTTTAAAATTGGATATATGTTTTCAAATGCTTCATATATTTCAGAACGGTCTTTGGCACCTAAAAATAATTTTAGAATTAGTTCTAACTACATTTAATTTCATCCCACTACGAAAAGCATGTTCTTAACCTGCAGTTCTGTACCACTAACTTGGGGAATAATGGAATGTATTTGTATTTCTATATAATAATATATAGGTGTGCATATTCAGATATATGAAAATGCTTTTAACTTAATAGAATTAAAGATGTTCCTAAAAATCAATAGGAAATTGCTTTCCTGAATTTAAGATTATTCTGTATCCTGCATTCTGGGGCTACAGGCAACACTATGACTTACTTATTATCATTGTATTTATTTTGTTAAATTTAGAGGCTGCCTGATTCCAGATCACTCTGGGTGGCGTACATGATCAATTAAAAGACAGAAACAAAGAAAGAGAAAGAAAAAGAAAGAAAAAAAAGAAAAAGCATGAAAAATCCTGAACTTCCAGATAGATAAATACAATGTTCCAAAAATACCTTAAAAAAAAAAAACCATGAGAGGGGCTTAGCAGCCATCCTACCCTGCCAGACCTGGAACCAAAACTGAGTTTTAAGTGACTTTCAAAACGTTGGGACAAGAACAGTACATATCTTCAGAGGGATGCAATTCCAGAGAGCAGGCACAATATAGAAATCCCATTTCCTACATCCCAATAGATGACACTGTTTTTGAACTGAAAGGATCTGGAGTGCACCCACTCTGCTCAGTTTTATTGGAGGGCAGACTTTATTGGAGGTAAGTAGATCCTCAGATGCTCAAGCCTATGCTCAAATTGTTCTTTGACATGTTCAGATAATGGGACATGTTCAGATAATCTTTTCTCAAACTAAATATGGAATTTCCTCAGTCTCCCCTGCTCTTCTGTGCACCTGTCCTAGTGCAATGTCCAGAATGTTGAGGCATTGAGTGAATATTGACTAATGGTGAATGGAGTACAAATATTACTTCCCTTGATTTGGAAATTATATTTTTACTGATGCAACATATAATTACGGTTTTTAAAGTCAGCAGACACATATAGTACTGCTGATTCATATTCAGCTTGGAAGTTCCTTTTTACATATGGTATAATCCAACCTTTTTATCTATCATTATTGCTTTCTTTTTCCTACGTGAAGAACTTCATGTTCATCTCTATTATATTTCATTATGAATTTATTATAAAGTAGGAAGTACATCTATCATCATTTTTTAGAACTCTTACCGGCCTTTGAAACCAACTATGATATCCTTTCTAGACCCCCTCCATTGTTGGGGATTGGGGGCACTCTGTTACGAAGTTTCTTGGTGGACAGTTCCAGTTGGGATAGGAGAGATCAAACCAATGGCTATTCCTCTGTGTGTGGGGAGGGGAGGATTGCCCCAAGGGTCAGTTCTGTCCCCTTCCTATTTAACATTCATATAAAGCCATTGGAAGAGATAATCCAAACTTTGGACGTTTATATCAAGATAGTGATAATGGCCAACTTTACACTGTTACCTCATGCTAGACTGATAAGGTCTGCATGAGAGAGAATGGGCTTAACAGAAGCCTAGTAAGATGGAGTTACTATTGCCCATTGGGATTTATTGTCTGCTCCAGAGATGTCTCTTGATGAGATGCCACTTTTCCTGAAGGAGATAGTATGATTTGGGGTTCTGGACTCACAGCTCCTGTTAGAACAGGAGATGGAGGCTGTGGCCAGAATGGACTTTTTAAGCTTTGATTGGTGTGCCAGTTGCCAATATACCGGAGTGGGAGGAACTTTCTACAATGATTGATTCCCTCATCACCACTATCTTAGACTATTGCAATGCTCTCAACATGGGCTACCTTTGAAAGTCACTTGTGAGCTTCAGTTGATTCAGAATGCAGCTTTCTGTGCATTCTGTTTGGCAATAGCATTAGCAATAGCACTTAGACTTACATACCCCACTTCATAGTGCTTTACAGCACTCGCTAAGTTTACATAGTCAGCTTATTGCCCCCCCCCAATACTCTGGTCCTCATGTATCAACCTTTGAAGGATGGAAGGCTGACTCAACCTTGAGCTGGTCAGGATCAAACTTCTAGCATTGTGTAGTTAGCCTGCAATACTACATTCTAACCATTGCACCACCACAGCTCCTCAATGGGAGCACATCGCAGCAATATTGTGGGGCCTGTACTTGTTGCCAGTAAGTGTTAAAAGGGTTATTTAAAGTGCTGTAACTATCTTATAAAATCTTAGGTCCTCTACAGTAGGGGTCCCCAGCCCCTGGACCGCAGCCCATTACCGGGCCTCAGCCTGTTCAATACTGGGCTGTGGGAGAGATGGGTAAGTGCATGCTCATGAACCTGCACTTGCGTGAGCAGAGGACTATTGCATTTGCTTGTGAAACTCCACGTAAGTGGAGGGTGCTTTTGCTTGTGTGTGAAGCTCCATGAGTGGAGAGCATGCTCATGTCACTCACACAAATGGAGCTGTCCATGTGCGTGTGCGCCTGCTACTCAGACACACACCCCACGACAGGCCACCAAGCCAGAAAGGTTGGGGACCGCTGCTCTACAATAGAGGTTCCCAACCTTTTGGGTACCAGGAACCGGTTCCGTGGAGAGAATTTTTTCCACGGACCAGAGAGGGCATGGTTTTGTGTGCTACTTGCATCTTGTGAATGGGGCTTTGCTAATTTGTGAGGCCCGGTTGCTGGCATGCCGCAGCCCAGTACTGGTTCATGGATCGGGGGTTGGGAACCCCTGCTCTATAGGACTGCATTCTTCCATTGGAATTTGCCTATTCAGTTCAACTATAGTATCCAACAATTGAAAGTGCACATAACTTAAAGTTGTCAAAATTGAGAAACACTAGTCTAAAAGAATAGTTTCATTCAGCTCCAACAGAGTCTCCTTGAACCACAAGTTTGGCGATACCTAAATTTGATAATAATAATAGTAATATAAGAAAGATAAATATGCCCTGCAATGTTTGTGTATGTGTTAGGGATGCAGAAACAGACTGCTTATATACAACTTAATCACTTACCAGTTAAAACAACTTTTCCAGACACAAAAATAAGCAGTACAATTCTTGGTTTGACCATCCTGTAGATAAGCCCAGGAAACAGTTCTGGTTCATAACTACAATTTTCAGGAAAAAATTAAAATAGACAAAATTTATTACCTATGAGCCAACAAGTTATCTTTTAGAGATTTCTTCAATTTTTTTTTAAATAGCTTTGGAATTTCTAGTGCCTAAAAAATACAGTCTGTTCTTCCCTGCTATTGGCTCCTTTTAACTTTTTATCCTGTCCCATTCCCTTTATCAATGACATTCTAATTCCTTAGTTTGCTCTTTGACAAGCAAAAATTACATGTAAAAATGGTTTGTACTTCAATTTTTATACTTACAATTAAATAAGTTACTTCAGTTTGCATAATTACAATAGGGAGGCTGTACTCTTAATTAACTGGATATCTCCTTTCAAAAACACATTAAAAAAAATCAGCTGACAGCTACTTCGTTTACATTCTAGAACAGTGGTGGCGAACCTATGGCACGAGTGCCAGAGGTGACACTCAGAGCCTTCTCTGTGGGCACATGTGCTGTTGCCCCAGCCCCGCCTCCCCCTCACAGCCCCCTCCACACCAGTAGCCCCCCCAGAGGAGACTTGCCCCAGGCACGGCCCCCTGGAGCAGCACAGCCAAGGACATGGTAGCAGGGCAGTGGGGACAAGACTCTACCCTTGTGCCCCATCGTAAACAGATGCTGCTGCTAGGCACGAGTGGAGGTCGTGGCTGCCATGGTGCTGCTGGGCAACCTGGGCAATCAGCGGGCCATGGAGGTGATGGGTGGCCCTGCAGGTGGGTGAGGCAGGGGTGGAGTGGGGGCAGCTCGGGGTGTGGGGCAGGCATGGGGCAGTTTTTGGGCACTCGGTCTCTAAAAGGTTCGCCATCACTGTTCTAGAAAATAGCCTGGAGTCTTTCTAGTACGTGGCATATAAATTGTAGTGAATACATTTTTAAAATGCTGGAAAATGACTTTGTTCAAACACCAATAGTGCTACAGCATTCCCCCCTGAATAACATCTCTATATGACAAATTCCTTATATATTGGGATAGCTATGGGTTCATGTTCTGTACAAAGCCTACTACTTTGGTCATGCTGCCTCATGTTTCATAGTGCCATCCATATTTTCTGCCCTATCAGATTTTAATATGCTTTGAAAACTGGTAACTGTGCACTATAAAGTAAAGTAGCAGCCTCAGATATAATTTATATTTTAAATAATATATCTGAGCCCCATACAGACCTTCAATCTAAGAAAATAAAATGGAAGGTGAGATGTTGTAGTGCATGAAGAATGTAAATGCAGCTCCTGTTTTGTGACCCACTAAAGCAATTGCATCAGTTTCCAGGGTTGCAGATACCAGCCTAAAAAAAAAGACAAGGCTGCTTTAATCAGCTACAGAAGCTGCATTTGCATTTCTGAATGTTTTGAAGTATCTTTTCCAATAGAAATTGAAGCATTAAACAACCCTAGTAACAATATGTCCACCTTCACATTAAAAAGAGAAAGGTAAAAGGTTGTTAAAATGCCTTGAAAAGATAGAGGGATGATCAGAAATACCCACACTAGTTGCTTTATGGTAGTAGCTGTTTTCCAGATGCAAATTAGAATGGCCAGCCTTTTTCTAGAATTTTCATAGCCCACACCCCAATTTCCACGTATGCCTCTTGCCCCAAATATGGACACTTATCCAATGTGTTACCCTGAGTGCTCAAGCTGAATAGAAAAGAGGGATATAAATAAAAAAAGTGTCCAAGTATGTAATACTAGTTGGTGAAATCCTATCTGGTTATATATGGTTCTTTTGAAACAAATCTAAATGGGATGCACAGAAAAACAAAATGAAAGATGATGACTTCAGAAAAACACATCAGACCCAGCCAACATGAGCATTTGCGTTTAGATTAGTAAGACAACCCAGGATTTTTTGGCAATAAATTCTGATTTTTGTAAGAAAGAGCAAATAGCACAATCTTGTGAGATCATTCAGATCCTGAAAAAAATATCTGAGTCATGAGTTTCCAAACTCATCATTAATTGAGAAACTGGGCAATAGTTTTTGCATGGATAAATATAACTGCTTTCTCTTAGAAGACAGCTAATTGATGCCATAAGCTCTTTCATTATATGCACCGCAGAACAGCAAAAACCCAAATGCCAGTCTTTAGATCTGAAGCAAAGGGGCACATATTCCAGAATTTAGTAGCCTCCCAAGACTATTTAGCCAACCTATCTGAACAACCAGTAGAAATACTATTTTGATATTCATCTGCCTTTCCCAACTTTAGGCCCCACCCATCATCTCAACCAGCAAATGAATGGTCAGTTATGATGGAAGCCAAAGTCTTCCTGGTGCTTTTTCTCCTTGTACACACATGGGGAGAGACATACCTGCTGAATTGTTGATGAGTTAGAACTAATCCTTCTAAGCGGATGGGAAATCTCACATCACAACTGCCCACCATGTTCTGTATTTTGAAATCCAGGAATTTTGCAGGAAATCCGAGTTTCTGTACCACGCGAGCATATTTTCGGGCTGCCAGTCGTGACTGCTCTTCACTGCAAATTTACAACAAGCATGAAAAAACAAAGCCAGCCAGCAAAGCTTTACGACAAGAGTGAGTAATTTCTATTCTCTTAGTCACCTGTATTCTCCCAACCGGTTATTTTGGCTTCTGAAGGTTTCTCATGCCACAATTACTAGAAATATCTATCATAGTTTCCTGCCACTGAACAAAAAAATTGGAGTGCTGTCAGGCACCAGCAACCAGAACTACTCAAAATACCTTGAGTCAGGCACTTTATTGTTTATTGCCTACAAAAACCTCACCAGACTGCTTTTATTCCTCTAGGGATGACCAGGTAAGGCCTCATGGACTTTGGGCGAGATCAAGTTTATGCCGCTTGCCATTGCACAATGACTCAAACTATTTTCTTGAAACCAATTGCTGTTGTTAAATGAACAATACCAGTACAGATCCTTTCATACTCAGCCGAACATGTCACTGTCCATGCTAGCTGATGATCTATGGGAACTGTAGTTCAACACACCTAGTAAGTAGCAGGTTTGGGAAGATTAATTAACCATAGTGTGGTGGAATATTATAAGAACATTTCTATTTTTTTTAATGGAATTTCCAAGGGCCCTATATTTGACAATGCACTAGTTCAGTGGTTCTCAACCTTTTTAATGCCGCGACCCCCAACCGGTCGTAAGTCGAGGACTACTCAACCGGTCATAAGTCAAGGACTACTCAACTGGTGCAGCACTGTTTGCAGAATGGGACTTTTGGCGGGCTCAGCAGGGCAGAGACAGCCTGGACAATTCCTATTGGCTTTTGAAAGCCAATAGAATTAGACTCTATTCAAGAGAGTCTATTCTATTGGCTTTCAAAAGTCAATAGAATAAAAGGGAGTAGCACAGCTAAGGAAAAGGGGAAAAAATGGCAGACTGCGTTGTTTGGCGACCCCCGTGAAATGGTCGTTCGACCCCAAATGGGGTCCCAACCCACAGGTTGAGAACCACTGCACTAGTTGGTCTTGTGGCACTACATTAATTGGTATTCCCAATACAATAAATGTACATGTACTTATTGTTTTAAAAAACATTTAAAAGATTTTGGCTGTTTCTTAGGATGGTTACAGTGTTGTTTGATGACCAGCCTAAACTAGATGGAGTTTTAATGGTCTGAATCAATCACATTAGCCTTATATCACAACAATCCTATCCTTAGATGAGGAATTTTGTAAAGTTTAGCATTCCTACCTTTTGGCTCCTGTGCACACCATTTTACCAGAACTAAATATAAGGGCAGTTGTTCTTGGTTCTCTAATTCTCATAATTACAGCAGCAAATCTCTAAAATTCAGAAAAACCCAAATTTAAAATTCTTTTAAAACTATATTAATCACTGTATGAATATCTATTTATGTGTATCTTGCTATTACTTTTTTACAAATAACTCAAGGTAGTGAACATATCCAGTACTCTTTCTTCTTTCCATTCTCTCCATAACAGCAGCCCTGTGAGGGGAGTTGGGCTGAGAGTTACTGACCCAAGGTCACCCATCTGGCTTTCATGGCTAAGGAAGGACTAGAATTCATAATCTCCTGCTTTCTAGCCTTAATTGCTAGACCATTGAAAACTATAAACATTTTTCTTCCCATTCTATCCTTATTTTGAGATTGCTTCAATAGTTGCACATGACCTTACCGGCCTGGGAAAATATAAACCCTTACATAAATAGGTCTCTCCTTATAAAAGATAGCTTATAAACATTGTCAATGAAGTCTATAATAAAAAATGTGAATGTAGCCTTTTATCTATTCAAATGATTTATATGTCCTGATATATTTGGACTTACCAGGCCTGTGAGGACTATCCAGCTAATTGAAAACAAGGGATTGCCTCTTTTCAAGAGAAGTCTAGTTCTAAATAGGTATCAAATCTAGCCAAATTTACATTAAGTCTGATTTCTTTCTTTGTTCTGACAAACATCTAACATTATTATTCTCTATTCAAAATTAGGAAATGCATAGCCTCAATTTTGCTGACTATTCTTTAGATAGGCAGGAAATTATTTTTATTTATAATCTTTTGGTAGTCTGTTAATCTGCAACATCTTGAAAAAGCATTCCTTTGTAGCAGACCAGCACCATCTGCTTGGAATACTGTATTTTCTTTTGTGATTTTCAGGGCTTTTATATTTTATTTTTTCAAAAAATAAAGTTAGATTTTCTTAATCTTTGGTGGGCTTGAAACATCTAATCAGATACAGTACCTCTATGCTTTTTACCCAAACAATAATATTATTTACTTTTAATTATCAGAAAACATTAAACTTTCTCTCGGAGTCCAAAATTAAAAGGATAATGCCAAATGTGGCATTTCCTGGTAGTTACAGCAAGAACTACCAAGCTATTACTCCAAAGCAGGAAACAGACCAGTGTGAATTGGCTTGCTGGAAAGGAATTTGAGACCCACTGCTCAGTTACATTCATTAACAATGTAGAAATTGTGTGGGCTACATACAACTGGCTTGGAACATGCAGGGCAGGATGTTTCAAAGTGTTTGTTTCCAAAAGACAACTGAACTTTGTTTTTTACTTTGAAAATGTTTCGCTTCTCATCCAAGAAGCTTCTTCAGTTCTCTTGAGTTCTCAGTTCTCACAACTTCAATTCTCAGAACTGAAGAAGCTTCTTGGATGAGAAGTGAAACGTTGTCAAAGAAGAAAGTCCAGTTGCTTTTTGGAAAAAGCACTTTTGGAACAACCGTGACCTGGATGACTGAGTATCCCTATAGACATGCAAAGCAGAAATTAATTTTTCAATAAAAGCAGGGAAGAATAGGTGAGATAGCAGAGGGAGTGGGATAATATAGACTAGCACAACAAATTGCTCTTTGGTTATAAAATATAAGTGGAAGTAGAGTTGACTTTCCAGACTCTCAAAAGTACTGCTTTGGGCAACCGTATCTTTTGAGCTCAGTAAGATATGCTAGCCAAGGCTTGGAGATGTTACGGAGGTGTTATGGGGTTGTCAGGGGTGTGTCCTGCGTTGTATAGACAGCCTTCTATAGCAGAAGAATAGCAGAGTGAATATAGATAAGAAATGAGCAAACAAAGCATGGCAATTATAAGTAGACATTCACTGGCCAGGACACTACTATGAAGCCACCTTGGAAAAAGCAAACTTAAAGAGAATCTATTTAGGCCAAGCAATTGCTTGAAACATATTTAGAGAGGTCAGATTTTGAAGAGAAGCAGTCTCAGAGGTGGGGAAAAAATCCTTAGATGAGAGAGAGAACTGGTGCTTACCTTTGGATTATATTCTGCATTTCTGGCTTGAAGAGCTATATTCTTTAGGTCCAATTTGCAAGCCAAATTTACAGTGGCTACTATGTTCCTGGTAGAACAACAGGGACAAAAAAGCCTTTAGGAACTTTACATAAAAGAAATGCAATAACATAAGTAAAAACAGTTTCTTTTTCATTTTTCTTTTTACTCCAGGAGTCATCACAGGCTCTTGAATTATTTTTTTAAAAATATTATTTTATTGTTTCATTAAAAAACACAAGTAATACATTGTGTTATTTGGGTACAATGGTATTTATACTGTGTTATCTTGAGCAGCGGCCCTCAACCTTTTGAGCAGCAGGTTCTGTGGAGAGAGGTTTTTCCATGGACCGGAGGGGGCATGATTTTGCATGCTGCCTGCATCTCGTGGATGGGGCTTTGCTTGTTTGTGTGGACTATTTTCTGGCATGGCGTGAATGGGCGCCTGTCCATGGACTGGGGGTTGGGGACCCCTGATCTAGAGATTATCAACTTTCTGATAATTCAGGGCTATCTGATTCTTACAGCATTTCCCTACTTGTGCCTAAATGTGGCACAAACATTTCTGTCCTGGAAACATATTTTTTCCTAATGACAAAACTGGTACCAGCAACAAGAGAAGCAAATTTTTTGCTGATATGTTTTTCTGCCAACACAAAGACTGATAGATAGCAATGGGGCTAGACTTGATGATCTCCTAGTATCCACAGCATATACTTTGCCATTTTAGGCTTTTCTTAGTAGTTTTGCTAAGATGTTATCAAGGTGAAAAATCCACATACTGCTTAATCTTTTCAAGAAGTTTGCTAAATCTAAAGATATGATTAACAGTGTCTGATCCTCAACAGAATTGTTGAAAACTATAACCCAAAATTTGACTCTACTGAACTGTCTTTTTGGCTTCTGGCAGTTCTCTTTAAAAATAACATTTTTAATTATGTTTAATTGCAATACAAGCAAAAAGAATCAAAGAATAGATAAGGAAAAAAGGAAAAGAATTATGACTTGTGCCCTTCATTCTATTGAGTAGTTCTCATCTTATTCTTCCCCTCCATCTTTTTTTCCTCTTACTTCGTAATTATATAGGATTCTGGATGGCTCTTTCATGATACTGAGTCATGTTTATCAGAAGGGAAGGAGTGTGGACACCTTCATTATTTAATCCAGCTGGTGAGCAATCTCTCTTCTCTCCACCCTGCAATTACCAAGGGTACATCAAAACAACTCAAAACTTGGAGAAATAGCCTTAAAGATGAAGGATTTGCAGCTGAACCATGCTATGAAAATATTAAGAGGCTGAACTATTTGATAAGACATTTGCTGTCTTGCTTGAAGAGAAGGGTAAGAAATAGACAGTGGTGAAACTGTCCAGGATTGTTTGGATTAAAAAAGAAGTAGACAGTAGAAACAGGGGTAGTTTGAAACACTCAAAAGATAGTTCACTTGTTTTATGTATATCTGTTACCTTGTATTATAAGAATTGGCCATCCAATTCTGGAAAACTGTTTTTTATCATATGTTGAATATAATGATGCTGTGTTATTATAAATGTCTCAAAAATATTGTATGGTTTTACAGTTGGCAATTTTTGCACACACACAAAGCTGCTTAATAAATTTCCATATCTTAACTTATAAAAAGTCCCGTTGTCATTTGAAGATGATTGGTTTCCAACAGATTCAGAGAAGTTAGCAGCAATAGATAATTTGATGCCCTCAGCCTATGAGAGTAATCAAATAAAAAAAAACTTTTACCCAATATATCCATTACAGAATTCTGAATCTTGTTCTCATTTTTTAAAATGGGTTTTCTCAAAACAAGAAATGAGCACAATTGTTCTCAAATTCAGGTGCGTAGTTTTGTTCTCTGCTTCTAAGTAGATGCAGATTGTCATATTGGCTTTGTAGATGTATCCTACTAACAATACTTTTTAGAGGTTTTCCAATTTGGCAACCTCCAGCCCTCTCCTACCCAATTAGGTAACATCTTCAGTGCGAGTCAGTGTAGGGTTTGCTGCCTGTTTATATATTATAGCTTGCCCTGCTACTTTTGCTGGGATACCTTGTTTTCTGCCTGTCTAGTATTGATGCCTGCTTATCTGAGTGTTGGCTGATGAAGGAAATGTGGTTCCCTAGGAAACAAAAAGACTGGAACACATCCCCTTCAGCATTCAACATTATTTGGTTGGGTAATGAAACCTCTGCAAGCCCAAAAAAATCAAGCTCAAATAGCACCAAGAACTCCATAGCATCATCTCCTTCTGTTCTTTCTACTGAAGTTCATCTCTTCTTCTTTGCAAATTTATTTGCCGTAGCTTCTGGCCCATTTTACTATTTTAGTAAGAGAGAAAGGCTATGCTTCCTCCCTGCTATGAAATGGCTCAAGGTTTACTTCTTTGATTGGTAAAGAATTTTACAATATTTTAACCCTCAGAACATAGTAAAAAGATCTGTCAAATGCTTAACTGAAGTTGGTAGGCTACCAAAATATTCTCACTCAGCCAATAAAATTGCCCAACTGAGCCCTCACAACAGTGGCACAGCTATGGCATGGATACACCCAACAACTTGCTACCTTTGAAGAGGTCTTGTGGATTCTGATGCTAATATTTCCTTCCTTTTAGTCAAATCTGGCTCTTTGAGACTATGTCATCTTCCAGAATTATTTTTTTCCTCATTTCCCTATCTAGTTTACAGCACAAGGTTCATCAGATACTGCCGCTGAGCTAATAGATAGCAGGCCATATTCTACTACTTTCAGTTGAAAGTGAACTAGGTAAAAAACTTAGAAGATTTTCTAAGCATGTATCAGCGAGTCTGGCATCGCAAATTACCCTAAGTCATAATTTAATTTAGATTAAATATCATTTGAAACCAGCCAAGAGTGGCTCATTTATACAGTATGTTATAGTTAAAGAAAATGAGTAGTCCTTAATGGAACCACGTCTACATGGAGGAAAGTGAGCAGGGGGTATCACAAGACTCTGTCCTAGGCCCAGTACTCTTCAACATCTTCATAAATGGCTTAGATGAGGGTATAGAAGGGGAACTTATCAAATTTGCAGATGATACTAAGCTAGCAGGAATAGCCAACACTCTAGATGGTAGACTCAGGATCCACGTGGATCTTGACAGACTTGAATACTGGACCCTATCTAACAAAATGAGAGAAATGTAGAGAAAAAGTCTTATACTTAGGCAAGAAAAACCAAAAGTATACACATATAGATTGTGTGAAACTGGAGAAGGGTTTAATCATGGTTATATCCCATTTTGCCCTGCCTACCATCACCCATCCCTTTTCTGTAAATTTTCTACTAGCCAAATTAGTTTTTCCCTTCCATTGTACAAGATTCTCCACATTTAAGACCGGCTCTTCTTTCTCAGAAATTGTTCTGTTGGGGGAACATTCACGCAGTGGACAATCACTTAAGTATGAGCCAGCAGTGTGCTGCAGCTGCCAAAAAAGCCAATGCAGTCTTGGGCTGCATCAATAGAGGGATTACAATCAAGATCATGTGAAATGTTAATATCAATTTATAATGCCTTGGTAAAACAACACTTGGAATATTGCATCCAGTTTTGGTCACTGCAATCCAAAAAAATGTTGAGACTCTAGAAAGAGTGCAGGGAAGAGCTACAAAGATGATGAGGGGACTGGAGGCTAAAACAAATGAAGAACAGTTACAGGAACTATGTATGGCTAGTCCGGTGCAGAGAAGGACCGGGGGAGACATGATAGCATTTTCCAATATTTGAGGTGCTGTCATAGAGAGGAGGAGATCAACCTATTTTCCAAAGCACCTGAAGGCAAGACAAGGAATAACGAATGGAAACTGATCAAGGAGAGATTCAACCTAGAAATAAGGGGAAATTTTCTGACAGTGAGAACAATCAACCAATGGGACAGTTTGCCTCCAGATGTTGTGAGAGTTCTTTCAAGAAGAGACTGGACTGCTATCTGTCAGAAATGGGGTAGGGTCTCCTGCTTGGGCTGGACTAGATGACCTACAAGGTCCCTTCCAACTCTATTATTCTAATTCTAATTCTAAAAGCATTGCTTAGTCATGATATGTGAATAACAATCTAAAGTGACTCTTACTGAAAATGAACTGCAAACTGATGGGAGGGAGAGGATGGAAATGCAGGTCTCTATGATTTACATTAGATTTTAAAATCCACTCCCATCTACTCATCCAATTATTAATATAGCTGTAATCCTGCTTTATATTTGGATTTTCTAATCACTTTGAATTTAGTCTTAATTATATGCTAAAAAGCTATCACTCTCACATTATGCAGGTCTGTTTCCAATAATACGATAGAAATACATTGCATTTAAATATAGAGGCTATATTTATATTTGGACAGGAGATTACCAGGGAATATCAGAACTGTATGCTAAACTGGGAAGCATAGTCATTCTGGAAAACGTTAATGGCAAGTCACTTCAGTACTGTTGCCTAGGAAACTTAACAATTGCATCTTTGCCCCTTTTTTCATGCCATATGCTTGACTTATTCATAGCTTACTCAATCAAAATTCTGGGACTGAATATTCTGCCAAATCATTAACTACTCCCACTAATTGGGTTTTCATTAACATGCTTGACTAAAATGTGGCAAATGCCAATGTGCCAAATCAACTAGCTTTTGAGTAAAACCTACTGTAACTGTGGGATAATGCCAGAAGCTTCTGAAGTAGGGGTCACAGGAGTCATGGGGGCCATGGAGGGACACGTCCCAGATAAATCAGGCAATGGCTGAATTGCATTTTCATCCCTCTGTTGGGACCCCCCACTGTCTTCCGAGAAGATTCCACTGTCTTGTATTCCGAGCTGGGGGCTTTGATACTCTTCCAGCATGTTGTTGTTGTTGCCATGTTTGCCATCTTGTCCAAAATCATCTGGCAGGAAGCTGAGATCTACCGAAGAGAAGTCTTTGTCTTGGTCAGGCTGAGGAGTAAACAATGTGCCCGGAATGGCAGAAATAGGCAAATCTGACCCAAAGGGACTCATGGGAGAATACATTTGAGGGCTATTTGATGGAAGATCATCCTTCAACGATAGAGGGCAGAAAACATTTCAGGCACTTTGATTTTATGGATTCCTAAAGTACTACACAAAGTTATCCATATCTACAGAGTACCAGCCCCTTAGTAACACCATAATTTCCTATGTACTATGATGCATGGTATTTAATGACTTCGCTTTGATTGTTGTACAAAAACAGGAGGTAAATGGAAGAAGAGGTTTTTTTAAACACACACAGTAGTAAAACTTAAAGTCAGGCTTGCAAACCACAAACAGAAGCTCAGTTAACAAACTCAGTTTTTTTGTCGAGAAATTTTACCAATATGTACAATAGCAAATGATTTTTTATTTTTAATAAGACTAATAAACAGCTTTATGCCTTTTTTCAGGCTGGAAGAGGCATTGTTTTTAAAATGAACCAGGATGCTCCTGGACCCTGAATTTTACGAGATACTGTTTTTCTCCCTTGAATAATCTCTCTACAACATTATAATTCTTAATACATTTATTTGGAAGCAAATTCTATGAATTTCCCAATTTTTATTTCTAGGCAAATGGGCTGAACAAATCAAGTTAATTATTTATTCCATGAATTCAGAAGAGATCAATGTTAATCTTAGAGGGCCCTGCCAGAGAAATTTCTTCTTGTTTATCCTGATTAGGTATGATTGATAACCCTAGGTTGTGATTTAAAAAAATCAGAATACTGGTAGTACTTTTTCTAATACTTCTTAAAAGGCATGAGATTTTGTGAGTTGCTGCTTATTTCATCAGTTATAGGATCTGGTTATGCATCTGATGAAGTAAAGATAGAACTAGCCATTCTCTACATGTGATCAAGTGGACAGCAGCTCATGAAATCTCATGTCTTTTAATAAAAAGTGTTAGAAAAATCACTACCAAACTTCTCATTTCTCACCATCATAGATCAATACAACTCCCCATCTACAGTGATACGGAAACCATGATCTATGGTGTAGCAGATTATGTGCTCTAAATCAATTCTGAGTTTTTAAACAGTCCCGGGCAAAGCAATTTATGGCCTAGTGCACTGTGTAAATTTAGTTGACTCTAATTAAATAAAACTTATTTACTTTTGAGGAAGAGAATTTCCTCAAAATCTATTATTCAAGAAAGGGGTCAGCTAGGAAGTTCCCTTAGAGGTTTGAAGTCACCACTTTTGTTTGGCTATAACTCATTAATTGTCTCAGGCAACTATGGTGCCAAGTGGAACAATGGGAAGTGCTAAAGACTCAGCAAATCCCCAGTTAAAATAATCTACTCTAGCCTGTTGTTAATTTAACAGAGAATCCACCACCCCTCAATGCATAGTTTGCCATTTGGTAACACTTATCTAGAATTATCTTATCATTAGAACACATATACTGTATATAAGCTGAATGTAGTAGAATAAATAAGATAGAACAGGCACGTTGTCCTTCTTACAGACTGCCTGCCAATTTAATAGGCTGAGAATGTCACATAGATAAGATACTTGCTAAATTTATTGAAGCAGGATATTTGTACTTTCAGGAAGCAAGAAACAAAAAAGTTTTACCAATCAAAGATAATGGTTTCTTTTAGCCAAACTGGACAGCTTCCTAGTCCAGCCTGCAGCCCTAGAATTTCACAATATTTCTCACCAAATCCCACTCTGCTTAACTTCACAGTTAATGTATAACTCTAGGATTTCCTAGCCATAGAAAAATATGTAATATTTTCCAAATAATAACTGACATTAGAGAAAGGTTGAAGTTCATACACACTTATACACAATTGCTTTTTATGGCTTCACAAAATAAACTAGTAATATACATCTTAAGATTAGCACAACAAAATACATTAAAATGTAGTCCCCATTCACGTGAACACAAGCACAAAAAGATACATCAGAGCCATTTTTATACTAACCTAAACTAACAACCTGGACTTTACCTGGCTTGAACACTCATCTAGGTAGCTTTCCAATGAGAATTCCCCATCCATGGATGGCTTCTAATAGTACTGAGTAAATTAACAAAAATCCAATCCTGCTTTGTTTCTTGTTCAGTTAATGAGTTAAAAGCCTTTTAGAGTAGAGAGAAGTTAAAAATTGCTATTCTAAAAGAAAGTCAACTGCAGCCATTATCTTTCTACCTTAAAGCCTTTAAGCCTGAATAACTCCAGGCAGCTGAATGAAGTATGGACCTCTTTATCTGAGAAGAGAATCAAGTGTTCTTTCATTAAAATTGGAGCATCAAAATCACCTGTGTGCTACTTCAGTAAGTCTTGTGGATCCCTTAAGCAAGTAGGCAATATTTTGATGGCCAAGAGTTGCATTTAATGTTGTAAAAGTCTAAGTTATACAATAGGTAATACCAAGAGCTTAGTGCTGTTTCTTTGCTTTATTGACAATTAAGATGATACTTAGATAGTATTTTTTTTCTTTTTCCCACCTCAAAAATCTTAACTCCAATTTCTGGCAACTCTGGTCAATAGAGGCTTGTGGGCTACAAGAAAGGAATTATTTGTAGGCCTCCATGTAACCCTAAGGACTCAAGTTGCTGAATCTTGCTTTAAATGAACCAAAACCTTAATTCTGTAGGATTTTCCCAGAAAAAATGGATATATTTCTCCAAGAGATTGACTATAATTAACTGAATCAAGATTTGGATATATATGACCCAATGTTCCTTAGACTAACTACACAACACATTGAACTAAATTATAGTTGGCAACCTATGATCGGGACTGGAGGCTAAAACATATAAGGAATGGTTGCTGGAATTGGGTATGTCTAGTTTAATGAAGAGAAGGATGAGGGGTGACATGATAGTAGTGTTCCAATATCTCAGGGGTTACCACAAGGAAGAGGGAGTCAAGCTATTCTCCAAAGCATCTGAAGGCAGGAAAGAAGCAACGGATGGAAATTAACCAGAGAGAAGCAACCTAGAACTAAGGAGAAACTTCCTGACAGTTAGAACAATTAATCAGTGAAACAACCTGCCTCCAGAAGCTGTGAATGCTCCAACACTGGAAGTTTTTAAGAAGAGACCAGACAGCCATTTGTCTGAAATAAAACAGGGTTTCCTGCCTGAGCAGAGGGTTGGACTAGATGACCTCCCTTTCAATTTTATTATTATTTATACCTGTGGGTCAATGCTTATGAAAACACAAGCCCCGAGAAGTGATCCATGTTCAAAGTGTGATTTGGATCATGTAGAACCTGTTGGGAACACCTTAAACCAGGGTTTCCAGGAAGACACTCTTCAGGAAGTACTGACAGATTCTAGGAAGGTGTGAAGAACCTTTTACCTATATTGTTACAATAAATCTACCTTTCCCAAAGTTTCACTGTATTTTCATTGTTAATTTGTGTTAATTTGGTGTGTGGATACGGAAAATACTGAACCAAATTCGCACTGGCCATGGTAAATGTGCAAGCACCCTCTATAAGTGTGGCAAAACACCATCACCAAATTGCGGCAAATTGTGAATTGTGAGGCTGAAAAACAAATAATGCAAGATATAGTGACAGTGACAAAACAGAGCTTTTAATGAAGACTTTGCTGATTTCCTGGCTGTCATAAATGAAGTAAAAATTATATCTGTAATCTAGACATACATTTATAATTTCACATTTTATATTTTGTATTTTGAATTTTTGTGTTTATTGAATGTGATGCAAATGTGCCAAATGATACATGCATGCATGCATGCATACATACGTGTTTGCATTTTTAGGGAAATTCTGTACATTAAAGTGATGCTAAAGGAAGCTGTGACTGCAAAAAGTTTAGGAACCTTAAACCAAATGTATTTTTTACCGGGATTAGGCAGTTTAGCATTATGAACATAACCAATTGTGGTTTATTTAACAAACCATGGCATAATGCTATCAGACTACTCGGCTTTCAGTCACTCTATGACACTGAATGGCTTTTGAAATGATAGGCTTCCGTGGTTACTGTGTCTTGCCAAAACATGACAGGCAATAAATGTTGGTGGCATGGTGGTTAGAATCCAGTACTGCAGGCTACTTCTACTGACTGCCAGCTCCTGCAGTTTGGTATTAGTTTCTCACTGGCTCAAGGTTGACTCAGCCTTCCATCCTTCCGAGGTCGGTAAAATGAGGACCAAAATTGTTGGGGGCCAATATGCTGACTCTGTAAACTGCTCAGAGAGGGCTATAAAGCACTATGAAGTTGTATATAAGTCTAAGTGCTATTGCTAAGTAAGTCAAGGGGAATGGGGTTGTACCTCCATCTGCATTGGGATTACTGGGAGAGGGAGCAACATTGTCAACATGCATGGCTGGGTGTGCCTTGTGCGTGCAGGTTACCACAAATGAATACATGAGTCTTTGTTTTCCAACTTAGTTCCACACATGGCAGCCCCAAATATTGTCTATTCCTATTACAGAAAACAGTATTTGGCTGCTGTGTATCAATAGGGAAAGCTTAACTACTGACAACCGAAGGAAATAAGCACTAACGAGGAACTTTTGAGCAATGTGGATGAAACTGGGTGAGACTCTATCCTCTCTTTATAACTTTAAGACTTTTTCCTGGAAAAAAAACTCCCAAAGCAAAGAATCCTCCCAAATGAGAGGGAATTTCCACTCCATTCCCTCAGGAAAAAAAAAAAAGCGGCTAGCTCTAACTAACTGCTTGGGGGAAAACAGAGAAAATTATAACATTAATTTGGAATCAATATTGATATATAGCCTTGAAATTTGGGGTCTAAAAGTGATTTTGAGACTTTTTGAAAAGAGACTTGAAAAACTTGCAATATAAGTTTATATTTTTAGCTTCATCTAGTGGTAAACCATGGCACTACAATTTATTATGCTTAAAGGAAGTCCAGACTCAGATAAGACTTTGGGTGTCCTTGGAAACTTTCACTTTTGAATACTACAGCTGGAGAAGAAAAAAACAACTCTTGGACTGCTTATCTGCATGGCAAAGATGATAAACCATTTGAAATTGGTCTGCTTGGATTATGAATATAAATACTAATTGACTTTTAGAGCTGTGTCCGTGGAACTATTCCCCTGTGGAAGAAACAGGCATGACTGATCGAGATGATGGAACACTTTGGATTATAAACTTTTGATTGATGAATAACTTTTACTTGTTTCTTTTCTCACTGGACAAAAAGGATATGCTTTTCATTGGACAGAAAAATCTGGACTTTGTTTATAATTGTTTAGGGAAGGCCTAAGGATGGACTGACAGGCTGGCTGGATAATTTGGAGTTCAAATGACAATTGACTGAAACTTTTTAAATCTCAAAATAAATTGGACTATAAAGACCACATACAAAAACAAAATGGATGTTCTGCACTTAGTCTTAAATGATAAAAGCCCATCCCTAACATTTGTCTCCAAAATCCCCAGCTTCACATACCAACAAGAAAATGTTGATAAATCTCAGAAAAAAAATCTTTCTATATTGAAATCAATACAAGAGACAATTGTCTTAGCTCATGATGAGGCTAAAAATAATGCAAAGGAGATAAAAGAACAACTTTCTAATCTAAACTTACAAATTCAAAAAATGACTACAAAGAAGGAATCAGTAACCCAGAAAATAGAAGGGAAATTAGAGGAAGCAGATCCAAAGATGAAGGACCTAACAGTCAGACTCAGACAAATGAAGAATTAGAAAATGCAGTGCTAATACCAGAAATGATAAAGATATCTTACTTGTCAAGATCTCAGAACACATTTGAGGATAAGGAACAGTTGCAGGACTTGGGTTTGGCTAGTCTACAGAAAAGAATAGGGGAGACATGATAGCAGTATTCCAGTATTTGTAGGACTGCCACAAAGAAGAAGGGGTCACATTATTCACCAAAGCATCAGAGAGCAGGACCAGAAACAATGGTTGGAAACTGATCAAAGAGAGAAGCAACCTAGAATTAAGAAGAAACTTCCTGACAGTGAAGACAATTAACCAGTGGAACAGTTTGCCTCCAGAAATTGTGGGCACTCCATCACTGGAGATTTTTAAGAAGAGACTAGACAGTCACTTGTCTGAGATGGTATAGGTTCTCCTGCTTGAGCAGGGGGCTGGACTAGAAGACCTCCAAGACTTCTGTTCTGTTCTATTCTATTCTATTCTATTCTAATATGATTTATATTTTAAACAGAATAAGTCAATTGGAAATGATAGATACTTGAAATAGATGTCTAGGTCAATAAGACTTTTCAGAGAAAAAATCAAGGCAAGAAAGAATCTACATCTACACATCACATTAAGCAATAACGTTGTAAAGATGCTAAGAAAAAGACTCAGGCATGTCTTGAGCAGAGATTTGAAGCTGCTGCAGAACTGTTTGTCACAGCTTGAGAGTCTCTGTGTGTTTACTGGTTTTTATATACTTTTTACATACATAGGCTTTACCATTAAATGCTGACATTTTACATTCATAAGTTTAACTATTAGATGCTGACATAAAGTTTCTTTATTGGAAAATTCCTTCGTATAAGCAACTATTTTCTAGTAACATTATTACCTGTTCAGAGACCAGGTAAAAACAAATACAGGGAGATGAAAAGCAGAAGGAACTAACAAAGACAGGAAGAGATAAGAGGGAACTTAAGCATATTATTTATTTAGGTAGGTGAGATATTAAGTCAAAAGGGGATGACCTTCTGGCTGCTTCATTGGGACAAAGGGTATCAAAAGGTTATGAGGTTTTTTGGGGGGAAAGCATGGCAGTTTGCTGCACGTGCTTTTTTCCCCCACAAACATGATTTACATTTGCATTAGTAAGTTGTGTAATAGCTACTGTTTGTCAACCATACTTTATGGCTTATAATTTGTCAAGCCAACCCCTCTGTGTTACAGAACTAGATGTGTAATTCTTTCAAATCATGGTTTAATGCAATATATGAATCCAATGCTTGCATGCTATATTATTTCCCATAATCACTGTTTAATACAGGTATAGATCCAGATAACAAAGGATATAGACTTGTTCCCATGTAGTAAGAATGTGGTCTTTTTCTTTTCACATAGCTTTACTTCTCCTATTATCATGGAAAAATGTGAAAAGGAAACTCTTTTCAATGCGAATACTTCCTAGTTTTGTTGAATACATCAGTGTTTCCACCTCAAGAAGAAATTATGGTATTATATGCCATCTTCCAAGTTTGCCCCAACAAGAAGCAGAATCTGTAACACCTAAGGTTGATTAGGAAAACCACAATAAATTCTAGAAGATGTTGCTTAAAACAGGATAGTGAAACAAATTTTATTCAGCTTGACCCCACCCAAAAACAAATAAAAAAAACCTTTATAGAAGAACCAGTTCTGTAGGCCTAGAACTCTACAGTAAAGCAGAGATACAACCGTATTTTGGAGACACATTGTTTTGAGAGATTTTAATATCATTTCTACATGAGAATATCGTAATGAAATGTATTAGGTGACTTGCTTTCATAGGAAAATCAACGTAACCAAAGCCACAGATGGATCTAGTTCCAAATAGGATAAAAAGAAGAAAATTTCTGAAAATGATTTTCCTAAATGTTTGCATATGCAAGATGCTGTGAAAGATTTCTGAGTTGAAGAGACGGAAATAATGTTTTAAGTAAAATAAATTAAAGCAGCTGAAATTAAAGTAAAAGCAACAGAGTAGACAATTTGTATTGATTGGTTAAATCAATGTTTTTAACGTGAATCAACTTTAAGCACTCTGAAGAAGATTATATTATGATTGGCTTTTCATAAAGTGTCGCTTCCTCTTTTTTTCAGGAACAGGGAACAAGCCCACCCTCAGATGTCAGTGAACATTTATTCCCAGAAGCCCCAGCCAATGGCAAGGGATACTAGGAATTGTGGCTCTCCTAATGTCGTGAACTACAAGTTCTAATTTATACTTGGTGTTGACAATTATCAAGAAGGCACCTACTGCCATTCCTTACCTTAACAAAAGCAAGGGCCAGGATTGTTCACTAAATTTTCAAGAAAACCCTCAAACCGTTGTGGACATTTTCATCATATTTTAACAGGCAACAAATTTCAAATTAAACACAGCATTACAGTTGGTGGAAGAACTAATATGTGCAGCATCAGATGCTAAGCAAGTGAGCTTTAAAAAAGGTATCTACAGTATATACTTTAAATAACATTAAAAGCTTGAGCATTTATGTTGATATTACTTGTGTATATAAATAAACATCACTGGGACATCATCTTAAGCCAATGTAATGGACAGAAAGGAACGTAATCAGCCAAAATTGTGGCCAGTGCCCCAGAATTTAACTTGCAGATTTATCCAACATATTCCACTGAACTCCTTAACAGTCCAGCTTCAGGTAGATGAGAAAAGAAGGCAGCGCCACAGCAAGATCAGAACTGTTATTTCTCTGTGGAAAAAGCCCTCTTCATCAATGGTGGAGGTGTCTTTCCTACATCAAACATCATTTCCAAAGGAGGGTTATTGAGGCAGCACCAATCAGGGATGCGTCCTGTTTGGTTATAATATTCCTTCGATACTGAACGACTGCCAAGAATGTCCTGGAGAGCTCCAAAAATGGCTCCTGTAACACAGAATAAGACAGAGTTTAAAACATGGAGAAACAAATAAAGTGGTGGCAAAAGGGAAAAGTACTATCAAACTTTTATTGTAACGTGTTTCTATTAGGTACAGCCCAAGTAAGATTTTTTTCCTGTTACCCCAAACAATCTTGTCTGATAATTTTTCATTCCTTTCCATTCAAAAGATATAATACTAAATTCCTGCAATGGTGATTCTGAGAAGCTGGATACCAATCAGAAATTAAAGAGGGCTATATAAAAATATAAACAGGGCTTTATAAAAACATTAAGACCAAGTATCTTGACAGTCTCAGGAACCTTGAGAGTCACATATAAAGGGGTATCTGGCCCCAGTTCTATATCTCCTCAAGGGAAAGAGTGAGGAAAAGATACTAAAATTTATGAAATAAATTGTACATCAGAACCTCTGTATCCAAGCTTTCCAGTCTCTCCTAGGAGTGGCGTTGCGAAAGCTGTATTCTTTGTGCAGGTCCACATAATCTCCACCCCAGTTCCCAGCTCTTTCAGACTAACCTCCTAACCAGGCCACACAGTTCGGCTTGGCTGGCGGCATGTGCACCCGGAAGTTCTTTGAGGCTAGGATTTCCTTGTACTTGGGCTTTTCTACCAGGTATCGTATTTCAGCCATTAATCTGTGCAGGAATCCTGGTAACATAGCTGTACCCCCAATTACTATCAAGTTCTCAGCCAGTTGCTTCCTAGTATCTATTGGGCACTGATAGGGGAGAAGAAAAAGAGAAAACATTTCAATTAGGCTACTAATTAAGGCATGATCAAATATATAGCAAATTGGGAAAACAGGTGGTTTGAAACAAAACATCTGTACTTGACTTCCTACTTTAAACTGCCCATTTTCTCATGAGATTGCCTTTGTCTACCAAGGCTGATACTTTCTGTATTAAATCAGTCTATAGCACAGGGCTCTTCAAACTTGGCCCTTTTATGACTTGTGGACTTCAACTCCCATAATTCCTCAGCCAGCGTATATGGCCTGGTTTAGGTGCTGTTGTGATTCAGGAAGAAGCAAAAAGAGCAGAGGAAGCTGATTGTAGCATTGAAATGCAGGGGTACTGACTGTCATGAAGCATGAAGACTAATGTGTTGACCTGGCTGCTAGCCAGGGCTGTTGTGGGCACAGAGAGGCAGCATTTCCATTGGTCCAGTTTTGTACACAGGAGTTGGGGACTACAGTCCTGGGGAGGTGGGGAACCCATTTCCTCAGTTGTTGGAGAACTTCATGCCATTGTAACCCAAAATTGGAGAGACAGAGGAGTGGCGAGAACAACCACAAAGACTGTTGTAATATGAAGTGGCTGAAAAGTAAAGTTGATGTGAGTATGGAAGCAAGGTTGCTGTGCAGGAATACAGGCTAATTTGAGGGCTAATCCACATGGAGCTCCGTTTCCATCTGTCCTGTTTGCCATCGTTCGCTCCCAATGGACGATCTGAAACTTGAGCTGGCCACAAACAAGGAGTGTATATTGGAGGGGGTGGCCCTTTGAGAGTTGTATGAAATGAAATTTCATTTTGATGTATGCTGATTGGTGTACATTCAAAGTGACAATAAAGTTGTTGTTGTTGTTATAGAACAGTTGTTGGTTCCAGAGATTGGAGAGGGAGAAGAAAAGTTGGTGAAAAAAGAAAGGCAAAGACCTTGAGAGATGCAAGGCCCAAGATAGGAAGGAAGAAGACAGCTGTCTTTGGAGAAAGATTATCTCTTTTGATAATCCCAAAAACAGGAGGGAGACAGAGTAAATGGAAGGAAATTAAGCATTTAAGGAAGAGAGTTAGAGGGGAATAACCTCTAGGAGAGATACTTAAGAGGAAACCTGACACCTAGCAGAAGCTGGGATCTTTCTGTAAATTCCTATTGTAAATAGTTTTACTGTATATGATAAAGAAGCATAAAAGCTTCCAGGGCCTTGATTCAGCGGTGGGATTCAGCCGGTTTGCACCACTTTGGCAGAACCGGTAGCTAATTTTTTGTTGCCCAGGCCCAGAATGGACTTCCAGAAGTGGCATCCACAGAGAACCGGTTGTTCACATATCTGATTCCCACTACTGCCTTGATTCCTCTGTGTCATCACTATCCTTTAAATATTATGTTACCTACGTCAGGATATTGGTAAAAAATCTGTTGCTAACAGAGCTTGATGTATAACACACACACACACACACACGCAAATAGACAACCGTATCCAACTTGTGCTACCTCCATAAGAGAGTCCAGTATTAAAGTAGCCACGGATTTCTCTTCATTGTCCTGGACAAAGAGTACTTCGACAACAGAATCTCTGTGAGAAAAAAAATAGGAAACCTTGAGTCATATATTTTATTGATTATATTTATTTATTAAATTTGTTTGCCACCCATGTCTCTGTGAGGCAATTCTGGGTGGTTTACAATGTTCATATGCAGGGAATGAGGCCCGAGCGTGTTCAGGAATCCAGAGTATATTACCCATTCTGTCCTGGTTACCTAACTTATTTGAAAAGGATTGTACTGACTTCAGACAAAAATACATAATCCTTTGCATCGGGCTGTATGCAATCTACCATGGGTTCAGACATAGCCTAGATCAAGCCCACTCCCCATTCTGCTACCAAATTTGGTGGCCCAAATCTATTGCCCCATCTTTTCTCACTTCCCTACCCCCTCTGACGTAGTGCTGTTGTCAAGTCTACAGTAAACCTGGCTGCAGCCATTTTGCTCGTTTTAGGTTGCCACAAGTATAGGAGGGGGTGCAGAGGATTTTAATAATAGTAGTAGTAGTAGTAGTAGTAGTAGTAGTAATTGTAATAATAATAATGTTGGAAGGAACCTTGGAGGTCTTCTAGTGTAACCCCCTGCTCAGGCAGGAAACCCTATACCAGGAGTAGGCAACCTTGGCTCATAATTTTATGACTCGTGGACTTCAACTCCTAGAATTCCTGAGCCAGCATGGCTGGCTCAGGAATTCTGGGAATTGAAGTCCACGAGTCATAAAAGAGCCAAGGTTGCCTACCCCTGCCCTATTCCATTTCATACAAATGGCTGTCCAGTCTCTTCTTTAAAATTTCCACTGTTGGAACATTCACCGCTTCTGGAGGCAGGTTGTTCCACTGATTAATTGTTCTGATTATCAGGAAGTTTCTCCTTAGTTCTAGGTTGCTTCTCTCCTTAATCAGTTTCCATACGTTGCTTCTTGTCCTGCTTTCAGGGGCTTTGGAAAATAGCTTGATTCCCTCTTCTTTGTGGCAATCCCTGAGATATTGGAATACTGTTATCATGTCACCCCTAGTCCTTCTCTTCATTAAATTAGACATAACAAATTCCAGCAACCACTCTTCATATGTTTTAGCTTCCAGTCCCCTAATCATCTTTGTTGCTCTTCTCTTTCTAAAGTCGCAACATCTTTTTTTTTTTTTTTACTAGTCTGAACATTTTTATTGTCCCATGGGAACCAAGGTCACTTCTGTCAGTTAGATGGGGGGGGGCATGAACATCTGGTGAGAAAGCTGACCAAACTGTTCTATTGGGGAACGTAACCGTTTGCATAGCATTGGGGTGGGGAAATTTGTAATAGTCTCTCTTTGGTTTCACTTTTGACAGTGCCGATACTATGTAACCAATAAACATGTTCTTTGAGGAAATCTCAAGTCTCGGAGTTCTGATTTATTTGGCGTCTATCAGAACCTTGACAGCTGTCTCTTATACTCCTGTTGCCATATGCATGAATTTTATTTTCCTACTCAAGTGTCTTGATCTCTCTATTTGCCTTTCATTCTAAGTAGCAACCCTCTTTCGGTGATAACACTTACTTAACTTTTATATTATCACTACTTTTTAAACTTGTTGGTGCAGTCCCAGTTGTTTGCAGTGCGGTTCCCAAATCCCATTCAAAGGTTGGTATGGCTTGATGAAATATATCTTGACAGTAATATAGATTTAGAGCCAGATATTTCATCCTTTCACCAACCTTCTCCCCTAGTACAACACTTTATGCATTCTAAATAAGAATAGCTTGGATATCTTACATTCTGCTCTTGCCTAGAAAATAAAATCCCGTGAAAGAGATTAAAAAGGTAATTGTCCATGGCAAAAATAATGCAAAAAAGTAACTGTATTGCTCACCTGATTACTCCATTGATATGCAAAATCTTCTCTCCATCCAATGGATAGTCTACATCTGGCGGTGGAGTTGGACGCTACAAAGAATGAACACACTCAGAAAGTGAAACATTAAAGTTTAAATAATTAAATTTGTTCTACTGAATTGAAACTTCTGTTTATTTTCAACATACCTCAGCACTACCATCCATATCAAACTTTGCTGCCTGAATTTTCAGTCCCCGCTGGAGGTCACTCACAAAACAAGTGCGAACTTCAGAGAGATATAAAAACAGTCTTTAGATTATTGTCCTTCATATATAAGCCTCTTGTGAGATTTCTGCAAGAGAAACACTTTTCTATTGATATCGTCTACTTTTTTGAATCATTCCCCTTTGCAAAGACTGATAAGCCTGCTACTGAAATGCATATCATGCTAGCAAGGTTTGGAAGAAAATTTGGGGGAAATGGATATAGCTGTCAGATTGTATATTATGCACTATAAATAAGAATATAACATGAAGCAGCTGGTTTGCAAGATGGTAAGGAAAATTGCACTTCAAAATGTCTGAGGCTGCAATTAGCTGCTGCTGTTCAGATATATTTATGGAAGAAGCAGATTTAAAGAAATCCCACTATTTTGTGAAAGTCTACTTCTATGCATTTAAAGATTTTTGGACAAAAACTAAACTAAAATTTGTATAAAGAAACGTATTTTACCCTTTATGTCTTCTACAATGTCTTCTGGAATAGAACCTAAAACAGGAGGAATGCAATACATCTGGAATTAACACCTACTGAGGACACAAAATTCAAATAAAGACCATGAAGACAATTAAGTCCAAATTAGCTAGAAAACTCTGCTTCCGCATGAATTAAACACCCACATTGATAGGTCTAATAGTTGAGTGATAAGGTTACGGTTTGCAACCAAGATCTTTAAGGGTTTAGAATGGAGTACACTAAGATTAAGCATAATGAAACTTTCCTGATTTAACAAATATTATTAGAAATAAGGGGATTCAGCGTTGAAATTACTGCTTCTTAGAACAAGATTCATCTGTCTGTCTGTCTGTCCGTCCGTCCGTCCGTCCATCCATCCATCCATCCATCCATCCATCACCTATCCTCCCCTAGAACCACTGTGAGATGAAAATAAATCTCCCTCTCCCATCTTACCCATCACTGAGGTAAGGCTTTGTCCTTTGGTGGCTCCTGTATCTATTGTACTTTGCTCCAGCAATTGGTACTCCAGTTCTCTAGAGAGTATTGAGAATAGGAAATGTTTAGGAAATATCAGTCATTGATTCTCTGGCATCCATCCATCTATCCCACATGATGCATTTGTACAACAGACTATTTTCAGCCTTGTGACCTCATCAGATATGTTATGGTTAACATACATTATAGGAAATATTTTGGAAAAGAGACAGTTGGGATACAATATTTTCAGCCCTCTTAACACTGTTAATAGTAGTGAAAGTGCTACGTCTGCCCATTTATACCGAAAAATAACAAAGAACAAAGATGAGGGGGGACATGATAGCAGTGTTCCAATATCTCAGGGGCTGCCACAAAGAAGAGGGAGTCAAGCTATTTTCCAAAGCGCCTGAAGGCAGGACAAGAAGCAATGGATGGAAACTAACCAAAGAGAGAAGCAACCTAGAACCTTCCTGATGGAAGCCTCCAGAAGCGGTGAATGCTCCAACACTGGAAGTTTTTAAGAAGAAACTGGACAGCCATTTGTCCGAAATGGTATAGGGTTACTTGTCTGAGCAAGGAGTTGGACTTGATGACCTCCAAGTCCCTTCCAACTTTTTATTATTACTACTACTACTACTACTACTACTACTACTACTACTACTACTACTACTTACTACTACTACTATGGTAATCAATAGTCATTAATGGCATCCTCCTTGTATTAGCTTGGTCATCTTCTACATGCTGTCTACATTTATTACATCTTCTAAAAGTAAATCGCATAAACTATTTGCTGTATGAAAAAGCATAAAACCTTTTTTTTAACCTTTTTTTACCTTCTCCAGTAATGATCCCAGATTCTAGTATTATGCAGAAGAGATTTTCCTTATATAACTAACCAAAGAGAGAAGCAACCTAGAACTAAGGAGAAACTTCCTGACAGTTAGAACAATTAACCAGTGGAACAATCTGCCTCCAGAAGCGGTGAATGCTCCAACACTGGAAGTTTTTAAGAAGAAACTGGACAGCCATTTGTCCGAAATGGTATAGGGTTACTTGTCTGAGCAAGGAGTTGGACTTGATGACCTCCAAGTCCCTTCCAACTTTTTATTATTACTACTACTACTACTACTACTACTACTACTACTACTACTACTACTACTTACTACTACTACTATGGTAATCAATAGTCATTAATGGCATCCTCCTTGTATTAGCTTGGTCATCTTCTACATGCTGTCTACATTTATTACATCTTCTAAAAGTAAATCGCATAAACTATTTGCTGTATGAAAAAGCATAAAACCTTTTTTTTAACCTTTTTTTACCTTCTCCAGTAATGATCCCAGATTCTAGTATTATGCAGAAGAGATTTTCCTTATATAATATCTAACTGGTATTCATGGCTACAAACAAAGGTAGGCTACTAAGTATCTACCCAACGTCATGGACTACAATTATCATAATTCCCTTCCCACTATCCATGTAACCAGAGCTGATTAAAGGTGAAATCCAAAAGGTCTCAAAATGGACATTATCTGCTTCTTTTCCGAACACTGGCTTGTAGGACTGGCCTATCCTAGTTCCCACCTAGCAAAATCATATAACTCTAAACCAGTGTTTCTCAACCTCAGTAGCTTTAAGATATTTCTTAATTCTAAAGTCCAGAATTTTGGGAGTTGAAGTCCACACATCTTAAATTTGTTGAGGTTGAGAAACACTGCCAAAGTGGTCTCTGTTTCATAAATGCCTTAATATTTGCTATCAGCTTACTTGTGAATGGCTTTTCCTCCCAAAGGAAGAGCATCCCAGCAACTAAGTACAGGAATTCCTTCATAAATCTTCAAACAGTTAAGGATGTTTTGTTTTACAGCATTTCTTATTCAAAAGATGAAATACAAGCACCAAACACAAATGTACAATTGCAGATGACAATATTACTAGAAGAGAAAAATCATTTTTAATTTCGGTGTTTTACAATTAATTTATGTGGCCAACCATCTTGTAATAGCAACCCTGGGTTGCTAAGGTAGAATTAAAGGATAATAACCACAATTTTGGAACAACAATTATGTTTTTGTTCTGAATATGTGTTTTTTTTAAAAAAGAAAACACCTGTCACTAATTTTAATTTCATAATTTTAAATGACCTTGAAGATATGTATGCTTTTTCTGCATACATATCTTAACATGAAGAAATTTTGCATGCAAGTTTTTTATTTATAAATAGGTAGCATTGGCTTCAAATGCATCAAAGCCCCAAAGCCCTTGCAATTTTCACTGAACTGAAATAAAGCTGATTTTTATCTCATGCTTCATAGGCATAACTTGAAGATACATCAAGCAACGAATTTGTGGAAGCTAAAAAAACCTGGATCTTTTCACTGCTTGGACAGGAGATAATGGAAAAATGATGGGATCTCTGGAAATGGTAATAAAAGCTTGTTTGGCTTTCTCTGCTCTAAACCACTCAAACCAGGCAGCTTGTGGAACACTCCTCAAGACAGGGGCGCTAACCTTACATCCTTTTCAGTAGCAATTTTGTTTTTCCAACATTCAATCTCCCCCCTCCCCAATTATTTCTGCTTCATTTATAGTCAGTCCTCAATTTACGACAACTGAGCCCCAAATTTGTTGTTAAGGAAACAGTTGTTAAGTGAATTTTGCCACATTTTACGACCTTTCCTGCCACAATTGTTAAATGAATCACTGCAGTTGTTAAATTAGTAACACAGTGACTCTGGCTTCCCCACTGATGATGACCCCGGGACATTGCAACAATCATAAATATGAGTCAATTGCCAAGTACCCAAATTTTGAACACCTGACCTGAGGATGCTGCAATGGTTGTGTATGGATAAACAGCCATAAGTCACTTTTTTCAGTGCTGTGGTAACGTTGAACAGTCACTAAAGGTACTGTTGTAAGTCAAGGACTATTTGTATTTTGTCGCCTTTACCGTTATTTTATTACCATTATGACTTACAACCATTCATTTGATGACAGTTTAAGTTACAGTGGTACTGAAAAAAACGTCATATGGCCAATTCTCAACTCTTATGACTCTTGCAGCATCCCTACAATTACGTGATCAAACTATGGGCACTCATTAACCAGCATGTATTTATGACGGTTGCTGTGTCCTGGGGTCTTGCAATCTTCCTAGGCAGCTTCTGACAAACGAAGCCAATGGAGGAAGTCAGATTTGCTTGATGACTGCATGACTCACTTAACTGTAATGTTTCTTAACAACCAAGACAAAAACTGTTGTAAAGGGGGACACAACTCACCTAGCAGCTGCTTTGCGTAGCAAAAGAAAGTTGGGCATCAATTGTGGTTGTAAATTGAGCACTCCTATACATTTTATTTTTCTTTTATACTGCAGAATGTCCTGGGAACATTTTTAGTTTAAAGTGTAAATTGGCACAACTGGCTTAATTAAAGTAGGATATTTGAGAAGCAAAATCTTTTTGCCCAGAAGTCAACTTAGTTAATTTTGGGGAGTCCATTTTGTCGTAATTAGGGTACTTGCTTCCTGACTGATAGGATTAAAAGAGATTTTTAAAAGATACAGGTAACACCAAGCTTTCTGTATAACCACAGTCCAAAACCATTGCAGAATTAATTCCAAGTGTTAGAAGAGACATCAGATGACTTGGTGCAAATAACACTGAAGGAACCTAGAAGGAACACAGAAGTGCAATTTTTAATATTCCTCAGGCGTCTGTGATAATTTGGAAACTCTGCTATTATCATCTGTATACAGGAAATCCCACAGTCAATACATCCTGAACTTCTGCCTATGGAAAGTCTGTTCCTTTGAACATGGACAAGCTAATGACTTACCCACCGTGCTGAGACCTTTGCGCTGTGTTCCAACAATGCTTCAGCCTGTTACTTTGGATTTTGACTACTTGAAACTCCTTCCAGGCAAGCTTCCAAGGGATTTGGGACTACTCAAAACTGTGTGTGTGACTACCTACACGTCTTGCCTGCTCTTGTTTGTAGCTGTATAAACCATAGGAAAGCCTTTTGCAGCTTAACTCCTTTGTGCATGTATGTGTGGGTGTGTGTCTGGCCTGGGACAGGACAAAGTCTAAATTAAAACATCCCTGATACAAGTTTATGTACTTTGTAACGGAATGTTTCCATTAAAGGAAAGTATCCCATAGATCAGGAGTAGGCAACCGGGGCTCTTTTATGAATCGTGGACTTCAACTCCCAGAATTCCTGAGCCAGGAATGGCTGGCTCAGGAATTCTGGGAGTTGAAGTCCACGAGTCATACAAGAGCCAAGGTTGCCTACCCCTGCCATAGATAGTCCTCAACTTGCAACAGCAACTGGAACCAGAATTTCAGTCATTAAGCAATGCGGTCATAAATCGTGACCGCATCGATTAGCAACTGCAATCCCATCCTCATTAATTAAATCCCACGGTTGTTGATGAAGCAACTTCCTACTGATGTCCCACAACCAAGTCAGTGGGGAAGCCAGCAGGCGTGGCAAGGTTTGGGGAAGGTGCAAATCCCAGGTGGCTTGCAAGCAGGCAAGTAAGTAGTGCCTGATGGGTAGGGGAGGGCCTGAGGGGGATGCACAAAGGTGGTACGGAAAGGCTAGGAGAAGGTGCGCAGGCGTATGCAAGGGTGGCACAGCAAGGCTTGAGGACAGTGCTTGAGGGAGGCATGGTAGGGAGGATACACAGGGAAGTGTGAGGGCAGCAAGGCACAGGGAAAGCTCATGAGGGAGGCACAGTGAGAATTGGGGCAGGATGTACAAGGAAGGCATGGCAAGGACTGGGGAGAGCGCACGAGAGGTTGGTGCAAGCACAGAGGAGCTGGGTGGGAAAGACTTACTCCAGCAACCTGTGGTCTTCCCTGCCAACTTCCTCACTGGGTGTCCTGGGAAGCAGGCAGGAAAGGTGGCAGATGTGATGTCACGGCACTGCAATGGTTCATTAGTGCAAGCCAGTTGCCAAGCACCCACATTGCAAACATGTGACCAGGGAGCATTCTGGGACATCTGGAACTTCAACCACCATTTGATCCTATGTTGAGAACTACTTTCAACAGATCCAGATGCAGAATTTAATGACAGTGACTGGCGAAGTTATTAAAAATTAGGTCACGGTTGCTTTAATTACAGGCGAATAAAGAAAACCTGACAACTGTTAAAACTGTCAGCTACAGCAAGCAATAAGGAATGCATTACTGTACCTCAAAATACTTGAATAGAACTTTTGTGAGTGTCTCTCTGAAGTGAGAAGGGCACAATACAGATTCCACGATCACAACCCGGCGATCTCGAGGGTTTACCAGCAAATGCCTGAAAAATGAATGAGTCTGTTCAGAAAGCTGAATAAAATTACTTCTTCTTCCGTGTCTTTGTGTACAAATGTACTGTATTAGTTGTGCACTTTCAAGGAGATTGCGATCCTAGGTAGAATTGCTTAGTTTGGGCTGGATTAGTGTCTATTGCTTTTTATTAATGATTATTGTAAATTGTAATTTGTGATAGGAGTGGTCTATAAATCACTGAATGAATAAATTACAATGGAATAGATTACCTAAGTACAATGAGACTTTTCAATGGATGGGGACAAAAAAAAGAGCACTACCAGATATTGAAATATTGACTCCTAGGTCAGAAATTCAGTTGAAGGGAAATATATTGTCCTTCCATTTTGAGTGGCCCTCAGACTCCTAGGTACTCTATAATGAAATAATTAACGCATGCCTGAGCTCCAGAGAAGCATTTATATTGAGGTTAATGCTGAACTTTAGTTATATTTGCCTATATTCATTTTTATAGTGCTGAGGAGAAATCCAGTTTTGAAGGAAAAAAAGATGATTCAGAGCAAGCATATGTCAACGATTCCTTAAAAAAGATTTACCTTGGCTAGAAATCAGTTATGCAATCCTAGGAAAATCTGTGCTTGATGCTTATATAAATGTAAGAATTGATATTGTGAAATGACATTCACATTTTTAATTATATTACAAACCACATCTTACCTCTTTTTATGACTATTTTATAAGAGAAAGGCATTCTGTCTTGTTTTAAGTCAGATTGATCAATTGATAGATGATAATTTTGAAAAAGTCTTGAAAAAAATAATATTATGACTGGGACCTATAATCCATAACAGTGAACTTGGGGTCACGAATTATACTTAGCCAATTTGTTAAGTAAGTCACAAGAGCTGGACTCACAATAAAGCTAGTTTATTTGCAAATAAAATAATGACCGCTTGAATCTGGTAGTGATGCCTGGGTTTCAAGGTGTCACATCAGAGTATTGCAAGCCAAGATGATTATAATAAATATTAATTTTGCTTGCTCTTTAAGAAGGTGGACAAGTTTTGGCTTATTAGATATCAAAAAGTCTGATGTACTTCTAAGAGCAAACACCATAGATTTTGCTATAATATCAAATCCTAGGATAGGAAATGGAAGCTTTGTAATGCATAATACAGCCATAATGATATCGTACTTAATCCAATATCTAAGCAATCATTTCCAAAATAATAATCCATCGCAAAAATATTTACTGCAGCCTCTCCTACCTGAAATAAAGCATGTGAATGAATTCCTTCAGGTACGAATACAATTCTTCTGTATTGATGTTATACTGAACAACTCTGATAGGCTGTGAATTAAAAAAAACTAGTAGTTTTAAGTATTTTTAAAATCTGTTTAATATTTAATTACTGTATACACATATAATTCATTTAAGTAATGGTAGATTTATGAATGTTATGATCTTCTCTTTGAATAAGTCTTTGTTGGAAAATGCCCAGCTCAAGTGGTGAATTAGCTCCTGAATTGTTATGCAGCTGCAGGAGATCCAGAACTCCCTAAACTCCATGGAACTTTATCTATCTGTTCCCAAGGGAAGGCAAGCAGTCTGGGGAGATTCCTGTATTATAGGCAGAATATAATAGTTAGCTTAAACTCCACATAGGTGGATCTGTTTGTTTGTGCCTGACAGTCTCAGATATTAATAATCCAATGCTACCATACAGCCAATAAGGATTCTTTATCCTGGGTTGTACCTTCATTGTATAATTATAACATTACTTCGATAACTATCACATTTTAGACAGGACGCTGTGTAATATTATGATTGTCACTCTACAACCAAGAAAGTTGCTTATAAAGCCTACATGGTTTAAATATATTTTATTAAATTTTTGGTAAAAGCATTAAAAATTGAAACCTTATAATACTTTAAAGAGAATAATACCAATGGCACAACACAGGATATTGATGCTTCCTTTTCCACTTTTAAAATGATTCCCATCTTCTTTCACTCTAGCTTCCCTCAACATATATTCAACATATAAGGGAAGAATACCCAACCTTAAATGATCAGCTTTGTATCCTTTGCTCATATGGAACCCGCCTGTTTTGCCATGTTTTGTCCAGACTGTGGCTTATTGATCTGAATATAATTTTCATATAAGGGCAATGATATGTTCTGAGATTCCTATTTTCTTAAGCACATTCCATAGCTTGATGTGGTCAAAACAATAAAATAAACCACATACTGACATTTCAATTTTGTTTTTTCCAATGTGAAAGAAATTTCTAATGTTTAAAAAAGTTCCATTTGCAATAAAATGTAACCTTAAAGAAAACCTTTGAACATACAGTAAATGAAAACTTGCTTTCTTAGAATTTTTTAGTTTCAAAGCAGCTACAAATAGAGTACTATAAATAGTGGTAAACAGGACAAGAATGCCCCTTTTGACCTAGGAGGAAATACCAAGTTACCAAAGAGATCTGGTACTTCAAGGACAAAACTCCTAGCAAACTATTAGCACAAAAATTCCTACTGTAACAAAAAAGAAAGGTGATCACATTTTTTATACTGTTTAGTCATTAAAAATACAGAGGTCTCCCCTAATTTACCTTTCTTGTAAAATAACTACCTATATTTTTTTCTGAACTATATTGCTCATAAATCAACATTTAAGTATTTGTAACATATATGCTCTTGAAACATGTCTTGGCTCCCAAAGCTTAGGGTATCAGTAAAGATTACACTTACACAATTATTTGGGTCCTCTCCAATTCTTTTGGTAAGTATACTTGTTGCTGTTTCTACCACATCAATTACTAAGGGTGTATCATATCTCTTGTTCCTCAGCCTTTTCTAAAACCATTTTGAAAATCTGGGAACTCTCTTTCCATATTGGGCTCTAATCTAATCTGATCCTAAGCATTATTTTGCTAGCAAATAAAATTAAATATTGTATACTGTATAATAACTTGTTGAATCTCCTTTCTGTGATATTGGTAGGTAGACAGAACTCTTCTAATCTGTTAGCTACATTCTCCAGATTTGCTAGTTAAAGCATACAGTATTTAAAGTAGAATATTTACTGATTGCAATTGGCAATTTCCACCATTTGTTCTGATATCCACACAACTATATTATATTTTCTTAAAAGATTACCTTTGAAACACCAGGTTTCTTTATTTCACTAGGTATGACACATCTGGGACCTGTTTCTCCTGCAAAGCCACATCTGGAAAATTAAAAATACTACAATACATACACATTCAAAACAATCAAATGGCAGTACCAATCTGGTAATCCTACTAAGAACCAATTTAGCTGCATAGTGCCAGAAGCAAACTAATACTAAATTTTTCTGAATCCAAAATAATATTAAAAACGACCTAAGGACTTCTATATATCCAGGAGCATTTGGGACATTTCCCCCTTGTTATTTTATGGTATAGTACATATTCTACAATTACATATTTAAGGGAAGAGAATAACATTTTACATTTAAAATATCATTATAGTAATGGTTTAGAAAAAAATCTCTCTGCTAAAGATTTAAAAGTTTCTGTCTTTAAAAATAGACAAAACTGGTAAAAGTATAAATGAGGTTAACGCAATACAATTTAACATGATCAATTAATGTACTCTAATAAATTAATGGACTCTGTATGCTTCATGTCATTCTTGAAGCTCCTGATTCATGGTTCTTCTAAGGATAAATCTAAGAATCTATCTTTTGCAGGTAATAATGGCTAGCTGGAATCTTAAAGCATGAAACACACAGAGTCCATTAATTTATTAAAGTATGTTAATTGGTCATGTTAAATTGTGTTGAGTTAACCTCATCTATTCTTTTACTAGTTTTGTCTATTTTTAAAGACAGAATTTTTTAAATCTTTAGCAGAGAGGTTTTTTCCTAAACCATTACTATAATGATATTTTAAATTTAAAATTTTATCATTCTCTTCCCTTAAATATGTAATAGTAGAATATTAGGATTAATTAAATTAATTTTAAATTAATTAAAATTAGCTGTAATTTCAAATTCTGAACAAGTGAAAAATCAGAAACACTGATTAATATGATAAGATGCACTATAAAGCTAGGGCTTAAGTGTCTTGTTAACATGGTAAGTCGTTGGGTTTACATTTCATATTAAACTGAAACCAATCATATTAATATGACATGTAACTCGTCATTTTAAGCCAAGATTTATATCTTCAAATTATACGAATCTGCAATGCTACATTTTCCCACAAACCATAATTTATGCAATTCAATCACAATATGATTGTTTTACTTGACACTACAACTAGAATTTTAAAACTTGATTCTTTACATACAACTTGCTCAGAAATTCAATTCTCTTTTTTCTCTCCCTTTTCTTCTATAATAGTGTGCATTTTATAGTGTACTACTATGTAAGTGCATTGATGATATTACCTAGATTATGCATTGATGTTACCTTGATTAGCAATAAAACATCTGGAAGAAAACCAAATTCAGAGAGCATCACACTACTACATAAGTAGCCTAAGCAATGTATCTCAATTAGGAATATTTCTGAGCAAAATCAGGTCAGATTCCTCCCTGGTCAATCAATAAGTACAAGTTTCAACACTAGAATTCTGTGCCTGGTTTGCCCCCAGACTAACTATGGTGATCAGTTAGCTTGTGACTCAGGGTGATGTAACTTAAAGGACCCAACTATGAAGACTTATAGCTGTGGTTTTGAAAATTCAGCAGTTAAATTAATTCAATAAGCTATGGTTTAATTAACTATAAACACATTGTACAAAGGCAGCCCCAGCTAGTCTTAGACATGAACTCTCAAGCTAAGTTCTTGCATTGCAGCATGATGTGGTTCATCAGATTTGGGGCTAAGATATGCAAAACAGCTATTATGGATAGAAAGAAGTAGTTCATGGTCAACGATTATGGGAATGCAGTCAGCACTTATTCAACGAAGCACAGTTAAGAACCCAGATCGTTACGCGATGAATAAACCTCTCCTTTCATTAAACCACTTGGGAAAAAACGAGGTGATAGTGGTGGCGGAATACAATTGCAACGCGCAATGGGAGCAAAAACAGTGCGTAGCAATACGGTATAAAATCAACTGATAGATAAAATACGAGGGCGAGAGAGAAAACAGGTGCACAGTCACAAAAAGCAGGGCTAATGCGATTTGGCAGGAAAAAAAAAGAGAACTAACTTACTTGGTGAAGGCCGCGCCCAGATCGATCACCACGGCGGTTTTTTCCCCGCCGCTGCCGAGACCCTCGTAAAGCGGCATTGCAGCGACTCCCTCTCTGAGAAGGAAAAGAATGAGCAAACAAAGAACCAAAAAAGGTGGGATAGGAAAAACAAGACCGGTGAGGGCTTTCTTCCACGGCCGGCGCGTGATGCTGAATGGCCGCGAGAGGCAGGCGGGGTCCTTCCATTGTAGTCGGCGCGCAAATAAGCTGTCTGTTTTGGTGCCTGGTCTCAGAAATTATTTGGCGACTGGATTGTTCGCACGGCTTTTTTTTTCTTCTTTCATTGCTACTAGCTCTCTCCCCAGCCCAGCTTCTCTCCTGCCTCCCTTTCCTAGGGCATAAAATGATTAGAGATGGGATATTCTGCTTTCTGCTTGCACTCCGTGATTTCCTCTCAAATCTTAAGATTCTAATTGGAATTTTAAAATAGTATTTTCTTCATTATTGAAATTATTCTGTAGCTCACTCTGAAACTCTCTTTTAGAGATGGAAAGGAAATGCAAGTATGCACTGTGAGACCGGTCTGGGAAGAGATACCATAGGAATGGGACATGGTGTAGCAGCCTTGCTGAAAATAAAAGGCGTGAGCTTCACAGACAAAATGCTTTGTCTATATATGAGCTTATGAGCAAGGCCAGGTTAATTTGAAAGATAGAAGCTGTATTTAATTAGATTTGTTTATAGAGAATAAATAAATTAGTACATCAACTATTATCGCCTTCCCAGTGGGTGATAGGGAAAAGGTGAGGAATTATGGCTTATCAAATCAGCAACAGCAAGAATTGTTCAGAAGTCAGCAGTACTTTTTCTTGGCTTAGGGGGAAAAACGAGGCACATCATAGATAATGGTTAAAATTATGGATGGCAGGGAGAAAAGATATAGTGTCTTTATTATTTATTAAATATATGTGCTGTCATACTTCTAGTGACTCTGGATAGTTTACAATGTTAAAAACATTTGAGATTAAACAAAATGCAACAAACAAACCCCAAAACAAAAACAGCACAAAATAAAAACAATGGCAAAAAAAAATCTTGGAGGGGAGCAAAAAGGAAAAAGGGGGGAACATCCATCATCTTTGCCAAAGGCTTGAGCAAAGAACCAGGCCCATAGGGTGCTTCAAAATACCAATAGGATGGGAGCTGTTCAGATTTTAGCCTAATTCCAGAAGGCTGGTGCTGCTATGGAGAAAATGTGTTTTGAGTTCCAGACAGATGGCCTTGTTTAATCTATGAAACTGACAAGCATGAACAATCAGACCCACACATGCAAAGTTCAAGCTAACTACTTTATTATGTTCTGCCAAGAATATAGGAATCTCCCAAAGCTGGCATCCTTCCCTTGGTAACAACTAGATAAGGCTCCAAGGAACCCAGCTGGGGTCGTTCATAATGCTTTTGCAGTTGCACAGTAACTCCAGGCTAACTGTGCTTGAACCCTCCTCTATGCCAGGTGAGATGCTTCCTAGAGTCTTTCAGTGATGCTGAGTGGTGGAAAATTGGAAGTAACAGTATATGATTAATGTGTTATTTAGTATGCTTACAGAATTAACCATAATTTGTTCAGCTCACATAACATCGTAACTTGGGGTGAGAAATCAATTCGCCATATGCAATTTCCAGAATACCCTGAGGGGGTTCAAATATTCAGATAAGTTTTAATGTGGATTATGGTGCAAAATTAGTGCCTTGAACTTTTAGGATTAAGAGTGAGCAAATGGAACAGGGAAGTTTTGTGGGGAGCCGGTATGTTTGTAGCACTGATACACTGCATTTAAAAAATCTTGTTGGCTAACTGGGTGAGGTTGTGTGGTTTTCATCTGACTGAGTGAAGGACGTCTTTGCTTACTTTGTGAGCTCATGGCCTGACAGGGAGAGGCTTATGGCAGCAGTTGACATTGATCAGGTGATTAGCTGTGGATAGTGTAGCATTTCTTAGTCAACAGCTTGATCCTAGCCAACATCCTTTGAAAAGAGAAGTAATCTGGAACCCCTGACTACAGTGAGGATCAGGAGAGACTTCTGACTGCTACTAACTTCCTGCTCAGAAAAGACTAAAGTGTCAAGGTATGTTTCGCAACTGTGAATCAGGACATCAAACTCTATAGAAGCATTACATAGAAGGTCAACCAGTTCTTAAAGCAAAAAAGAAAAAGAAAAAACTAATTAAGAAAGCCAACAGAGAAGATGGTGTTTTCCTATTTATTGCACAGAATGCCAATATAGAACTAGCTACTGTATTCCTTTTCCAAATCTAGGTCAGTTAGAGAGGCATTAGGGAATTGGTGGAAGAGTTTAGATTTATTACACTTTGAAAAATGTTTTGCAGCAACCTGAAAGAGGGTTTTCATTTTAACTAAAATCAAATTAGGCTTTATAAATGGCAGAGTGTCTTTGCTGGACTACATGCAATTCAGAAGGGTGCAAATATTTCAGAGAATAGTGTAAGATATGTGGTGGAGAAAATGCATGTAGCAAATAAAATAGAGGATGAACCCTTTTCCTGCCTGTCTTTTAGATGTGACCAGGGTTAATTTCAGTTCCTCTCTTCACCTAATCCCACCCAAAACTGGCACAGCCTGCCCCAGATTAAGTCCCCGTGCCATCTGATAGCCAAATCTGGCTCTAGATTCTGCCTTGGTTTACCTTCCCAATAAGCAACTGAGTCAGAAGATCATTTAAAAGAAATTTATTAGGGTACAGCCCAAGGGCAGCTCTTACAAAGGAATTGCAATCTAGAGAAGCCCCAAAGTTCTGTCTTTCATCAGCTGAGACCCTCAACATTCCATCTCCTTTAACAAGGGGCTTCCCCAGCACTGCTCCCTTCCTGTAATGGCTACCAACAATTGAAATACTCAAGGTACACTAACAAGGATCTGCCTAGCTTTCCCCAAAGATGCCTAGAATTTCCTATCTTGTAATCTTGTAATCCCCAACTTCTTTAAAAAGTCTTTGCTTTCCCTTGTTCATTGTTTCTTATAAACCAGGCACTCGATGATCATTGCAATAAACATAGTTCTCCTTGGTGTTATGTTCTGTATTTTTGAATTGTCTGTGAGAAAGTATACTGTGTTTTTTTGAAGTGGATCACTTACTGGACAAGATGGTCAGGAAACAATCTCATGCCAGCAACATTTAGAAAATAATGTAGGGTATAGTAGTTTCTTGAATAATACTAGCAATTGGAAGAATTAGTGTATTTAGTTGCAGACAAATACATTAATACACACAGCCCCAGCAATATTGGCTTTTAGGCAGACTTAAAAACCTGACTCTTTCTGCAGGTACTGAGTCAGGAAGATACACGAACGTGCTAGAATGTTGTGTGTGTTAATGTTTAAGTTGCCCAGAGTCACTTGTCAAGTGTGTAAACTTAGAATTACAATTAATAAATGGAATTGATAAATACATGGAATAAATGATATAATAGAAACCTGATAGAATGGAGAGAATCAATGGAATGCTGCTGGTGCTGGATATAAATTTTATAGTAAGGGTAAGGAAGGATGCATTGGTGAAGTCTTGTTTTTTTAGATCAAGAAGAATATAAAAGCTAATACACTAACATGCAAATACTGCGTTAATCTAATTCTGCAGTCCAATATTTAAGACGGAGGAAAAAACTAAATATTACTGGAACTGACAACCTTAATCTAAGAAGAGACTGGACAGCCATTTATCTGAAATTGTATAGGGTTCCTGCTTGACCAGGGGATTAGACTAGAACAGTGGTGGCGAACTTATGGCACGGGTGCCAGAGGCGGCACTCGGAGCCCTCTCTGTGGGCACATGTGCCGTTGCCCCAGCCTCGCCTCCCCCCTCCAGCAGCCCCCCTGAAGGAGAGTCACTCCTGAGCATGGCCCACCCGGAGCAGCGCAGCCAAGGATATGGCAGCCAGGCAGAGTAGACAAGACTCTGCCCTCACACCCCATCATGCACAGTTGATGCTGCAGGGTGCGGGCAGAGAGTGTGACCACCATAGCGCTGCTGGGCTGCCTGGCGATCTGCGGCGGGCCCTGGAGGCGGTGAGTGGCCCTGCGGGCAGGCAGGGCAGGAGATGGGGGTAGAGTGGGGGCGGGGCAGGGGGTGGAGCGGGGTGGGGCAGGGGGTAGAGTGGGGATGGGGCCAGTTTGGGGCACTCGGTCTCTAAAAGGTTTGCCATCACTGGACTAGAACACCTCCAAGGTTCTTCCAACTCTGTTATTCTTTTCTGTTCTAAAAAAAAGATATTCATTTTATCTCTAGTTTCCTTAGTTTATTTCTGGAACTGTTCTTTTTATCAAATCATTTATTTATTCCATTGACTTATAAATCTTTTAAAAGAAATGCTACTTGGCCCTGGAAACCAGATCTCTACTTTAGGTTTCCCCCTCCTAGGATTTCAGCTGATTTGGGTGACCTTGGGCAGTGAAGAGAAATGTCTATGTATTTCTATTCAGCAACTCTGCTTCCTAAATTATAATTGCTGACTTGTTTTAGAAAATATTTTCTTCTCCCATTGTCAGCAGTTTAGGTCCATTGTAAGCAAAGAATCAAACTGAAAGTTAGTTCTCTTGTGTGCAATCACAGACAACAAAAAAGGAAATGTTAAGATCATCAGTTGTGTCACAAATAGTTAACAGAGGTAGAACTAAGTTATGTGCTGCCCGGAGTTGCTTTTCAGAATGAGATAGGGATAATATAAATTTAATAAATAAATAAAATAATTGTGTCTTGCAGGTTATGTTTTGCCTATCAGGATGACCCTGTGGAAATAAATCCAGGGAACAAAGAAAAAATATTTTTATAGTAGTTTTTATAACCTGAAAGTCAAGGGAAGAAGCAAGACTGTAGAATTCCACAATACTATAGTATATAGTGGTTAGAGATGAAATAAAACTGGGATGGTCCAGGTTCAAGTCCATGCAAATTCATAAAGCTCACAGAGTGAATTTGTCAGTATCTCTTAGCCTAATCTACTTCACAAATAACAACATAGACCATTGTTTCTCAACCTTGACAACTTTAAGACATGTGGACTTCAACTCCCAGAATACCCCAGCCAGCAAAGCTTCGATGAGAATTCAGCAACAAAGCATTCTATATTGAACAAGCAACAAAGTGGATAGGCAACGAACTATTCTATATTGAACAAAAGTGGAATATAACTAATAAATTAATAACTATGGCATGTGAGCTGTAGGCCAATCTGTAATTCATATCCCACATCCGCTATAACAGTGATGGCAAAACTTTTAGAGACCGAGTGCCCCAAACCTGGCCCCGCCCCCATTCCACCCCCTGCCCCACCCCCCATCCCCACCCCGCCTGCCTGCAGGACCACTCACCGCCTCCAGGGCCCGCCGCAGATCGCCCAGGCAGCCCAGCAGCGCTATGGCGGTCATGCCCTCTGCCTGCACCCTGCAGCATCAACTGTGCACGATGGGGTGTGAGGGCAGAGTCTTGTCTACGCTGCCTGGCTGCCATGTCCTTGGCTGCGCTGCTCTGTGTGGGCCATGCTCGGGGGCACCTCTCCTTCAGGGGGGCTGCTGGAGAGGATGGGGTCACGGGGGGAAGCGAGGCTAGGGCAACGGCACATGTGCCCACAGAGAGGGCTCCGCCTCTGGCACCCGTGCCATAGGTTTGCCACTACTGAGCTATAAAATCAGTGTGTTATGCCACAACAAACCATTCCTGCTTTACTGTTTATAGCAATGTATGAACCAGCCAATGTCTGATTTTTGCATTATGGGCTAATTGTAACACTAGTTTTATATGCATCATATTCTACTCTCTCTGTCATGCAGAACTGTTTAATTGACTTTTCAATTTGCTTAATCATAATCCTTTGAAAACCACACTTGTAGCAAACTTGTGGATTATATCAGTACAGGGAGTTTATAAGTTCTCTTTCAGCATCATATTTAATTCCCAACTGCATTCTTAAAATCTTCAGATCTTTATGAATAAAAGCTGGGGTAAATAAAGAATAGTAGTAGAACACTGACTCAGCCTGCAGACCTCCTGCTTTTCTAGTTAGACTAATTAAGTTTAATTCAGCCTACAGCAAAAGATCTGAGGCTGCATGAAAGGCCTGCTAGGACAAAGAAGCAATGCCTACTTTCCCTTTGAAAATACAAGAGGTGACAGTTTTATCTGAAGCTGGCTCTGATGTAGGTTGGAGCATCTCAAGTACAATTCCCAGATTTGGTATAGGGTCTCCTGCTTGAGCAGGGGGTTGGACTAGAGGACCTCTAAGCTCCCTTTCAGCTGTATTCTGATTGATTGATATTAGTAGTCCTGGACAAAATAAAGGATAGAAGGAAATGAAAACCTTGAGCATTTTTGAATTTATAACCTGTTAATTCAAGTTAATAAATTTATAGCAGGCTGGCCTAATGGTCATAGTAAACTCTCCTGCCAACGCAGTAAATTGTCCCATTTTTATTTTGGTACGTTCTTGAGAAACTCACATTTGAAAATCAAAGGGAGAATTTTTTTAAATAAAGCTTATTATATAGAAAACGGTTTATCTAACTGTTAAAATACAGATATATTGTTTTTATATATAATCTCTCTGAATCCTTCCCAAGCCCTCCTGTCTTTGTGTTCCTGGTGGGGGGGGGATGAATGAAGAATGTCAGGAGTGTATTCAAGAGCAGAGCTCCCCAACCTTTGCAGCTTGATGGCCCGGAAGAAAAGGCAGGAGCAGGGAAATGTGCGGGTGCATGGCCCGTGTGCGCACATCCACAAGCAGGCATTTGTATGGTGGCGCCACTAGCATATACACACACACGGGCACGCACACAGTGGTGCCATTAGTGTGCGTGCATGCACAAATGGGCTGTGCACACCTGCAGTGGCACGCTGATGCCCGCACATGTGTGTGAACAGGCCACTAGAGCCCTTGTGATGCTGGTGGCGGTGCTAGGTCATCCAAGCACGTGCAAACAGGGCTGCTAGCGCCCGTGCGATGTTAATAAAGTGAGGGGGGGGGGGCTTGCCAGCTATTCTGATGGCCCAGTGGCCAAGAGGCCACGGCCTGGTACCGGGCCGTGGACCATAGATTGGGGACCCCTATTCAAGAGTATATGCCTGTCATCCCAACCTTCATGGTCAGCCCAGCTGCCCAGCTAAAGCAAGCAGCATTGATATTGAATTACAGCAATATAGAAAGATACTAGAAGTTGATGGCTGTCCTTGTCTCTGAAGGCATGTTGTGTGTTGATTGCTGAGGAAAAAAAGGCAAGAAAGACAAAGATCTCAGGGAAGAATCTAACAAAGGATTTTAGAGAGCTATTAGAAGAAACAAGAAGCAGTATAATAACATTTGTAAAGACACAGGGGGAAAGAGACCTTTAAAATAAGAAAAGTCTTCTAGTTGTTCTCTGTTTACAAAAACCTTTTACTGGGTAATGAAGTTAGATCATCACTCTGGTCATTACCAAGTTAGAAGACTACAGAAATTGATGGATCACCTATAGAAATATGTGGAATACATAATGAGGAAAGCAGGGTGGAAGGAAGATGAGTGTGTTTAAAAAATTAAATATAAATAATTTGCACAATAACTTGCATTACCCTGGTTAGCTGAAAGTGCAAATGATCTGTGAATTCTAGTACTGTAATGAAAGACAGAGAGCATTGTGAAAAAGTGGGACTATGAAATCATGGCTAAAATGTGATCTGAAAAGCAGGTCAATTTATCATTATTACTACTTGCAATTTACATTGATACTGCCTTCTAAACTTTGCTAATTCAGTAATTCCTGATATGGGTTAGGGAACCATAGTTTTGATTTGGTCTTGCCCTTCTAGAAGGATATTAGTTTAGAGATGCCTGCCAGCAGCAATTCACAGCCTGTAGCACAGATATCTTCCCGGAGATGCTGGGAATGAAACCTGGACCTAGTTTATTAAGTTATTTCATTTAGATTTTGTTTTTCCATTCTTCACCCCCATGGAAACCAGACAGCATATTTGGAATCTCCAAGGTTCTCTAGTCCAGTTGTTCACAGCCTACAAAATAGCTGTACCATCTGTGTTCAGACCCTGTCCAACTTGCTTGACAAGCATATGCTTTGCTCAAAGATTTGGGCTCTACATATTGCAAGTCAAGTGCTTTCTATCTCTGATATGCTATATGTACCACTTATTACTCCTACTATTCTCTCCTATTGTTTTCTTTCTACTTGCTCCAGTGGACACTAAGTAGAGCTAGGGATGGGTAGCTGTAAAGAGGGCTTCTGGGAGGCAGGGTGTATCTGGCTATGGCCTCTGCCCAATCCCTGAGCCGGGGAAGGAGAGTCTCATGAATATGAAAAGCATCGGTGCTCTTTCTCTCTCCCTCCTCCCTTTCTTCTCTCCTCCTCCTAGTCTCCTGGCCATGAAGGCAGCAGCAGAGCAGCTGAGCCCAGGATGCTGAAAACCCACAGGAAGTTCTTCCCGGGGACCTTAAAGATGCTACCCAGCTAAAGAGAGAGCAGGCATTCAGGTAAGACAGAATTTGAGATAACCTGGGTATTTGTGGCTCACAGGGAAGAGGAGCCTGGGAGAACCTGCTTTTGGAGGGACTGGTCAGAGATTGCTTCGCCCCAGGCTCAGTTTCAATTTCTAGACAATGGATTTATGCTATGCTTCACTTATCTGGAGGAGACAGGATTAGTGAAGCAAATGGGCCTTGCTGGGGGATGCAGGATTTTTTCTCTCTCTACCTTTCCACATCCCATGTCATACAGACTCGATTCCCCAAGAATGGGAAAAAAGGTCAGCTGTAGCCCAGCCTTGTTCTTTGTTTTACTGGAGGAAATGGATGTTGCTGCTAGCTAGCGGCTACTGCTTTGGTCTGCCTTTTGTTTGAGGATTTGTGTCTCTTTTCTCCCTCCACAGCAACCTCCTCCCCCCACCTTGTGCAAAGATCAAATTTCCCTCAATTCATGGCTGATTTCATTCATTTCTCTCTCCTCTTGGCTCTGGGTCAACAGCCTTGTGGAATTTGGAGGCCAAACAGGGTTGCATGGCTTTATAATACCAGTATACAAATTAAAACTGATGGTTGAATCTTTAAAAAAAAAACACAACTTTTTGTATGATGCAAAAGTCAAAATAGAACTGCTGCTCTTGTTAGGTAGGAGAATGAAAAGAACTATTCTTTTTCTTGTTTATCAATGTCATGGGAATGATTGAATCAGAGATCTGGAGGAGGCGGGGAGGAGAGCCAATTCCATGCCATTTGTTGTGCAGAGCTTGCTTGGGTTGCTACCCCCCCCCCAATGAAATGCAACATAAGATGGCACTCTGCACAGTGATTTGTGCCGGGAGACACACGTGTATTCTCTGGAGATGCAATGCCTTGGAACAAAAAGTTACTCTTTGTTTTGTTTTTAATCAGTATATCAGAGATTAAATGGGCATTTGACTGTCCTTTACCTAGGAAAATGTGTTGCCAGATTTCAGAAAAGAAAATGGGAAAACATAACCGCTGTATAGTTTTTGCTCTTTCTACCCTCCTCTCTAAACGGTGTGCTATCATTCATATCTGTATATTTATTGATCTCATTGGGATCCTCCTGCCTTTTGTCTTATTCAGCAAACCATGATTAGGCAAATCATGACTTAAAATGAGAGTGAATTCACTCTCTTTTTCTTTTGAAAGAAAAGCTGCTTCTTAAAGGATAAACTTTAAATTAATGTAAGATTCTTCATGCTAATTCCCCCTGGCATGTTCAGGTAGGACTAAATGTGGTTTAGGCTGAATTTCAGTGTTTCTCAACCTTGGCAACTTTACGATGTGTGGACTTCAACTCCCAAAATTCTCCAGCTAGCAATGCTAGTTGGAGAATTCTGAGAGTTGAAGTCCACACATCGTAAAGTTGCCAAGGTTGAGAAACACTGCCTGAAGCTCTCTCCACATGTGCTGGTCTACAACTAATGCTGTCTAAGGCTGATAGGAGTTTTAGTGCAACACATGTGGAAAACAAAGTTGGAGAAGGCACAATACCTAATACTGATTGGACCAGTGATCCAATAAGGCAGCTAATTATTTTGGTATTTTTTATCAAGAAAAAGTAGCATAAAATAATTTAGCATGATTCTCCTCATCTCCATTATAGCCCAGTGTTGTTGGCTTATTCGCTGATGGTATCTTTTATTCAATGCTCTGCTAGTGATTCCCTCATTCAACTGTTCAGAAGAAATTTAACAGATAACTCATATGTGCTTCTCTAGAATCTGACATTATAGAATAAACAGTGTGTCTGGAGCTGAATTGAGTCTAGTGATTCACTTATTAATTAATAAGTATTGCCTTTTCTACCACCTCATTGCAGTCCTGCTCTAAATGTCATTAAAACGTTAAATACAGCAAGTAAGCATGAAAATATTGTTTTCTGTGAGGAAAGATAGATATGCAACATTGAATTTTATTGGCCTAGTTCATATAATAATATGCAACATTGAATACTATTGGTCTAGTTCATATAATAGTTGCAGCTGCACATTTATCTTTGTCAAATTAGAAATACCTAAGGAACAAACTGAGAGCCAATTTGGTATAGTGGTTAAGGTACCAGGCTAGAAACCAGGAGACCATGAATTTTAGTACCACCTTCAACACAAATCCAGCTGAGTGACCTGGGCCAGTGACCTTCTCTCATCTCTAAGAAGGATGCAGTTGCAAATCACTTCTGAAAAACATTGTCGACCTGCATTTTTTTAAAAAATCATGTGGGGAATCCAACCTCTTTTAATTTTTCTACATTTTCCCCAAAAAGAGAAAGTTGGTCCCATTTACAGTCCTTGCTTAAGGATGATCATGTTATCTGGTGTCTTCTCTCATTTCTCATGTATGTGATCTTTACTACATCTTTGCAATATACCACCTTCCCTGGAGCTTCATATGAACTCTGCATCTTCCTTCTGTTAACCAAATTTACTTTTCACTTCCTTCATATCAGGGGTAGGCACAGCTGGCTCAGGAATTCTGAGAGTTGAACTCCACGAGTCATAAAAGAGCCAAGGTTGCCTACCCCTGCTTCAGATCTTCTGAACTAACAGACAATGTTGCAATCCTGATCCATTGCCTGAGCAGTTAAAATAGATAGGGATCTCTGTGCAACAATTTAGCTAGTGTCTCAGAAGATACACACTTGGTCTTAGTTTATTGCAGAAACCAGAGTTTGATCTACTGCTTAGTGTTTGGAAGTGAAACCGCCACTGAAAATCAGACATTATGGTATATTGGGAAATAAACACACACATATATGTGTGAAAGAGTATGTTACAAATCAGTTATATACTGTTGCCATGGATACATCCATATAAAAATCCCAGGAAATGAACTCAACTCAAAGGTTTGACTTTTGCTAATTAATTTTCTCCTATTAGAGTCATGTAGTACAGCTCTCTTCACTCTCTGCTAATTCAGAATGCAAGAGATTGAAAGCTTCCACCAGAAAGGAAAAATGATTATGCTGGCTACCTATTTCTTGGTATACTCTTCTCTTTCAAATGCCCTTGCTTGCTTTATCTCCTTTTTAAAGAGATGGCTCCTCTAAGCTCATTCAAAGTTCATTTTTTAATGATTCCCTATTATCCACTTTCCTTAGGTTAACTCCTCCTCCATTAACATTGAAAGTACTCTCTTAATACAACTGTATTGGATATATTTAATTACCTGCATTGATTGGAGCTTTCTGACTAAACCTAGCTGCAAGCAGTAGCATATTGAAAAATGGCAGCTGGCAGCCTCAAGCAGTTCTCTGTATTAAATGAAGCCAACAGGATGTCATCTCTCTCAAGCTGTTAGGATGGAACTTTTCTGCACTAATTATCCAGTGCTTTTGTTGTTTTGGAACAATTTGGGTGCGACTTACAGTTGTCCTTTCTAAATGATTGGAGCCTTATCCAAACTTTTACCTTCAGTTCCATCACTGACCTGTATTTAGCTCCATGTGCTGATCCATTTCATCCTGGTCCATCCACACTGGGACCTTTCATGATGCTGAAAAGCCTTTCTTTCTTTCTTTCTTTCTTTCTTTCTTTCTTTCTTTCTTTCTTTCTTTCTTTCTTTCTTTCTTTCTTTCTTTCTATGACTAGGTTCTGTAGCTCAATAATTCTTTGGTATTTGGGATTTCTAGAAGAAGATTTCTGTCCTTTAAGGATGGGCTTGCTATATTTGATTTTTCTTTGATGTACGGAAGAGAAGGATTAAAGTTTCTATCATGGTAGTTAAATGAAGGTTCCATATCTAGAGATATCTTGGATTATTCATTACCCATTCTTGGGTATTAAATATCAGTGAAAGTTCAACATCTTCCTGCTTGTACAGGAACTTCCAGAAATGGAATATTGTGCCTGGCAAAATATCTTAATAGAAATATTTTAAATTTTTGCCTGTGCTAGAATATATGCATATTTCAGGGTTCAATTTCAATTGTTTATTGTATAGGAATGAAAAATTTATGGGAATTGGAAGTGTATAGAACAGCAGTTCTCAACCTGTGGGTCGCGACCCCATTTGGGGTTGAACGACCATTTCACGGGGGTCGCCAAACAACGCGATCTGCCATTTTTTTCCCTCAGCCGGCGCAGGGGGCGGCGCCGTGCATGTGTGCCGCGCAGGGGGCGGTGCCGTGCATGCGTGCCGCCTCCTTATGACCGGGGTCGCCGGTATAAAAAGATTGAGAACCACTGGTATAGAAGATAGGAGCTACGGTCAGAACAGAGAAAGATTTCCGACAAGGCAAAATACGTAGCTCCAAAAAGCATTTTTGAAATGCTGCAACCTGCCTTCTTGAAATTGTTTATTTATTGATTTCATATACTTGTAAACCAATTACATTCTGCAGCTTTAGAGAACTTGGGAGAAAGTGGATTATTTAGCCTCCATTCAATACTGTTTCACACCTGGGTAGAGGACCAAATGACTGGGTGTAGCATATTCATCCTTGGACTTCATGACTCTCAGCATCCTTTGATACCATCAACTATGGTAACCTTCTGTACTAGCTTTGGGGGTTGAGAGTGAACAGCCTTATGCTGGGTCTCCTCCTTCCTCCAGAGTCAGTTCTAGTTAGTATTGATAGGGCAGGGTTCTGGTTCTTAGCCCCTGCTTTGCAGGGTCCCTCAGGACTTGGTGCTTTCCCCAGTCCCATTTAACATCTACATGAAGCTGCTGTCCATGAAGGTTTTATCTCAGTGTCTAGAGGTTGTAGGAGTTTGGAAGGGGAAAAACAGGCTTCAGCTCAACCCTAGCAAGACTTAAGTGGCTTTGGGTCAGGGCTGCACTGCCCTAAGCAGAACTGATGTGCAATCTGAGGATCCTTCTGGACTTGCAGCTCCCGTTCAGTGATCAGATAACAGACAAGGCCAGGTGGGTTTTTGTACAAACTTCATCTTATACATCGGCTGTTCCCTTTTCTGGATCAGGAAGCTCTGCTTACAGTGACTCACACCTTAGTCACCTGCTGGGTGGATTACTGCAATGCACTCCATTTGAAAAGCATCTGGAAGTTACAGCTGCTGCCGAATGCAGTGATTCAGGCCATTATGAATGCATTTTAATGTGCACATATTACACTTCTGTCAATGAGCTGCCTTGGTTGGAAATGTGCTTCCAGGTGCAATTCAAGATGTTGGTTGCCAACTAGAAAGCTGTTCATGGCATCGGGCCAAGCTATTTTGCAGACCTCTTGTTCCAAGTTGTTTCTACCCATCCTATTAGATTTGGCAGAAGAGGCATTCTGTGGGTCCCATCAGTCAAAGAATGTCATCAAGAAGCAGCTTTTTTGGTTGCTGCCACTGCCTTATGGAATAGAGTTCCCTCTGAGACTAGATTGGCCCTTGGAAGGCCCTTAAGGCATGGCTGTGTACCAGGCAGGGGGGTCAGAGTGCCAGGTGAGAGTTTGATGTGCTGTTTTGGGGATTGGTTTGGCTTCTCAGCTGTTTTGTGTGCTGTTGCGTTTTACACTATGTTATAAACTGGGTGGCCTTATTAATAGAATAAACTGAGAAATGAATAAATTCAAAAGCAGTATGTGCAAAATAATGTTTTGTACATTTTGTACAAACATAAAAGCACAAGAAGTTGGAATCCTATCATGAGAACGATAAATTTTAGCAAGCACTAAAAGTTTTCAGCCAGCAGATTTCAACTTGTCTCCCAAGAAATAAGAAGCACCAGAAGCTTTCTTCTTCCATGTTCAGATCATAGTCCATTCCCCTCACTTATTTCAGCTTGGAGTTTTTCTAAATCTACTTGGAGGTGCTGCAGATAGAATTTAGGATCTTTTGCATCTAAAGCATGCACTTTCTAGTTGATGCACAGCTGCTTTGATCAGGAGCTTTCTTTGCTATTAGTCAAAGATAAGTTTGGTTCTATCACAAGAAAACATATTTATTTACTTTATTTACTGACAATCAGAATTTTTTTCTAATGCCTGGCTTACACTTTGGAGAGGATCGTATAAGGAGGCAAACATCAAATACTCTGGTATTAAGATGTTTAGGATTAGGACAATTGTAATTGGGTTCATTCATTACACCAAGCAATAGTTTCTTTAGCCAGGGTTTATTGAATAAGCCACAATTAGCTTGGTTCAGAAGTTTTGAGGCCCAGCTTCTGCAAAATGCATCTTGTTAATCCAGTGAGGAAATGTTTTGAATGGAACTAAAAAAACAAAAAAGTAATTTCTTTACAAATTGCACACATACATACAATAATGTGCCTATATAATAGCAAAGTAGCTATAAATACTAACTAGAGCTTTATATGATATTTCAATTTAATTTAAAAATACTAATTTGAAAGGAATGGAAATCTGTTTTGCTCTATTTTGCTTCATTCTCCAGGACCTGATGGCTGAAATAATTTGTTCTGCTCACTTCCATGCAAACTTTTCCTTCAACATGAGCAGCATGAGGGGGTATCACATGTTCCTTGCCTTCTGCCTTATTCTGCTCAACTTTGGCAGCCTGCAATGCCTTGTTTTAAGACAAGTGGATGAAAGGCATGTAAGACAACTGCATCTGGCATCACCAGCAGGGAACAGCTTAGCAAACACAAATGCATCAAATCCAGAGGGTAACTTAAGCTCATCCATGAATATAGCCAGTACTCCTGCATCTGAAAGCCTTTATGGAGCCTCAGCAGAGCCATCCGGGAGGTCATTAAACAGAACCACAACTGTAAAAACAACCTTGCCAACCATTCTGCATGTTCACAATCCCTTGGAGCACTCCAATATTGATGCTTTTGCCAGCACAAGTCTGGAGATTGTTGCAGAAAGCAAAAGGCAAATCAGTCTCAAAGGGCCCGATGAAAAACGGGATAAATATGGGACACAGGAAGCTTTGATTGCCACTGTTGTGACAATTCCAGACCTTCTTGTTGAAGATGATACACTTAGTAGCTCTGCAAAAGAAACAGTGGATGGAGGTGGGGGAGAAGGAAATTTGGATGGGGATTTGTTTGCACCAGGCACCCGTGTTGACCCTTCAGACAATCCCCAGGTAACTATCCCCAAAGTAATAAATAGTTTTCCTGCTACATCATCAAGCAACCTCCTCAAAAATCCATTTCTTCCAACGAGCCCACCAGTTGATTTGACAAAAGGATCTGATGGAAGTAGCTTCCCAACAATCTGGATGGGCACAGATGCTATTCCGGAATCCAGGTTGTTGCCAGCAGATGCCTCCTTAAATTTGGAAGGGGAACACTCAGAGAACCAGGGGCACTTCAAAGGCATCTTAAGCACTACCATGATGGCCCCTGCAGGCTTGCTGCTAAGTGATGAGTGGGATGATACCAAATTAGAGCCTTCCAGCCAGGCGAAAGCTATGCATCTTCTGAAGATAAATCAACCTCAAATAGTGCAACCAACAGGACAGGAGGACGATGACGTGAAAAAGGACCTGTCACCAAGATTATTGGAAACCACGGCAAAAGGAAGCAAAGATAATCAGAATGGGTCAGGCCAGATACCCGTGCAGGTGGAAGAGTCAACTAATACAAGCTTGAATCTTGGTTATACCATTGATCCATCTGAGAAGGTTGGAGCTCAGTCTGAAAGCCCAGTGGAAAATGTAGATCCAACAGTGATCATCAGGTCTAGATTGTTTTCTGAAACTGTAACTACAACAGATGCAACCAAATCAGATGTCTTCCAAACCTTAAGACACCAATTAAAAGGTAATTCTTTTTTTTATTATTTGCATTGATCAGTGCATGTCGTTTAAAAATAATTTAAGTGTATGAACCACTGTTTGGTTTATAGTGTGTATTGTGATGGTGCTATATGTGATCCTTCCTTTTTCTAGGTTCCTGGTCTACCTAAAACAGGGCTTTTCAACTTTTCACCCATTGTACCACTTTTAAGATATGGCAATATCCGAGTACCACCAGTCCCCTAGCAAAATGTAAAAAACTTGATGACAAAAAAAAAGGAAAAAAGTGATAAAGTACAGGTAGTCCTCGACTTACAACAATTGGTTTAGTGACTGTTCGAAGTTACAATGGCACTGCAAAAAGTGCCCCCCAAGCCACAGCCGAGCAAGACACCGGCCTGCCTGCCCGGCTGCGCTCTTCCTCCTGTCTGAGGTTTTTATTGTTGTGAGCATTTCTGTTGAGGATTGGCAGTGGGGGTGGGGTGGGGTGGGTGTTTGTTTTATTCCCCCTGTCTGCTGGGTGGTTGCAGCAGGTTTTGGTCACTTCACATGACCCTGGGACACTGTGACCGTCATAAATATGAATCAGTTGCCAAACATCTGAATGTAAACCACAAGACCCTGGAGATGCTGCAACATTCCAGCTGATTGGCGCTTCTTCTGGGCTCAGCAGAAGCACCAGGATAAGTGTTGCTTTCCAGCTGATTGGTGCTTGTTCAGGGCTCAGCAGAAGCACCAGGATCAGCGCCGAGTTCCAGCTGGAGCCTGGCGCTGATCCTGGCACTTCCACTAAGCCCTGACAGCCCCGAAGAAGCGCCGATCAACTGGAAAGCAGCACTGATCCTGGCGCTTCCGCTGAGCCCTGACAGCCCTGCAGCTCCAGCCAGGCTTATGCAGTGCTGCCACCGGTTCAGCTCATTCTCCTCCCCTGCTACCACTTTTCTAGGATGGTCACGTATCACCTGCCAGGTGCCAATGTACCACAGGTGGTACCTGTACCACTGGTTGAAAAGCCCTGACCTAAAATATTCAGCAGGGATTTAATCTATAAAAGTCCTATTATATCTTTTCCCTGGCATTGTTTCAGATGGGTAGCTGGCAGTTGAGAGATTGCTTAGGCTCCCTTCTTTCTCCTCCTAATAAACTTTTTCCACAAGCTTCCAAATGAAGGCAGAGTAGAGTCTTGGAGTAGCTCAGAATGGTAGAGCATGGCTTCACCCTGACCCAGTTGCCCTTTTCACTTGTATGCTTTCTTTGGTCACCCACACGGTCCATTCTTGATTGTTTTTGCCTGATGGGCCAAATTTATTAAGTTGCATTCCAGAAGGCCTCTCTTCCCCTTCACTATACTTCTCTTTTCTACTCTATGGCAAAGCAAAACCACTACTTTAGATTTCCTTAACCTAGTGCAGTGATGGCGAACCTTTTAGAGACCGAGTGCCCAAACTGCAACCCCAAACCCACTTATGTATCACTGGGTGCCGGGTGGGCATGGCCCATGGGGTGGGCATGGCCACTGGGTGGGCATGACTATGGTGGTCACGGCTGACTGGGTGGGTGTGGCCAGGGTGGGTGTGGCCACCTTGATGTTGCTCCTGGGAAGGGATGCCTATGGGGGCCGGGCAAGGTTGGGGGAGATCCAGGGGGTCTCTGGCAGGTGGGGTGGTGGGTAGGACACTCATCCAGCAGGGTGAGGCGAGGCAAGGGAGGGGGCAGGGTGGGGGTGCCATTGTTGCGGGGCAAGGCAATGCGAGGCAGGGGCTGGTTGCAGACAAAGGGGGAGTCTGATGAGGAGGAGGAGGAAGTTTAGCAACCGGAAGGGGGATCCCCCCAAAAAACAAATGTGCTTCGTGGGTAATCTCAAAGCACGACAGAAGAGACCAAAACCTGCTGCAACCACCCAGCAGATGGGAATGGAATAAAACCAAACAGCTCCCCCCCCCACCAATCCTCAACAGAAATGCTCATGATAACGAAAGCCTTTGGCAGGGGGAAGAGCACGGGCAGGCGGGCGTCTTGCTCAACTGATGACGTAGGGGGGGAGGGGGCAGCTACACCCCTCCCAAATGCTGCCCTCTCATGAAAGCAGGATGAAAACTCCCAAAAGCGACAAGGAAAAAAAGTTAAAACAGAAAAGTGTCCCAGAACACCTGTATTAGCAGATGCAACTGATATAAAATCTGGATGAAGAATGGTCAGTAAAGCAGTTTTGGTTATCTATTTTATCTTTCCTAATAAGCTGTAACCAACTTCCTCTCTTCACTTTGCAAAACCTGTGGGTCCCACGCCATTCCACATACCTGCAAGAAAGCAGCTGCAATAGGAGTACTTTAACTGTAACTTTGAAATGTGGCACCACTGATTTAACAGCTGTCACACTGCAAGTACAGTTGGAGTTTACAGTACTGGTTTATCCAGCATGTGTTATTTATTTTATTTTTCTTTTCCTTATACAAAACTACACCTTCTATACACACAACGGAGAGTTATTGTTTGTTTCTTGCCCAATTTTAGTTTCCCTCCGAATCTGATTGGCCACTGGAGTAAAATAACGCCAAAATTTGCTTTTATCAAGTATTCTTATCCCAATTTGGGGGGGGGGAAGAGACAGAAATGCTTTCTGCTATTCGAGGATGTGTATTTCAATACCATTTCCAAAATTGAATTCCTCGACATATAGATTGTTCCTTTTTTCAGAGGTCCCAACCACAGACCTAAGCCCAACAGAAAACAGGATGTTGGGATCAAAGGAAACCAGGTTTATTCAGGTACACTCTGGTGTGTGAGCTCAAAGTGGTTGCAAACAAAGTCAGTGCTGGGAGCAACTGCCTCCCAGCACACTAAATAGACGGATCCCGCACGGGCCCACCCCCACCCACCTAACCAGCATTCGGAATGATGATCATGACTGCCCAGCTCATAGCGGCCAGCCCCTGCCCCCAGCGGTCAGCCTGGCTTGGGCTCTGGTCCACGGCATCAGCCTTCAGATTGTCGTGGCTCTGGTCTGTGGCAGCAAGGCAGCAAAGCAAGTGAGGGCTGATTTCAAAGTCCCCGCTGTTTCTCTGCATCGAACAGCTGTTTAGCGGAGCGCCGAACAGCTGAGCCGGCAAAATCCAGAAGTCCGCAACCGCCAGCCAGCCAGTTCGACGATCACTGCGCTTCCCCCTGTCAACAAGCAGGAACGGGGGAGGGCTGTCGATGCTGCTGCCTCCAGCTGTCGCCGCCAGCCTCTGCTGTTGCTCCGGATGCACCCATGCCTCTCCCACCCGGTTAGTGGCAAGCACGCGGAGCTTGACACTTTTATATTGGTTAAACCTCCTCCCCGCCTTTGCCTCCAGTTTAGGGACCTCCACTCACAAAAGAATAGCCCGCCCTTTGCCAATCCACACTCCAGATATTGCGCATGTTTCCATGTGATTCTGGAACTGAACTCATTCGCTCACTTCTTAGCAATGTCCACCAAACTTTCCGTGCCGCCTTCCCCCCTTCCACCGCCCCCCTAAAATCTTAAGAAGGGCTTTTGATCATCTTGCACGTTTTATTCACCGCTTAAACTCTGTGATTCTCGCCCCTGCAGAATTTTGCTGCGGGAGGCAGGAGTCGCTCTGTGCAGAAAGGAAGGAACTCCTCTGTGAAGCTGGAGGGCTAACTTTAGCTGCCCCTGACTCAGAGGTTTCCCTTCTAATGTGCGCTTAATTTGGCCCCCTGAGAGAAGCCGAGCCTCCCCTTTCCCAGCTGCCCATGCCAAAGTGCCCCTTAGCTAAAGGGAGACAGGAAGGCGGAGGGAAACAGCCATTCTTGCGAAGGCACCACAAACCCACGTGAAGAGAATTCAGCGCTTTGCTGAGTTTCGTCCCATTGCTGCACTAAAACTGGGGGAGCACCAAAACTCACTTGCAAGTCCAGGGCACTGGAGTTTCCCAGTGTAGCCACACCAAGCCATGCCGCCAGGCTTCCCAGTGGCCAGCAGAAGGGAGATTGTGGCAAGAGCGATATTTTTCTCCATTCCCTCCTCAGCCCTTGAGCTCGTCTCAACACCTCTTTCTCTGCCCGCTTCTGGCTTCTCCCCTCTCCCCGCCCAGCTCTTGCAGCTGCTCCCTGACTCCCAGTGTGGAGAAAGAGAATGAGAGCACTGGCGCATGTGGAGAGGGGGAGGGGAGCAGCCCGGCCCCCCATCCCTCTGGGGCGATGGCATATGTTCCCACAGAGACAGCTCTGCATGCCGCCTGTGGCACACGTGCCATAGCTTCACCACCATGGACCTAGTGCAGTGGTTCTCAACCTGTAGGCCGCGACCCCATTTGGGGTCAAACGACCATTTCACGGGGGTCGCCAAACAACGCAGTCTGCCATTTTTCCCCCCCTTTTCCTTAGCTGTGCTACTCCCTTTTATGCTATTGCAGCGGTTCTCAACGTTTGTGTGATGGCGACCCCCGTCATACAAACGTTCTGTGCATGTGCGGCGCGGCGCACATGGGGGCGCGCCCCCATGCGCGGTGTGCATGCGCGGCGCCCCCATGCGCGGTGTGCATGCGCGGCGCCCCCCATGCGCGGCGTGCATGCGCGGCACGCCCCTTGAGGGGAGAAACTGGCGGATCGCCTTCTTTGGCGACCCCCGAAAAATGGTCGATCGACCCCAAATGGGGTCGCGACCCATAGGTTGAGAACCACTGTGCTATTGGCTTTTGAAAGCCAATAGAATAGACTCTCTTGAATAGAGTCTAATTCTATTGGCTTTCAAAAGCCAATAGGAATTGTCCAGGCTGTTTCTGCCCTGCTGAGCCCGCCAAAAGTCCCATTCTTCAAACGGTGCTGCAAGTTGTCTGCAGCGAAGGCGAGCTGTCTGGAAATTTCCATCCCTCCCTACTGAGCAACTACTAAAAATGTAAGTAAAAGAGGGCCAGGGGTGGGAGGTAGGAGGCCGGCGGGCGCAGGGAGGGTTGCTGGCGCGCGTGGGGCCCGGCGGGTGCCTTACCTCCCTTGGGCTGGGCCAGCTGGTGGCCCAGCCGGTGGTCGCCCTGCGCCGTCGCTGCCCCTTGCCAGCTACGCCTCGGCCGGTGCAGGGGCGGCACCACGCATGCGCGGCTCTCCCAGGCAGGGAAAGTCCTCGACTTACAACCAGTTGGGTAGTCCTCGACTTATGACCGGTTGGATAGTCTTCGACTTACGACCGGTTGGGGGTCGCGGCATTAAAAAGGTTGAGAACCACTGACCTAGTGCCTTCCAGTTGATGTGAGATTGCAACCCCCCCCCCAAATTCTCAGCCAGCAGCCCCAAAACATCTGGAGACCCCCAAATTGGAGAAGGTAACTTGGGTGACCTTTGAAATTCTTTTCTCACAGCGAGAAGGCATGCAATGCATATACTGCTGGTCCTCGACTTGCAACTGGTCACTTAGTGACCATTCAAAGTTACAAGGGACCTGAGAAAGGGGACTTGCAAGCCAGATCTAAAGTATTGACAGTCGGCCATCTTGCGGTCGCATGACTGCAGTTCGGGAGCTTGGAACACGGCTGAATTTACAACCATTTGCAGAGTCCCACGGTCATGTGCCTGTGTTTTACAATGATTTTGCCAAAAACTGACACTTCTAGTTTTCGGCAAAACCATACCAAAGTGAATCATGGTATTGGTTTAATGATTATTGCAAAAAAGATCGTTAAATCAGGTCAATCACATGACCAATTTGTTTTATGACCATAACGACTTATGACTAGAATGGGCAGGCTCCAGTATGGTCATAACTTGAAAACTACCTGTAGTTATGATAAATACATACAGTACAAGGAAAGAAGAGAATTATTTTTATTGTTTATATTTCCTATAGCTGGGTCTGAGAAATAGCTGTATTATTTTATGTATATGCCAAGCTTGACAAGTACCAGGATTCTATCTGATTCAATGCTTAGTTTCCCTTGTTGATCATAACTCCTTAAAACGCAAGTTAAAAGCATTCATTTATTATTGCCTATTGCTATCTCTGTTTGCCTAAGGAGTCTCTGCTTTTCCCCTGCAAGAAGAATTCTGTGCTTTGACTCAGTGCTGCAGTTTCTTTGTTGTTGTTAATTGCGAAGTCGTGTCCGACCCATCGCGACCCCATGGACAACATTCCTCCAGGTCTTCCTGTCCTCTACCATCTTCTGGAGTCCATTTAAATTCACACCTACTGCTTCAGTGACTACATCCAGCCATCTCATTCTCTGTCGTCCCCTTCTTCTATTGCCCTCAATCTTTCCCAGCATTAGGCTCTTCTCCAGTGAATCCTTCCTTCTCATTAGGTGGCCAAAGTACTTGAGTTTCAACTTCAGGATCTGGCCTTCTAAAGAGCAGTCGGGGTTGATCTCTTCTAGGACTGACCGGTTTGAACGCCTTGCAGTCCAAGGGACTCGCAGGAGTCTTCTCCAGCACCATAGTTCAAAGGCCTCAATTCTTTTGCGCTCAGCCTTTCTTATGGTCCAACTTTCACAGCCATACATTGCACCTGGGAAAACCATGGCCTGGACTATACGCACTTATGTTGGCAAGGTGATGTCTCTGCTTTTTAGAATGCTGCCTAGATTTGCCATAGCTTTCCTCCCCAGGAGCAAGCGTCTTTTAATTTCTTGGCTGCAGTCCCCATCTGAGGTGATCTTGGAGCCCAGAAAAATAAAATCTGTCACTACCTCCATTTCTTCCCCCTCTATTTGCCAGGAATTGAGAGGGCCGGATGCCATGATTTTGGTTTTCTTAATGTTGAGTTTCAAGCCAACTTTTGCACTCTCCTTCACCCGCATCAAGAGGCTCTTTAGTTCCTCTTCACTTTCTGCCATCAGAGTGGTATCATCTGCATATCTTAGGTTGTTGATATTTCTCCCGGCAATCTTAATTCCAACTTTTGATTCATCTAGCCCTGCCTTTCTCATGATGTGCTCTGCATATAAGTTAAATAGGCAGGGCGACAGTATACAGCCTTGCCGGACTCCTTTTCCAATTTTGAACCAATCAGTGGTTCCGTGTTCGGTTCTCACTGTTGCTTCTTGACCCACATATAGGTTTCTCAAGAGACAAATGAGATGGTCTGGTACTCCCATCTCTTTAAGAACTTGCCACAATTTGTTGTGATCCACACAATCAAAGGCTTTTGCATAGTCAATGAAGCAGAAGTAGATGTTTTTCTGGAACTCCCTAGCTTTCTCCATGATCCAGCGTATGTTGGCAATTTGATCTCTAGTTCCTCTGCCTCTTCGAAATCCTGCCTGTACTTCTGGTAGTTCTCGATCCACATACTGCTGGAGTCTAGCTTGTAGGATTTTAAGCATAACTTTACTAGCATGTGAAATGAGTGCAATGGTTTGATAGTTTGAACATTCTTTGGCATTGCCTTTCTTTGGAATTGGAATGTAAACTGACCTTTTCCAATCCTGTGGCCACTGTTGAGTTTTCCAAATTTGCTGGCAAATTGAGTGTAGCACTTTTACTGCATCGTCTTTTAAGATTTTGAATAGCTCAGCTGGAATACTGTCACCTCCACTAGCTTTGTTGTTGCTCAGATTTTCTAAGGCCCATTTCACTTCACATTCTAGGATGTCTGGTTCGAGGTCAATGACCATCTCATTGTGGTTATCTGGGATGTTAAGCTCATTCTTGTATAGTTCTTCTGTGTAGTTTTGCCATCTCTTCTTAATCTCTTCTGCCTCTGTTAGGTCTCTGCCATTTTGGTCCTTTATCATGCCCATCTTTGCATGAAACGTTCCCTTCATATCTCCAATTTTCTTGAAGAGATCTCTGGTCCTCCCTATTCTGTTGTTTTCTTCTATTTCTTTGCACTGTTCATTTAAGAAGGCATTCTTATCTCTTCTAGCTACTCTCTGGAATTCTGCATTCAATTGGGTGTATCTTTCTCTTTCTCCTTTGCCTTTCGCTTCCCTTCTTTCCTCAGCTATTTGCAAAGCTTCCTCAGACAGCCATTTTGCTTTCTTGCATTTCTTTTTCTTTGGGATGGTTTTAGTTGCTACCTCTTGTACAATGTTGCGAACTTCCATCCATAGTTCTTCAGGCACTCTGTCTATCAGATCCAATTCCTTAAATCTATTTGTCACCTCTACTGTATATTCATCAGGAATATGATTTAGTTCATACCTGAGTGGCCTAGTGCTTTTCCCTACTTTTTTCAATTTAAGCCTAAATTTTGCAACGAGAAGCTCATGATCTGAGCCACAGTCAGCTCCTGGTCTTGTTTTTACTGACTGTATAGAGCTTCTCCATCTTTGGCTGCAGAGCACATAGTCAATCTGATTTCTATGTTGACCGTCTGGTGATGTCCATGTGTAGAGCCGTCTCTTGGGTTGTTGGAAAAGAGTGTTTGTTATGACCATCGTATTCTCTTGACAAAATTCTATTAGCCTGTGCCCTGCTTCATTTTGTACTCCAAGGCCAAACTTGCCTGTTATTCCGGTTATCTTTTGGCTTCCTACCTTAGCATTCCAATCCCCCATGATGATAAGGACATCATTTTTTGGTGTTAATTCTATAAGGTGCTGTAGGGCTTCATAGAACCGGTCAATTTCATCCTCTTCAGCACCAGTGGTTGGGGCATAGATTTGGACTGCTGTGATATTGAATGGTTTGCCTTGGATTCGAATAGAGATCATTCTGTCATTTTGAGGATTGTATCCCAGTATTGCTTTTCCTATTCTTTTATTGACTATGAAGGCTACTCCATTTCTTCTGAGGGATTCTTGCCCACAGTAGTATACCTGATGGTCATCTGAGTTAAATTCACCCATTCCTGTCCATTTTAGTTCGCTGATTCCTAAGATGTCGATGTTCAGTCTTGTCATCTCTTTTTTGACTACGTCTAGCTTGCCTTGATTCATGGATCTTACATTCCAGGTTCCTATGGAGAAAAAATCTTTACAGCATTGGACTTTCCTTTCACCACCAGATATATCCACAGCTGAGCGTCCTTTCGGCTTTGGCCCAGTCGCTTCATTCTTTCTGACGCTACTAGTACTAGCCCTCTGCTCTTCCCCAGTAGCATATTGGACACCTTCCGACCTGAGGGGCTCATCTTCCAGCGTCATATCTTTTTTCCTTTTAGTACTGTCCATGGGGTTTTCATGGCAAAGATAGTGGAGTGGTTTGCCATTTCCTTCTCCAGTGGATCACATTTTGTCAGAACTCTCTGCTATAACCTGTCCGTCTTGGGTGGCCCTGCACGGCATAGCTTATAGCTTCATTGAGTTACGCAAGCCCCTTCGCCACGACAAGGCAGTAATCCATAAAGGTCTTTAGGTCCAACTAATTAAGATCCTGCCTAGATGAAACATTTATTTTATTTTTCTCTAGATGGGTTTGTTTTGTTTTATTTCTTTATTTTTTTGCGGGGGTGGGGGAGACAATCCTGGGCTGCATGTGGCCCCAATTATTTTTTCTTCATCCTGGATAATACCACTAAATTAAGTTTTATGGCTTTCTTCGAAACTGCTATTTCTGACAGGAAGCCTCCTGAGGCAACTTCCATCATTCCCAACCAGTCCAATACTTCCAATTTTTCTGGAAGGTACCAGAATAAGAATACTATTCTTTGAGGAGCATCAAAGTTCTTAGCATGTTCTCAAAACAGCGGTCTGAAGGGTCAGGAGCAATGACCAAATCAGGTTTTTCCCTCAGGTTTTTAGGAATGGATATGGGGGCAGATATCTGTGAGGCAAATTCCTCCCATTCCCATCCTTGAGTGCCTCTCTGAACCAAAAATATGGCCTAGATTTATTATTTTTTGCTCTTCAGTTTTGACAGCTTGATCTTGGCATGCTGAGGGATTCAGTATGGAGGATGGGTCACATACCAGTTGTAGGTGATTCACTGTTGATTTATTGAAAAGCCCACAATAGACTCAGTGTTTACTGAGTTTACACTGTAAACCCAACCAACAAAACCATATTATGTAATGGATAAACCTAGCCACTGAGTGTATATGATGTTAGGGTTGGGGGACTGAATCTATTTTCCTGTTTGACATTTTTTTTCAAATTATTTTCAAAAATTTGAAACTGTTTTATAACTGCATTGTGTAATCACACCTTTGAAAGGATGGGGAGCTTCCTGACAGTTAGAACAATTAATCAGTGGAACAACCTGCCTCCAGAAGCTGTGAATGCTTCTGGAGGCAGCATTGAAAAACATTGGAAGTTTTTAAGAAGAGGCTGGACAGCCGTTTGTCTGAAATATTATAGGGTTATATATATATTGACCTTCACTTTCTACGTTCTGAAGCAATTTCTCTTGCTGCTCTGCTGCTACTTGGGAATTTTGGCAGACTGTTTTCTGCAGCCTAGCTTCAGTGTTTGGATTCCCCTTGGAAATTTTGGCTGCTTCTGTGCTGCTGCAGTGAACTGTGCACGGGCCTGGGTCCAAGTTGGAACCAATTTAACAAAAATAATCCTAAATGAATGAACTGTTTAAAAGCACTGTGGCAGGATGACTACCTGAATTCCCTAAGACCCTGATGGGACATAATGATAGACACACTCTAAATATCCCTTTGTAGTCAATAATAGAGAACAGAGTGTGATCATTTGGATCATAAACTATGTAGGCCAACAAAAGAAAAAAGTTTGTGTACTCTAATTAATTTTTTCAGCAATCTGATACAGAGATAAGAATTTCTTTTGGCTACATTTTTTTTTTCAAAAGTGCAGAAGAACTTGGAAAAAAATCTTCCTTAACCTTTGAGATGTAAAATAAAATGTTCTTATGCACTTTTTCTTTAAACGGTATGCCTCATTTATTTTATGAAAAGCCATAAGGAGTCTTGAGGCACTTTAAAAATTAACACATTTATTACAATATTAGTTTTCTGAACTGCATATAATCTATCATAAGCATTATGTTTTATGCTGAATAGAATTGTTCCACAAGAGAAAGAGCTATGTAAAACAGTAAGATTATGATAAAATTAAATGCAGAAAGATAATTAGTGCTATAGAATTAGGCCCAATCCATGGTGACTGTATGGGCAGGTGTCCTCTATCCAAATCTATTCCCAGTGAAAATCTATAACTCAGAAGTATTTCTGATCCCATCCATTTGCCTCAACTGTTGTCTCTTCCTTCTCCTGTGTCTCTAAATCTTGGCCAGTAAAGTCATGTTTCTCCAGCACTGGAGATGGATAATCCACGCAGTGGGTTGAGACTGTATTCCTGGCCAATCAGATCAGTCAGCCAAAGTTGCCACGCCCCGTCTTGGACCATGATCCTCCAGTCTTGACTGATCTTGCCATGAAGAGACATCTACAACTTTTGGCTCCTGGGCAGGTATAGTTCCTTTCCATTAGGGGGGATTTTTTCTAGTAGCTGAAATTGCTTAGTTTAAAAGTTAATTAGAGATAATTTAATTCAATTTAATTGACCACTCAAAAATTTCCTTGCTAAATTGTAAAACTCAGGAAGTCAGATTCCTACAGGGGAAACCACCCCCACTTAAAAGGGGGAAATCCCTAACTCCCCTCCCTAACCAACCCCAGCCACCTTCCAGCAGCCGGCAGCCGCCTTAAACAAACGGGGAGGCTCGGGCAACCCCTCACGTTTAAAACAAACAAACAAACAAACAAACAAAAAAAGACAGAAAGGCAAGCAGTTAGCGAGGGAAGCGGAGGACAAAGGGGACGCATGCTGGGAGGGAGATTGATTAAGGGAAACAGCTGGCGTGCGAAGGAGCAGTCTTTTCACTCCAGGCTGCTCAGGATTTTTTAAACGAGGCGCCATTGTCTGCACAGCTGGAAGCACGCGCAGCTCTTTGTTACAACCGCACGTGGCATAGGCAGCCTTGTTAACACATGCGCAGTAGTTTCCTGGCAGCGGCGGCCATATTTTTTGTCCAAACAGGGGAGTTAAAGTTCCTTAAGAAAGCTAGGTTCAGCCGCTGGAGTGAATAATAGGCAAGCAGTACTGGGGTACTAAAGCATCTATTAGTCATTCAGAGACATTCAAATCAGACACATAGCTACTGGTTCCAGGACTTGGTGTCTTCTACCTAAAGTAAATAAGAACCTTTCATAACTAACTGTGTTTAGTTGCCTTTGGCTCCTTCCAGACTTCGGGTCCCCCATTAGTGGCCCGTACGCCTCTGGATTTAGTGGTGGGTTCCAGGCATCCCCAGTCGCGTGCCTGTCCTTACCCACCATAGTCAAGCCGGGTTCCAGGCATTCCCATTAGCGTGCCTGTTCTTATCCGTGCACAGTGACTAACTCTGACAATTTGGCAGAGTCTGCTCCTGAGTTCCAGACGCCCCCAGTAGTGCGCCTGTCCTTACTCAAAGTTGGAGCTCTCCTACTACCTGGGTCCCCCCTATCGCGGCCCAGCGTTAGTGGAGAATGGAGGAAGCAATCATTCCCTCCACTGGAGCCCCGCCTTCATCCTCTGGAGCACCTGCTTCAGAGGATTCGGAATCCTCTGCAGCCCCTAGAAAGGCTGCAAGGAAGTCATCAAAGAAGGCTGACAAACAGGCAATCAGAAGACACCAAGCCCTAGAAAAAGAGTTCGACAGAGCCCAGAAAAGGGCCAGAATTGAAAATAGGCAGAATGGGGGAATAGGTCCTGATCTACCGCTGGGTCTCCCTTCATCCCCACGGGCCATTTGGTCATTAGGGAGCTCATCACAGTCCCAAACAGAGGGTGGGATAGGCGAATTCTCATCGCTCTCCCGATCCCCCTCCCCACGGAGGTTACAGGAAACCCCGAGGACCATGCTAACCACAGCACCTGCAGGGTCGCAGGCAATGGTCACTCCTCCTGCATTGACGGGGGATCTGCTAGCTACCCTAATAGCACAGGCAGTGGACCGTGCATTTGAGGCCAGGGCTCAAACTTCAAAAGCCAAGTCTCTAGGACTTAGAACGAGGCATCGGGAGGAAACGGAGGACCATCAGGACCTCTCCTCCGTCTCAGACTCGTCGGTCTCTGAGGAAGCTTACCTGGACCAGCCAGGTACGTCACAAGGGATTCAAATGTCTGAGGAGGAGGAGGACACCTCACCTCAAGGGCCGTCCTTCAGCGGCCTGTTTAACCCTTCTCTTTTTGTTACTATTCTGCGCAAGGCTGAGGCCACAGCCCATCTGGGGCATGGGACACCAGCGGAGCCTGTCACAGTTGACACGGAGGCTGAGCCGACGTTCGCCGAAAAGGTAACCACTCAACACCGCATACCATGCCCGACCATGTTCCTAAACACAATAAGGAAACAGTGGGCAGCGCCAACCTCCCTACCGCTTCCTAGCAATGCGGAGAGGAAGCTATTTAACGTAGCAAGGGAGCTAGAGGGAACATTGGAGGTGCCGGTGGTGGACGAACCCATAGGTCCCCTGATATCGGACACGGCCATATCAGGAGATTTTGCTGAGGCTCTTAAAGCCGAGGACCGGAAGAGTGAGTCCAACTACAGGAGAACGCACCAGGCAATAGCTTGGGCTACCAGGGCGTCTACCTCCGCGTCCTTTTTCACCAGAGCCACACTTTGTTGGCTCCGTGAGCTACAGGGCCGGGTTCCCATGGAAGATATACGCACTCATCAGGAACTCAGCAAAATGGTAGCGGCCACGGAATATGCCTCGGACGCAACACTGTTAGCGACCAAGTTTTCAGCCAAGGCAATGGCGGCAAACAACACGAGCAGGCGCATCCTCTGGCTAAAGAACTGGCAGGCGGATACCAAATCCAAGTGGAAATTGGCTTCGGCTCCGTACCAAGGGGCAAAGCTGTTTGGTGAGGCACTAACGCCATACCTGACAGAGAACAAGGACAAGCGCAAGGTCCTTAAACACATGCTTAAAAGGCAGGACAAGAGACCCGGCTCCTGGGGAAGGAAACAATCCTTTCGTACGGAAGCCAGGGTCAACTACTTTCAAAATTCCCAACCCTTCCAAGCTAGACAGGATAGGGAAAGACAGGGGGACAGACAGAACACAAGACATAGGCAAACACAGGGAAGACGGCCCTTTCGGGGGAACAACCGCCCCTTCCGCCGTACCAGATGACTCCCGCCCAGACCTTCCCATAGGGGGCAGACTAGCAGGGTTTGCTCCCCAGTGGGAAGAGACCACCACGGACGTATGGGTCAGGAACACCATACGTCATGGTCTATATCTAGAATTTCTCTCAAAGCCCTCGAACCGCTTCCGCCCGTGCCCCTGTCCCACAAACCCAACAAAGAGAAGGCTCATGAACGAGGCCGTTCAGCACCTTCTAAACATACGGGCCGTAGAGCCGGTGCCTATGAACCAGAGAGACCAGGGGTTTTATTCTATCCTCTTCGTGGTCCCAAAACCCTCGGGGGGTTGGAGAGCCGTTTTGGATTTGAAAAGGCTAAATTTCTACATAAAATACCGCAAATTCAAAATGCAGACACTACGCTCCATCCTTGGAAGCGTAAGGAAAGGGGATTTTCTGGCATCGATCGACCTCACGGAGGCATACTTGCACATCCCTATCTCTCTGGCTCACCGCCGCTTTCTACGGTTTGCCTACAGGGGGCACCATTTTCAATACAGGGCACTTCCATTCGGCCTGTCATCAGCGCCCAGGGTGTTCACCAAGATTCTGGCGGTTCTGGCAGCACAACTAAGAAACGTACCAGTCAGAGTCCAGTGCTACCTGGACGATATTCTAATCCAGTCATCGTCCGCCCAGCAGTCTCGGGCGGACCTAAAGTTAGTGATAAAAATGCTGCAGGACCACGGCTTCTCGGTGAACTTTCCAAAGAGCCATCTAACCCCAACTACGAGAATACTCCACCTGGGAGCGGTCATAGACACAAAGGAATGCAAGGTGTACCTATCACAGGAACGCCTCAGCAGCATAAAGAAAGCCGTAAAACAGGTAAGCCGCGGTCAGTCAGTGACGCTGGTCTGCCTCTCCCAGCTGCTAGGGAAGATGATATCGACCATAGCAATAGTTCCTTGGGCAAGGCTGCACTCAAGAGAACTGCAATGGTTCATGCTCCCGTTTCAGAGACAACAAATCAGTGCATCCCGGAAGAGGGTAGGCATACCTCTGAGAGTACGACACTCCCTCAGGTGGTGGCTATCTCCAGCTCTCCTCAGGGGGTCCCCCTTCAGGGAACCAGACAGAGTAGTAGTCACAACAGATGCGAGCTTATTCGGCTGGGGAGGCCACTTGGGGACCAAGTGGACACAGGGCCGCTGGTCAGCGGTGGATCTCCGACACAACATAAACTGGCTCGAGCTGCGGGCTATTCACCTAGCGTTAAGGCATTTTCACAGCAGCATAAAAGGCAGGCACGTACTGGTCCTGACGGACAACGTGACAGCCAAGGCCCACATAAACCGTCAGGGGGGCACACACTCTCGCTCGCTCTCGGCCGAGGCCCTCCTACTGGGGGCCTGGGCGGAACAAAATCTGGCCTCCATAAAGGCCGACCACATATCGGGGGAGGCAAACATCCAAGCAGATCTGTTGAGCAGATCAACAATAGATCACTCGGAGTGGCAACTACACCCGAGGATCTTCAGGGAGGTCTGTCACCGCTTCGGGCTTCCCCAGGTGGACCTTTTTGCCTCTCCTTCCAATGCCCACCTAACTCGCTTCTTCTCCCGATTCCCATCCAAGGGAGCAGAGCAGACGGACGCGTTACGGAGCCCATGGCCAAGGGGGCTCCTGTACGCGTTTCCACCCTTACCTCTCCTTCCGGCGGTAGTACGCAAGATTCTGCGGGAAAGGGCCGAGGTAATCCTTGTGGCCCCTTATTGGCCAAGGAGACCTTGGTTCGCAGACTTGAGGAGTCTCTCCCGCACGAATCCATGGCGGATTCCTCCGGAGAGGATCTCCCTCAAGCAGGGGGAGATCTCCCACCCAGAGCCACAATGGCTACAACTAGCCGTCTGGCTCTTGAACGGTCAATTTTAGCCAAGGGGGCTTGCTCACAGGGTGTAATTAGGGTCATACAGGCATCAAGGCGCCCCTCCACGAACCGTATCTACGAGGCCACGTGGAGAAGCTTCCAATCATGGTGCTCTAAACAGGAATTGTTACTCGAAGGGATCACAATTCCCAAGATCCTAGAATTTTTACTAGATGGCCTAGAGAGGGACCTCTCGCCAAACACACTGCGCAGGCAAATCGCCGCCCTCTCAACTATACTTTCTGCCAGCCCCGGTGAATCCTTGGGCAAGCATCCCTTAATACGATCCTTCCTCAAGGGGGCTGCAAACATCAGACCGCCAACCGTGCACAGGTATCCATCGTGGGAACTACCACGAGTACTACAAGCTCTTACCAGAGCGCCCTTCGAACCACTCAAAACATGTGACATTCGCTATCTGACCCATAAGGTAGCATTCTTGGTAGCCATCACGTCAGCTCGGCGGATATCCGAGTTAGCTTCTCTCTCAATGAGGAAGGACCTGTGCCATTTTCACAGGGACAAGGTAGTCCTAAGAATAGACCCTTCATTCATTCCAAAGGTCAACTCCCTTTTTCACAGATCACAGGAAATAGTCCTACCAGACTTCTGTCCAAACCCAGCTCATCCCCTGGAGCAACAATGGCACACCTTGGACGTACGCAGGGCACTAAGACATTACATTTCACGCACAGCGGAATTCCGACGCTCGGAAGCGCTTTTCATATCCTTCAACCCTGCTACTAGGGGCCGGAAGGTCTCGTCCTCTACCATCGGTAGGTGGATTAGGGCATGCATCACGGGGGCATACCAGGCGGAGTCCTTGCAAGTCCCCAAGCATATCACAGCCCATTCCACAAGGAGTGCTGCCACCTCAGCAGCATGGGCCATGCAGGCTTCTATTGAAGAGGTATGCAGGGCAGCCACTTGGGCCTCGCCCTCTCCATTCATTCGTCATTACAAAATCGACAGGTACTCTTCTGCAGAGGCCTCCTTCGGTAGGAGGGTTCTCCAGCAGGTGCTAGACCAAAGTTACACACTGGACCAGTCTATTCCCCAACCCAAGGGACAATAGGCTTTGGTATGTCCCACTGCGTGGATTATCCATCTCCAGTGCTGGAGAAGGGGCGTTGACTTACCTGAACGCCTTTTCTCAGCACGGAGATGGATAATCCACACCCACCCTTATAGACTAGAATAATAGGGTATATTTAGTGGAGCCAAAACGTCTTACTGTCAGTCAATGGCTGCGCTCGAGTCAAGACTGGAGGATCATGGTCCAAGACGGGGCGTGGCAACTTTGGCTGACTGATCTGATTGGCCAGGAATACAGTCTCAACCCACTGCGTGGATTATCCATCTCCGTGCTGAGAAAAGGCGTTCAGGTAAGTCAACGCCCCTTTTCTAGCCAACACCAACAAGTTCTAGCTTTTGCCTTAAGTACCAAACAAATGATGTGTATCTGGACAAAATTTTCACATCAGAATGCACTGAGTACCAAATCCAATGAGTTTCAAAGCAGTTGAGTACCAAGGTACCACTGTATAAGCAATTCAAGATTAAAAATCTTGTCTGAAATCTCAGAAGAGTTAAGAGTTAATACAATTTTTGGAAGATCCTCAGAGGCAGGAAGGGCTGTGGCAATGCCATCATCTTTATTTAGATTCTTTTTCCTTCATTAAACAAGGATGATGTTTGGAAAGTGGGAGGTTATTTCTTTTTCAGTCAGTACACTCTACAACTCAAAATTTACTTACCAATAGTCTAAGGAAAGAAAGAAGAGAAAACAAAATTATTTGCCTATTAGTTCAGTTACAGAGCTGTCCAGAATTAGTGGACAATTTTCAAAGTTGATAGGAAAATTGAAATTGTGGAACATACAGTTGCCATTGAAAATTCAAAGTCTCCATTCTAGTTTGTTTTGAAATCTGTAATCTTTGTTACTTTGAAAATATTTTTTTCTGCATCAGTCACATCTCTTACCTCTTTCAAGAATTCTCAAGTTCTCTTTCACACAAATTAAATATACAACTGTTCCTTATACAGAATACATAAATTTCCTATAGGATTTTCATATTTCCAGGAACACTTAACAATATTTCTTGCAACAATTCATGTATGATAAATCCAAATGTTTTTTACAAATGGTTGAATTCAAATGTTAGGAATATGATTTATCAATGTGCTAACACAATTTAATTCTTATCTCAAAAACAGTGTCATGAACATTCATCCAGTAGGGAGCAACAAGAAAACAGAGCAATAGAACTTAGACTTATATACCATTTCACAGTGTTTTATATCCCTCTCTAAGCAGAGTCAGCATATTGCCCCCAACAATCTGGGTCCTCATTTTACTGACTTTGGAAGGATGGAAGATTGAGTCAACCTTGAGCCGGCAAGATTCGAACTGCCAGCAGTCAGTAATCAGCATAATTAGTCTGCAATACTGCACTCTAACCACTGCACCATCACAGCTCTTATGTAAACATATATGTAAATCGTGTGTTAAAATTATAATAACTATTAGATTTCTATCCCACGTTTATTTTGTACAACTCAAGATGGCATACATAATGCTCCTGCCTCTATTCCCCCCTCAACAATAAAGTAAGTTGGGCTGAGAGAGAATGCTGGGCCCAAAGTCACCCAGCTGGGTTTCATGCGTAAGAGAAGACATGATTTCAGATTTATTGTACCTGTGAATAGAACCCCCTTTTAAACATCCATTGAAGAGTCCATTAATCCTGAAAAGAATATTTCGATGAATTAGCCTCATTATAATAAGAAGTATAGTTAATGTTTTTGAAAATGTGAAACTATTGGCTCAGTTCTAGATTATTAATAATGATCATTATTTACTTTTGTAAGATTTCCCAATTGTTAATACAATTGAATTCTTCCCACAATACTTATGACCATTGCTGTGTCCCAAGGTCATGTGACCCCCTTTCACACTATTTTGACAAGCCAAGTCAATGGGGAACCAGATTCACTTAACGTCCAAGTTACTAACTTATCAACTGCAGGGATTCACTTAACTGTGGCAAGAAAGTTCATAAAATAAGGCAAAACTCACTTAACAAATATCTCACTTAACAGCAGAAATTTTAGGGCTCGATTGTGGTTGTAAGTCGAGGAATATCTGTATGCAGCAGAGATATTAATTCTTTTAAAAAAGGTAGATTTCTTGGAGATGAGCTCAACTCCTGATGACTGTATGGACCTATCCATGGAGCTTCCTTGGCATATAGATACGGGTTATTCTTTTGATTTCTTAGTCAAGCCCAGGGCCTGGGCTTTCTCTGGCTTTCTCATAGGACTACTTTTAGGTCTGATCTGGCTTAATGAATCCACCATTGCTGCCATCTGCTGTTCATATTTAACAAATAAAATGTGATAACAAAAACCCTTTGGAGCATTTCTGCCTGTATTTACTATTATTATGGTTGGTTGCATAATCAGATGTTTAGACTAGATTTGGCATTTTTAATCTGCCTATCTCCCCAAGGGGCTGGGTAAGCAGATATGATTATTTGATGATGTTAAGGGTATTGTTGCAGGATGCTGGGCTTGAGATCGATGATGGTGGCTCTGAGCGTGGAATTGTCACGTGGAGTTGTTGCCCGAGCTCCATCACTGGGACTAGGGCTTCTTCTGGGCATAGAGTGGTGCTGACCTTACCGGTCATCATGCTCACTAGTGGGCAAAGAGTGGGTGACCTGTCCTTCGCTTCTCACTTCTGTCTTCAAACTTCTCCACCGATTGGCTACAGACTGCAGACAGGTACCTCCACTCATCCGAATCTTCTGCCACTACCAACCTTTTAGTTCTTCTCCATTCGGGGGAGCATGATTCCCGTGAGGCACCCGCTTGCAACTCCGACTCAGCCACTCTTGAAGAACGCTTCTTTGATTGGGCTGCCTCAGGATGCTTAGGGTCTTCACTGGGCAAGGTCCACTCCGAGGACCACAATAGCTCCCGCGGTTTGGGTCTTGCTCCTGCTGCCAAAAGTTCTGAACTCACTTTCTCCAATGATGCAAGAGCTTGAGCTCCCTCCGCTGAGGCAGTTGTTGTGGTCGGGATGCTGGCTGTGGATGCATCTTTTTTCTCCATTCTCCATCTTCCCTGAATCTTTGTCAACCTCCTCTCTGAATTGGGATGGTGACTGGAGCTCAGGACCCCAAGGATGTTAGAGCAGAATGGATTCTTGGGTTAATGTCATGGTTCTGATAGATGAAACCGGTTAAAAAAACTTCAAGGCAAGATTTCTTCCTTAAAGAATATTTTATTAGGAAATAAAGTATCAGCACTTACATAGTTGAATCCAAGAATGAGATTCCCTCCTCCCAGATACAAAGTAACAAATTGCAATTGCCATCCCACAAGAGCTGTCATAAATCACATCCCCCAATTAGCACAACACACGGGCTTTTCTCTGCTTTTCTCTCCAGCCTCTCCGCCAGCCAAAAGCTTATCAGAACATGTCCTTGAGTTCCCACACTTCTATATTGTTATGGCTAGCTAAACCTTCAGGCATTTACCCCATCCCCCTTTCTACATCTGAACTCTAAAAGAATAGAAAGGCATGTTAAAAGCAAAAGTAAAAATGGCTGATGGTTCTCAGTTGTCAGAGCGGCGATATCCATTGTCACAGCGTGACACTGTTCCAAGTAAAGCTGCTTTTGCAAATGATTGATGATGATTTTGTCAGTGTCAATAATGTTCAAGTGGTGCTCCAGATGTTTTGGATTTCATCTAAGGTGTCTGTAACTGTTGGTACTATCTTTGCCTTCTTTTGCCAGAGTCATTCTACTTTTATTTGAAGGTCTTTGTATTTTGTGTCCCCCCCCCCAGTTCGTTCTCTTCTATTCAGTTTTTTCCAGGTACTGATTCATTTACCCAGACTTTTTATCTTTCTTCTCAATAGTTGCTAAGTCTGGGGTGTTAAGTGGCAGATGCTTGCTTGTCTGTACTCTACAGTCCAAGGGCACTTTAACCTTTTCATATTCTATTATTTTATCTATTTTGTGGTCTCACCAGTTCTTGCTTGCAGACAAATGGTATTTCATGGAGACATATCAATGCACCACTGTTGCTACTTTGTCATGCTATTGTTTGTAGTCAGTCTGTATGATCTTCTTGCAGCAGCTAACTCGGTGGTTCACTGTTTCTTCAGCTTCTTTGCAGAACTGACATTTCTCTCTGTTGCCGTCTTTTCAATTCTGGCTTTGTATGCATTTGTTCATAAGACTTGGTTTTGTGCAGCCAGGATTAGCACTTCTGTCTTCTTCCATTTTCCTGCTCTTAACCATTGCCAGGTCTATTTGCTATCTGCTTTGCCTGCTTGTTTTTGTGTACTAGTCATATAATACTTTGCCTTGCCATGTCTCTTTTCTACTCATTATTATTATTATTATTATTATTATTATTATTATTATTATTATTAATAATAATAATTATAATAATAATAATAGCCACCTACTCCAAAAGGCAATTTTTATTGTTATTGTTTAGAGAGCACATGAAGCCATGTGCAGCAGCAGGAACCTTCAACTCTCACTGCTGAACTAGAGTGCATATCAGATCCAATCAACATGATTAATAGGAAGGATATACTGAATTGGATTAGTGACATCTGGAAGGTGATGTGGGAGAACAAGCTTAGGTGACCTGTGGGGTTATGCATCCACTTCTCCTTGTGTAAAATAGGAACTTCAAAGCTTTTGCTTCTGTTTTTTTTTCATGTTTTAAATGCTGCTGTCTTAAATGTCATATATTTCATATTTTAAAATGTTTTTGTGCTTATTAACTGTGATAATGATATATGTGCATTTATATGGTTCGATTGTAATGCAAGATATATTAGGAAGACAATTTTCTTTGAAAACTGAGCAACAAAGATAGTAATGCTCTTTAGAAACCATAGTTTTCAACCTCTTTTTCAATCCTCTTTTTATTGAAGGAACAGCCACAGCCTTCCCTGATGCTGCTACTGTGCCATCACCTGTGATCTCAGGAGGCCTGCCTACCCAGAAGATTATAGAATCACAAAATGTGATGGAGAAAGAAATAGAGTTGGCAACTCAGATATCAACAGTTTCCAGCACCTCCCAACTCTTGAGGATATTAGAAACTGTTGCTCCTACAGTGTCTCCTCCTTCTACCCATCTCCCAGCGAAAATGGTGGAAGTTGAAGGTTGGTTGGATTTTGCCCCCTTAATTTAATTCTGAGTCAGTCTCTGACACCCCAGTTGAATGGTTGATGGGAGAGATCCTTCTCTGTGAGACTTTGGAAAGTTGCTTCTAATTCCAGTAGGCAGAAGTCTGACACTTCATGCCTGGCTGAATTATTTGCTCATGGTATCCCTCACTATTCATCAAGTTGGCTGGAGCTTCTGGGAGTTTTAATTGAGTTCAATAACACTCAACGGGCATGGGCATCCTATGGTACTAAGCTTCATATAGCAGTTAGTCAAAATTAATTTGAGTGTAAGAGCTATCTTTATGTTTATTGTGGTTTAATGCTTGCAAGAAAAGAAATCCAAATTTGCTAGATAGGCAAATATAGGTAGTCCTTGACATACGACCACAATTGAACCCCAAATTTATGTTGCTAATTGAGACAGTTGTTAAGTGAGTTTTACAACTTTTCTTGCCATGTTTGTTAAGCTGTTAAATTAGTAACATGGTTGTTAAGTGAATCTGGTTTCCCCATTGTCTTTGCTTGTCAGAAGGTCATAAAAGCTGATCACATGACCCCGGGACACTGCAACCATCATAAAAGTGAGTCAGTTGTCAAGCATTCGCATGTAAATTACATGACCATGGAGATGTTGCAATGGTCATAAGTGTGAAAAATGGTCATAAGTTACCTTTTTCAATGCCATTGTAACTTTTAATGATCACTAAGTGAACTGTTATAAGTCGAGGACTATCTGTAGTCTAATCTAATTTACTATATTAACTGTTATGAAAAAAATACATGGTTTTAAGAATGCTAAATCTCATATCCGTTCACTCAAACCTTAAGTTTTCTATTGAAGTACTGTCCTGGTTAATAACCCTGCCCTTATAACCCGTTAGGCAGGAGGTGAGTAAGAAAAAGTCTTTTTTTTTTGTTTTTAAATTTATATACTTTTGGGGACTAGGAGATTTAATGTATCAGTGCACGCTATAGTGTTTGTTTTCCTTTTTGCATTTGTATAATGTCTGTGTTTGTAGTTTTCCTTAATTTTTATATTACATGGCAGTTTACTTTGCATTATAAACTATTTTGAGATATATATTCTGAAAAGTAATTGTCCAAGTAAATTAATATATTACATTAAATACAATTGCAACCAACTATTTCAGTGTTTCTCATCCTTGGGGACTTAAAGATGTGTGGACTTCAACTCCCAGAATTCCCCAGCCAGCTTCAAACCCCCAAGGTTGAGAAACACTGAACTAGATAGTAGAAGTTTTCTTTCAACTCTAATATTAGATCCCAAGAACATCCATTGAAAGAGATTGTTAGAGATTCAGGGTACACTGGAAGAATTTTTTTCTTCATACACCATATAATGAAGTGGTGGAATTATTTACCGTAAGAAGATGTACACCAATTCAAATAGCTTCAAAACATTTGGGAATCATCCTTAATTCATGTGCCAAGAGTTTCCACATGTATGAAATACATATTCTCACCTATTTCCATCTGCTAGTATTGACTGGGGTTTTTATCTCCAGCCATTGGTTAAGGATGATGAAAATTATGAGACATCTTTCTTAGTCACAGTGTGCAATCTTATAGGTCTCACTTGTGATTCTTGCTTGGCTTCCAGAACCTGTCACCCTCCTAGAGAATAAAGAGATCATTTCTGTTGCCTATATTCCTGCGACGCTGGCTGATCTGAGGGTGCCAACTGAAATGACTGTTGGCACAATGGAGACTATGACATCTCTGCCTTCTTTGGCATCTTCTACAAGGCAAACCACAGTTCTAGCTGCCCACCGAATCACAACAGCTTCAACTTATGGGCTGGAAAGGCTGGAATCAGAAGGTACTTAAGTAAGATGATTTGAACAGGACTCTTTAAAATATGGATACTCCCCAACAGGAATTGACTGTAAGAGTGTAATGGTCCAAATATCTATATATGGTAATACAAAAACTCTTATGTCTGTTCGGTTGTTGGTAACTTGAGTGAAAGAATGTATCATTTGGAATCGAAATCCCTCAAATGGGTTATAGAACATGTCCAAAATGCAGGATCTATGACTCTTGTGGGACTGAAATTTAGCAAAGTTGTAAGTAAGTTGTAAATCTTAAACCTGCCATAAAGCATAGAATCCAATTGGATGGCTTTCGAGTACACAGTCACTTTGACTTAGCCCTAGCCTAGGAAGAAGGCAATGGTAAATTAGTTCTGGAAATGTTGCCTAGAAAAATGCATGGGCTTGTACATGCAGTTGCAAGGAGTCAAGACTGACTTGGAGACAGATCTTTGTCTGTTTCTGTCTCTCTCTCCTTGGTCCCAAGTTGTCATTTTATTGCTTACCAGAACTATTTTTTACCAAATTTGACATCAAGGTTTTTAAGGAAGTCAAAACTATTCAAATATTCTTGGTCCAGCATGATTATGCCACAGACAGATTAAATGCAGAGTTGCCTTGAAGTGCAAGATGAGCGACATAAACGTTTAATAAATAAGTAAATAAAATACTTTTTGAATAAACTGTAAACATGTGAATTAAGAGTTAACGCTAGATTTCACACTACATTGTTTCTTTACCCAGGGCTTAATAGATGATTATAAGTTTCAGCATTCAGTATCTCTGAACATGGGGAAATGTGTCTCAAGAATGTTTTTTATGTTAGTGGAGTAGCTTCATTTCTGTACTCTGATGTTAAACCCTCAACATTTATTGGAAAGACAAAGGTCATGTATTCACAGTCAAAGGTCTCTGAACTTTGTTATTCTTTGAGGCAAGTAGAGGGGGATTGCTGGAGAAAATAGGAAACTTGTCTATCCGAGAAGGTGATAAGCCTGATCAAAGTTTTAGAATACGAAAAGGGAGCGGGTTATGGTTGTAGGCCTAGTGAAAGCTTTGAAAAATGTTTCCGCCAGACTAAAATAAAAGTAAACTGTAGTAGAAAAAAATTAGGAAAGGAGACTGATGGGAAGAGCAGGGGACAGCCATATCAGTTAACTTTCTGGTAAATGGGTTTCAGCAACATTTATTTTAAAAAAGCAGGTTGCATCAATTGCAAAGATTTGAATATCTATCTATCTATCTATCTATCTATCTATCTATCTATCTATCTATCTATCTATCTATCTATCTATCTATCATCTATCATCCATTTTTTGAGGCCATCCATCTCACACAAATGACTCTGAACACTGTATAAGGATTAACCCCCCTCCCCTAAACATATCACCCCTAGAGCTCTTACCACCTGCTCTTGGTTTCTCCATTTTTACGAAGTAGGTACCTGACTAAGCTCTTAAAGGACAGAGGCTTTATAAATCATGGAGGGAGAAGGGACATGAAGTGGCATAGATGGATTTCCTTGCTTGGGGATAACATCAGATTAGCTTCCTGTTTTTAATTAGTAATCATTCTTTAAATTGAGTTACTTGCTTTTTTCTTTTCTGTAATCACTACCAACCCATTTGACCTGTTTTAATTAATGTACTAATGATTTTCTGGACAAGATTTATTCCAATGAGAGAACTTTTCTAGGAGTTTGATTAAATTTTGGTGCAATGATGGGATAGTAGCACAGAGAGACTGCCTCCTGCTGTTCCTGCAGTTGTGCAAAGCCATCCATGAGTCGCAGAATAAGAATAGTGTCTATTGTACAGTATTTATGGTTAAGCTGATCACGGCAGTTGATCAGGGCAATTGGAGCTAGCTGAAGCTCTGGTTTGTCATTTAGCGGGTATAAAATAGAGATTCAGGCTTAGTCAAAGACAAAGCTTTCTCTTTTTATAATTAATTTGTAACCAATTACATATGTAATCTTGTACTTCTTTCTCACTTAATCATCAATGTTCTTGTTTTTTCTAGTATCAGGGTCTTGCCTATCCTGTGTTATTGAACAAATCCCTGTCTGCATGACTTGGCTTTGCAATCTCATAATAAATCTTGGAGTCGGAGGCATTCTAGTGTCCTGGTTGAGTAGACAAAATTAACCTCAATCTGGGAAGGGAGAGAACACTTACAAATGGGATGGAAATTTCAAAGTTAACTCTTACAGATATTTTTCCAAGAGTATATATCCAAGGGATATATCCATATGAGTTGTGGATGTTTTGGCAAGGATGTGACCAGCTGATGTAAGGGAGCCTTTGGTTAAGGTTTCTGGGAATCGTAGTCCCCAAACATTTGGAAGACACCTTGTGGAGATGAAGGTATCAGAATGTTTTGTAATAAAAACAAAAATAAAAGAACAGGGCATCAGGCACCTGTGAGATTTCACAGGAGCAAACTTTTTGAGGAGGGTCCTCAGCTGCCATCCAGATGTGATTGGACATCTGTACCATAACACAGTAACAATTTTCTGTTTTTTCATTACATTGGTATAATTGCCAAGCATATTTGGTATTTTTTAAAAAAAATCAGTTTCATTTGTGGGTATTAAAAAGGGATGGGAGCAGTGACTGGTCTTATTTTGCAACAATTACACCTCTCTCTCTGGAGACCAGAATGGGGAATATCAGCCTGTGATATTGTTTATTAATCCTGGGACAAACCATTTAACATCTTATCCAGATATGGACATCACATACTGCACTGTGAATCTGATCAAAGATGGCACAGATGTGTAGAAGTTATAGGGCTGAAAATTTTGAATCTATTGCCCTACAGAACAAGCTTAATCTCTCTGCCCCCCATCCTAAAAACTGGGTCCTTAAGGTTGTTTTTTTCTGTCATTAATTACATTTCATACTTTGGTGTGATGCATTTCGAAGAATAAACAGATTTTTATAATGGAAATATTTATCAAAATTAATTACCACCCATCTCACCCTCAGAGGGACTGGGTGGTGGATGGTGTACAGTGAAAACAAAAGCATAAACACCATATAGAATGCAGTACACCTGTAAAAGGAGCTAGGATGAAACAAAAATAAGTTAAAAGTTAAAATCTAGGAGTATAGAATGTGAGAGGACCTTGACATTTAAGGCTATCTGTAGAGCCTTTGCGCAATTGTTCATTAAATCAAATATTTCCTAATTATAGAGCAATAATTATTTCTTTGGGTGGAGGGGGCTGGGTGGAACGTGTGGCTGGATTCATACATTGTCGTTCACTGAGACATGCTTTTTTAATTAGTTGGCTGAATAAGCTGGGATAATAAGCTATCAAATAATGTTGTTGTTGTTAATTGCGAAGTCGTGTCCGACCCATCGCGACCCCATGGACAACATTCCTCCAGGTCTTCCTGTCCTCTACCATCTTCTGGAGTCCATTTAAATTCACACCTACTGCTTCAGTGACTCCATCCAGCCATCTCATTCTCTGTCGTCCCCTTCTTCTATTGCCCTCAATCTTTCCCAGCATTAGGCTCTTCTCCAGTGAATCCTTCCTTCTCATTAGGTGGCCAAAGTACTTGAGTTTCAACTTCAGGATCTGGCCTTCCAAAGAGCAGTCGGGGTTGATCTCTTCTAGGACTGACCGGTTTGAACGCCTTGCAGTCCAAGGGACTCGCAGGAGTCTTCTCCAGCACCATAGTTCAAAGGCCTCAATTCTTTTGCGCTCAGCCTTTCTTATGGTCCAACTTTCACAGCCATACATTGCAACTGGGAAAACCATGGCCTGGACTATACGCACTTTTGTTGGCAGGGTGATGTCTCTGCTTTTTAGTATGCTGTCTAGATTTGCCATAGCTTTCCTCCCCAGGAGCAAGCGTCTTTTAATTTCTTGGCTGCAGTCCCCATCTGAGGTGATCTTGGAGCCCAGAAAAATAAAATCTGTCACTACCTCCATTTCTTCCCCATCTATTTGCCAGGAATTGAGAGGGCCGGATGCCATGATTTTGGTTTTCTTAATGTTGAGTTTCAAGCCAACTTTTGCACTCTCCTTCTTCACCCGCATCAAGAGGCTCTTTAGTTCCTCTTCACTTTCTGCCATTAGAGTGGTATCATCAAATAATAAAGCTATGCATTAAATATTTCTATTTAAATAATCATTTCTTATAAATAATAAGCTATAAAAATAATGAAGGCAGTATATAAATAAACAAATAAACAAATAATGCCACATTGGTTGGGTTCTATATTGCACTCAGCCAAAATCTAGGATGTCTTTGGTTTATTGATAGGATCCACTTTTTGTTGTTGTTGTTAGTAAGTACATTGTATGTGAGATATGGGTCTTCAGAGAAAATAGCTGTTAGCTATGCTTGCCCATTGACAAAATGGCTGCTACCCTGGGCAGGACCAACCACAGAGTGGCAATTCATCAGAAAGCAAACTGACAAGCTTCTTTGCAGCCATCCAGAACTGTCTTCCAGCCCCCAGCTTATTTGTCTTCTCTTTCTTGGCAGGTGAACACATTTTATGACAAGGTGCTAAGGGACAGCCACCCACCATTTTTAATTTACAAAGATGTTTCTAAAGGCTGGTGGTTTCCTTCACAGCATGCTACCTCCTTTTTTAGATTTATCAAAATTAAAATAAGGTGTTTCTGCAGAAAGTTGGAAGGTACCAACAGAACTGTTTGTGTGCACATTGGTGCTTATACTGTAGGTGTTGTGTACAGATCCTAAGCATAGATCAAGCTTGACAAAGGTATCAAAATAGGCAAAATTCTTAATTTGTTTGTCTTCTGTTTTTATTCTATGTGTGTATCTGAGTGATAGAAATCTGTAGTTAACACCCACTTTAATCCTATTACTTTTAACTGTAACTTTATTATTTTTAGTTTATGCATTTATTTTGATACTTTAAAGAGGAAACACACAAAAATGGAAATACTACGATTTTATTTCCTGATTAATTGCAGGCATTTTCTCTTATGATGTCTTTCCTTCTGAACTTTCTTGAAGATTGCAGGGCCTGCTTATGACCAACTGATGGCAATGTTTCCTTTTCTTTCTAATACTGAGGAATGTAATGTAATTGGTAATGCAGTATTAGAGCAAAATATTTTAGAGATAGGCAAGAACCAATGCATTTCTTTCCATGATGTCTGAAATCACCGCATTCACCCTTTTGTACAATGTCTGGAAGTATGAGAATTGATGAGTCAAATATCTACTAGTTTGACCTAGGATATTTAATGATTTTCTTTTGAAATAAAGGAGACATGAAAGTACTAAAATTCATTGGGTAGCATTCCTATTTCTTTTTTAAAAAATATGGACTCTACTACAGCCTGATTTGATGCATGAAAAAAGCTTTTATTGAAAGAATAAACTATGCATGATAATGATGAATAAATTCTAATATTGGGAAGTAGAAACAGAGTTGCATCTGTCACAAGAACAACAAGAGTTTCTTAAAAACACTGTTAATGCTTTTTTGACATCCCAATCTAGTGCCTTACAGATGTGTTAGGCCAACTCTCAGCATTCCCAGCCTACAAGCTGTTTCCATGCTGGCTAGCAGTTGTAGGATATATCTGTAGAATGTATCCAATATATCTGGAGGTCACCAAGCCTGGGTAGACTTTCTTAAGTCACTGTTAGTCATTATGACCAATAGGCTGCATGCATCCATTTTTTGCAGATTCAAATGGAGCATCCAGAATTACACAGCAAAGTGATCATTTTCAGTGGCACAATATTTGTCTCTCTGTTCCCACTAATTAAGCCCCCTAATAAGTGTGTTAAGCCTCCCAAAAATTTCATTCACTTATAAGGGGTAAAATGAAATTTAAACCCCCCCCCCACAATGAAGTTAAATGCTTTTACTTCTAATGGTGTGAGTATCAATAGTCCAGTCAACATTAGGATTGTAATGTGTCTCTACTGAAAGGCTCTCCTCTTAAGATATTCTTTATTCCACAGATGGGTAAAAGTTTTCACCAAGATTATGAGACAAGAGGAAAAGAAGAAACTCTTTTTATTTGATGAATATCCATATCTTTGGAACTTTTCAAATACTATCATTAGATACTCACCAAGGAACAGACTTTAATTAACCCCTCCCCCCCAGACAACAGGCTCTATTTCAAGCATCTTCCATCATTACTTTAATTCATTAAAAAAGGAGTACAAATCAATTCATGGCCTGTTTGTCATCAATGAACATCATGATATGATTTTTTTTCAATATCATCTTTTTTTTTTAATTCCTATCTCTTTAGAGGAAGAGGAGGAGGAAGAAGAGGATGAAGAAGAAGAAGAAGAGGAGGAGGAGGAAATGGATGAGGATGAAGAAGAGAATGATGATGACAGAGAACCCAATTTAATAGATGAAAACTTAGATGATGCTGACCTCTCCAGTTTTACTGTTCCTGGGGAAACCTCACAGGAACCCTTGGAAGGACTGGAAAGTCCTGCAGGAGAGCTCTCTGGAATAGCCTATCATGTACCAAATGCAATTGAATGGGAACAGCAGAACCAGGGGCTCGGTAAGCAATGCCTAACATGTGGAAGGGTTGGGCAGCAAAGTCTCTGTGCTTGAAAAGGAAGTTCTTATTTTCATTGCAGTTATCAATTCTTCATGGTTATCAAATGTAGTCTAGTGGGTAGTGGGTAGTGATCAGGCTAGTGAACTAGAAGAAACATTTCCATCCTTGATCTTTTAGTCCTATTTATTTATTTGAATTTATATCCCACCTTTCACTGAAGAGTTCAGAGACCCCTTATTCTGTTTTCCCCCAACCATTACCTGGACTTTTGCAAGATTTGTCTCCTACATATTGGGCCCATTACTGGACTGAGAGGCCTTGTTTGTGGTAATTTATGCCTTAGTCATCTCCTTTATGGATTACTGTAACATACTCTACATGGAGCTGCCCTTGAAAAGGATTGGGAACAGTGGTGGGATTCAGCTAGTTCGCACCACTTTGGCAGAACCGGTAGTTAATTTTTTGTTGCCCAGGCCAAGAATGGACTTCCCGGAAGCGGCATCTACACAGAGAACCGGTTGTTCACATATTTGAATCTCACCACTGATTGGGAACCTAATGTGGAATCATTTATGCAGTCAATTTTTGGCATTCTTCACTGTACTCATATAATATTGGTTCCCAATAGGTTTCTGAGTGCAATTCAAGGTGCTGGTTGTTACCTATAAAACCCTACAAGGCATAAGGCCAGGCTTCTTGCAGGACATTTCTCTCACTGCTTCCGCTCCTTCTCACCAGATCCAGCAGGAGGAGCATCCCTCCTCCTGTATTGAACAATGTCATCTTGTTGGCTCAGGAGTTGTACTTTTTCTGTGACACTGCTGCCTTGTGGAACAGCATCAACCTGGACATCCAGTGGCAGCAGCCCTTTCCTAAGATTTTGAAGGCCTAGCTATTTCCCCAGTTGTGTGGGCAGGAAATTAAACAAGCTGTGTTGTTGATGTGGTATTATGATTAGAAGGTATTGTTTACCTTGGGTAGCAAAACTTATTGTTTGTAACTATTGGTCTCACTCCTAATCCAACATGCCTTTGCTACTCCTGTATGTTGGCTGTTGTTGTTGTGAGAAAACAAAATAATCAGGTGACCCTTCCTCAAGTGTGCCAACTTAAAGTCTTAAAGTTGGGGTCTTCAAGCTTGGCCCTTTTATGACTTGTGGACTTCAAGTCCCAGAATTCCTCAGCCAGCATTGCTGGCTGAGGAATTCTGGGAGTTGAAGTCCACAAATCATAAAAGGGCCAAGCTTGAAGACCCTTGTCTTAAAGGAAAGAATGGAAATAAAAGTAATAAATGTGTACCTATCAGTTTTAGGGAAATGGAATTTCAGTGTTTCATTATTGTTAGGGGTATTTGAGGGAAGGCAAGTAAGTATGTGCTGCAAAAGTCTCCTTAGCTAGTTGAATGTTCATTGTCTCAGTAAAAGGTTGTTGGATTCACTGTGAGGTACAGCAACTTTGGCCACTTGAAGATGTATGGGCTTCAGTTCCCAGAATTCCCCAGCAAGTGGGAAAAGAAGAAACCAAGAGATCTTATCATAGTCCGGACAGAATAATTCTGCACCCAGCTGACCTTGGCTGATCTTGGGGCTTTGCTTGTTTGTGCGGACTGGTTGCTGGCATGCCACAACCCGGTACTGGTCCATGGACTGGGGGTTGGGGACCCCTGCTCTAGGTCAATGTTTCTTACTTTCAGCAACTTTAAGAAATGTGAATTTCAACTCGCAAAATTCCTCAATCAACTTCCTGGGGAGTTCTGGAAGTTGAAGTACACATATCTTAAGGTTGCTGAAATTCTGCTCTAGGTATTGCTTCAGACATTAGAGATCCTTCTTTAAATAGCCAGTAATGAAGGATACTGAGAATTGTAATTCAGTAGTATCTGGAGGGCACATAAGATCTTCACTCTTATAAGACCTGCATCCTTCAAGCTTTATTATATTATTTATAATGTGAAATTCCAGTTAGATTCTCAGAGGTTCCATCTTTCAGTTGTATCCTTATGAATCTTTGCAAAAAGAAACAAATAATTTTTAAAAATGCAGAAAGAATGCTTGGTGAGGGAGTGAAGCTTACTAACTTTTTTCCCCTGATCTTCATGTTCATGGAATTGCATTTGTTGAACATCTTTGGGGTTTTTCTCATGTTTGTCTTGGAGGAGAAAGAAACAGCATTCCACCCAATTCAGGAGGAATGAAAGCACAGATATAGGAATCAGGGTTGGGGGTGAGGGGGTGAAGCACACAGGAGAATGACATTTCACTGGAAAGGGACACTAATGGCTACCCCACCATTCAATTAATCAATAGGCAGAAAGAATAGAATGGAATGTCTGATTTCATTGAATATCCATGAACTCTCAGCTTTAATTAAAAAGAAAAACAAAGGAAAGTTCTCATAGCCATTGAGAAGAGTTGGAACCAGGACAGAGGGAATAAGCTGATTAGGTGCTACTTATGCTACTTTTATACCCTAGAACAGGGGTAGGCAACCTTGGCTCTTTTATGACTCGTGGACTTCAACTCCCAGAATTCCTGAGCCAGCATGGCTCAGCTTGGAAACTCTCCCTTTCCCCTTAGCATGGCTGGCTCAGTAATTCTGGGAGTTGAAGTCCACGAGTCATAAAAGAGCCAAGGTTGCCTACCCCTGCCCTAGAATATTTTACAATGAAATGAGTATATAAGTCTTTAACATGAACTTCAAAAAAATCACAAATGTAAGGTTGATTTGATAGTATAAATGATCATCCAGTGAGATAATGGACTCTTATTCCCACTGGGTACATTCAATCATCTTGTCTTGAGATAATTCAATCAGTTAGCTTTCTTGCACTGAGTACAGGGTTAACCTCTTGATGATCTTAATGGTCTCTTCCAACTTTGTGATTGTGCGAGAGCTTGTATCTGAATTTTTGTTCTGAGTGGGGGGTGGGGTGGGGGTCAGTTGGATGGGTGAGGTGGCCTCTACCAACTCTATGATATAAAGAAAAAGAAAATAACATTATTAATGTCATAGAAGTATTTTTTTTTACTCTGTGCCCTATGGCAGCCATCACTGCTAGTCTCCAGAGGACAACAGAAACTCATGGGGATGATGTATATGATATAAATGCCTTTTGGGAAGATGCATTATGACAAGTCAATACATCTGCCGTCCAGATGTCTTGCTCTCATCTCTTCAGTTTTTGCAATTGTTTTGCTTAGGGAGGCAAAAGGCTACATGAGGACAAAGCAAATCAAAATTCCTGCAGAAATGCTACTTTTCAGTGAACAAATTGCCTCCCCCTCCACACTTCCAGGATCGAGACAGTAGAACATCCATTTTGACTTTATACATTTGATATGTGGGGTAGGTATCAGTGGCTGTTTTCAGTCTCCAACGACAACGTAACTACCCAAGGAATTGTTTTCTTCTATCACTTTAAAATGGCATTAAACTGGAAATAAAATTAACAGGTGAGGATTAAAGAAAAGTTTTTTTTTCTGGAGTTGTTCCTGCTTCCCGCAAAATAAAAATGTAAATCTTTCAGAGGTGCAATTGGTGGGGATGCGGTGGCGTAGAGGCTTAATGGCTCTGGAACTGCCGGCCAGAAATGGTGTGAGCTCTGGCAGTTCAAACCCGGCTCCATGAGACAGAGTGAGCTCCAGTCACTCGATCCATAGCTCCTGCCCACCAAGCAGGCAATATTGCAAGTAGATAAATGGGTATCACAGGGGTAGGCAACCTTGGCTCTTTTATGACTCGTGGACTTCCAGAATTCCTGATCCAGCCATGCTGGCTCAGTAATTCTGGGAGTTGAAGTCCACGAGTCATAAAAGAGCCAAGGTTGCCTACCCCTGGGGTATCACTTCAGTGGGGGAAAAAAACCTAGCTGCATTCGTGTGTGCAGAGAGCAGAAACCAGTGCTGGATCTGGCCAGATGCAAAGCATCACCACATGAGGCGAGGGGAGACTGGCAGGAGGAGTCTGGATGAGCTACCATAGCAACCCGAACCCCGCTAGCTAATTGGTGTAAAGCTAGTTTGCCCCCTGTGGTGCATTGATAATAGGTGCACAAGCACCAAATGGAATGAACTAGCATTGTAGGATGTCAGGACAGCATTGTGTGTCTAGCATATGTAGATTTTCCTGACATTGTATGTCATACTCTAAATAAATACATAATAAGTATAATTAAAAATCCCACTCCATTAAAAAAAATGGTACAAATGTCTTTTCTCAACTTCTTGGGACTTTGCCATGCAGTTTTCATGCAGTCTTGCCATAACCTTCCTTTGGGCTTTTTTTCCCTTAATGTAATCAATAGTCCTAGAATCCTTAGATTACATTTTTCAGCCTTGACAACTATAAGATGTGTAGATTTCAACTTCCAGAATTCCCCAGAAAGCTTCCTTATTCAGTGGGGCAAATTAACCAAATAGAGAAACAATGCCTTGTCAGTTGATCCTAGCAAATAAAGCACGAAATTATGGATTTTGGATTTTTTTTAAAAGGAATAGGTGGAGCTAATTAGTTTAGTACACATCCATTATATAATGATGATGAATGCGTACTCTCACAAAATCTTTAGTAAGTTTCTCTTATTTAAATACTGAATTTTGCTAATATATTATCATAACATAAGTGTAATTACTACGTAGTGCCTTTGACATAGAGTTATTTCTGGCTTCCTGTTTAGCAATTACTGCAACAAGGTTAGTTCATTCCAGCATACTCAGAACTGGAACAAACTTTGATTTTTAGCATTATAACATAGTGTAGGTGAATTGGAATAAGCTCAAAGCACATGATGAAACTTGTCAAACAAATGAAAAATTAGTTCTATTAAAAAGCTTGATAGTATTGGCTGTTTTAAACATGAAATAGAAAAGAGTAAGAAGCAGGGGACAGATATGATAATTCACCCCAGATACCTGAATGGATGTCATGTATAAAGGAGCAAAAGGTAGAATTAATTGGGTTCAGAGAAATCATAGATTGGAAGGAACGATTTAGTCCTTGAGCTCAGCTCCTGCTCGCTGCTCCTGGAGAGATGCGGTCAGAAAAGCAGAGAGGAATCAGAAGCGTGATTCTGGACTCCTTCACTGGAGGTGGTCAAGCAGAGGTGAGAAAGATATTTAAGAGTTGTTTTATCTGCACAGAATACAGGATTGGATTCAGTAGCCTAAACTGATTGATTGATTGATTAAATAATTATGTGACATCAAGTTGGTGTTGTCTCTTAGAAACTACATAGACCCCAGCTGGGTCCTTTAGGTCTTCCAGTGGTGCTATTCCCTTTGCTGATAATCATCCTCTTCTCTTTCCTTCCACCTATTCCAAATTTGGTCATTTAAGCCTGGATATTTTTGTCTTGAGTGAGAACTCTGGGTTGATTTGTTTAATGATTAATTTCATTGTTTCCTTGGTTAGATGGCCTAACTGGCCCCTATTGATACTAATATTGTAGAAATCCAGACAGAAGCATTCTCAGCAAATATCTATCCAGTCTTAGTTTGAGAAAATCTAAAAAAGGTTGTCCCATTTCCTTCCCATATCTTCAGTTACAGTGTCTCTCTATTGATACTCAGCAGTCAGCCTATGTCGCAAGACTATTTGTCTGTGCCCTGAAAAATATTTACTTGCCAGATCTCTGTTGCAAAGCACTGAGCTGTCAAAAAGAATTAATTGCATACCTAAATAATGACACTGGCCTCTTCTGGCCAATTTCTTTTTTAATTTAGGCATCTTAGCCCGAGAAACCTTTTCAACCATGGAGCTTTCACCCAAGAGTTAATAAACCCTTTTCCTTTTCTTAAATCTTCCTTTTCTTTTCTTCACTTGTAGTAAGCACAATTGTAGTTCATTATACACCATTATCCTTTTACATGTTAATGATTAGCTTCCATTGTTATTACGCATTGCTGGGAAATAGCCCATTAATACCATCCCTTGTTTACAAGCACAGGGATTTCTCTGAATTAAGATGTGGCATGAATGAAGGCAAATATACGTGTCCCAAGATAATGTTGCAGGAGGTTTAGTCTTCCGAGCTTTGGGATTCTTGCTGGAGCCCATCTTCAGGGAACTTCTCTCTAGCAGAGTGTGCAAAAGCTCGAAAGACAAAAAACCTCTGGTCCCAGTGACAGATCCAGATTGGATCCTGTAAGATGTGGCATCATTATGGCTTTTTTTGCATCCATCTGAAGAATATTAGAAAAGCTGATGCTCCTGACTGAGTAACAGTTCTGAGGTATAGACAGCTGGTCAGCTGTACAGATAGCTTAGCAAGGTAATAGTAAATTGTGCTTATGGCCAATATGATAGAGCAGGGGTTTTCAACCTTGGCAACTTTAAGACTTGTGAACTTCAACTCCCAGAATTCCTCAGCCAGCTGGGAATTGAAGTCCACAAGTCTTAAAGTTGCCAAGGTTGAGAACCCCTGTGATAGAGAATAATGTTCCTCTAGCATGCCAGTTCTTTTAAAATTCCAGTTCCCATCACTAGTATGGCAATGTCAAAGGATTATGGGATCTGTATTTTCATAACACAAAGATATGAGACTACTTGGGGACAGCATGCTGTCTGGGGAATTCTGGGAACTGGAGCTCATACATCTTGAAGTTGCCAAGTTTGAAAACACTGGTGTAGAGACTGGAGTGCCAGGTTGGAAACCAGGGAAAAGTGACTTCTATTTCTCCCCTAGGCACAAAAGCCAATTGGGTGACTTTGGGCCAGGACTCTCTCTGAGCCCAACTTATCTCATATGGTTGCTGCTATGGGGAAAATAAGAGACAGCGACATTAGGAATGTATATTGCCTTCAGTTGACTAAAAATAATAGTGAAATTAAAGAAATTAAATAAATCATAAGAGAAAGGAGCAAGGGTCTGTTGAAACACAGCCAGGCTGACACTGAATGAATGGCATAGATAGGGTGAGTAGGATGTGATGTATAAGTTACTCTGAATAAAAGGGAAGGTGTACTAAAGAGTGTTGTAGAGAGGGACAATTATACTGTATACTGTATCTATAATTTTATAAATGCTGCCATTTGCACTAAACACATTGCTATCCTCTGTAAGTTTGGTACCATATTACTCAGATACTCACTGAGTCAAGAGTGTAATCTACCCTGTTTAGGCTGTTGCTACTCACCTGTTCATTCACACCCTCTGCCTCCCCTTCCTTTGATTTGCACCATGCTGCAGTTCAGGGGTAATGTTAGCCCAGTTCCCCACTGGGCAACATCCAGGCTGAGCATCCATGGGGCCAGTCCAGCTGGAGAAAGATGAGGAGCTCTGTGGCAGGACCAGCTGTTGCCTGATTTAGATAATACCTCTGCAGTAAGTTAATATATACATGCCTTCCTATACAACAGTGTTTCTCAACCTTGACAATTTTAAGGCATGTGGACTTCAACTCCCAGAATTCCACAGCCAGCAATGCTGGCTGTGGAATTCTGGGAGTTGAAGTCCACATGCCTTAAAATTGTCAAGATTGAGAAACACTGCTATACAAGTACTGAGGTCTCCCTCTTCTCCTGTTCAGCTAAAAATAAGCTTTGTGTCCTTGAACTTCCTGACAGCTCTGGCCACTTCAGTTTCTAAAGGCTTTTTGAGTTGAAGGGAAATCATGCAGTTAGCTGGACTGATCAACAGACTTAAAAAACTGTAATTGTTTGTTTCGCTTCACCTGTCACAGTAGGAACCCAAGGGCCTCTACTTCAAAATAGAAGGACTACAAAACTTAGCCTAAGGCCAATTGGGGACATCATAACACATGAAAGCATAGTGCGGAGCAAATAACCTGCACATGTTAGCCAGTGGTAGGTTGGGTCAATTAAGTCATTCTCCTAAGCAATGTTTTTTTGCATGGTAAATGGCACTATTCTGTTCCCAAGTCATATTTTCTGCACAGAAAGTTTATTTTTTCTAAAGCACACTGTTTCTTCTTTTCTATCTCCACTTCCATGTGCCATGTTAACCTAGGACTATATGTAAGAGGTTGAACTCCCAATTCCTTAAAGTAGCCCTACCTCTGAAATGCTTTTAAAAATCTTAGTTATTTTTCAAAAGGGTTGGAATTTATCATGCTTGGGTATATAGCGGGTCCATCCCTGGAATATCTGCTAACTGGAACACAGTGGTCTCTTTGCTGCCCTCTATTGGTCAGATTTCTGCAGCTTAGATAAAAAAAGGTAAAGGTTTCCCTTGTCCAGTTAATAAAAATGATGATGATGATGATGATGATGATGATGATGATGATGATGATGTTGGAAGGGATCTTGGAGGTCATCTAATCCAACCCCCTGCTCAGGCAGGAAACCCTATACCATTTCAGACAAATGACTGTCCAGTCTCTTCTTCAAAACTTCCAGTGTTGGAGCATTCACTGCTTCTGGAGGCAGGTTGTTCCACTGGTTAATTGTTCTAACTGTCAGGAAGCTTCTCCTTAGTTCTAGGTTGCTTCTCTCCTTGATTAGTTTCCAGTTTTGTCTGACTTGATGTGTGTGTGTGTATGCTCATCTCTGTTTCCTAGCTGAGGGAGCCAGTGCTGTCCAAAGATACTTTCGTGGTCATGTGGCCAACATGACTATATGCCCAAGTGCAGAGAACGCTGTTACCTTCCCACTGAAGTGGTACCTATTTATCTAGTTGCATTTGCATGCTTTTAAACTGCTAAGTGGGCAGGAGTAGTAGGAGTAGTAGAACAGAACAGTAGTTCTATAGATGTTAAGCTCTGGAAATATTTGAATGGAGACATATTATTTTTGTGGTGAGCACATGATGTAAAATACAGACACAAGGATATTTTAATCCAAACTAAACATGAGGCTGTTGTTTGATCAGAATCATTTATGTAGAGATGAGTGAATGTATATTGTTTATGTTTATTTCAAAGCTAATTTGAAGGGGTTAATAATTTATTTGGGGAAATGGTCTGTAAGAGAAGGGCTTTAACTCTTCTCTCTTATGCTGTTTTTTTTCCTGGAATCAGCTCCTCACCCATTCAGGCTCACAGAAACCTGCACTTTTAAATACCTGTATATTAACCTCCATCCCATTTTGCAGCAAATGCAGCCTTGACTGGGAAGCATTTGGGGGAGGAAACAATTGAATGTTATCCTCATAATTATTCCTACAATCCAAGTAGCAGCCTTATGTGACTGCTTTGAAATTTAAAAAAAGCAAGAAAACCAGAATCATGAACGTTCTGCATCGAGTATTAGTTGAAGCTCGGGGTCCTCTGGGAGGTGCACAACTTAATGTTTCTTGTTCTACACCTGCTGCAGGCTTCCCATTAGCAAAATAAATGGGGAAGGTGGCAGGAATTCAAGGGAGGGAGGGAGAGAGGGAAGGAAGGAAGGAAGGAATGATAGGGAGAGAGGGAAGAAAGGGTGAGGCAGGAGGAGGAGAGGGAAAGAGGCAGAGATGGAAGGAAGGAGGAGGGAGAGAAGAAGCGAAGGAATGGTGGAAGGGAGGGAGACAGGGATTGAGGAAGGAAAGAACAGAGGAAGGAAGGAAGAAAGGAAGAAAAGAGAAGGAAGGAAGGAAGGAGGAAGGAAGGAAGGAAGGTTTCTGATCTTGCTAGCTTCCTACAAGGAAATTCAGTAGGGGAGCTGGTAGGAAGTTGGAAGACGCTGCTGCTCTCATTGTTTTTTTGCCCACTCATGGTCTTAGATAAGGAAATATTTCTGAAATGATGACCCTTGGGTTGTCTAGTAATAGCTAAATTGCTGGTTGCATAATGGAAGTACATACCTGTGACTCAGGCACCTTGCAAGAGTACAGTCAGTCTCTTTTAGCTGCCCGAATCCAACCCAATTATAAAACAGAGAACTTTCACTCAAAAAATGAAGACCTTGAACTGGGAGGGGTAGGGGATGCAGAACTCTATTAAAAATGTTTTAACCCTGCTGGAGTGTCTAATTAGGCAATTAGCAATATGAAGAATTGACAAAGCACAAGTTGGTAGAAAAATTACTCCCCTCCAGCTTTCTCAAATAATCAGTGGAAGAAAGAAAAAAAATGTCCCCAAAGAACCAGATTGACAAGCTGCTTAAAGGGGGGAGGCAGTATAGTGGGCTCCAGAGCTGGTTTAGAGAATAATACTATTTTGAGGGTACTATGAAAAATGCAGACTTATTTAAATGCACTACTAGAGGTAGCCACAGAAAGAAAGGATGTAATAGGAGATACTCTGAATTAAGTTTGGTGCCTGTTTTTTCCCCAGAGCTGCTGCATCTTTAAAGAGAGACTGCTAGATATTTCCTGGAAACTGGGGTAGGGTAAATATATTAGGGATTACACCGGCAAAAAACAAGCAATGCCAAAAGGAAGTGATTGCTGCCATTACTCTTTCTCTTCTTTTATCTGGATTTCCCTACTTCCTGCTCTCTTCCTCTTCCTTCCTTCCCAATGAACTGCTGTAAAAGAGACAGAGTAATCCAGCATAGGGCCGGTCAGAATAATAACAGAATAACAGATTTGTAAGCGACTTTGGAGGTCTTCTATTCCAACCCCCTGCTCAAGCAGGAGACCCTACACCATTTCAGACAAATGGCTGTCCAGTCTCCTCTTAAAAACTTCCAGTGATGCAGAACCCACAACTTATGGAGGCAATTTGCTCCTCTGATTAATTATTCTAACTGTCAGGAAATGTCTTCTTGGCTCTAGATAGCTCTTCTCCTTGATTAGTTTCCATCCATTATTTCTTGTCTTGCCATTTGATGTTTTGGAGAATAGCTGATCCCTGTTCTTTGTGACAGCCCCTCAAATATTGGAACACTGCTTTCAAATGGTCACTCTGAAACCAGAATGAGGCTGAAGGATGGCTGTTTTCTTGTCTGCAGGTTCATACACCTCATTTTAGTAAGTGCCAAGCAAAAATCTATCCAATGTAGCCTTCTCAGCCCTAAGAATGCTGTTAGAGGGAAAACATCATTGCCAGGATTTTAAAGTTGCTGCGATCCTGTCATCTTATTTCATAAAAGGAAAAAAAAAGCAGCAGTCTTCTTCATGGAACAGAAACTGGGACATGAAGCATTAGCTACTTCTGTTTTTCTTCCAGGCTAAATTAAGTTGTTCAGGCTCTCTGATGTAAAATCACAGTCATGAAGTTAGAAGTGTTGATTTACACCATCAAGTTTAATCCTTTTCTTAGTGCAGGAATGTGGATTAAAAGCTCCAAATACCAAATATCCAACTTCTTTTGGAACTCCATCACCATTTATGAATTGGTTTCACTGTTGACCTGTTCTTACTTTTAGGAAGTTTCCCCCCCCCCCCTAAAATTCATTTGGAATCTATTTCCTGTAATATAAGTCTGTTATTGTGTATCTTCCATTCAGACAATGAAGAACAAACTGTGGCACTCCTTCAGATATTTGAGCAGTGCTATCACACAGCCTGTCAGACAATTTGTCTAAAGGCTAAACATACCCACTTCTCTCAGTTGTTTTCTTTATTATTTTATGAAACAAATGTATACAACTGCCCAATTTGCACACAATGATTCAAATATTTGCAATTTCAGGCCCCAGATTACCTGTGCAGCCTTTCTCTGAAACTACTCAAATTTCAGAATCTTAGCTAAAGAAAAGGGTCTAAACAATGTAGAATATAGTGAAACAGCTATGTGCCATACCTCACACTGCACACGAAAGCTTGTGTCACAAGTTTGCCTGCTTGTAACCTTCAACTGGATGAAAGGTGCATCACAGAGTAACAATTTTTGAACCAAGATACCTCAGATGGACTAACTTACAGAATGCATCCGATCTATTATTCCTGTGGGATTGGAATTGGGAAAAGTTGTGGCTACTTCAGCACTGCCACACTCAGCCATGGCTATGTGATCATCATTTCCTCTATTTTTCTCAATACAGTTAGTCTTCAACTTACAACAGTTCCTTAGTGACCATTCAAAGTTATAATGCTACTGAAAAAAGTGACTTATGACCAGTGGTGGGATTCAAATAATTTAACAACCCGTTCTGTTCATCATCATCACTGGCGTGACGTGCCTCACATACTCATCATCACTGCATTGTCGTCATCACTGGCACGATGCACCTTGCATATTCATCATCACTGCATTGTCATCACTGGCGCGACACGCCTTGCATATTCATCATCACTGCATTGTTGTCATCACTGGCGCGACGCGCCTTGCATCTCCATCATCACATTGTCATCATCACCAGCGCGATGCGCCTTGCACATTTGTCTTCACTGGCATGACATGCCTCAAGATTTATGGTAACCGACTCGCTGAACTCAACAAAAAATTAGCTATCGGTTCTGACAAACCGGTGCAAGCCGGCTGAATCCCACCAGTGCTTATGACTATTTTTCATTCTTATGACCATTGCAGCATCCCCATCGTTACATGATCAAAATTTAGATGCTTGGCAACTGGCTCATATTTATGGCGGTTGCGGTGTCCCAGGGTGATGTGATCACCTTTTGTAACTTTCTCAAGCAAAGTGAATGGGAAAGCCAGATTCACTTAACAGCCATAATAACTTAACAGACTTAATAACTGCACTGATTCATTTAATAACTGTGGCAAGAAAGGTCGTAAACTGGGACAAAACTCACTTAACTGTCTCACTTAGCACAGAAATTTGGGGCTCAATTAATAATAATAAAGTTGGAAGGGACCTTGGAGGTCATTGAGTCCAATTCCCTGCTCAGTCCAGTTTCTTCTTAAAAACTTCCAGTGTTGGAGCATTCACCTCTTCTGGAGGCAGGCTGTTCCACTGGTTAATTCTAACTGTCAGGAGGTTTCTCCTTAGTTCTAGGTTGCTTCTCTCCTTGATTAGTTTCCATCCGTTGCTTCTTGTCCTGCCTTCAGGCGCTTTGGAAAATAGTCATCATAAATCGAGGATTATCTGTAATTTTATTAAAATTTATAAATACAAAGATAAAAAACTAATGCAAGCTAAGAAATAATAAAGAAAAAAGAAAAAAAAAGCAAGTGACAAAACCATAAGGTATGTATTTTAACTCTTATCCAACCAATTCACTTTATAAATCTTCCCAACATGTAGTGTCTCACAAGTTGATTTCTTATCACTTTGTCCTCCTTCAAAGCACAGCTTGAACAATTACTTCTTGTCTCTTTTCAGGAAGAGTTTTTTTTTTGGTTCCACACATGCCTTCTATAAATCCAAAGTAAAAAAGCTTTTCAACTCACTCTTCTGCTTTATTATTTGTATTTCCTCCTTGATTATTAGAACATAGAGTCATAGAACCATAGAACTGGAAGGAACCTTGAAGGTTCTCTAGTCCAACCCCCTTGCCCATGGAAGAAAACTTTATATCTATGAGCCATCTTGCCATGCTCTCCTCAGTTGTGTCCCATATCAACTGGTTTTAGTTATAAATCCATTTTGGCATTGTTTCCCATAACACTCTTACATTCTGGCATTTTAAAATCCATGTTGAGATCCACATCTTTTTCCACATCATTTTTCTAATCCAACATTTTTTAAATCTTCAAATCCATATTCAAATCACACTCAGTTTCTGTTTTATCCAATAAAATGTGCTGTTCTTCTACATCCTCTGCTATAGTATCACTTCCTTTTGTAAGTAAGCTCTGTGTAAATTGTTCCCAAAGAGCCTTATTTCTTCTGTAGTCAAATAGTATTGCTCCATTGTATTAAAGTGTTTGTTTTCCTTCAAGAACAATCTTTTGTTCTCCCCTTCAGGTCCCCTCTGATCATCTGTTTATTTTCCAATCAACAAAATTTTCTCACAGAAGGATCTCTTACAAGTAGTTTCAAAGACTTCATATACTGTTTTATAAATTTCTAAGCACCCCACAGGAAATATTCTTTCATCTAGCATCTTAACTTTCCAAAATCAACATTTTATTTCCCTTTGTGCTGTTTGTCAAAAATGAAAGTTTCTGTTATTATTCTGTAAAGTTACTTAGGTTTTGTTTTTGTCCTGAATAAAAGGAAAATCTCCCAGTTTAATACAGTTTGTCTTTTGGAAAATTCTTAACTCCAAAGAAATCAGTAATAAGCAACTTGTAGGAAGTGACCAGGCTGAGCCTGACAGAAGGGTCAAATGCATCATAAGTCATGCGTCCCTGCACGCCCACAAGAGATTTAACTCCAGCCCACCTTGAATGCCTCTCTTAACTCCCACTTATTTCCCTTAACTATCAGCTGGTTAGATTCTTGTAGAGAGCTTAAGCTTGCAATAAGTCTTTATACTCATTTGAACTGCTTGAATCTACTGATTTCTCCAGTGCTTGACACAACTTCCTAAAGAAATTAAGAGAGGAAGTATAGGTGAACTCAGTGATTCTTTGAAAGGCACTGAGTGTGGCTTAGGCAGGATAAATATTTCCTGTCAACCCCACTGGAGAACACTGTTTTTTCAATCTCTTCGTAGGAAGGATCTGTATGGAGGAAGCAACGGGTGCATAGGAGGCACGACAAGGGTCAGAGAGGGTGTGCCACAATTCAGCATGGATTGGGGAAATTGCACATGGGTGTGGTGTGGGTTGGGAAGAATGTGCAAGTGGGGCAAACATACCAGATCAACTTGCAACCTTCCCTGTTGGCTTTTCCATTGACTTTCTCCCTGCAAGCTTCCCACAAGCAAAGTCAGTGGGGAAGCTGGCGGGAAGTCAGAAATCGTCCCCATTTCCACTGCTTTTTTTTTTTTATCTCCCTGTGATCATTCTATTGATCTGTTTAGGTTAAGTAAATATTTTTGAAATGATGACACATCTGAAACAATGACCTGATGGGTCATGGGTTGTCTAGTTAGATCTAATACACTGAAAGTCAGGGGCACACACATACACAATCTGTTGCAGCTTTAGAGATACTTTCAAAGAATTGGTTAGGGACTCTTGCTTTCAGTTATACTCTGGAACTTGGATATAAGTCTGTTTATTCACTGAAACTTGCAACTGCAGTTCTTAAGAACAACAGCTCTTAATAACTTAATAGTCTTTTGGCATCGGTAGGTTTAACAAAGCTATTTCTGCTGATTCATCATACTGAGGATTCTTTTTTGCAAGCTCTTATAGAAAGCAGTGTCAGTGTAGTTTTCTAGCTAGATCTGAATAGGATTGGCTTTGGTTCAAATCCCAAATTGTTATTTTGCTTACAAAATGTGTTATAGTGCAAAAACCCATTTTAAACATACTGTAACTGCAGCATAATGATCACTTACATTGTAGCAAGAAAGCTGCTAGTCAACTTTGGACATAATTCTAAAAGCACTGTAAGAATAAAGCAAACTATATTTTGCATAGTTATAATATTACATATACTTCACCATGTCATTGTGATATTTACGTTGATTTGTTTAGGTCACTGTTCGAGGATTCAAAAGTGGGGCTGTGGGGAAGAGCTGTTCATAGAGGTGCTGCTGGTGGTCATCCAATCCACCTACTAGAGTTTAAGCTTGTGTCAGAAAGGATCTTATCCACGCACTGAAATCTTGGGCGGAGCTGCTTAGTTCACTGCCTTTGGGGCCATTGCAGTGGTGGGATTCAGCCAGTTTGCACCGGTTCAGTAGAACCAGTAGCTAAATTTTGCTGAGTTCGGAGAACCAGCTGAATGCACACTGCTTCCGGAAGTCCAGTTTAGGCCTCAGAGGTCTGGAGCAGGCCTCCCAGGCCTAGAACAGCCTGCAAGAAGTGCATGGATGCCACTTCTGGAAGTTCATTTTATGCCTCAGAGGCCTGGAGGAGACCTCCCAGGTCTAGAATAGCCCACTGGAGGTGCATGGATGCCACTCTGGAAGTCCGTTCTACGCCCTGGAGGCCCAGGTCTACATCCAATAAGAGAACTGGTTGTTCAGGTATTTGAATCCCACCACTGGGCCATTGTATATACAAGGTAGTCCTTGACTTACAACTTCAGTTTAGCCCAGAATTTAGGTTGCTAAGTGAGAAATTTGTTAAGTGAGTTTTGCCCCATTTTACAATTTTTCTTGCCACATTTGTTAAGTGAATCACTGCAGTTATTAAATTAGTAACACGGTTGTTAAGTGAATATGGCCTCCCCATTGACTTTGCTTGTCATAAGGTTGCAAAAATGATCACATGACCCTGGGACTCTGCAACTGCTATAAATAAGAACCAGTTGTCAAGCATCTAAATGTAAATCACGTGACCATGACGATGCTGCAACGGTCATAAGTGTGAAAAATGGTCATAAATCACTTTTTTCAATGCCATTGTAACTTCAAATGGTAACTAAATGAACTGTTGTAGTCAAGGACTACCTGTCCTCTACCATGGAGAAGGATCTCCACATATTGGGGAGCTCCTAATCCTCTACAAAATTGCATTGTTGGGTTAATGTTGGCCTTATGCTACTATAATGTTCAGTGACTTTTGATTGCAATTAATTTTATGTTGTTAATTTTCTAGTGAGAAGCTGGATGGAAAAACTAAAAGACAAGGTAGGGAGCTCTTCTCAGAATGATTCATTTTAAAATGCACTGTATTTTTCTTTTATTTTCAGAAATCTGCTATGGAGAGATGATCTTTTAATCCAGCGGTCCCCCAACCTTTGTGGCTTGGCGGCCTAGCTGGGGGGGGAGGAGAGGGGAACCGGACCATGTAGCCCCACTCATATAAGAGAGAAGAGAAGCCTTTGAGGCACGATTTCCTGCTCCCTCAGACTCAGCGAGGCTGCCTAACACTCCCAAAGCAGATCGGGTGTCCTGCGCAGGTAGCCTTGATGAATCAGCAAAGCTGAGCAGGGCATCCTCATCTTAGTCTCTGCTTTCACTGCTCCACTTTTGAAGCATTGGGAGCAGGCAACTTGGTGGCCCGGCTGGAGGGAGGAGAGGGAACCAGGACGTGTGAGCGATGGGCCAGCGCTCACATAGTTCCGTTCACATAAGAGAAAAGAGAAGTTTTTGGGCGCCGCTTGTGTGAGTGGAGCCGCACACTGGCCCACCTCTCATGCAGCCTGGTTCCAAATAGGCCACAGCCCAGTAGTGGGCCGCAGCCCAGGGGTTGGGAACCTCTGTTTTAATCCATGGCTTTTGATAAGACTCAGATACTTTCTGGATGGCTGAAAGCACAATGATGAGGTGAATGATAACCATGAATTTCCATAAGTGGTGTCATGTGCATCATGGTCATTGCACATCACTATGCGATGGTGTCAAAATACATGTGCTATTATGCTGGAGTCCTGTGGTCATTTGTGCTTCTCAAGCCTTGGATCCAATTTTTATAATGACATCTTCTGGGTTATGAGTGCTATAGAATTCTGAGATTTACAGTTTGAACACATTTCAAAGGGAAAACTGTTTTGGTCTATCATACCCTCCCTTTTTCTTCCAGACTACTACCGGGAGTAATTTTTGCTACAGGTCCTGGATTCTACCCTCTTCTCTAAGAATTAGTAGAAGCAGAATAATGTGTGGAAATACTGTGTATGCCCCAATTCCGCTAATCACACCCAGGATTTACTGCTTATATATCTGGAGCTTTGCCGTCCCACAGTCTTCTCGATATGCAATGTATACCTAAATATTGTGTAGTTGATGCATTTATTTTAATTAGATTTTCCCATAGTAGAATCCACAGGGGAAGAGAGCTAAGAGATGCAGGAATCCTCACTTGGGTTTTACAATTCCTTTGAGGGGTGAAGTAAAGTTGTTTGAGCACTTTGCATGTAGGTTCTCCATAATGCCAGAAACAAGTGCAGGACAGTACATGTTTCTTCCAGGAAGGAAGCAAAGCCTGTTTCTCAAGTCATAACTAGGAACTGAAATTTGAGTGTTTTACAGTGCTTTAGCAGTGGTTTGCTGCAGAGGGTATCAAGAGTGAGGTCTGCAGCAGATGCAAGGTATTTTCACATACGATAGACTTTTGGACCAGTATTCTTCAGCCTTAGCAACATTTATATCAGGGGTCTTCAAACTTGGCCCTTTTATGATTTGTGGACTTCAACTCCCAGAATTCCTCAACCAGCATGCCTGGCTGAGGAATTCTGGGAATGGAAGTCCACAAGTCATAAAAGGGCCAAGTTTGAAGACCCCTGATTTATAGTGAATGTACTTCAATTCAGAATTCCTCAGCTGAAACCTACACATCTTAAAATTGCTAAGGTTGAGAAATACTGATTTAAACTTAATATAGACTTCTCTGAGCTTGTCTCCTTTAGATGTGTTGGACTGCAGTCCCATCACTGTTATTTTATTTATTTAATTTCTATAGCCACCCATCTCAACTGACCCTGGAAAGCAAAAAATTCCAAAACAATTAAAAACAATACAAAATAAATACCTGTATAACAGCTGAGAAAAACACCATAATAATTTACTTATCAGTAAAGCCAAAAAACAGGACCCTTCACACTTTTGGACCATGAGATTCAGGCACAGAGCCAGTTTTTAAAGCCTTATGAAAGGCCAGTAGGGTTGGGGCCATCCCAATTTCTGAAGGGGGAAAGTTCCAAAGGGCTGGGGCTACAGCAGAGAAGGCATGTTCTGGGCCCTGCCAGCTGGTGTTCCTTGGCTGACAGGACCCTCAGCATGCCCAACTTGCCAAACCACAGGTAGAAACTGTTGGGGAAGAAACAATCCCTTGGGTAACCTGGTGCCAAGCAATGTAGGACTTTAAAGGTGAGAACCAGCATCTTGAATTGCACCTGGAGGCACATCAGTAACCAGTGCAGTTCAAGTGGTGCTACATATGTCACATATCTGACACAATTTAGTACATGTGCAGCTGCATTCTGTACCAGCTGAAGCTTCTGGATGCTCTTCAGGGACAATCTCAAGTAGAGCATGTTGCAGTAGTCCAAGCAAAAAGTTATGAGGGCACGGGTGACTGTGAACAGAGCCTCTCGGTCCAGGAATGGACACAACTGGCACACCACCTGAAAGGCTATCCTAGGCCTGGCTGCCAACTGCTCTTTGAGCAGGAGCCATGAGTCTAGGAGGATCTCTAGATTGGGTCCATCAGGAGCAGTGCTACCACATCCAGAACCAAAGGTAGAAAAACCTTGTCTCCAGAAGGCCCAAATACCCACAGCCACTCAGTCTTGCTTGGGTTAAGTCAAAGCTCTTTGAACCTGCAGATGCTAGACAAATTCTCATTAAACTTTAAACTCATTAAACTGGATAAGCAGGCTGTCTTATGAGGTTCGTAGTCTCATACATATGAATGGCAGCAAGTTGGGGAGAAAAGCTTACACATTTCCAAGCACCTCAGGCCATTGATTGTGGTTATTTCCATATGAACCTAAAACAAACCAAGGACCCAGGTGTGGCTATGTTCTTGTGGAGAATGCTCAATGGCCAAGAAATCACTTGCAAACAGCCCTTCTGCATGCATAACTTCCTACCCATACCTCAGAATATATATATTTATAAATGTAGAAGCAGCGCCCTATCATTTTACTGGACAAAATGCAATTAAGCTTTCCCCAGTGTGGTGATTTCCTGTTTAAGTTGCTATGTCATCTCTGAGATTTTCAGCCAACATGGTTAGAAAGCAGTGGGAATAGTTGACCTGTAGACCTGAGACACCATGTGGCTACTAGGCTGATGAAGGCTGACTAATCTGTAAAGAGGCCTTGCTGGTTGTTCAGAATTGGGCTAGACCCATCAGTATACACATCTTCACCTATTTGTTTCTCATTTATTCTCTTTCCTTTCCTCCCTGCTGACTTCTGCTTCGTGAATCCATGAAACTCCACTGTCAGCCCTATAAGGTAGAGCACACTAAGATATCAGTGCCATATTGGTCAGAACTACTTTTCCTGTAACAGCTATAGTAACAGAACGTTTTAAATCTAAGTTCTGCCCTGAACCTCCTTATCTTTGTGTGAATTTGAGAAGGGTTTTTCTGAGATTTTTTTTCAAACTTGTAGCTCTTCCTCTTGTCCTCTAAGGCCATTCCCTAGGCCTTCTACCTCCACACAGGCTTATCTAGGTGTAGAGCTTTTTTTTTTTTTGGTAACCTGTATGTTATTCAGATAGTCCACAAATTATGATCGGTTGCTGAGCAACTGTTTGAAGTTACAACGGACCTCCCCAGGGGTACATACGATCCATTTCTAAAGTTTTGATGGCCACTCCTCCCATGGTCACATGACCACATGTCAGGGTCTTGGCAACTGGCCGTTTGCAGTACCTTGTGGTCATGTGACTGCGTTTTTACGATGGTTTTATTGAAAACTGTTATTTACTTCTGGTTTTCAGCAAAACCACCCATGGTGAGCAATGGGCTTGTTTAACAACCAGGGTGTTTGCTTAACCACAAAAAAGGTTGCAATACTGGGTTAGTCACTTTACAATCATCACAACTGTTGACCATAATGCTCAGGCTTCATTACCAAGATAAGTTGAAGACTTACCTGTATTCAGCTGCCAGACCATACACAAAATCACATGGAACCAAAATTTGGAAGACAAATCAGCATTTTTTTAAAAAAAAAAATGGTTGTTTTGTCAAAATAAATAACAAAGTTATCCTCAAACTTCAGCCTTATTTTTCCTGGAGAATAAGGAACAAGCTTTTGACAGTCTCATTTCATCCAATTAAGGTCTCTCCGAAGTACCTCTCAAATCTGGCACACCAACCAGTGATATGATCACTTTTAGGGGTGTTCACAGAATAGGGTCAAAAAATTCAGGTGATGGCTTCAAGAGTGTCATTGAAGGTTTGCCTTTTTTAATGTGCATTGCATTTTCGCGACATATATAAGAAACAGGCAAAGCTTCAACAACAGTCTCAAAACTGCTGTCTTGACTTTTATGACCCTACTCAGTGGACACTCCTGATCACATAATTGACCAGGGCCCTTGCCTCAGAGGTAATGATTCAGTATGAAATAGCTTGTCCGGTTTTGGTTTTGTCCCTGGCTAGAAAGAAGCTGGTCTAATACTGCCCTACATGAAGGTCTGTCTACAAACTGCCCTACATGAAGGTCTGTCTACAAACTGAATACATGTTACATTAAGCTTGGCATATTTAGAAATGTGACAGTATCACTACTTACAGGGGGTCTCTCTGTTCTTGCCTCCAGAGGTTGTGGGTGCTCCAACACTGGAGGTTTTTAAGAAGAGACTGGACAGCCATTTGTCTGAAATGGTATAAGATTTCCTACCTAAGCAGGGGGTTGGACTAGAAGACCTCCCAGGTCCTTTCCAACTGTCTAGAGCAGGGGTAGGCAACCTTGGCTCTTTTATGACTCGTGGACTTCAACTCCCAGAATTCCTGAGCCAGCTATTCTGGGAGCTGAAGTCCACAAGTCATAAAAGAGTCAAGGTTGCCTACCCTTGGTCTAGGGCAGGGGTAGGCAACCCAAAACACTCAAAGAGCCACTTGGACCGGTTTCCCACCAAAAACAAAACACCGGGAGCCACAAAACCGTTTTGATATCTAAAATGAAGATAACACTGCATATATCCTTTTTTACCTTTATTATAGGGGTGTGTGTGTGTGTGTGTGTGTGTGTGTGTGTGTGTGTGTGTGTGTGTATGTATATGTACACGTTAAAAATAAAAGTAAAAATATGACTCTTGGGAATATCCATACTATTAAAACAATGATCACCAAGAGAATGCTTTAAGAGAATAAAATTACATACACACAAAGGTAAAAAAAGGATATATGCAGTGTTATCTTCATTTTAGATGTCAAAAGGGTCTCTCTCTCTCTCTCTCTCCCTCCCTCCCTCTCTATTTGCCCTTGGTCTGCCACTCCTCTTCCCCACTCTTTCTTTCTCTCTCTCTTTCCTCTCTCTCTCTCTCTCTCTCTCTCTCTCTCTCTCTCTCTCTCTCCCTCTCTCTCCCTCTCTCTCTCTCTCTCTCCTCCCCCCTCCTATCTGCTGCTCACCTGGCAAGCTTCAAGCTGTTGTCCAACAAGCTTCAGGAGTAGGCAACCTCGTCTCTTTTATGACTCATGGACTTCAACTCCCAGAATTCCTGAGTCAGCCTAGCTGGGCTAGCTAGCTCTCTCCTGCCCTTCCTGCTTCCTGCTTCCTGCAGAGACGCAGGGAGGAGCTCCGCCCAGGAAGCTTTTCGGCTCCTCGGAGAACACTGTGAGTGCACTCTCTTTTACACATACACACACACACACAAAAAACACACACAGACACACACACAGAGAGAGAGAGAGAGAGGGGGGGGGGCAGGGAAGCGCAATTGCCTCTCTCTGTCTCTTTCTCTCTCTGCAAAGGCAGAGGAGGCTGGGAGCCACAGGGGAAGGCTCAAAGAGCCGCATGCGGCTCCGGAGCCGCAGGTTGCCGACCTGTGGTCTAGGGGGAATGATTAAAAAAGGGATGGTCTTAACTGCAATGGTGCAACAGAAGTTCCCATCATTTTTTTTATATATATATGTCATACATATATGTGCCAGCTTTAATTATTTTTGTTAACCACAATCTGGAACAGGCCCCCTGGCTGGTTGGGCTTAAGCTTAAATAAGGAGTACTACTTATCTCCTCCCCTTGCCCTAAAGAATGAGGGTGAGAATAAATAGTGGGGCAAAACTTTCAGCCTAGACCAGTTTTTGCTTTGCTGGTACTTTTATCTGGGAAGACCCACTTTTATATTCACATTATTTTTCTTCTGTTCCTAAATATTATGTGCCACAAATGCACCACCCACTTCTAGCAGGGATGAATTGAGAAAATAAGCATAACATCCAAGACATTAAAGCAAATACTTGTTTGCAATGGGAATATGCAGAGTGTTTATGCCTTTATTTTATGCTTTGTGTTTCTTCCCTATCAGCAACATTCATTTAAATGCTTCTCATAAACTGAGACATTGATCCATAAGTTTATTGCTCTTATTATTATTATTTTGTTTTAATTTTATTATACTGTTAATACTGTTTTGTTTTATGGTACAAGATCAGCATTCATATTTATCTTTTGTTAACTGTTTTTCTGCTGAAAGCTGCTCTAATTAGTGTCATCCTAAAAGAAACCTAAACAGTCTTAAATGCTTAAAAGTGTAGGTTGTTCTGTTTGGGGAAAGAAAGCAACTTGTAAAATACCAGAATTTTTCCAAAATTATTCCAATTGAAGAACAAAAGATAGGTATAAATGGAAATTAAGTAGAAATTAATTATCAAAAGCTTTTGGAAGGAAAAAAACAACATATTTATATAACATATAAAGAAATAACACATTTCTTTATATACATCAGGATGGACTGATGAAATGTATTGGGTTCACTGCTGTATATGCTGAAGGTACTGTGTGTCAGTATTGCCAATACTTCTGGCCCACTGCTGCTCATGTGAAACAGCTGCATTTTTTTTAAGATGGAGTATAATCAGAACTTTATGTCTTTTTTCAGTTCTTTGCCCTATAACACAGCAATGGCAACTAGCAATAGCACTTAGATACCGCTTCATAGTACTTTATAGCACTCTCTAAGTGGTTTACAGAGTCAGCCTATTGCCCCCAACAATCTGGGTCCTCATTTTACCAATCTCAGAAGGATGGAAGGCAGAGTCTACCTTGGGCCAGTGAGAATCAAACTGCTGGCAGTTGGCAGAGTTAGCCTGCAATCTGCATTCTAACCACTGCCACTATAGCTCCAATTTATATAGCATTGTATTTCTGTGGTTTAAAAACGTGGGAATTACAGGTAGTCCTTGACTTACAACCACAACTGAGCCTAAAATTCTATTGCTAAGGGAGACAGTTGTTAAACGAATTTTGCCCCATTTTACACCTTTCTTGCTATAGTTATTAAGTGAATTATCACAGTTGTAAAGTTAATAACACAGTTACTATGTTTCCCCATCGACTCTGCTTCTCAAAACGTCACAAAAGGGGATCACATGATCACATATTACTTTCTATGTTTAAATGACAGCAGAGCAAAGTAGCGGTACGGTTGCTAATAGCTGGAAACATGTCTGCAAGAAGAGAGTTCAATTGTTTGAGGTCTGCAATATTAATAGTGGCCAAACAATTAAAAGCATAAAAAAAAAATCCAGCTTGACCTGATGGTTACTTGCAATTCTTCTTCCATCCTTCCTTCCTTAGGCAGGATATATGTCTGGGATGCTGGTCCCAGTGGGTGTAGGCATAGCTGGAGCCCTTTTCATCCTGGGAGCACTTTATAGCATCAAGATCATGAACCGCCGTCGCAGAAATGGCTTTAAAAGACATAAGCGAAAGGTTGGTATTCTTCTTCAAATGCTATGAAATGGCTTGAGTTCTCTCTTTGCCCCAAATGATTGCTTGCTCCTAAAAAGTGAGTATTAGTCCTGCCTTAGGCACAAAGCCAGCTTGGCCAGTCACACTCTCTCAGCCCCAGAAAGGAGGCAATGGCAAACCACTTCTGGAAAACTTTTGCCACTTTTGCTTGAAGTTAAAAACCGACCCAAAAGCGCACGTGCACATGCGCAAGCAAGCACGCGCGCGCGCACACACACGCACACACACACGCACGCACGCACACACACACACACACACCATGATTATATGCAGACTTTTCCAATCCAGTGTGCTCCAGAAATGTTCAGCCATAATTTCCATCATCTTGGCATAGTAATCCAGTATATCTGAAACACACTAAATTGGGGAAGACGGCATGATAGAATGCACACTGGAAATCTAATCTCAGTCCAAAAAATGTATAAAAATTGGTAATGGAACATACACAAATAAGTTTGTAGGTGATGTAGTTTGTAGGTGATGTAGAATTAATGTTGTCTTTCTGCTTAATTTGAATTCTGCAGTGTTTATAAAAACTGGAGAATGGTGTAACTGAGTCAGGTTTTCTTAACCTTTGTAGAGGAGGATTTTTTTTTTATCAATGACATTTCAATATATCATAATCTTTTTGGCCAAACCTTTGTCACAACAAGAGCTGGACATTTTCTTTTCTAAGGAAAAGGAATGTTTTGAACTCAGAGTACCATGTAAGTCCCAGAACTGATTGTCCTCCAGCCTCATTAATCAAAGACACAATATTGTATTAGTATTTATTTTAGATGAATTCTGCAAAAGCAAGAGTGAAATCTGCAGCACAGGGCAGCACAGGGCCATGCATGTTAACCCCAAATCAAATTCAGCTGTAGTCGGTTTACCACCTTATAAGTTGTTAAAAGCTGCAGGGCAATTAAACCAATCATCTTAGTTCAATCAGAATGAACTTATTGCTTGATCTGTTATATCTCATACCATTTTGTGTTTGCTAGCTTTTGAGATGGGGCAAGGTATCCTAAATATCTACAAAGCACCTGCTTTGGTCTTGATAACTCTGCTCTTGAGCTTCTCCAAATTTATAACTAACCCAGCCTTCCTCCAACTGGTGTCTTCCAGATTTATTGGTTTTCACCTCTTTGGATATGCTGAACTCCATCATATGTGGAAGAAAGTAGGTTAAAGAAAGCTGCAGTAGCTGAATATTTCAAGGCAGGGAAGAAATAAACAATGGAGAAGTGTGTTTGTCTTCCTTGTTGTTGATGTTTTTCTTTTTATCTTTTTTTGTCTATCTTTTTCACTCTTCACCCCAACTAGCAGAGAGAATTCAACAGCATGCAAGATCGGGTGATGCTTTTAGCAGACAGCTCTGAAGATGAATTTTGAATCCAGCTGCAAAGCTACATCATGTTCTCCAGTGACTTACTTTGGTTGCAAAGGGAAGTTTGCAAGTAAAAAAAAGTCTTTCTGCTGCACCCCAGCGGCCTGCCCCTGTTGTGCATTCACATGGCAGTGTTGCTTTATACAACCGGTCCCCAAAAGGAGAAACACATACACAGCCAAACACATCCCACTCACAGCATGTTGCAGCCTTTCTAAAAACCATGCATTTGTGCAACTTCATTTCCATTGCACTGCATGTTCTTAAGGATAAAACTAACAATGACTCCACTAAGAGTGGGGGACAAGACAGGCTGAATGACAATAATGGTCCTAAGGTTTTAATTTTCACGTTGATGCTAGCAATCAAAATGTCATCCTTTCCCATATTGTCATGGGGAGGATGATTTTGAATCCAAATAATGCTTGTCAATCTCCCACTAGGAAGCCTCTTCTAAGATGTGGGATTTCCTGAGCTGAAGCTCATGGTTTTGAAAATAATTGGCTCTGCTTAATTAACAAAGGGGTCATTTAGAAGCAATCCACCTCATAAACAAGAGAGTAACTATGTAGGTAGAGTACAATGAACAAGCACGTCATGTATATATAGTATATTATGCTTAGGTCCAAACTAGATAGTTACTTACCCAAGAGACGTGTGCTTTGTTTTGTTCATTGTGAAGCAAATGGGAGTGGAAGAACAGTCAGGAGGGTAGGAGAGTGCTTTCACCAGCTCAGTGGGGGGCCCATAAAGATCAAAATACTAAGCAATTGTCACATATGCATGGCATACTTCACATGGCTATTTACTCAGCTCCCACAGCTAAAAACCTCTCCACTGTCTTGCAATGTTCCCAAAGTGATATGGAAATGGTCAGTGTACATTTGATCTGGGAAAGATCATTACTTGGTGCTGTAGCCATCAAAGGATGGCAATGAACCAGCGGTAAACACGTGATTGTGGTGCCCAAATTCCTGATACCTTGAGGCAAAGCACTTTTTGATCTGGGCTAGATGTTTATGGAGATTCTCAATTATCCAGGTCATGGTTGTCCTTTTTCAGGAGGCAACTGGGCTTTCTTTTTTTTCTTTTTCTTTGAAGACGTTTCGCTTCTCCTCCAAGAAGCTTCTTCAGCTCTGCAAAGAAGCCGAAGAAGCTTCCAGAGCTGAAGAAGCTTCTTGGATGAGAAGTGAAACGTCTTCAAAGAAAAAAAAAAAGGAAGTCCAGTTGCCTCGTGAAAAGCACCTTTGGGTTAAAGTTTAGAGCACACTTTTTTATGCACTCAGACAAAAGCCAAGAGTTTGGAGCATATCCCTTTTCAGTTGCTTTAGGGTTCAGCAAAATTTAGGGCTGATAGTTCCGTATACATCTATGTGTCCACAAAGCACCCTACCCCATTTTGCTTCTTTTTAATTTAGCACTTCCAGTGAAAGCTGGCATTCTGTGGAACCACCCTCTAACATTCTATTATTTTCTATTTGTTACAAAAAATCTCTAGATTCAACAGACATTTCATTTCTCTTCTTGGAAAATAAACATGGTGGTCACATGTTTTTTTTTTAAATATATCTATTGGCTTAAGGGAAAAAAAGATCCAGTTGGGCACCACTTTTTGTGGAGCATAATAAGAACTATTTTCTCATTGGCCATGTCCACTGCAGAAGCTGTTTCGAAAATAGGCAAGTCTCTAGCAGCAAGTCTCTAGCAGCTATTTCAAGGGAACTCCCTCCAAGAGGTTCAAAATTCCAAATATGCATTGCAAACTAGCCAACAAATTGCCTAATTCAGTCTGATCTATCAGATTCTCTCCAGTTGAGTTGGACAATCATTCCCATTCTTCCCAGTCAACGGGGATGATAGGAATATTTCTATACATCTGGAGAGAGTTACAAGTGGGGAAAGCTGGTCTAATTAATTGTTCCATTTCCTTGGGAATAAAAATGTGCTTCTGACTTTGAGCTTTTCCCACACCAGTTAACTAAACTAGTAAGACCTCTTGTCTTGCTTTCCATAAAAAGACAAGAGACATGTATTAAGCTGAGCTTTTGGTTACTTCTCCCAATTATTATCCATCCTGAGCCAGTACAACTGTTAGGGGTTTCAGGAAGAGGCTACACTCACCAATATTGGCTAAAGCCAGAAATTGGGAATTTCTGCATACCAAACAAATGATCTTCTGCTGAGTTCTGTCCTTTTCTTTCTTTCAAAAGATTGAGAGGGTGAAATGAAAGCTATAACAAGAAATCTTTAGCTTTATTACAATTAAGTGATTACTGTTTCTGATATACTACAACTTAATTTGACCAAGATGCTTTGCCTCTTTGGCTCACATGTTTTGGGAGTCATTGTCTCATCACTTTACCTGGTGGAAGTATGTGTAGATATATCCTTTATGTAGGGCTTCAATTTGATCTTCCAAAACATTTTGGAGGATATTTTTATTTTTTTTTAATGAACCTCCTTAAGTTTATGTAAAAGTGAGAAAAAAGGAGGACAGTTCTGGTCAATGACTTTAGAGTAGCACTATACCACAAAGTAAATAGTATGTAAGCAGGAAAGAAGTGCAAAAGCAGTTGAAATATTTCTAGTTTCAGGCTTCTAATCCATAGAGAACAATTTGTTATCTTAAGGATATTAAACACTATTTTTGTAGAACACACACACACACACACACACACACTACATAAAAAGCAATGTCTTAGTAAGAGAGGCTTCCTAGCATAGCATCCCAAGATTGTAGATGAGGGGGCCCAAGACTTCCAGCCAATTGTAAACAAAACAATATGGCTGCAAGGAATACCAAACTAGGATCATGGACAGCCAAACCAGAAGCTCCCAAGATCAATGGCTTCCAACAAGTGCTAGAATGTGATGTGTAGCACATAATATGTTGGGGTGCCTTTTCTGATCTGGCAAGGCTGAAGGCCATGCATGCACCCAGTGATTATGTGAAGTTGAGATGATAGAGATGACAAAGATGATTCAGAAGCAACAGAATGGACTTGTCATATTTTGGAGGCTTCAGTTGCCTCCCCCCAACCCTAATAAAACCATAAATTGGCTGTTCCTCAATATGTCAGTACCTTTTTTCAAGAATGTCAGTTCAATAAAATAGAGATACTCTTTTGTTCTTCCTCTCCATGTTTGCCAGTTCAGCAGTATGGAATAGCAAAGCCCTCTCTGTATCTTCTAGTGCACGTTCTCCTCCACCCAGTGGCTCACTGCAACACATTCAAAGCAGCCAGTCCAAGCAGTGCAGTCCTGCTCCTTGCAATTTCTCCAGTGGCTCTTTTTGCTGGATCAGATATGGCAAGCCCCAAATGTCATAGGCCAGAGCTTGGGACGTATCCCCCTCTTCCTGATTCACTCCCAGAAGGGACAGAATGACTCAAAATACATGGCATTCCAATAGGAACGGGAGTAATGCTTGATGCCAAGTGTAAGAGTTTGAATGTTTAACTCAGTTTTGATTGCTCTAGCCAGCAAGAGTTCCCTTGTTGGGAGAGACCTTTCCTTCTTGCGCCTTTAACTAGAGCCCAAGGATAGGCAGGGCTCAAGTTAAGGCAGGGATACAAACTCAGTCCCATTGCATGCCAGGCAATTCCTTTTCCATGGCGGTTCAGTCTTCCTGCATCTCGCAACGCAAAAAGCTGGCTAAAACTGGAATTGCTTCTAGATTTGGGAAAGATACCTCTACGGATCTCAGGGCTAGAAGAGAAATATTTTGAATTGTCTTGTTAACATTCTAACCTGTGTAGAACTGGATTCTAAAAAAGAAACTAGGAAGAGGAATATATGTTTCAGTAGATAGAGGGTAGAGCTTGAGCAGAGGTGGAACTCAGGACTCCTAGTCCTGTCATCTGGCTGCAGACTAGCCTTCCACAACCTGGAATCCTCTGGATGTGTCAATGTGCTGGTTGGGATGAGGAGCGGTTGTCCAACATCCGAGCGGCCAAGTGGGAGCTATAGTGATGTCATGATGTGCCTGAACAGTTGGAGTGCACCAGGTTGTGGAATGCTGCTTGGGCCTTTGATGAGTCACTTTGGTCAACCCAATTCTTCACCTTTTGGGTAGGAACAAAAGACCTATCTCACAGGGTTGTTGTGAGGGCAAGCCAATAAAGTTCTGAAGCACTTGGCCATTAAACGTCTCCTGACAGAAATATGTACACATAAAACAAAATAGTGTTGCTTGTAAAAAAAAAAAAAAACCACGGAAGTTTGGCTTAAGAAACAGTTTTAGCCTATCCAGCAGCCATGTGGGCATAAATGATTAGCAGCAGATAAAAAATGTAAGAAAGAAAAAATGGGCTCCTTTTCCTGGGGATATTTGATTTATCTTGGCCTTGTCTAAGGAACACACTAATGAACAAATGATTAATTCTGGGTGATGATTTCCTGATTTTCTCCACTTTGGCTTGCTAAGAAGTTCTCCTAATTGGAAGAAGGGACATTTGGAAATACCTTTGTTTTTAACGACTGAAAGGGAATCAAGTTCCCTTCTGGCTACTCTTAAAACGCCATGGTGCCATTTTTTGGTCCGTCTGGATGATGGACAGATTGGGAACTGCTGCCATCCAGACCGAGTCAAAGGCTTTCATAATGACAACAGCTGGACTCTTGGGGGAAAAGGCAATCCCAGGGGACGCAAATTTGCTTTTGATAGAGGTGGCTGGCAGAGCAAAGCTGAAAGAAGCAGCAAAGAAAGGTTCGTCTTGGGTTCAGAAAGCAAGGAGAGAGAAGCTATCAAATGCAAGAAATGTTTGTTTAAGGAAAGCTGTGCTTAAACAGGTGCAGCATAAAATGCATCTTTAAATTTCATATAGTGGCAGGGTGCACGTACAACGATTAGGGTTGCCACAGCAGTATGGGGGGAATGCCAGAAAAACTAATCTGAAATTGCTGCTTGCTATGAATATATGTAACTCAGAGTTGAGCTGTAGGATTCTTGGTGCTCTGATCTTAGTTGTTTTCTTGCACAGATTTCATTACCTGACTTCTCCGTGCTAGTGAGTGTGGGGTTTGTTCTTTGTTTCTGTACAGTAGTTTGTCCTGCCAGTGCTGGTAGGGGTATGATCTTCTCCTTGGTAGTTCCTTGATTAGGATATTGTTTTCTGCTTAATACCCTAGGAATACCCTAACAATACTGTAAACCTGTAAATCAAGGAATTACTAAAGAGACAAATAAGTAGGCAAACAAACACAAAATAATACTTTAATCAAGAAACTACAAAGGAGAAGACCACACCCACCAACACTGGCAGGACAAGCTACAGTATAGAAAAAGGGAGTGAAACCCATACTCACCAACACTGCTGATGTTAACTAGTTGGGTAATGAAACATTTGTAAGCCAACAACCAAGCTCAGAAAACACCAAGAATTCCCATTGCTGCTCACATAATCAGGAGTTGCTCTTTGGCACTGATTCTTTCCACCAGTGTAGTTAGAAAAATGTTTCTCAAATTTAGCAACTTTAAGACATATGAACTTCAACTCCCAGAATTCCCCAGAATTTTGAGAGTTGAAGTCCCCATGTCTTAAATTTGCCGAGTTTCAAAAACATAGGTTTAGAAGGAAAACAATTGTTCAGCAATTGGAAAAAAAGTTAAAACTCTCTTTTCTGCTCCAATCTCTAATTGCCCTCATTCCTCTTTCCAGCAGCTGCTACTTGCGTTTGCAAAAGGGTGCATTTAAATGCAAGGTTTTCAGTTTCCTTCTTGAACCTGGCATTTATGCTCAGTAGCATACAATGACTACAATTTCTTGGAAAAAATAAAGAACAAGCCTGAAAAGGGGGGAAATCTGAAAGAAGTTCATAAGGATGGCAAAAATGGTTTGTTTATAATTTTGCTTCACAACAGAAAATTCATGAGCAAAACCAAGAAAATAAATAACTAAATACATCCAAAGGAGAGCTTTTAGAAGTGGACTATCCTTTATAATAAAGGACCTATGATAACTTTAGCTCAGTGGTGGCGAACCTATGGCACGTGTGCCAGAGTCGGCACTCAGAGCTCTCTCTGTGGGCACGCGTGCCGTTGCCCCAGTCCTAGGCCTTCAGCTGGGTTTTATAAAACCTTTTTGCTTTAGGCCTCCGCCGTCGTGTGCCAAAAAAAAAAAAAAAGGTTCAATCAATCAATTTTAACTTCTCGCAGGAAAAAAAAAGATCTCGCAAAGTTGGAATTGATTGATTGAACTTTTTAGTCCCACCATTACCACCACAGCCATGCTCATCCGATGGGCCACGCCCGCCCGGCATCTGATGATACATAAGTGGGTTTTGGGTTGCAGTTTGGGCACTTGGTCTCTAAAAGGTTCGCCATCACTGCTTTAGCTGATGCAATGAGTTAGAAGTCCATGGTTTCAATACGAGATACAAAATCCTGCTTTAATTTAATCTGGAAAAGGGATGACAAACCAACAGAGTAGGACAAAGGAGGACAGTATCTAACACAGTGGTTCTCAACCTGTGAGTCAGGACCCCATTTGGGGTCGAACGACCATTTCATGGGGGTCGCCAAACAACGCAGTCCGCCATTTTTTCCCCCTTTTCCTTAGCTGTGCTACTCCCTTTTATTCTATTGGCTTTTGAAAGCCAATAGAATAGACTCTCTTGAATAGAGTCTAATTCTATTGGCTTTTAAAAGCCAATAGGAATTGTCCAGGTTGTCTCTGCCCTGCTGAGCCCGTCCAAAAGTCCCATTCTGCAAACGGTGCTGCACCAGTTGAGTAGTCCTCGACTTACGACCGGTTGAGTAGTCCTCGACATACGACCAGTTGGGGGTCGCGGCATTAAAAAGGTTGAGAACCACTGATCTAACATGAACCTGCCGACTGTCTCAGACTTAAGTAGAACAACATTTACAGCCTGTCTTTAGTCCAAGAAACTCTGGAAATGAATGCAAAATTGATCCATCTGAAAAATTACATTCATTGCCACCCTATCAAGTAGATATAGGAGACTGACTATCCTGGGAGTATCCGGTGTTTCCTATGGCTCAATGGAGATTTTATTCCCAATCCTCATAACATTAATAACCCAGGATAACACTGGTTTTCTGTAAAATATGTTCTTGCTTTATTATGCCCTTGCAGAGAAATCAAAGGCTACTTGTTGTTTGGCAAGGCTGGGTCTAATCAAATAAAGTGAGGCTGATAATTAACTAACCTAAATTCTCCTGAATGGGGGAAGGGGAGAAGAGTCATGAGATAAAAAAGATCTGATGGGAGAAGCATTAATTCTTCTGAAAGTGAAAAGGGCTGGCCACTTGCCAAGGAATAGCATAAAGACAGACTCTGCAATGCAGAGAACACAATATCAAATGCCCCACCGATCAACCGGAAAGCGATATTCCATATTTCTTTAAGGTGGGATGGAAGCATGCTCAAAATATTGCCATCCACAGTACCTGTCTCTTTGTTGCCTCCAAGAAGCAAGTTTTGTAGATGGTGGTGATGACCACAAGGTTTCTGGCCTTGCTCAGTCATCAGGACCCCAGAGACTGGAGAAATGTCTTATCAACTCACAAATGATGGTAGAGACTCTTCTATGTTTTTTTTCCTGCAGGGCTTCTTAATGATTACCCTCTTTCAAGGGCTGTTGAAAGATGGTTTTGATCAGTATGCATCTGCACCCTCAAGGTTTAAGAGGAAATGGAAGTGAGAGGCATTTCTAATGTGAATTACCATTCTGTCCCATTACATCCTGATAGCAGCCAAAGTCAAGGATCCTTCTCTAAGAATTCTCCTTCCTAAGTGCTCTAGCCCAGTGTTTCTCAGCCTCAATGACTTTAAAATATGTGGCCTTCAGCTCCCAGAATTCCCCAGCCAATATGCTGCTGCCAGCCTTTCCAGATAGATCAGACAGGAAGCATGACCAGATGAGCTAGTTCTTTATTGTAAGACTATATTAACAGAATGTTATAATTCTGAATGTACATATCTCCAGTTATCTCCTTTACAGCTGGAGAACTGTGATCGTAACTTTTGCACCCTGTAAAAAAGATGTTGAGACTCTAGAAAGAGTCCAGAGAAGAGCAACAAAGATGATCAGGGGACTGGAGGCTAAAACATATAAGGTACGATTGTTGGAATTGGGTATGTCTACTTTAATGAAGAGAAGGACGAGGGGGGACATGATATCAGTGTTCCAATATCTCAGGGGCTGCCACAGAGAAGAGGGAGTCAAGCTATTTTCCAAAGCGCCTGAAGACAGGACAAGAAGCAATGGGTGGAAACTAATCAAGGAGAGAAGCAACCTAGAACTAAGGAGAAACTTCCTGACAGTTAGAATTAACCAGTGGAACAACCTGCCTGCAGAAGCGGTGAATGCTCCAACACTGGAAGTTTTTAAGAAGAAACTGGACAGCCATTTGTCTGAAAAGGTATAGGGTTACCTGCCTGAGCAGAGGGTTGGACTAGACTTCCATCTCTGTTAATGTTAACTTGGAGAGGAGGTCCTTTCTTTCTCCCTCCACTATGTAGCTTCAGACGAAGCTCTCTCTTTCCATGTACCAATTACATCAATTATTCAGACTGTACACTTCTTGAAGTATGGAGTCAGAATAAGGGGGAAAATACTACTTTAAAACCAATGGAACTAAGGATGATTTATCCTCACTTATGGAATAAGGACGATGTGAACTATAAGGAGGAAAAATGTCTTTGGGGCATGATTGTGATGTGGATGAATCCAAGTGGGGACAGGTCCTCTGCTTTTGAGGAGCATCATTTGAGATAAGAGTTTCTCTGATACATATAAATACCTTGCATGCAGTTTTCAATCCATCTGTCCGCATGGAGGAATTATTTAATGGATGAATTACTGTTCAGTCATACCAATACCTAAATTTGAGCAGTTTAGTCAAATACTATATCCCTTCCCTAACAACAAGGCCTCCCAAGAACACGACCTGAAGGTTCACCAAAATTGCCCCCAGTTTTGAGTGGTGGAACTTTCTTTTAAGAAGAAATTCAGTAATTTCTAGTTTGGCTTCAGCTGACTTTTTTCTTGTGGTGTTTTGATAGACTAATTAGCTATTTTCTAGGGTTCAAGCATAATAAATAAGTTGACAAGGGAGGGGCAGGCCAAAGAAGGAAGAACTCTTACACAAGACTGTAAGGCCTTCTGAAGCATGGTCCAGATTGCAATTTCAGGATCTTTATGGAAACTTACTTTAAGAGGAAATTTACATTCCGTTTGACATGCTCTGGCAAGAACTATTGGATCAATTCTTTTCATGGGCAAGAAATAAGGCAAGGAGAAACAGCTGGTAGCAGTGGCTAGAACAAAACAATATAATTACCAGGGACATTGATCTCAAGGACCAGTCTGGTGATGGGACTTTTAAAAAAATAGTTTTGTAAATCTCAGCTATTTATTTATTTGAGTAAACATCTACACAGTACATCCCCCCCCCCTCACACACAACAGAACCTCAGGCTGTAATTTCAGAATAGGAGAATTAAAGATTTTGTTTTTCTTTCCTAAGAAATAAGACTGAAAATTGGAAGAATATACATGCAAACTTTCCTTTGGGGACTTCTGCAACGAGGGTCAAAAATGTCAAGATGGTGACTATAGCCATTTGAGCGAAGCCCTGCTCTTTTAGGGGTATCACAGGGCTTCGATCATACAATCATGGCCATGATTTTAATCTTTCTTGCTTCCCCCTGACTCAGAAGACCTGCTTTGCCCTAGAACTTCTGAAATCACTTCTTCATTCTTCATTCTTTGCTTTGAAAAATTATGTCACATGTCAAGTCCTGCATTTGCTTCAAATCAAAGTCTCCTGCAATTTAGGAAGGCACAGTGAAGTTGTTATGACCCAGGTCACCTAGGAAGAAGCAGGCTTCTGTAGAATCCTTTATTGCTCTGTTAAATTCCACAATAAGCAGCCCTACCACCGCCAGTAAAGGCTCCTGAAGGCAGTCACAGACCCACAAACAAAAACTAGTAAACAACAAACCAATTTGCAAAGGCAGAGAGAAAGTCCAAAGACAAGTTGTAAGCTCATGGGGCAAGGTCCAGAGTCAAGGTCCATAGGGCAAGGCAAGTCCATGAAGCAAAAGCAAGTTCACAGGGCAAGATAAGTCCACAAGGTAAAGGCATGGCACAGGCAGAAATATGAGTCAAAGCTGAATTTCTCCCATGGCCAGGGGAGTGCATGCCAAAACAAACAATTGTTCCTGACAAAGACAACCTCCCCCAGCCTGTGCTTAAGTCAACCTAAGCCAGGTGTTCCTTATGAGGAGAGGTGGGGTGACCTCCTGAGTAGCCTTGCAGACCTCCTTTGAGTTTGTCTCCGTTCTACTCTCCCTATCCTCAGATCTCCCTATCCTCAGATCGAGTAGGGGAGGCAGCTGTTCCTCATCAGAGGGGATCTGCTGCATCTCAACATCACTGCCTGTCTGCAGCCGATCCTCCCCCATGTCTGTGAGGGCAGGCAGCTCCCCTCCCCCAATGCCTGAGGGGTCTCGGACAGCATCCTCCTCAGCTCCTGGCCTCTCCAAACATTCCAGGGGAGACTTGTCACTCCTGTCAGATGGTCCTGGTTCCAACTCCTCCTCCTCTGAACCGGGATCCAATGGGGCCATGACAAGTGTTGGATGGGAAAGACCAATGAGTCTTCTAACCTCCAATGTACCCCCAAAGATAGCCTGTTGCCAGATTTAGGGCCCCAAAGAATGATTGCCCTGCTAAACTAGTTTTAGTATCTTTTGAGTACAGTGAAAGAAGATAGAGGGTGAGGGAGGTCTCCCTGTCCTTTTCAGGCAGCAATGTTTCCAATTCATCTCTGCAATTTGAAAGAACTAGCCAAATCAGATCAGAGCCACAACAGAGACCAGCAGTAGAAGGGCTTGGAGGCCTGAATGTCTAGGGCCTAGGCTGAGGTTGAAGCTCCTTCCCCATAGTCTGTTCACCTCTTTGTTTCCCCCAAACTTTGGGATTTGATAGAAAAGGGTCCAAAGCAATATCTAATTAACAGATTTTTTTTTCCTTTTGAAGGAAAGCTATGCCTGTTGAACCTCTGCCTGGCAAGACCTTGAGGGCTCTGCTGAAAACAAACCCAGCAGCATTTGTGTGTGTGTGTGTGAGATGATTTTTGTCTTGATGTATGTGCCCTTCTCTTTTTTTAAAGCTGCCCAGAGTGTCTATGGAAATTCTCAGTCATCCAGGTCATAGTTATCCCAAAGGTGCTTTTTCATGAGGCAACAGGGCTTTCTTGTTTTTTTTCTTTGAAGACATTTTGCTTTGCATTCAAGAAGCTTCTTCAACTCTGACTGGATGGTGGGGAATGGAAGGATTTCTATTCTTTCCAGACAGATGATCACTTGCATTCTTTTAGAGAGTTGAGGAGACCACTTGGAGGTTTATCTGTGTCATCAGGGTCACCTTAGTAGTGCAATTCTACTGCATCTGAACATGCCAGACTGGCAAAGGCTGGTTTAAGAAATTCTTGTTTCGTCATTTAAAAAGTTGCTGTCAACAAGGAAAACCATTCTATCCATCCATCCATCCATCCACCCATCGACTTATCCCTTCCCCACAGCAGTGTACCCATAGCACAATAAAAACAAATAGATCAGGTTTTTGCTTGTTGTTCTTTTACCTTAAAGTAAGCCAATAGAAAGAGTGCTACAAGAATTCCAACTTTACTACTATTATTATTATTATTATAATTCAGACAGCACTAATTTGAAAGAGGCAATCTAAACGTTGAATCTAAAAATTCCACGTTGTTTGGCATTCCTCAGATTGCCCTGCTTCTGGTTCAGCAAATCGGAGAAACTGGAATAGGCTCAGAGAAGGGCAAAGAAGATAGTTGGGAAACTAGGAACTCCATTCAATGAAGGGAGAGACTCAGGTTGCTGGGGATGTTCAACCTTGGGATAAACGAAGTGAATAGGGGCATGAAAGCTCTCTTTAAATACCAGAAAGGATCTCACTCAGCACAATGTCCAGCATACCCACTTTCTATCATTTCAGAGGGGCAGGATGCAGATTAATCAATTGAAGTTGCAGAAAGGCAGGTTCTAAGAGAGAATTTAATAAGGGAAACGACTGTCAAAAAATGCTTGGCTATCATTGAATAGGGGTCTTCAGGCAGAGACTGGCCAGCCATCTCTTGTGGACACTTTCGTTTGAATTCCTCACTGAGCAGGGCATTGGACCTAGTGTTTTAAATGGCCTCTTGCCAGTGTTAGGATTCAAGAGTTCTGTAATTGAATACTTGTCTACCAGCTGAAGGAAAAAAGGCTCAGTGGATTTGCACTGAGAGAATATTCTGCTCTCCAAGAGCCCCCATCCAATCAATCTGGACTTAGATTAAAAAAAAAAAACATCTCTTAGTCATCCAGATTACATTCTGCTTTCCAGGGAGCAGCAATTGGTGGCTATTCACATTTGGTCCTAGCAGAACCTCTCCCAGGTCTAGCCAATAGGAAGGGGTGCTGCTTCAGCAACTTCTGCCAAGCAGGCTGTCTATCTTGTTCAACTTATTAATGATTCTCCCATCTCCCTGCCAGCAATGCAGTACACTTGGAGTCTAGGTTGCTACAGTAGGCAAGAAAGTGGAGGATTTACAGTTATGGGAAGCAAGCACTGTTTTTAAGGAGTCAATCTGGTTGCTTTATAATAGGGAATACAGGACAGGGTTTGGAAGGAAGTCTCTCGCTTGCATTCCAGTGGGCTCAGTTCTACCTTCTGCATGATCATACCTCCAAGTCAGGAGAAGCCTCTTAGATGAGACCCTTCACTGGCAGTGTCTTCAGAATGGGCACTTCTGTGATTCTGCAAAATCTGCAGGGAACACAGCAATTGAGGTCACAGAGTTAGTTTTCTGAAATTGGGATCACTGGAATGCATGGGTCAGCAAGAAGCTTTGCCAGGAGAATGATGGCTCCCCCTCCCCCCAGAAAAATCACAGAAAAAAAATTAATTTCGGAAGTGTAGCTATTTTGTGTTATTTCAATTTTCCCCGTGTCTTCCTATAATTCTGAGGCTATAATTTTCCCCAACCCAGCGGCCTCTAGGTATTTTGGACATAAATTTCCAGTTTCCCTAGCGGGACAGGAGGAGCAGTTTGGGGAAGATTGTAATAAGACTCCAAACCAAATAATTTCTGGCTACAATTGCACGTGAAGTGGTATAGAAAAAGACTGCCTATCAACACAAGAGCTGTGTATTTATTATATTTTGCTAGAGATGAAAAGGAATCTCATTCATGTAGATCATTGTTTAGCAACTTCAAGTTATGTGGACTTCAACATCCAGAATTCCCCAGCCAGCATGCTGGGAGATGATATCCATATGCCTTCAATTCTGGGAGTTGGTCCACTTGGAATGGTATGGTGGTCTAGAGGTGAAGACACTCAGCTCCTATACAGAAGGTTGAGAGGTCAATCCCAGGCAGCAACAGGTGGATGTTTCTCTCTCAAGGTGCAAACAGAAAATATCTGCTATGAACTCCACATAGGTGACAGGAAGGGCATCTGGCCAGTAAATGCTCAGCTCTATTCAGCTACCCTGAGTCTACTGCAAATAAAGGGATTACAGGATCTTAAAGGGGAAAAAAAGTCCATTCATCTTAAAGTTACCGATGTTGAGAAATACTGACATAGACAATGAGTAAATAGTGCAAAACTTGCTTCCAGATCCTGACAAAAGCAAAACCTGGTCAGGAAAACAAGACTCAGCGTTTCATCAGTCATGTTTTATGGCAGGAAAAGTGCTAGGATACAGAAGCTTGACAGCTGAATACTGTGAGCAAAAGTCCACCTTTCATTTATCAGTGAAATCATTATAGAATAGGGGATGTCAGCGCACTGCTTAATCCTCTTTTTCACAGATAGTTTAACCCAGCATTTCTCAACCTCAGCAACTTTAAGACATGTGAACTTGTGGTAGAATTCTGGGAATTGAAGTCTGCATATTTTAAAGTTGCTGAAGCTGAGAAACATTGGTTTAACTGAAGAGTTAACTACTCTTTTACCAGAGAAAACTGAAATGTTCATCTGTTCTCCTCTGTCATATCTTGAAAAGCTCCCTTTTCTGTCCTGGCCTGTGAGAGTTTACTTACACTGGGACAGAATGAAATTGGGTCCAAGCTCCTACCAGTACAATCGCTCGTTCATTCTGTATCGCTGCAACTCCCAGAGTGTTGTGTAGAACAGGGGTCCTCAACTTTGGCAACTTTAAGACTTGTGGACTTCAATTCCTCAGCCAGCTTTGTGGAGTTGAAGTCCACAAGTCTTAAAGTTGCCAAGATTGAGGACCCCTGGTGTAGAAGGGACTGCCTGTAGGAGGAAGCATGCAAGAAAGATTGCTGGAAGGTATTACTCGATCTTCTTCCGTAACAATGTAATGAACTGTAACAAGGCTAAGCAAAGCCCATCTCTCTTTTTTTTTAACAGTGATATTTGCGATTTCAAAAATTAGATGCCTCAAGACAAAGAGGAACTAAAAAGATTAAATATTTCTATTTGGTAAAATGTCCTCATAAAAGAGAATACAATGAATTTTTCTGTGTAATAATTATAAAATAAATGTATCTAAGAAATTAAACTAAGGTACATAATTCTATACTATCTATCTATCTATCTATCTATCTATCTATCTATCTATCTATCTATCTATCTATCATGCTGAGATCTTCCCTGAATCTTTGTTGGTCTATGCCTCAATTCTAGGGACAGCGACTGGGGCTTGGGACCCCAAGATAGTTAGGTAAAAATTGGAGTTTTTGGCTTAATGTCATGGTTCCAACAGATGAAACTCTTTAAAAGAACTTCAAGGCATTGTTTACCTTAAAGAATCTTTTATTCGAGAAACAAAGTATCGGCACTACATAGTTAAAGCCAAAAACTGAAACACCCCCCCCCCACAAAGTAGCAAAGCACAATTCCCTCCTCCAATTAACAGTCATAAATCACATTCCCCAATTAGCTTGAAGCACGGGCTTTCTCCCCAGCTCTCCAACCGCCAAATCTTTATCAGCTCTGGGTGCAATAACCTTGATTCCCACAGCTGAGTTATTGTTATGACTAACTGGACTCTCATACACATCTCCCCTCCCAGCATCATCTAACTCTAAAAGCAAAAGAGAAAAGATGGGTCCATTTCCATCTGTTGTCAAAGCAAGAACATCTGATGTTAGCAGCGTTGACACATGGCACTTAACCCACTTTGTCATTGTTTATGGTGAAAGGTTGGGATTTGGTAGTGAAGTTCAACTGAAGAAGAAAAAGTGCCATGCAAGAAGAAAATATGCTATGGCAAAGCCATTAGCATCATTAAACATCACAGTAATAGGTAAAAGTTAAAAAGAATCAGCTGCTCTGTATTCTTTCTTGCTGATGCTTGCAAAATGTTTTTTTTTTCTTGTATTAGAAGGAGTGGACTCAATATATTTGACAGTCACCTGAACTGTATTTTCTTCCACAATGCTTCTTCATAGAGCTAGAATTTACTTTATGGGTTTTTTTATCTTTAGACGTAATTATTTTTCATCATAATTTGGTTTTCTCCATAACTTGATCATTCTGGTTGATTTCCACAATTTATATATTTTGACAGCTTCTTTCATTGCTATAATCTTCTAGCAGTAGAAACAACTATTCAAAAAAATCCACAAGAAATTGATCTTAAATTAAGCAATTCCTCAACTCTCCAAAATTGTAAATTGAACTTTTGGCTTTTAAATCTTCAAGAAAGACTTCCCCATGGTCTCATATCTTTCCTCTTCAACTTCCTGGGTTTACTGCCCACATTTTAGCATTGTATCTAGTGATATCTGTATTTGTCTTACTATTTGTTGGTATTTATTTAAGGACTCAGAATTTTGAGTTAGAACTGTAAATTGGCAAAGTCTTTCTCACTCTCTGACATCTGGATCTACATTCATATTTTTCAACTGTCTCATTACTTTAGAAATGTAGTACTTCTCAAACTTTGCCACTTAGAAATCTCAAAAGAATTGTACAGGTTCACAACTTCAGAATCTGCAAAAGCAGAAAAAAAGCCCCTGCTATTTTCTGAACAACTGTCCTGTCAGCCAAATGATTAGCTACTGAAAATATTTGCAATTCTTACTTAAATCTTTTATGAGAGAGTGAAAGGCCAAGGAGCCTTCACATATCCCATTTTATCTAATTATATATTCACTTTCAACAGGATGTGCTAAATATTATTAACATTCTTGATTAATAAGTAATGGGGTAACTATTTTTAGTGGTTTGTCTTTGAAGTATCAGTCATAGCCAGTGGCCCACTGCCAACAGACTGCCCTAACTCAAAATTCTGAATCCTTAAATAAATACTAACAAATTGTAACACAGATACAATTAGATGCAGATATCACTGCATCTAATAACAAAATATGGGTTGTAAACCCAAGATGTTGAAGAGGAAAGATGCAAGACCTAAGGGAATGTTTTCAATTATCCAGCCATTTTTTTTAAACGATCAAAGGGAGAAGTGGGAACAAATGCTGCTACATGCACCTTAATCAATGTGGTTAGAAGTTCAAAGTTGGCTTTGCTTCTGGGGGTTTTATTCACATCCAGGAACATCTTTCAGGGATATGGAGAGGTTGCTAAAATAAAACTTGACTGTCACTCTGGTTTAAGAAGAAATTTCTACAACCAGAAACCTTTCCCAAGAATCAGCAGGCTTGGCCTTCGCTACAACTTCATCGCTGAAAAGCATAACAGCGTTGCTGCTGCAATAATAAACAAGCGATTTTCAAAACATCTCATCCCCAAAGGAAGGAAGATGACTGCCTGGGTCAGCTGTATTGACAAGAAGAGTTCTTCTTTGATCTCTAGATCTCAGCTTTCAAAGTGTTCAAATGCCCATTCCCCAAAGTAATCACCTTAAATCAGGGTGGGGATTGATGGTCCTTTTATGACTTGTGGACTTCAGCTCCCAGAATTCCTGAGCCAGCCATGCTCATAAAGTCCACAAGTCATAAAGGGGTCATTGTTCCCCACCTCTGCCTTAGATGGTTGTTCTTATAAATGGCAAGGCAGAATGCTTTCCCCTTTCTTGTTTTTAAAATCTAGATGGCAATCATATTGTATAATCTATGGAAAGGATGGTAGTAATGCCATGGGGATAAACAGCTGGCTATAGATTAATGGAATTACCAACAAAAAAAAATAGATGAGGGAAGCAAAAGACAATAGTTTGGAACAAAAAATGGCTCTGAAAGCACTAGAGCAGAGATGTCAAACACAAGGCCCGGGGGCCGGATGTGGCCCACGAAGTGGTTTCATGTGGCCCGCAAAGCCATCCTGGAAACAGTGAGGGAACGGCCCCCACTGCCTTAGCCCAGGCCCAGGCTGGCCGACCGGGACCCAATGTACAATTTTGTGGTGGCCATCTATGCTGAAACGCATTCAGTCTCCCTCTGACTTTGCCCTGGTACCCATCATGAACAACCTGGCTAAGGAGAGCAAGCATAGCAGCAGCAGCCTTGAAGAGGAGGTAAGTGCAGCTGGGTGCCCCCTTGGGGAAGTGGGGCTGGGCTTGTTGCCACGGGTGCTCAAGGGCCAGGCTGGGCATTTGAGCTCTGCTGCCCAAGGCTCCGGGCAGCCCGCACCACCATCCAGCCCTCCCCCCATGGCTTGAGAGGAACAGTGAGACTCCTCCAGTGGACCATGCCTTGGCATTGCCCTGCTCCCACCCCCTTCTGCCAGAGACCCTCAGATCTGTCCCACTCCTGCCCAGGCCCCCACAGACACCATTGACGCGAATGATGTAGAGCTGGCCATGCCCACCCAGTAGGCCACACTCGCTCCCTCCACGTCCACCCAGTAGGCCGCACCCACCCTGGCCACATCCATCTGGGCCCCCAAGGGCAACTGCAATGCTGATGCGGCCCTCAATGAAATTGAGTTTGACACCCCTGCACTAGAGTAAGGAGACTGGCTGAGAAACTGAGTAAAACAGCTATAAGAAGAGAATAAACTATGGCAGAGAAATGCTAGGTCATTTTTCTTGTTTTTTTTTTTGTCAGAATATTTTCCAGCTCAGTCAGCTAGAAATTACTGTAAATGCTTCTCTTTTATGCAGAGATTGAAGAACTGAGAAATATCCTTTTCAACTAATGCTATTTGCTTGAAAAAGCAGGACAGACCTTTGGTGGGCCATTGGCCAGTTGTACAAACAGGGGATTTACTTATTTTTTTTGCAAATGGTATCAACCTGAGCCTAGTGGGATCTGGCAAGCTTCCTTTCTAAAGCGGAAACCTGATTAAATACTTGCTGTTTTGTATGTGCTGTGTTTATCAGCATAACCTTCTGCTTCAGCGGTGGGAGATGGTTGCTAATATGGGCTTTTCCTTTTGATGGAGACTTCAGCAAAACATGCTGAGGGGCCTGGCTGGAGAAGACAGACCTTGTTCCTCAGTTCTTTGGCTGAGCTCAGTTTAAAAAAGTTTGAATAGTCAAACCAAAGGAAACCATCTACATCTTACTCCTACAATTCAAAGAAAATGCTAAGTGAAGAAGGGGATCTTGACTCCTGGGCATGCCCTCCCATGCTATTTTAATTATTTAGAGTCACATAAGTGTATAAGCAGTATAAAAATTTGATAAATAGATAAAATTTACCTATCAATGTATTTACACCACTGATATCCTGTAATTTATTCAACTACCCCAGGTAGCATGCATGTTTTCCTGTTTTCTTCCAAAAACAATCTTCTAAGGCAGGGATGTCAAACTGCCGGCCCATAGCTGGTTACATCATGCAGCAGTCGCGCCCATCCCAGCTCCAGCAATGCGAAAAAAATCATAATACGTCGTGACATATCATGTGACACGGCGAGTTTGACGCCTAAGGCAAGTTATTTTGAGATAAAATGATTGGTCCAAAGTGTATTATCTTCCCTCTTGCATCTAATTTAAATATGGAGAATTACATCAGTAAGACTTCGCCTTCTAGTGCTATATTCTTTTAGTCAATACTCATTCTAATAGAGTCCCAATAATGGGAATATAGCTAAGAAGATCACACAACTCTTTAACATACAATCACATCCAGAGGCACATTAACAGTCCCACTAATATCAGCTCCAAATGTAACAATAATTGGTTCTCTCCAAGGGGGGAAAAAACCTCACACCCAAATTTCCAACTCTTGAATTGCATCTCCAACTGTAAGATAATTATTAAACATTCATTGAGACACCTAAGTCAATTGCTTTTAGTTGTATAACTTCATTTTAAGATAATTGGTAACCAATTTCAGGTTATTTAAAGTAATCCTCCATCTGTTTTCCTAGACATCACATTCAGTCTCATTAACAATTTCATTAACTTTCCTCAGTTTCTTATAGAAAAAGATTATTGCCATTATGCAACTTTAGAAAAAGCAATAGGATCAGAACTAAATAAATCAAATGTAAGTGTTGCTCAAACTTCCAAAAAGCATTCTGAAGTAAATCAGGCTAACTTTTAAAATTAATTTCTTTAGATTTAGGTGGATGGCAAAAAGTTCCCCACGTAATTTGTTGAGAATTTGAATCTGGATCTCCTCACTCTGTTTCACTTTTCCAACCAGGCAGAAGTATATATGGGATGTGGTTAAAAAAGTCAAGATGGTAGCTACAGTGGTGCAATCAAAGCTGCATCTGTTGCACATAAAAATGGGAGGAGCTTTGATTGCAGTGCTATGGCCATAATCTTGGTTTTTGGGACCTGTCAAATTCTGTGGGGAACTTTTTGTGATCCAGGTGTCCCTGGTTGCCCCTGGATCCAGGTGTATAGAACTAACAAGGTCAACAGATGTTTTGGACTTCAGTTCCTACCAACCCACAATTTGGCTATATTTGGGAATGAGTAAAGGGATCCATGAGCTTAACTTTGAGGGCTGAATCTTTGATTAATTCAAAGACTGCATTTTATTCTAAAATTCTTCCTGATACCTGTTTCATTCATTCATTCATTTCCATATTCAACCAAATGACTCTGGGCAGCTTACAATTCTGAAATTCTAAAACAATCAAAGCAATTAAAAAACATTAAAGCAATAAAAACACCCACAAAATAAATAAATACAAACAGCAGCCATAATAATGATGTTTTTCTTCTGAGGTTTTCCAGACCTATCCAAGTCAAAAGCTATTGTTACTATAAGCTGCTTCCTGCCAGTTTAGAAGACAATGGAGGTATGTGTATTGGCAATTAGAAGAGGCAACGTATTAAAACTAATCATTGTCTTGTAGAAAAGCTGTTTGAATTTTTTTTCTTTCAAAGGCAATGAGAGCATTTTGATTAAATCCTCGTGGGTGGAATATGCAATTCTTGCATTTGATTAGTTAGATGGCAGTCAAAATATTAGAGGAACATTCATGGAGCCCAGAAGTTGGGGGAGGTATTTCTAAAACATTAAGATGATAGCATGATTGAAGCCCTGCCCCTTTTTTGTGTGGGAGCAAACACAGTTGCTTAATTTGTTTTTATTCTACCACAGATGTTTTTTATACTACTGCAGGTGTTCCCTACCCAGAAGCATTCTTGGAAGTGAATGCTGGGTGTTTTGCTTTGCAGCACAAAAATTTCCTAATTTATTTTCTTCTAACTTGAAAGGATATATATTTTCTTTTAAAGCAATTAGGGAGGAACACTGAGGGAATTCCATAGTTAAAATATAAGGCTGGAATTCATATGGAGATAATGAGATGTCTACTTTTGAAATATAGGGATAATGGGTCCTGTCAATGGTGAGCAGAAACAGGACCCACATCTTATTTGGTTCCTGAAACACCAGCCAAATTATGCTGCCACATTCATTTTAAATATTCACTTTTGGCAGTGTGATAATTTTTGTTTAATTGTTAGTCTTGGATAGGACCTTCAGGACCTTTAAAATCAAAGTGGTCTCATTCCAACTCTTCAATTTCTCCCAACCCCAAAGTAGGCTCAGAAAGACATAATGGATGGTCTTCTGCACCTGGCTGGAGAGCTGAGTTGCAATCCCAACCAAAACAGTCCTTTCCCTGACCTCCACCAGAGAGTTTCAAAGACAGCCTCTTCTTGGCTCACTGCCCTTTGAAAGAAGTCTTTTCTTGCTGGACAGAAGATGAGTCCATGAGATAATCAAACCCAACTCCAGGTTTCTGTCTTTCTCAGCAGCAAGGTCACTCATGGCAATAGCCATCTTCTGCCCATCCATCAGGAAGCAAGACAGAAGCTTATGAAAATTGGAGAGTTGATAGAATTCATCTGAAATCAGATGAAATCAGCTCTGGCTGATTTCCCACCTGCAATTTCTTTTTCTTTTTAGCTCGGAAGGCATGCTTCACCATTAATTTGCTTTGGAGAATTATCCATCAACTAGACCACCCTTTGTCAAGCCGATGTCCTCCAGATGCCAGGGTTTAAACTCCTGCCATCTGTAAGCCTTTGCAACCATTTGATGGTATTTATAATCTAATAAATCTGCATCTAAGAGTATATTTCTTACACATTTTTAATAACAATAAGCTCAAAATAGTTTGCCAATATGCTGCTTTGGTCTTGTCAGTGCATGGGTAAGGATAGGAACTGATCCACCACACATAGTGCCAAGAAATCCAACAAAGTGGTACTTATTTTTCTTTACAACAAATTGCAAAAGAAAAAAGAAAAGAAAAGAACCTAGTTATGTTAATGTGTATATAAGCGAGTGGAAAGGCAAAAACCTATGGAAGAATATAACTATTGTGTCCTCTATCCAGCCCTTTTAGCAAGGTCCTTCATAGTTCTAGTTTCCAATAAAAGAGAACAAGAGTAGCTCTTCTTGATAGGTGCTCTAAATTTGTTATTTTCTTGCAGATAATACATTACCAGACTAATGTCCTCAGTAGACTAGGTACGTAACTTCCTCAGTGCACAAGGAAATGCACCGAGGGTGTTACTTAGCCTGGTATTGAAATTTCTGCAAAACAACAATCGAGCTCAGATAGCACCAAGTACCAAATCCTTCCTCCTCCCTCTTGGCAGTAACTTATCTTAAGGGCAAGTTTGGAGATGCTCTTTTCCCTCTTTGCTAAACTTGCTGCTGCTAGAATGGAATGGAAGGGCAAAAGAGCCTTACTCTGACCAAAGAGGTCAGAACATCTTCAATCTTCTCTGTGAAACTCTCCTGCCAGTATTTGAACCACCTGCATTTTTGCAGTGTTAAGGGTATGCTTTGGAGTTTCCAAGATTGCTTTGGTTCTTCTCTCAGCAGCCTCTCTCAGATTCCTCCTAATCCTCCGTAGATATTTTCTGCTTCTTTTCTGCTCCTCAGCTGTGGATCATCTGCTGATGGTCTCGTTATCTTTCTGGTCTGGCATCAACTCTTGCAGAATCTAAAATAAGTCCTCCTTCCATCTCCTATGTTCTACCAGGAATTCTGCAATCTATAATCAGAGAAAGAATAAATGACAGCTTGCATTCAGGTTGCCCATGACTTGCCAGTTGGCTGGTCACATATAGGTAATCCTTGACTTACAACCACTTGTCTAGTGACCGTTCAAAGTTACAATGGCTCTGAAAAAAGTGACTTATGATCGTTTTTCACACATATGACTGTTGCAGAATCCCCACGATCACATGATCAAAATTTGGGTGCTTAGTAACTGGCATGTATTCATGATAGTTGCCCTATCCCAGAGTCATGTGGTCACTACTGGTAACCTTCCCAGCTGGCCTCTGACCAATATAGTCAATGGGGAAGGCCAGATTCACTTAACAACTGTGGCAAAAAAAGATCATAAAATGGGGCGCAACTCACTTAACAACTATCTTGCTTAGTAATGGAAACGTTGGGCTCAGTTGTCGTCACAAGTCAAGACCTACCCAAATATTTATCTTTTATCTTTTAGAAAAAATGGGGTTTCCTTCTGGTACATGGATGGTATCATTTTAGCTGAACGCCCTTGGAGAATTCAAATCACTACTAGTATACATGATTCATAAGCAAGCTTTTTGAAAAATCCTATCAAATGATGCACAAAATTAAATGCATAAACATTTATCAATAATACTGCAATATTTTGACAGTGGTTTTATGCTGGCCCAGATAAAAACTCTGGGCAGTAGATCAAAGCAATGAAAACACATCATAAAAATATCATGAAATCTAATATACATAACACATTGAAATTATTATAATAAAACATAATCACCAGAGGCAGTAGATACTGGCCACAATGTCTATCAGTCTGCCCTCCACAGGCCAGCTGTTTTTTATTTTTTTTTCTCAGCAAAATCAAGGAAAGAGTTATTCTAATATATGTAAGGCAAGGGTAGCCATGGAAAGGACAGTAAAACACAAGACAGGAAGATTCTACTTGGAGAAAGTGGTTCTCCAGTAAACAAGGACCCACTCTACAAAGGGTGGAGATGTTCTGCTGGGTATCCATAGATTGGTGATATCTCACCAGAATAACCAGAAGATCTGTCCTAGAGATTTCATGTAACTGTTAAACAAAATTGGGAAGAGAGCTAAGCATTGGGGAATCCCATCTAGGAATAGTCAAAGGTTTGACTTTTTTCATCCCCATTAACTTGATTGCACCCACCCACTCAGTAAGGAGCCAACCCTTGTAGGGCTTCCTAGTTTTCAGAAATTGTTCCAGAATCATAAACTTTAGTGTTTTTTTTTTAAAAAAAACTTTATTAAAAGATAAAATTGGGTTCCAGTCCCAACTCTGCCCATTTATTTTTCCTGGGTCTGCTCATTTTGGGAAGGGAACATTAGTATGCCACCTTGAGTGCATATAAAAAGGTAGGACATCAATCAAATTACAAAAAAATGATTATCTCAATCCCTGGTGTCAATAAGGATGTAAGTCTCTTGGCAACAAGGTGGAAATGGACTGCCATCTTGTTTTTAATTTTCTATCCACATGTCCACAAGTCGCCAAGGTTGAGGACCCCTGCTATAAGAAGTGAGTGCAGATATGGGGTGTTTTGTTTCTTTTTACAAAAACAAAGACAGGGAAAGGAAAAATATCAATATTCATAAAATTTTGTACGGTATGGAAAATGTGGACATGAAAAGATTTTTTTCTGATTCTCACAATGTTAAAACTGGGAATTCTTGTATTAGTACTTTCTCATTTATCAACACGCTGAGTTGTAAGAATTATTTCTCATACTGATATACTGACTGGCAGTTACCAAAAAAAAAAGTTGATGAAGAAGTTTCCCCCTCATGATACTGAGGGGGCAAGATGAGAAGAGTTTGGCCAACACAAATTGGCCATATATACATGTCTCATTTAAAAATTGAGTTTAACCTTAACTTCCTTTTAATAAATACTATTAATCAGAGTTCAGATTCTTAATCCTTAGTTTGGCTGTTTTCAGGTTAGATTGCACAGAAGGAAGTCTGACCAATGGAGGCAATGTTCAAATGAGTCTGGGCAAATCATAATCAGGCTATTAATGATTATTAGTTTTAACGGTCCTGATTATTATATTTGGAATCACAGGCAGCATGAATACTAACCCTATGGCCATCGGTTCATGCTTGTGAGTTGCTTAGCTATCCTTGGTTGACACCATGTAACCCAAAATGCTGAGCTACCTGAGTTGTTTGCTTCTTCTACTGAGTTCCTCATATATTTATGTGGAAGCAATCCAAATCCCTGCTTTTTCTGCTTTATTATTCCAGCTGCTTTGCACAACTTCTCTTATTAAATCCTTGAGGTAATGATTTATGTTACAATTAAATCCCCAGTAAGGTGCTAATTTATTATCGACTCTACTATGTCAACAATCATATGGCTGAGTTATTGTTCTGTAATTTATGGCAACAGCATTAACCTGTCGAAATCAGGGAAAATGTATTGGGTAGAAATTACAGTAAAGAGAACCTTGATTAAAATGTCTCTGGAGGAAAAATAAGCCCAAGAGTCTCAGTCAGTTTTAAATCACCAGCAACAATTCCTTGAGGTCTGGTAAAGAAAGAAATTTATTTTTTGATATCTTCTTCCACCCTTCTCCTCTTTATTAGATTTATTGTAGTTCCCCATTTCAGAAGACTCTGCGCAATTGACAACCAAAAATTAAAAACATAACCACAACATATAATTGCCTAACCATATGTAATGGGCTATGAGAATAACCTTGAGGAACAAAAGGAAGCGCCTCAACCAAGACAACAAATAGGAGAAACCTTGAGTCCAAGCAGAAATGTAATTTTTAAAAATATCTCGGATTAGGCCCTCCCTAGTTCTGTTCAGGATAGGTTTTGTGTGTGTGTGTGTTTGTGGACGCGCGCGCACGTGTGCATGCACGTGTGTGTGTGTGTGTGTGTGTGTGTGCATGTGTGTAGAAACACATTCAGAGTTGGAAGATTTTGTTACTGTAACTCTATAATAAAAGAAGCTTTAGCATTCATAACTTTGGTGTTCAAATCTGCTCTATCTTGAAGATCTGACATCATAAAAACTCAACAGGTACTCACTCCACTAACATTTTAGCTCCAGGCCTGGGAACAGAACCAGGTTTTAATGATCTTCTGGAAGCCCAAGAGAAATGTCACCAAATGCATCTCTGGAGAGATGCTATTCCAGAGGGCAGAGGCTGTGACAGAGAAGGCATACTTCCATGGTCTCTCAACATTTAATTAATGGGACTTGGAGCACACACACTTTGCCTGAGTATATAAGATGAGAAGAAATGATCTAGTTCCCCAATGCATTTGCCTTCTTCCCAAGGAAGCTGATATGGTTACATACAGCAGCCAAAGATCTGGATATCAGATAGGATATAGCATCCCTGAATATAGTTGAGTAACATTTAGGAAGTTTTCAAATCATGGCATGAATGGAATAATCCCCATTGACATCAGGAAAAGATTCTTTCTCTAGGTAAGTATAGAGTATGGCCTGTACTTCGACTGGATTTTTATTCAAAGGTAAAGTTCTTCACTATTTCAAGAAACTGCCTCTTATTAAGGATTAAATGTAGTGCTTAATTTGAAGTAAATAAGAGTGTCTTCTTCCTCCCTCCTTTCTTTCATGAAAAAAACATAAATGCAAAAAACAAATTTAATTTAACCTAACATCCTTTTTATGAAGTACCATTTATAGGGTGTTATTTTCTATGAGAAGCATGGTTGAAAGAATTAGCCATGATGACTAACTTGTCCATTAATTTTAAAGGGATTAATTTAATTAACTGGTGCATAATATGAAGTTGTGCAAAAACCCTCCTAGCCATGACTGCCACTTGCCATCATTAATTTCATTTAGTTAATGTAAAGCAATATATTAACTAAATGAATGTAATATATTACAATATTTTTCTAATGAAGTACACTTAATAGTTTATTAAGGGCCTATAACTGTGCAAATAGTAAGGGGCATGAATTAATTATATATATCAGGTTTTATCTATGAGGAAAGAAATATGTCTGTGAACAAAGAGAAAGGAGAAAATTTGAAGAAGGCGGCTTGGTTTTGTGGGTGGAGTCAAAGAACACATGCACAGAAATGAAGATGCAGGGTTTTTTTCTGAATGAATGAATGAAAGACCGAAGTCTATTTTAGAAAGTATGAATTTGTGTCATCTAGATCAGTGTGTGGACTTCAACTCACAGAATTCTCCACCCAGCTAGTTGAAGTCTAAACATCTCCAAGTTGCAAACGTTGAGAAAAATTTATCTACATTGTGTAGGTATGTATGGAAGTAGGAATCCATAGGTTGATAACAGTTGAGTGTTACATACCATTGAATGGTAATAAGGAAAGAATTAAGGATGAGAATTGGGTAAACTGCAATAGGTTGCACAATTTACCTGAGCCTGCTATTTGTTTTGGAAGCCTATGGTCTGAATGGTATGCTATTATCCCCAGTATGGCCATCTTTATTGTTATTTTAAACTGTTTATTTCACAGTTTCAATCCTTGCAAGCCTTTTGGAATCTTGTGCAAGTGGGCGGCTATAGAAGTTATAAATAAATACAATTGCAAATGTATGTGAAAAGGTTATTTTGTTGTAAGACAAGAACAAAAACGATTGCAAAAAAAATAATAAATGCTTTGACATTGCTGAAAAATAGTATGGTTGTAGGTGTAGATGGTGTGACTTGATGTGACTTGTTTTGGAGTGGCTGCCTGAGTATCTTGTCTGTGAATTTTTTGCTGTAGCCACGGATCAAATGGTCAACTGTTTCATTCTTTTCTCTACAAAGGAACCATTTGCTGTTGTTTGTCACATGCTGAATTTTTGCTTTCATGTAATTAGTTGGTAAAGCTTGTTCTTGAATTGCTGAAATAAAGCCTTTGGTTTCTTTCCTTAACTTTCCTGATCTTAACCAACTCCAGGTGGAGTTATTACTGTCTTTCTCTTCTATATTCTTTAATGTGTACATTGGGTTGTTCTTCTAATTTACAAACCGGTTTTCAATTGTTTCTATGCTCAGCCTTCATATGTGTTGTTTTCAAGAACTATCTCCGATGGACATAGTCTTTCAAGCCATGTTTTCCTTCCTCCCTAGTTCATTTCACCTATTGGAGTCCCTCGGCTCCCTTCTGCTCTTGGTAGATATAGCAAATCAGTATCATTTTTTGGGGTGTAAAGAGTGGTGCATTGTCACTAGTTTTCTTTTTTTTTCTGATTCAAGTTATCAAGTTCCATCTTGGCCCAGTCAACTATTCCTGTTGCATATTATATAATGGGTACTGGGATTGCTTTGATGATGTTCCCACCATTTTGTTTATGATTTCAAAATTTTCCAAACTTATTCGATATATTTGGTAGAAGTATTTTCTTTGAATTTGTTCTATAGTAAATTGGAAGCTTCCAAAACTCCCAAATATTTGTAGCCTTCTTGTAGCACAACTGCCTTTATCAAATCTTCACAGTTAAGCTGTATTCCATCGTTTTCAACAATTTTGCCTGCCTTTATGGCTATGGCTGCACACTTATTAATGCCAAACTTCATTGCAACATCTTTGCTGAATTCTTCACTGCTTTTCATCAGGGAATCCAATCGAACCTTTGTTTTCTAAATAATTTAAAATAATTCATATATAGAGAAAATATGAAAGATTTACTCTTTTTAAAACCAATTCATATCCACAGTTTGTTTTATTCAAAATTGTTATCAATGGGACCATTGAAAATATAAAGATTAAAGGTGATGAATCACCTTGAAAAATTCTACTTTTAATTTCAACTTCTTCTTCTTCTTCTTCTTCTTCTTCTTCTTCTTCTTCTTCTTCTTCTTCTTCTTCTTCTTCTTCTTCTTCTTCTTCTTCTTCTTCTCCTCCTCCTCCTCCTCCTCTTCCTCCTCCTCCTCCTCCTCCTCCTCCTCCTGATTTGTACAGCCACCTAACTTGGGAGACTCATATTAAAGTTCCTTAATTGTATATTATATGGTTTATACTGTTCCTGTATTACATAGTACATTCTATTATTTTCGAATGGGATGGCTTTTCACTACAAAATGGTTCCTCCTGAAATATAGCACTCCCACAATAGGCATCTGAGCCCTTCAGTCCTGTTCTTGAGCGTGCTGCTGCATTTTATATTGTATTCCTGAACATCTCAGTTAATAAATATCTATTGTATCTGTCATGCTTCAGCCTACAAATCTTAGCTCTCCAGATTTTCACTCTCTTATTATAGAATTGGCTGCCTTGGCAGTAGACCTCTGGATGTGATTTGGCTAGTTTAATTCTTTAATTGTAGACAAGATCCACCTATTGTAAATTATAATTCTGCTACAGTCGTACACACAGACAAGTGCACCTCTACCCTCCCCCTGAATTCCAAGGCTTAAATTTTAGATTTTCCCTTCTTGCCTTTCCAAGATAGAAGTAGTAGAAGGCATTGTATTGCTGAAAATGGCTCTGACTAATTGGGAACTGCTGATCCTTGCTGTGCCAGCATCAGTCTGTCTACCATCTTCCTTTTTTCCCACCCTAGGATTAAAAACTTCAAACTGTGCAATCATTCCTCCCAGGATAATTTTTTTTGGATTGTATCTGTTCTTTTCCCAGTTCTATAATATCCTTTTTTCATTGATCATTTGCATTGATCAGAAGAATACCCAATATTCCACACATGGGCACCTGAACACCTTCTAGACCATGTCTGGGCTTGAAAGCAAAGCAATGTCAATCTCGATGAGAATTGACTAAAGAATTCTGAGGCTGTAGGATGGACTCAGAAAGTAAAAGAAGAACAAACCTTTTATGTATTGGGGATTCAGGCATCACACGAAGGCACATTGTGAACAACAAGCTTCTTTATTGATCTTCTCCTTACAACCAGCAAAACAGCAAAAGGCATGCAGGCCTTTTATAGCGTCCTGAACCTGGATAACAACAACCAATAGGAATCTGGCTATTTCGCGCCTTGCGCATGCACACAAGGCTGGCGCCAGCTAGTCTGATCCCAGATAGCTTTTGGTTTGCCCGGGACTGTTTGCAACATTTCCTGCTGAATACTTCAGCAGGCTTAGGACACAACAAAACCAATTCCGGATATGAAAACTCTTGAGGATGCATCCATGCAACTATCGGGACTCCACAAACATTACTTTAATAGGGAATTGAGAATTTTTAATTTTGTATTCTTTTCTGCCATCTGACGACTGATCAAATATCAAGCACTGCTATAGCAGATTCCTTTTCCCCATGTAAACATATGAATAAAATCCACAGTCTATTTTACCAAAACAGAATCTCTCATATGGAGGGAGGCCTAACAGGAAATAAAATGTTGCAGACAATGCAATGAAGACTCGAGCAATAAGAGATCTTTGTAGCGGACCCTTGCTGGGATAGTTGCCAGCGATGTTCAATTAATGACCCTTGTAGAAACCAAGCTGGTGTGTGCAATTATTCTTTATGAAGAAAACAGGAGATAAAAGTTTATTAAGAGCTGTCTCATTTCTCAGAAAGCTAATAAAGTAACTTACCATCCTGCCCTGGATTTGTGTACAATTTACAGGCTTGCCAAATTTTGTTACCGATTGGGTTCACTCCATCCACACTGAAATAGGATAAACTAGATGTCACTACAGATCCCAGATTGAAATCAATTAACTAGCCAATCTAGTGTAATGTGATGGTAAAATGTACACCCTCCCCCACCTGTACATGTGAGTTGCATTTACTACCAAACTTATGAATTGCCTCCCTCCCTTAAAGTGCCCATATAATAAAACATTCACAACAAGCTGAACTGACTTTCAGTAGCAACAGGGAGGAAGAAGCATAATAACCCAGTAGCCCAGTAAGCCAAAGTGTGTATGTTCACTGGCCACATCTTAGAGATAGTATAGTTAGCATGCTAAGCTAGGAGGAAGGAATAAATAATAAGGTTACCCAGATGAATGTATCAAAAACATTCCAAAGTCCTTACCCTCCTCAGCAACCACCACCTAGATAAGTAAGGATTAACACCAGGCAAACAATCTAGCAGAAAACAGTACCCGAATCAAGGAGCAACCAAGGAAAAAACTACCACCCTTCACCAACACTGGCAGGGCAAGCTACTATATATAAACAGGGAACAAACCCAATACTCAGCAGTACTGATGATGTTACCTAGTAGAATAATAAAATGTCTGCAAGCAAACAACCAAACTCAGAGAGCATCAAGGACTCCACAGTCCAACCCTGAGCTACATATATTCTCTTCTATTGGAGCTTGATAACAGTATTTTCTAATCCCTTGTTCAAGTCATCTACAAATATGTAGAATTGTTCAACCAGCTCTGTATCTGAAATGAAGGAAAGCAGAACTTTCTGTGACAATACACCTTTGCTGAGAAGTCCCTGTGCAGTGGAAACCTAGAGGAGGTTCTTTGCTGCTAGGGAAGAGAGACTGCATATCTGCAACTTTAAAGAAGTGTTTAGGGCATGGTTAACTCACCCATGAAAAAGGAAGTACATTTGAGTTCATGGAAGCTGAATAGTTGTGGGCTATTACTACATTGAAGGATATGTATGAGGTAGTTTTTATTCCCTTAAAAGATGTCTATCTTTTCTCACCCTCCCCAATTTCCAATGAAATTTGTGTTATTTTATAGATTTGTAGAAAAAAGTATTGAATAAACGAGGAGTGGCACTAACAAATGGATTGTTTAAAGAACAGCTTTATTTTACCCAGCTTTGCTTCTTTGACAAGAGTCATAGTTACAGCAGCAATTCCACAGCATGAGTTCTCAAGAAACAACTTGAACTTTTCAGCTTGCCCCATCTTATTATTTCCAACCTTCAGATCAAACCAATCAGTGCTTTCATTCATTCATTTCATTCAGCTGAGTTGTTTCTGGCCTTGGTTTTTGACCTGAAGCTGAAATCAATGTGGACAAAGTTCCTATAGATTCCAATATCTCTGGACATAAAAAACAAAAGGGGGCATTTTTTGTTTTAAGCCTCAGTCCCATCCACAAGATCTTTTGTGTGATTTCTCAGAATGTTAGAAACCTCCAAAGTAAATGGAATTTGAGGTATGTATGACAAACAGACACCAGTGCCATTCTATTTGTGAGAATTTTCTATTTGGGATGGGGGGGAGAGGTCAAGACCGTGGAGCATAGGAAGAAATACATAGACACCCAATCCTATATTGAGTGTGATTGAGTGAATGATTGCACCTGGATATATTGATGAGTGGGGTGGATGGATGCTTTGGTCTGGGAGCAGGGGATGGGAAGGTATGGAAGGTGGGCGAAGGGAGGGTTATCAAGACTATGATGATTCAGAGGGCACAGGGAATGGCTGTGAAGGACAGGAGGAAGAGAGGCAACAATCAGACAAGTGGCCTTGAGTGCTTTCCAAGAAACTAATTTGAGAAAACTTTTCCAAGAAGACACTCCCTAAGTCAAACAAAGATAAAGTGAAGGAAGGGAAAAGTATATTCTGTCTTGCAAGATGTTGTGGTTCCAGTTAAAGTAGTTTTAGACCTATGTAGTATTGTTTTTTTCATCAGGTCTACCCTTATAAGATTGACAGAAGGGCAGTGGGAGGTATGGCAGGAGTCTGGGGGGGGGGGTCTGACCTCAAACAAGGTCCCTCTTATGCACATCAAACACTCCCTGCAAAGATAGGTCAGACTGCTTTTATAAAGTGCAAAGAGCAGAGTCAGGAATACAGATATTCTCAACTTATAACCATTTGTTTAGGGACCGTTTCAAGTTGCAACAGCACTGAAAAAAGTGACTTATGACCATTTTTACACTTATGACCGTTGCAGCATCCCCATGGTCATATGATGGTTGCAGTATCCCAGGATAATGTGTTCAACTTTTGCAAACTTCTGACAAGCAAAATCAATGGGGAAGCCAGATTTATTTAAAAACCATATTACTAATTTAACAACTGCAATGATTCATTTAACAACTGTTAAATGAACCATTGCAGTCCCACCTTATTCCTACCTTTGGCAAGATTAGAATGCAGTGTTGCAGGCTGACTCTGCCCACTGCCAGGGATTCGATCCTGATTGGCTCAAGGTTGACTCAGCCTTCTATCTTTCCAAGGTCGGTAAAATGAGGACACAGATTGTTGGGGGCAATATGCTGACTCTGTAAACCGCTTAGAGAGGGCTGTGAAGCACTGTGAAGTGGCATATACTGCTATTGTATTGCTATAGCTACCATGACAAGAAAGGTCACAAAATGGGGCAAAACTCCCTTAACAACTGCCTTACTTAGCAATGGACATTTTGGGCTCAATTGTGGTTGTTAGTCAAGGATTACCTGTGCCTCATACAGAGTAATGCAAGAGTAATGGTTACCTGCCTTCTCATATAAGAAGACTAGAGGACATCAGGGAATGGGCGTGCTTAGCCATCAACTGTCCTACTTGGGGAAGTGGAAAAAGGAATTAATCCCCTGAACAAGATCCAGTTCTAAACTATTGATAATGGATCAAAGAAGAATTGTACTGTTTCAGATCAAAAGGCCCATCTACTGACACAGTTGCCAACCAGATGCTTACAGGAAATATAGGGTATTGCACAGTAGTCTACAACAGATTGTGTGATACATGGCATGGAGTTATAAACCTCTCTGGCCCTGTGATACATCAACTCAGTATTCAGAAAGGAAATTTGGCCATTGGAGATCTGAGGAATGGGGGCATAATCCATGCTAAAACAGCAGCACATATATCTCACAGTGGCTTCAAAAACTGTAGGTGTTAGGAAAAAACCCAGAAAATTATGCTCAATTGCTCCATCAGTCCAGTGCTCCAGCCACAATAATGTTGCCATATTAAAATTTCAAATGTTCCTGTAGGCATATTTGGAGCTCCCCTAAGCTTCTTGTAGGTACTGTTTTAAAAGCACAAAAGAGGAAAGAGAAGGTACACAGGATAGCATCCCAGCTGCTCCTGGAAACAGGGAAAGTATTGAAGCCCTTTATGAAATAAGCAGTTCAAACCTACATAGAAACTATTTCTTACATATTGAAAGTTACAATGTTTTTTGCCTCAACAGGCATCACTGTACATTCATTTCCACCAAACAGCATTTGTCATTTTATTTCATTATGTTCATCAGAACTGAACCATTTGAGGTATTTTACAATCTTTTTTTTTAAGCCACTCTGTACTATTGGGTGTCATCAGTAACTTGGCTATTCCAAGGCACACATAATTCTAGTTCATTTATGAAGAAGACAAAAAGCATCAGTCTCACTTCAGACTTGATAACTATTAGCTCATCTTTCTGTCTTCTAGTAGATTATTCATGTCATCCTATCTCTAAATTTCCTTACTTAAGAGGTTACTAATTTATGTTTCAAGATGCCCACTCTGCCATTGAATTAGGAATCTTTTTATGCAACACTAAAGCACATAACAAAACACATGTGGGGGAGATATGGGCCTCAGACAGAAGGATATTTTTCTATTTGATCATCTTTATTAATGCGCACTAGCTCTCACAAAGAACTCTAAAAGATTAGTGCAGGGATAAATAACCTGGTTCTCACTGGCTCAAAAGTGTGTATGGAACATCCTGTGATGTTTGCTAAATCCCTTGCCCACCCTTTTATTCACAGAATTAAAAGGAGAAGCAGAAACTTTACAGACACAGTTACAGAGCAAACCATCAACATTTGAGTATCTGATATTCCCCAGTATCAGGAAGTCAGTTTGAAGTAATGTTTAAGGCACAGAGTTAGACTGCTGTGAGTTCTAGTCCCACCTTAGACATGAAAACTGGCTGGGTGACTTTGGGCTAGTTGTTCCTTCTCTCTCTCTCAGCCCAAACCACCTCACAAGAGGAAGAAGAAACATTGTGTGTGTGCCTTGAGTTATTTATAAAAGTAATAAAGGCACAATATTAAATCAATCAATCAATCTCACCCGTAGCATACATTGTTAAACAAAGAACCCTCCAGAGCTATCACTGCCATGCCTACAGGGGTTGGAAGAAGGCTGGGGAAACAAAACCAGCTGCAAACATTGTCTGCCTTGAGCTAGACTAATATTACTATTATAGTTATCAGTAAGTTTCCAGATTCCTAGACAAACACCCTTCCCTATCATCTGCTATGGGATCCATTTTTGTAAGGAGATGCATGAAAAAGGACCTTTTTCACGTAAAGCATTTTGAACTTCAGCATCTTCCCTTGATCCCTGTTATGTCCCGAGCCTTGCAAACGGCTCGGGCGTTTGCAGGCAGTCCCGGGCAGGTGCAAAGCTGCCCGGGACCAGACAGGCTGTCGCCAGCGCCGTGCGCATGCGCGGGTGCTGGCGCGGGAAAAGTAACCCATTTACCCGGGAGTTGCCTATATAAGAGGCTGCGAGGCGTTTGGGCGAGGCTGAAGCCATCTTCCTGTAAGCTGAACGCTGAATAAAAGAAACTGAGAACTCCAGCTGCTTCTCGTGTCTGTTTTCCGCCACGGACTCAACACTGGCGACGAGGATGGGATGCCTTGCACTACCTGGAAAGGAAGAAGTGTAAGCTTACCCAAGGAGTCCTGAGCGGCGGAAGAGGAACGGCGTCGACTCGGCAGCTGCCCGCCAATCCGGTGCGCATTCGGGGTAGGCTGGCTGATAGACCCGTCTCCTGAAGATCCGAAGATGGCGAAAATCGGAAGGCTTTCGGAATTCGACGTCTCACATCCAGAGCGGTGGGAGTCCTACGTATCCAGAATGGAGAACTACTTCAAGGCAAACCAAGTGAGGGAAGATAGCTTGAAGGCTGCCACCCTGCTTTGCGTTTGCGGCCAAGACGCCTTCGAAATCGCAGAAAACCTTGCAGCACCTGTCCCAGTAGAGTCTGTAAGCTACGCAGACCTGAAGAAGCTGCTGAAGGAGCACTTCCACCCCAAGGTGTCCGTTATCTCATGGCGCCACACTTCGAACAGAGGGATCAACGGTCCGGTGAGTCAGCCAAGGAATACATCGCCGCGTTACGGAAGGCCGCCAAGCCCTGCGAGTTCAAGGACCTCGAGGAACGACTGAGGGACCGATTCGTGTGCGGGTTAAGGCATCGAGAGTTACAACAGAGACTTTTCGCTAAGGAAGAATTATCCTTCCAAGACGCCTTAAGGGAAGTCACCGCAGAAGAAGCAGCAGGCGGCGCCGTCAAGAACATGCGGCCGATCAGAAGCAGTGCAGAGGGTGCGTCCGTGCACCAGGAAGACGTCCGACGAAACTCCGAGGAGGATCCGGACGAAGAAGTCGACCGTCTACACCCCGCGAAGGAAGAGAACCAGAAGGGAAGCTCTTCGGCTCCGCTCAAGTGCATCGGCTGTGGAGGTCGCCACAGGAGAACCGACTGCAAGTTCCGCTCCGCTACCTGCCGGGCATGCGGCAAACAAGGGCACATTGCAGCTGTGTGTCTGGCCGACGAAAGGCACAACCCCAAGAAGAACGCCTGAAGGGTACCAGACTCCCCAGCCAGAATAGGGTAGGTTTTTGCGCTTCGCGAAGAAGCATCTGTAGGACAGGCACACACAAGCCCATGAAGAAAAAGCTGTCACTCAACGTGAAGCTACAAGGGGTTCCATTATCTATGGAACTAGACACAGGGTCTGCCCTTTCCATCATTTCATTGCATACATTCAGGAAGATTTGTTCCAGTAGTGGGACTAAGGCCAAGTTAAGGCCTTCTGATATTGTATTAACAGTTTTTCAGAACTCAAGAGTGTGTGTTAAGGGGGAGGCCACCCTTAACGTGCAATACAAGAGTTTTGAAGGTCCACTAGACTTATTAGTAGTAGGGGGTGAACGAACGAGTCTCATAGGACTCGATTGGTTTGAGGCCCTGGGGATACACGTCACAGGACTCAACAGCTTACAAACACTCGACCTACAGGAAGTCTGCAAAGAATTTGCAGATGTTTTCAGCCCCCAGCTGGGCACATTCAAAGGACCCCCTGTGTCCTTAAAGCTAGACCCCACTGTCACTCCCATTAGAATTAAAGCAAGAAGGGTCCCTTTTGCTTTAAAGAGTAAAATTGACACTGAGTTAGACAAACTGATTCAACAGGGAATCCTAGAACCTGTTGATTCCAGTCCTTGGGAGACCCCCATTGTCAGCCTCTAAAGGCAAATGGGGACATTCGCATTTGTGCTGACTACAAATGCACTCTGAATAAGGCATTGCAGCAACATGCCTATCCTGTTCCTGTGGTCAGTCATATTCTGGCCTCCTTCAAGGGGGGGCGTGTTTTTGCAAAGCTTGACCTAGCTCAAGCATATCAACAGCTGCCTGTTGATGATGATGCTGCCATAGCTCAGACCATTGTGACCCACAGGGGAGCCTTTAAGGGAAAAAGGCTACAGTTTGGAGTGAATGTCGCTCCTGGGATTTTCCAAAGCGTAATGGAAAACACACTACGAGGTATACCAGTGGTCTGCCCCTACTTTGACGATGTCTTGATTGCAGGAGACTCCACACACATTCTAGCTGAAAGGCTTAGGGCTGTCCTGTTAAGATTCAGGAAATCAGGCCTCAAGCTCAGAAAAGACAAATGCAAGATCGGGGTGCCTTCTACTGAATTTCTGGGATTCAAAATTGATGCTGCTGGGATTCATCCTGCTGAATCCAAACTAACTGCTATTTTAGAAGCCACCCAGGCCAAAGTCTAAGGCCGAACTTCAGGCCTTCTTAGGCCTCCTGTTTCTACAATTCTTTTCTTCCACATAAAGCTAGTGTAGCTGAGCCTCTTCACAGGCTACTAGACAAACAAGCTGTGTGGCTGTGGTCACAAGCACATGAGGCTTGCTTTAAAGAAGTCAAGGCCTTGCTCACTTCTAACAGTGTTCTTGCACATTTCAACGAGTCTCTTCCTGTGTGCATCGCTTGTGATGCATCCCCCTACGGGGTTGGAGCTGTCCTGAGTCACCTCAGGTCTGATGGAACTCAGGTTCCTATTGCATACTACTCCAGAACACTGTCTTCTGCCGAGCGCAACTACGCTCAGATAGACAGGGAGGCTCTGGCTGTTGTTGCGGAATTAAAAAATTCCACGATTTTCTATATGGCAGGCATTTCACGGTCTTCCTGACCATAAGCCTCTGCTGGGACTGTTTAACCACACGTAAGCAGACTCCCCACCATCATTTCCCCTAGAATGCTTAGGTGGTCTATTTTTTTGTCTGCATATGATTTTTCATTACTCCACAAGCCTGGGAAAGAAATGGGCCATGCTGATGGCCTCAGTAGGTTGCCTCTGCCAGTAGTAGAAGCTGACCCCGCGCCAGCTGTCAACATTCTATCAATCCAAGCCTTGCCCGAGCTCCCTCTTAGTGCCAGGGATGTTACCGCTGAAACGGGTACAGATCACACACTTTCACGTGTCCGCTCCTGGGTCCTGTCCGGGTGGCCTGAGCACTGCCCTAGTCCTGAGTTTCAGAGTTTCTGGTCCAAAAGAAACGAACTGTCCCTTTCTCAGGGTTGTCTGCTTTGGGGAAACAGAGTTGTCATTCCCACCTCAATGAGGACTAGGGTCTTAGAATCCCTCCACGAGGGTCATCCTGGCATTGTTCGTATGAAGGCTCTTGCACGAAGCCACTTGTGGGGCCTGGTTTAGATAAAGGTATTGAGGCTAAGGTACACGCATGCCACCTGTGCCAACGATCTCGCCCAGAGATGCCCCAAGCTCCTGTGCATAGATGGGAGGAAACACAGTCCCCATGGTCTAGGGGCACATTGACTACGCTGGGCCCTTCAGGGCCAGTTCTTCTTGGTCCTTGTTGACAGCCATTCAAAATGGCTTGAGGTTGTGCCTGTCTCATCCACCACCACTGCAAAGACTATTCAGGTACTGAGGGGGATTTTTGCTGCACACGGGCTGCCAGATGTCATTGTGTCCGACAACGGCCCTCAATTCACCTCCTCCGAATTCCAAGCTTTCTTACAGGCAAACCTGATTCGTCATGCCACGTCTGCGCCTTTTCACCCGTCCACCAACGGTATGGCTGAACGCATGGTGCGCATCGCAAAGGACGCCTTGAAGAGACTCACCTACGGGGACTGGCATCACAGGTTGGCTGACTTTCTCCTTTCTTATCGCACCACACCGTCCACTTCTACAGGGAGAAGTCCAGCTGAACTTCGTTGGGGGCGCCAACTTACTACTAGACTTGACCGGTTGCATCCGGACAGACTGCCTTCATCTACCTCACATCCTAGGGCACCTAGACAACTACTTGTGGGTGCCCCGGTTTGGGCTCGCAATTACGGGCCTGGTCATACATGGGTCCCCGCTTCTGTTTCCAGGGTCACAGGTCCTCTCTCCTACGAGGTAGCCCTGGACAACGGTCGTGTCCTGCGTCGGCACATCGACCAACTCCGCTCTAGGCGGGACTTTTCTGATGAGACTCCTGGGTCTTTTCCAGGGGGGGAGGGGGACCCTTTGGAGCAAAGGGAAGGGCAAGAGCTACTGCCCATCTCCACTGAGGGAGCCACAAACGGCCCATCCCAAGATTCCGCAATTGCTCCGAAAAGGAAGTCATGGAGCTTACCCACACAACAGGCACTCACGCCTACTCCAGCCAGGGAGTCACCCCGGGGGCATACTCACTTTCCACACACATCACACAGCACTCCAGTAACGGAGGATACCCGGGGGCATCCCAACAAATCATTCCCCGCAAGAGAGCTGGCACAAAATTCCCAAGGTTGGCCTGACCTTACCCCAAATCTTACAAGGGGTCAAACATACACAGAGTTAGTCGAGGAGCCAAGTCCCGACTACAACACCCCTAGCACAAATCAGGGAACACCTGAGTTTTGGGAAAGTACAGAAACCCACACGAGCCCGAGCACAGAATGGGGTTCAGGGAATGGACAGCCTCCTGACAGGTCTTGGACTGACCTAGGAGGTTCTACAGAGACGCCCAGCAGTGGCTATCACTTCAAGGGGCCTGAGGGTCTACAGCTAGGTAGGACAACCAGGTCACAAAGCAACAGAAGCCCTGGCCTGACGAGCCCGGTGGGCAAGCAAGCAGGCCAGGCATCGGGGCACAGTCCTTGGAAGACACCAGGGCACAATAGAGAGAACAGGCTCACGCCTCCCTCCAGTCAGGGGACTTATGCCAGTAACCCAGAGCTAAGAAGGTCACAGAGAGCAAAGAAATCTCCTAAGTACCTAGAAGATTACATAACATTGCTGGCAAGGCAAAAGCCAGTAAACAGTGGGAGCACTGGGGAGCAAATTGTCGTATAAAATAAATGTTGTATGTTGGTAGTAGTTTTAGCCCGGGGGAAAGGGGTGTTATGTCCCGAGCCTTGCAAACGGCTCGGGCGTTTGCAGGCAGTCCCGGGCAGGTGCAAAGCTGCCCGGGACCAGACAGGCTGTCGCCAGCGCCGTGCGCATGCGCGGGTGCTGGCGCGGGAAAAGTAACCCATTTACCCGGGAGTTGCCTATATAAGAGGCTGCGAGGCGTTTGGGCGAGGCTGAAGCCATCTTCCTGTAAGCTGAACACTGAATAAAAGAAACTGAGAACTCCAGCTGCTTCTCGTGTCTGTGTCCCGCCACGGACTCAACAATCCCCATTCAGTTTTTCAGCCTATCGGTTACTGTTTAGGTTTAGGGGACATAAAGGATCTAATTATTTATATTTGAGGAAGTTAAATCCCCACAGCTCTTTCTTTTTGTCAACCCTAATGATTAGTCAACAAAGCACATTTTAAGTGCTATTAAAGGTTCAGCCAATAAAAGAGTGGAGGCTTGAGGTGTCTTTTGTCCTGTTGGCAGATAAACATGAGAACAGTCCTACTGGAGCTGCCCAAGACCCATCTTAGTCCAGTTATTCTCTTTCCCACACTGGCCAACCAAATGCTTCTGGCAAACTCACAAGGAAGATATGAAGGCATATCTTTCTGTTACTATTGTTCCTGTGACTGGCATCTGAAGGCATGCTCTCTTGAACTCTAAGTACTTCAATATGGATTCCTTCCTCATCCAATAACCTTTGGACAAGGTGTCCTTCCTAAGGGTCTCCAAATCTTTTTTAAAGAATCAAATAAGTGGTCATCATCACATCATGTGGCAATGAATTCCATAGGTTAATTATGCACTGTGTGAAGAAGCATTTTCTTGTTTTTTAAACATGTCTTTCCAAACACCTTCGCTGGATGACCTTTGAACTTTGCGATTTTAATAGAGGAACCTCAATTTCCTATTTTATGAAGGGCAGTTTTAATTAATATTAAGAACAAAAAAGACATGCAGCCAAGATCAAAAGACTTCTTGAAACCCTGAGTATTATCATTTAGTTCCAACTTATTTTTGGATACTTAAAACCCCAAAGAGAATCAAAGGCTTGTAGAAATATTCAGTAATCTTTTTTAGCGAGATCTTTGAACAAAGCTGTCTATAGCTTGGAGATTATAGAAGAGATAGGAAAGATTTTATATAGCACCTTTCACTGATGTTACATTAATTACAACATTAACACATTTTCATTTCATATTCATGTCTTACACACTAAACACTACTAACATAGCCTTGAGTAAGGTTTCAGGAGCTGAAGCAAGGTATAAGACTTTATTTATTAAAGCACATTAAAGCAAATAAAGAGATTGTCCTGAAATCTAAAGAAAGAAGTAAAACTACCTAGAAAAAAAATGATTCACACCCAGGTGCTCTGACAAAAAGGACCCTTTCTATGGTTGAAGTTCAGACTCCAACAGACTTGAGTGTTTTGCTGGTCTCTCTACTGTGTGGCCAAGAGTTCACTTACTGTACTACATTTAGTATCATTAAACTGAACAGACTGCATCATGGAAAAAAGCAACCTGATTGCCATTAAAATAAGCCAAGATTGATTTGTGTTTATATTTTTGCTTCCTTCCTGATCTTTCTTTTGCTTTTATACTTTGACTTTTAGATTGTAAGAATGTATATTTCAAATTGATTATTGATTCAAACTACTCTGAAGGCTTTTTTTTTTGGTTGAAGAATGGAATGAAAATGTTAATATTTATCTATGAATTACATTAAGTATTTTTGTGTATCTATGAATTTGGAAATAATTATGATTGCTAATACAAAAGCACTATATACTGTATCATTCTAATGGGAAATAAGGTGACCCATAGACATGTTCTGCTTCTTTTCCAGGTTCTGCTTCTTATTGAAGGACACGTTTTGAAACATCTTTTTTCTCCCTTCTGATGGTTCTTAACTTGAACCAGATGTGGAGCTTACACCTTTCCAAAAGAAGTCATGGATTGTTTTGAATAGTTAATAACCTACTAGAGACAGTTGTATTTTGGAAGACAGTTAAATGCTTTTATTGGGTATATGAGATAGGAAAGGACAGTTGGAGAGGAAAGATTACAGCAGTTGTCTCTTCCTACAAGTGTGTGAAGCAGTTGATGTGATAAAGGGTACCATTGTCTGAAAGAAAAACAATAGGTATAAAAGGAAACTAAGGATATATTTTATTTCCTTTCAGACTAGTCTGCATGATATTTCTGAACAAGAATAAGAACAAAACTACAGTGAGAACAAATGTTTGAAAAAAACATTTTTTGACCAAATGATGTTTCACAGGCATTAGAAAGGACAAATGAAGTTACCCTCTTCTGTTGCTATTTTTGCTAATTCCTCATCTGCCCACCTGCATGTACCACGTTTGCTGTTCTGTCTACAAACACTACTCCTGATTGGCTGATTGTAACATGAAATATATAACCACGTAGTCTTTTTTTTTTTAAAAAAAAATCAAATCTGTTTTGCAGGAAATGGTGGTTTACTCATGCTCATGTGTCACATAAGTGCATGTTAAAATCAAGATACCTGGGCATATATATGTGAACACCTACTATTTACTAAATCTCTGTTTGACCTTATTTTCTTCAAAGATATTCATTCCAGCTTATAGTTTTGTAAATATGTATTTATTAAACAAAACCAGTCACACAGCTTAAAGTTGTCAAGGTTACCAAACACTGTTTTAAAGGACTGGAGAATTAATAATTTAAGAACCTAAGAAAAGGGTGCTACTTCAGACTCAAATGCATCCAGTCAGGCAGACAGATTTCAGTAGTGATCAATTAGATAGTTCTGGGAAATCTCCAAAGAGGGAGCAAAAGTAACAAGCTTCTACTGCTTGCTCCTTTCACCTATATTTGTTTGTTCAATCAATCAATCAATTAAATTTATACAGCTGCCCATCTCACACAAAGCAACTCTGGGTGGCCTATAATTGCATTATTCAAAAGTTCAAAGATACTTTTTCTTGAATGACAACTAACGGTCACCTATGAATCGATGCCCCATCTTCTGGCAGGGAGCATCATAATTACAGATTTTTATAAAGGAGAAACTTCATTTTCTGAATAGAAGTTCCCTCCTATCAATTTCACTGGATGATCCATTCTTTATTCCCAATGCAGTTTAAGAAAAGCAGATGTGGTGCCATAATGGTTGCATTAGACCACATGACTGACTGGTCAAATATTTTTTCAGGCAATTGACTAATTCCTGAACATTTTGGAGGACGCAATTTGTTCTATGGCCTAAAAGGTTAAGTAGTATTAGGTTAGAAATCAGGAGACTCTGAGTTCTAGTCCTGCCGCCTTAGACATGAAAATTGATTGGGTGACTTTGGGCCAGTCACTCTCTCTCTCAATGCACCTCACCTCACAGGGTTGTTGTTGTGAGGAAAACAGGAAGAGGAAAGAATATTATGTCTGCTGCCTTGACATTTATGAAGTAAGTAAGTAAGTAAGTAAACAAATAAATACTCTCCTTCCCTACATGATGCTGAATTACATATAGGCAGAGCAGGTTATTTGATAACCCTGGAAGGAAAGGAGTGGGAAATAAAAACCAGGCTGCAAAGTGTAAAGGAAAATAATATCCGGGTAAAATAAAGAAAGCTGTTTATCTTAGAAAATGCTAGTATCAATAGAAAGGGAGGGCTTGGCGGTAGAGGTGTCCAGTTCAGGCTAAGTAAGATCACCCCATGTTATTATCTGGTCCTTCATTCCTGCAATAAAATTTATAGTATAATTTGCACTGCTCTTTAAAATCCCACGTATCATTTCCAGAGAGTAGAATACACCGTGACCTTGTGGGTCTGGGCACAGACAATACACACAGGTGCAGATGTTAGTCAGAAAGGGACCACTTTTGGAACCTTTCAGCCTTTTACAAAGGAGGCAGTTACGGTACTTCCTTTGTCCTTTTCCTCCAGAGGAAAGAGAATCCATGGCAAAATTGTGTTTAATGAAGAGAAGGAGGAGGGGGGACATGATAGCAGGGTTCCAATATCTAAGGGGCTGCCACAAAGAAGAGGGGGTCAAGCTATTCTCCAAAGTACCTGAAGGCAGGACAGGAAGCAATGGATGGAAACTAATCAACCAAGCTAGAACTAAGGAGAAATTTTCTTACAGTTAGAACAATTAATCAGTGGAATGACTTGCCTCCAGAAGTTGTGAATGCTCCAACACTGGAGGTTTTTAAGATGAGATTGGACAACCATTCCTCTGGAATGGTATAGGGTTTCCTGCCTGAGCAGAGGGGTTGGACTAGAAGACCTCCAAGCTCCCTTCCAACTCTGTTATTCTGTTATTCTCTGTGTGTCAGCAGCCTTTATCTTCTGTCCCTCCTGGTGTGGCTGCAGCAACTTTCACTTGCATAGAGTGTCACAAGGAATACCATGGCTCAGATTGTTCATAAATATTTCACTTTCTCAATATTTCACACATTTTTACCCCTTTCCCCACTTCTCTTCCTTTCTTTCATTAGATTTTGATACAACTAGCTCCAGAGAGACTCTTTAACACTTGTCCCTTCCTGGCACTTCCCAAATGCGCTGGACTGAAACTCCCATCAAGTATTACTGTATTATTAGCCATGTTGGCTGAGCATGAGAGCTGTGATCCAATATATCTGAGTGAGGAGAAAGGAGGAATGTGCTTGTCTGAAAATGGTACAGGCTCTCCTGCTTGAGCAGAGGGCTGGACTAGAAGACCTCCAAGGTCCCTTTCAGCTTTCCTCTGACTGAATCTTGGTGTTGAAAAGGCCCTGAAATCCCAATGCATTTGTTAGGGAACAGAAAGATCCCCATCACCCTTACCCGGTCGGGAGTGGTGGGGATTGTATTCCGAAGTCTCCGGTGGGCTCCCCGTCGGATCCAACTCTTCTTTCGACGAGACGGAGGGTGAGTCCTGCTCGCGCCCCTTCCTCGATTTCGTCCGCTCCCAGCCGACTTAAGTTTGGCCGCTCGTGGCGTGGAACTGGACGGGAAAGAGCCGCACGAAAACTTCGCGGAGGCGGGAGGGGGCGGAGGAGGAGGAGGCTGGCTCTGGGGAAGCCACACGGGGGGCGGCGGCGGCGGCCTCGGCGATCATGCAGAGGAGCCGCTCTGTGCACCAAGCTGTGGAGAAGGTGCGCCGAGGAGCCGCCGTGCAACGGCCGCCAAGAAACACAGCAGACTGGCCCACGCTGCAACCGCTGCAGGAGATCCAGCCGAGTCCAGCTTTTGCCCAACGCTCCGCGGCCGACTCCACTTCCTCCTCCTCCGTTGCCTCCTCGGCCGCTACCCCCTGACGAGCCCGGACGGGCGGTCCGAGCCCCTCTGCATGGATGTCAAGGCGGCGCCCAACGGGGTAGCCACCATCGAGGATCGAATCCTTCGGATCACCGGCTACTATGGCTACTACCCCGGGTACTCCAGCCAGAAAAGTAAGGAGAAAGCTGCGCGGCCGCGGACTGCGCCGCTGGGCAATTCGCGCGTGGCTGTTGCGCTGCGCTGGGTTGCGGGGTGGCTCGCTGGCTGAGGTAGCACCCCTCCCCCTCCCGCCCGCCCGCCAGCCTCCTCGAGCGGGAGGGTACAGTTTCATCAAGGGGTCTTGCAGGAAACCTGCGCAGAACTGAGCCGCTGGTTTTGGGAGCAGGGAAACGTCCTCGCTTCCTTTTTAACCCCCTCGTTCCCTGCGCGACTTTGCTGTCGCTCCTCCCGAGATGGTTTTTTTTTGTTTTTTAAAAAAACCAGGCAGCGAGCAGGGCAGGGTGGGGGTGGGGATGCCGGAGAAGGTGCGCTGGATTCTAGGGGGTCGAAGGGAGCGGACGACGGAGAGAGGAAGAGGTGCTGCGCCCCCTTTCCACGCTCTGCATCTGGGCTGGGAATGTCCACTTGCAACAAGCTGTTTCCTGATTTGCCGCGGAGGGCGGTCGCTTCTCCTCCCACCTCGTGCGAAAATGGTGGGCTCTGGCGGGAAGAGGGTGGGGGGAAGTCTTCGTGCTTGCTTGCGTAGGGGCGCGCGCGTTTGAAGGAGCAAACGGGGCGCCCCGCGAAAGGAGCCGCGCTGTTTGCGCATCTGTACCGCGAAAGTGCGGGTTGCAGCTGCACGTGCGAGCGAGCGAGCGAGCCGGGATCGCGCGCACGCTGGAGGATTACTGCATCGATGCTTGGCATGCCTGTGAAAGGGATGGGTGAGATCGCCAGCGGCGTAAAGAGGCAGTAATAAATGTCCTGCGGTGTTCGTTGCATGTGGGAATCAGGGTACGGTTCGTTGCGGTTCAAAGACGACCAAGCAGAAAAGGTGTCACAAGAGAGATTTAAAACTGTGAGGCATGGAGGGCATGACTAGAGGGAGATTTTTCATATGATTAAAACTTGTTTAAAAGGGATTGTAGAGAGATGCCAAGTAATGGTTGCAGGAAGGAGAGCGGTGTGGCTAGAGGAAATGCATTCCTTGTTGGATAACCGGTGTCTCGTTTTAAGTTTCTGAAATAAACTTAATAGTATGTTTCCCATGTTCAGGTGAAGTGATTCATAAAAGGAGAAAGGAGGGGGACAAGGTCCATTGGCCCCCTTGTTTGGAAAAGCTTCTGGAGTTTCAAATAGAAAATGAAGTTGTCCCCACAAAGTATGCAAGCATGAGCACATGGAGTGATGGCCACTCTGTTTTATGACTTGAAGGAAGACTGATTCACAGATGCTGAGAGCAGTTTATTTCTGACCATTTGCTGTGGCTGCTAAATGGAACAAATCATGTGCAGAGGCAACAGAGCCTTGGTCCTCCTTTCCCACTACCAGTGCCAAGCCTTTCCTTGGATAGTGGCCAAAGTATTCCTCTTATATGGCTCCTTAAGTTTGCGGCAATGCAGCCTTCCTATGCATATTTCACATATTTCCAGGTGGCCTATTTGATTTAAGCATTTATATTACCCTTTTTAGAAAGGTTAGAGCAGAGAACAATCACCTGTCAAGTGTAAGAAGAATGTTACTTCATGGTGACAAGTACACATCAAAAGTTACTACATTGGCTTCCACAGCTGTGCTTCCTTCAGAGAAGCCCTGGTCATCGTGACTGGGGATTTGCACACCTGAAATAAAGTAGGCTTGGAAGGCATTGAATTGGTATCATATTTATACATATATTTTTAAAAGTATAGCAGCAACTTGGTCTAGGAATATGGAGAATTGGTTTCTTCAATCATGATTCTTTCATGGTCATATTCTTTAAGTCCTTGACAGTTTTTCACCCCACCACATGTATATTCTCCAGACAGATGCTGGAGAACATCTGGCTGTGATAAAGATAACTTCTTCCACACTTTATAGGGGGCACTGAGAATGAACTGATCCAGCTTCTAGGTCAACAAAGTCATGGGTGGTTCAGGAGCCCTTTTGACATTTTAGAAACTTCCTTTGAATTGGGATCCATAAGGGGCAAGGTAGTGCTCCCCCCACAATTCTGGGATATTTGGGACATTCCTACTTAGTGAGACCCCATGCATTCCCAATGGGCAACTTCTCTATTATGTATTTTCATATGTTCTTTTCATAATGAATCCTCTTATTTGGAAGATACAGAGCGTTTACTTCTGTAGCCCAGAGCCAGTTCTGTGGACTCAATGCCTTCATATCTTTCCTATAACAGATCAGTTTTCCTGAAAGTGGCTGGATTGAGCTGAACATCTTCTGCCTGCAGAGCATGTACTCTGCCATTGAGTGATGATCCCTTCCCACTAGGGCAGTGGTAGAGGGGCGTCTATTGCATTGCCTGACTTCATACTCACAACATCATCTCTTCTGGCTCTGCAAAATGAAGACATGAAGCAAGAGAGAAAATCCTCTAAGATTTGCAGGGGTGTCTTGAGGATAGATTTTGACGCAAAAGCCCAAACTCTGGTATAATAGAAAACATTTTGAAGGAAGTGAATACATATTACTAACTAAAAGTCTGCATTCTGTGTGATATACAGAATTTAAATAGCTTAGCAGTAGTATTGGGGTCTTTGTTTTGTGGCAGGCTATGGTTTTCTTATTGCATTGACCAAGATGAATTACATACCATTCAGGATTCAGGCTCAGGTTCAAGTTCAAGTTCAGGCATGAGCATCTTGGAGGTAAAAGGAAGTGATCAGAGTACTGGGAAGAGGAGTTTGGAAAATCAGGGCAGTCATTGCAAAATAAGAGTAGATAATCTGATGCTCTTGGTAGTTGCCGGGTTCCTGTTCCCCCAGACCTCATTATTATTGTTGTTATTATTTAGAGCAGTGGTTCTCAACCTTTTTAATGCTGCGACCCCCAACTGGTCGTAAGTTGAGGACTACTCAATCGGTCGTAAGTCGGGGACTACTCAACTGGTGCAGCACCGTTTGCAGAATGGGACTTTTGGCGGGCTCAGCAGGGCAGAGAGAGCCTGGACAATTCCTATTGGCTTTTGAAAGCCAATAGAATTAGACTCTATTCAAGAGAGTCTATTCTATTGTCTTTCAAAAGCCAATAGAATAAAAGGGAGTAGCACAGCTAAGGAAAAGGGGGGAAAAATGGCGGACTGCGTTGTTTGGCGACCCCCGTGAAATGGTCATTCGACCCCACATGGGGTCCCGACCCACAGGTTGAGAACCACTGATTTATATTGTTTTGAATTTGTCATCTTGCAAAGCAAAGTGTCAGATTTTAGCATCACCTTTATTCTTAAGAATGCCTCTGGACTTCATCTTAAGGCATCTATTAAAAAGAAGGTAGGGAACTGCAATCTGTTAATTAATACTAGTAGCTATCCAGGGGGAAAACTCCTCCAAAATTATTCTGGAATGGTAGCAATAGCACTTAGACTTATAAACCACCTCACAGTGTTTTACAGCCCTCTCTAAGCAATTTACAGCATATTGCCCCCAACAATCTGGGTCCTCATTTTACCGACCTCGGAAGGATGGAAGGCTGAGTCAAGCTTGAGCTGGTAAGACTCGAACTGGCAAACTGCTGGCAGCTGGCAGAGAGCATCACAGTGGTAGATTCAAGGACTTGTGAGGCAGAATATTACTTCTTTGCTTTCTGAGTGATGGATTCTTTCTAATTTAGTTATGCACAATAGAGCAACCTTTTAGTGAACAGATAACTCTATTGTGGTAGTCATAGGGATGCCTGCCCCACAGCACCTCTTATGTGTGGTACCTCATAGTTCTACTCTTTCTCACGCCTTACCTAGAAATCTGTATTACTCTACAGATATTTATTTATTTATTTATTCATACATACATACATACATACATACATATCCAACACACTTTCCTCCTCCTATTTTCCCCACAACAACACTGGGAGGTAGGTTGGAGCTAAGAGAGAGCGACTGCCCTGAGGTCAACTAAGGCAGGACTTGAACTCGCAATCTCCCGGTTCCTAGCCTAGTGCCTTAACCACTAGATCAGAGGTGTCAAACTCGCAACGTCACGTGATGTGTCACGACGTATCTTGACTTTTTTTGCCATTGCTGGCAATGGGGTAGGCGTGGTTTCGCTATCATGCATCCGGCTCGCGGGCCGGCAGTTTGACACCCCTGCATAGACCAAGCTGACTCTCAGTTGGGATGAGATTATTTGATGGTATGAAGTGAAGTATTGTAGGGAATAAGGAAGATGACTTTGATGGAAATAATGCAAAACCCACTAGGGCCTAGGCCAGTGGTGGCGAACCTATGGCACAAGTGCCAGAGGTGGCACTCGGAGCCCTCTCTGTGGGCACGTGTGCCGTTGCCCCAGCCCCACCTCCCCCTGTGGCCCCCTCCTCACCAGCAGCCTCCCTGGAGGAGAATCGCCCCCGGATGCGGCCCACATGGAGCAACACAGCCAAGGACATAGCCGGGCAGCAGGAACACGACTCCACCCTCGCACCCCATAGCGTGCAGATGATGCTGTGGGGTGTGGTGCTGCAGGGCTGCCTGGGTGATCTGCGGGCCATGAAGGCAGTGCATGTCCCTGCAGGTGGGCGGGGCAGGGGGTGGGTGGGGGCGGAGCAGGCAGGGTGGGAGACGGATTGGGGGCATGGGGACGGGTTTTGGGCACTCGGACTCTAAAAGGTTTGCCATCACTGGCCTAAGCAAAAAAGGCTGGACATCTTGGGTATCTTCTTGAGTGATGTCTGCATTTTGAAGAATAGGTGGTAGCCATAACTTGCTTTTGGATAACTGCATGTTGTGTACCAGTTGTGTTCCTTCCTGGATCAGGAGGCATGTGCACGGTTTATTCATACTTCGGTCACCTTCTGAGTAGATTATTTCAATGTGCTCTACATAGGGCTGTCCTCGAAGAATATCTACAACTTTCAATTGCTCCAGAATGCTATGGTAGAGGCAATTATGGATGTGTCTCACTATGCCTGCATTACACCTTTGCGAACTCCATTTGCTCGCTGATGGCAGAAAACAGTTATTAAAGGAAATGAAGATTTAATTTAGACAAGCCATGTCTGTAAGTTTTCTGCTAAATATAGGCAAGGAGTGCAGTTAAGCTATCCCGTGTTGGATCTCTGATATATTGCCTGGTCTCCACTGGGAAGCCTGAAACAAGTAGCTGTCTTTATGATGGTAAATGCCAGGGATAAAAATGTTGACCTTGCAGCTCAGCACTCCTCGGGTAGATGGCTTGACAGCCCCCTGCAGCCTACGCAGGGCTCTTTCAGGTCACAAAAGGCCTTCATTTTTGAAGCGGCTTCAGAGAAGGGTCTTTTGAAGCCTCTGAAGAGAACATCTAATTCCCGCATGGCCTCTGCAGCCTCTGAAAATGATGTGAGATGTGCTTTTGAGAATAGTTGTTGTCAGGTGCTCTACATAGGGCATGTTGTGGCATGTCACTTTTGACAGATGGGTTGTAGGTTTGCCATGTAGGCAATACCGAACTAAACAGTCCAGATAAAATATCTATTCTGCATAGAACGTTTAGCCTAAGGCCTATAGCAGGGGTCTCCAACCTTGGCAACTTTAAGACTTGTGGACTTCAACTCCCAGAGTTCCTCAGCCAGCTTTGCAAAGGAATTCTGGGAGTTGAAGTCCACAAGTCTTAAAGTTGCCAAGGTTGGAGACCTCTGGCCTATAGGGTTCAGTTTTCTATCCTGGGTTTAGATTAGTGTTAGACCATTCATTAGCAACTGAATGACTGGGGCTTTTGTATAGTGTCTCTCTGTGTGTGTGTGTGTGCACGCGCCTTCTAAAGAACTATGAGCCAGAAGGCAAGCAAATGGTTTTGTTGAAATAGAATATTTCTGCATTGGAAACTTTCAATTAAGACTGGCGCCCAGTGGCAATTGGAGCAGGCTGGTCTATTGAGGGCAGCAGCACTTTATCTGACTGGGGAACATCAGATGACCTGCTGGTTGCTTTTTTTGCATGTATTTTTAAAGACAGAAACAGCATGTGTCTAATGAAAAGCGATTCCTTTTTATATGTGGTTGGGAAATGACCCAATACAGTTTTGATTGTTTCAGCATGATTTTCTATTTGGTGCAGACTGTGATAGCCATGGACATTAACCTTAAACAGATGCTGATTTAAGTCACTTCCAGGGCAAAAAGGAGAACTTAATTTGATCAGATGGGGGGGAGGGAGATAAAGAGGGGAAAATTGTAAAAGATTGGGCCTCTTCCCCCCCCCCAACATGTATTTAAACTCTAGAAAGAAAAGAAAGGAAATAATTCTCTATCATGATTTTAGCCATTGTCTATTCCAGGGCTTTTCAACCTTTTCACCCATTGTACCACTTTTAGGATATGGCAATATCCGAGTACCACCAGTCGCCTAGCAAGGTGTCAAAAACTTGATGACCAAAAAAAAAAAAAAGGAAAAAAGTGATAAAGTACAGGTAGTCCTCGACTTAAAACAGTTTGCTTAGTGACTGTTCAAAGTTACAATGGCACTGCAAAAAGTGCCCCTCAAGCCACAGCCGAGCAAGACACCTGCCTGCCCGCCCAGCTGCGCTTTTTCTCCTGTCTGAGGTTTTCATTGTTGTGAGCATTTCTGTTGAGGATTGGCAGCGGGGGTGGGGTGGGGTGGGGGTGTTTGGTTTTTATTCCCCCTGTCTGCTGGGTAGTTGCAGCAGGGTTTGGTCACTTCACATGACCCTGGGACACTGACCGTCATAAATATGAATCAGTTGCCAAGCATCTGAATGTAAATCACAGGACTCTGGAGATGCTGCAACATTCCAGCTGATCAGCACTTCTTCTGGGCTCAGCAGAAGCACCAGGATCAGTGCTGCTTTCCAGCTGATTGGTGCTTCTTCAGGACTCAGCAGAAGCACCAGGATCAGTGCCGAGCTCCAGCTGGAGCCTGGCACTGATCCTGGCACTTCCACTGAGATGTCACAGCCCTGAAGAAGCGCCGATCAGCTGATCCTGGCGCTTCTGCTGATTCCTGACAGCCCTAAAGCTCCAGGCGTCTCTCGCTCAGGCTTTTGCGGTGCTGCGCTGGTTCAGCTCATTCCCCTCCCCCGCTACCACTTTTCTAGGATGGTTGCGTACCACCTGCAGGGGGCCAATGTACCACTGGTTGAAAAGCCCTGGTCTATCCACTGCAGAATGAAGGCCTCTTCTACATGTTTCCAATGTATACGGTCCTGAGCTAGCAAGGATGATAAACATAGTGCGGAAAGGAGATCAAACCCTCTCTGCCATTTAAATCTTCCTTTTGTTCCCTGTCATTCAATCTTGCAGCCATTTCCAAAGCAAAAAGTTAGAAATTACATTTGTAGCAAAAGGTAACAGACTTGACACGAAGGTTAAAGTTGATAACAGGCACCAGCCTATGCAGGTAATCATTCCATTCAGAATGCCATTAATAAATAGCAGATCCTTTCCTCCACTAGACTGCTACCTTCATCTGTAATGCTAATTAAGTGGGAGGCTGCCGCTCAGTGGGATGCCTACTACAGCATTCCCTTTAGGAGAACCGGTCAATTACACTTTCTAAGGATTCTTAGAAGGCAGGTTCTTTCTGCTTGCTTTCAAAGAACAAAGGCAAGACTTTTTCTCTAAAAGAAACTACCCAGAGAAACTTAACTCCTGGCCACCCCGAACAGCTGATCTGATTCTTTGTGTGTACTGTGCTTTCTGAAATAAAATTCTCCGCTTCAAGCAAGCAATTGTCCTGCATTTTTCAAACCTGGCTCCGAACAGACCTAATTTTAATTCCAACAGTAGTGAAACTTATATGTCTTTTTCGGATGGTGAAGCTGGCATCCAAGACTGGACTGTTGTTGCGGCGAACAGTCAAAAATCTACAGGAAACAATGATCTAAGGCAGTGTTTCTCAACCTTGACAATTTTAAGGCATGTGGACTTCAACTCCCAGAATTCCACAGCCAGCATTGCTGGCTGTGGAATTCTGGGAGTTGAAGTCCACATGCCTTAAAATTGTCAAGGTTGAGAAACACTGATCTAAGGCAATTTGAAAACCTTCCATTTTTTTTTCTCCTTCTAGCTATGGGCCCTTGAAGCGGATTCCTGAAGCGCAAGAGGATGTAACTTCTAAAAAAAAAAAAAAAAAAAGTCTGCAGGAAAGGACACAAATGTAGTAGTCATTTCCCCTCAACCACTTTCCCCCCAACCATCTTTTAGATGTTCCACCTGAACAGAGACTTATCACCACCTCATCCCGAACTCTAGCCAAATTTGAGAAGGAATGGGGCCTTGAATTTTCCAATGTGTAATTCATGAAAAAGCTGTCCAAGCTTTATGCTTTTAGTTGCTGGGAGGATTGTCAACATTTCTCCTTTGCTTCTGCTAGAAGTTAGGATGGCAGCTTGGTAATAGCCCATCAATTTCAGGCAGAAAGTTTAATATTCCATCTTGGCAGTCTCTGAGCCGAATGGCTCTCAGTAGGGATGTGCATAAAATAGACAGTAGGTATTGTTTGAAGCCTAGAATAAACCATCGTGCCCTGAGAGTTTTGTTGCACCATCTGTTTGGCCCCAGTGGAGCAGAACAAAACCAGGAGCATTTTAGTTGTCTTCAGTTTTGAAGGGGGAAAAAAATCCAGAGGATTTTGAGCCGGAGGGGTTGCTAGCACTGATAATGTTACCTAATTTGGGTAATGAAACGTCTGCAAGAAAACAAGCAAGCTCAGAGAGCGCCAAGGACCCCTCATTTCAACCCTGAGCTACAAATAGTCTCCTTTATTGATCTTAGAGTATTTTTTTAGTTCTTCAGTGGGTTCCCTTCCCCTTTGTTCTCCCCTATTCCTCTCAACACTTCCCTGTGTGGAGTATCCCTCTGTCCTCATCTTCTCTGGGTCTTCCTTTCCTTCCCTTTCCTCTCTTCATCCACCAATGTGGTTGACTTTTTCTTTCCTGGAGAACTTGAAGATGGGTGGACTTCAGCTCCAAGAATTCCCCCACCAGTTTGCAATTCATGGCAAAATACTGTATCTGAAGCTCTCGTATTTTGGTTCGGGTATGAATCATCTGAAGGCAGCTGTTGCACACTCAGACTGCAATTGTAACTGACCAATAAAGGAGAGTATTTGTAGCCCAGAGTTGAAATGAGGGGTCTTTGGTGCTCTCGGAGCTTGGTTGTTTTCTTGCAGATGTTTCATTACCCAAACTAGGTAACGTGATCAGTGCTAGACAATTGTGACTGAAATCCCTAAGAGTGTCTCTTTCCTTAATCTGGGTCAAGTTCTGCTGGGGATATTGTTCTTTATATTCTATTAGTAAGAGAAACTTTTTTCTTCATCTGGAGAGGAAAGGGCTTTTTTTGTGGTGGCACTCCCACCACTGGATATCTATTTATTTTTTAACACATTTCCCTGTTATAAAATAATAATAGATAATATATAATATCTACATTGCCATAGATATTTTAATATTTTATTGAAAGAGCTTTCAAGGTTCTTGGCTTAAATAGATTGATACTTTTAAATATTTTTTTGATTGTTAAATGTATCACCTTGAATTCCTATTTGGAATAATTATATGCCGTTAAAGCAGGTAAATAACTCAGCTGGTGGACCAGGAACTCACCAGTTTTTCCACTTCACAGGTCATCTGTTTTTCTCATTCTTCCTAATTTACTGCCAGTTTGTACTCTAATACTGTGTCTATGTAGTTAGATTGTTTTGGATTTGAATTTTTTTTTGTTTCAGCGTGTCCTACTTCTATATTTATACAGAATCTCATTTATCAGTTTGTCTCCTTTTTTCATATTTTAGATCAGTGGTTCTCAACCTTTTTAATGCCGCGACCCCCAACCGGTCGTAAGTTGAGGACTACTCAACCGGTCATAGGTCGAGGACTACTCAACTGGTGCAGCACTGTTTGCAGAATGGGACTTTTGGCGGGCTCAGCAGGGCAGAGACAGCCTGGACAATTCCTATTGGCTTTTGAAAGCCAATAGAATTAGACTCTATTCAAGAGAGTCTATTTTATTGGCTTTCAAAAGCCAATAGAAGAAAAGGGAGTAGCACAGCTAAGGAAAAGGGGGAAAAAATTGCGGACTGCATTGTTTGGCGACCCCCGTGAAATGGTCGTTTGACCCCAAATGGGGTCCCGACCCACAGGTTGAGAACCACTGTTTTAGATGAACTTGTTTGTCAACGTGGCCTGCTTGGTTCTCATTATCTTGTTTGATACCATCTTGGGTAGCCTAAGTGTACCTACCTGATTTCAGATTTTTTTTTTTTTTGGTAAAAAAATTTTTATTTTCAATTTTACATTACATTCATAAAAAATACTTCAGATAAAGAGTAAAATAAATTTATACACACAACTTTCGGTATTGCTCACCCATTTCCCCCAAACCGCATCCACCCTCTAACCTCTCACTTCCCTCTTTCCCTCTTCTTCCTCACTTTCCCCCTCTCCTCCTCCTCCTCAACCTTCCTATTTACTTCTCCCCTTCCTCCTATCTTCTCACTCCAGATGCAGTCCAGGGGAAATACCCGAGCAATTCCTCTCTCGAAATTAAAACATCAATATATATACAATAAAACTATTTCTACTTATCTTAGCTATTTAACCTCCAACCCATCCTCCCCCCTCCCCCCGCCCCCCCACTTCCCAGAGCCAAGTACAGGGTTATACAAACATATTAAACATAATCTATTTAAGTTTACTAATTATACAATAACCAAAATCAACTCTCTTCAAACTTTAACATCATAATTTTATAAACAAATCCATTACTCATAAAATAAATGAAACTTTGTAGTTCCATATTTCTTCTGAACATATTCTATCCATCTTCTCCATACAATAACGTATCTCTCTTGTGAATGGTCCTTTAAATAAGCAGAAATTTTAGCCATTTTTGCTAAATTAGAAATCTTAAATACCTATTCTTCTAAAGAAGGCTGAGAGTCTTTCTTCCAATATTGATCCACCAATAATTTTGCTGCTGTTATTAAATTCAACATTAAAATACTGATTTCAGATTGTTGATAAATAATTAAAGTATCGATACAGGGAAAACCACTTACTCTTCCAACTGCTGATTGTAATGTTCTGCTACTCCTGTTTGAACTAGTTATGGATCAGTTTCCTTAGGAACTTTGCAAAGAAGTACAAATTCTATTGTGATATGCAGAGTGAGGGCAATTGTAATGGAGCCAAAGTCCCAAAAGTGCTTTTTCCAAAAGGAAAGTGGACTTTCTTGGGTTTTCCCTTGAAAACATTTCACTTCTCATCCAAGAAAACTGAAGAAGCTTCTTGGATGAGAAGTGTAACGTTTTCAAGGAAAAAGTCAAGAAAGTCCACTTGCCTTTTGGAAAACCACCTTTGGGACAACTATGACCTGGGTGATTGAGAATCTCTATAGATAAAAGTGGCCGAAGATTTTTTCAAGGGGGACTTTTATACACCTAAAAAGCAGCAACTATGTTGATGGCATAAGAATCAATCCACAAACATTATAATGTGTGCATTAAAATGTTATCTATTTATTTACTTTGTGGACTGCCAAATGCTGCTATAATTTAATAGAGAAAGTAAAAATGGCAAAGAAAAGGTAGCAGAGATACTCGAACTATTGGATAATTTTACTCTGGGAAGAAAGATGCTCAGATGGGATTAACCTGAGCAGGAATATAGGTGTTTTTGTCTTCTCATATCTTCTGTGGCCATCAAAACAGAGTCCTCCAGGTGACATTTTCCTAGCAGACTATGGAATATGGGGTTGTTTGGAGGGATGTAACCTACTGTACTTCCAGTAACAAATCTAACTATGGACAGCATCACAAGATTCTCAGAGCACCATAAAAAAGTCTTGTCTTCTACGCATTTTTTTTCAAAGAAGCACCAGGTGATTATTTTCTAAATTATACCATCATGAGCGGACTTGGAAATATGGGTTTTCAGTCTCAAGGGATGAATAATTATGGAGCAAAAAGCAAGGCATAATCATAAATCAGCATTGCCCAATGTGGTACACCTGATTGGATTGAACTAAAGTTAACCATGGACCATGTGAACCAGAAATGATAGGGTTTGTAATCCCAAATATCTGGAGGATACCAGGCTGGGGAAGCAACTTTCTATTTTAATTGGGGGTAGGTGATTGTCCTGCATGCTATTTTGAGAGTCCATGAGTGAGATTCAAATTTTCACATTGAAATTCCAGAAGGCAGTCACCAGAAACAACAAGTCTCAGAGAAAAAAAGAATGCACACAAGGAAGCACTTTTCTTATTTCATTCAAAAGATTGATATCTAGATTCCTGTACAGCCTTTAAATAATGTCAATATAAACCTTTCTGTGACATGTAGCTTTTCTCCTAATCTTTTATTCCAGGCATAAAATCTTTATTTCCCAGCAGTTTCGTAAGAAGAGTTTCATTGTTTTGACAGATTTGTAACAAAGTATTTCCTCTTCTCCTGCCTCACACTATATTTTCAAAATCTAATAAATTCATTTGGTCAGTTCATTAATCAGTTGAATCATTTTTAATTCACTGGAAAGTTCCATTGATCATATCTTTAAAACATGATGTTTTAAAGACGCCAGTGCTGTGTTAAAAAATGAGGATGGTAGCTATTCTTTGTGTAAAACATGGTCACGCACCATTGAAAAAAATATGATTAGTTCCCTCGATTTGTGGTGACTTGATTGAATTAAATTAGCTTATACTGTACACTGGATAACGTTTCAGTGATTGGTTGGAATTTTGATAGACTTCAGCTAGTCACTAGGATTTTGTCTTTTCTGTGTCCCACCATCTTGCATGGCTTCTCTGATCTTATGAAGCTGCTGAATTATTCAGTTCAGTGATGATTCTGCCTTGGATGCTTTGACTTTCTGAGGGAGGTGAGATTAACTGGGGACATGACCACTTTAGGGGAGAGATCCAGGCAACAGAGTACTCCTTGCCATAGACATTTGTTGGACAAGAATGACCTGGTTGTCTTTTAGATCGTGGCTTAAAGAACCATGCAGGGTTCTTCAGGGTTTGGATGAAATTGTCATTCAGTACTTTGTTGCTGTTTTTGTCTTCTTATCTCCTGGGTTTATATTGTTTTATGATGTTATGTTCCAATCTCTTTTCTGTTGAGTCCACATTCATTATAGCCTTAATTTATTCTTTTTGTTTTTCTCTATTTTTCTTGTTTTATCATACATATTTCTTAAATACTTGATCCCCATTGCATTCAGCTTGCTTTTATGTTTCTCTGAATTCTCATTTCCACATAAGAAACAATGGCTGGAAACTGACCAAAGAGAGAAGCAACCTGGATTTAAGGAGAAACTTCCTAACAGTGAGGACAATTAACCAGTGGAACAGTTTGCCTTCAGAAATTGTGGGTGTTCCATTACTGGAGGTTTTTAAGAAGAGACTGGACACTCACTTGTCTGAAATGGTATAGGTTCTCCTGCTTGAGCAGGGGGCTGGACTAGAAGACCTCCAAGGTCCCTTCCAGATTCTATCCTATCCTATCCTATCCTATCCTATCCTATCCTATCCTATCCTATCCTATCCTATCCTCTGGGAAGAAGAAGAAATAGGAGACAGAAGTGAATTCCACAACAGTATCATAGGGAACTCAGCAGCATCTCAATAAAAAAGTTTTATAAGTTCTTTTCGGAAGTTCTTCTTCGAAAGAGGAATTTCTTCCACATAGGCAACTGCATGTTTATCCTGGTTCCCAGATATTCCATGCATTGGCTGAAATAAACTGGGATTTACAAAAGCTTACATGATAATAAATTTGCTAGTCTCTGATATGTGGTAGTGCAGTCTGATCTCCAAGAGGCTAAGCAGCATGGACCTGATTAATATTTCAGTGAGAAACCCCTTGGAAATTGTAGCTTAGGCTGAGAAATAAAAAAAATATTCTTGAGGGCCAATAATTTGATATTGCTGCCAAAAACCCGATATGGAGATATCCCTGAAAACACCAACAATTCTTTACTTTTTCGAACAATACTTAGCGTTTCTTGATTTGCTGGCGTATACATCTAATACTTCTAAATAAATAAAGAATGCCACAATACTCTATTATCCTTTGATTTATCTAGGATAGTAAGATGCCTTCAAGTGTCATGTTTGTTTGTCAAAGGCACTTATTGTCTAATTGAGCAACAAGTATTAAGATTCCAGACTAGTGTTATTGGCTCCTCTCCCTGCCTCCCTCCCTCTTTCTCACACACACACACACACATACACACACACACACACACACACGCGCGCGCGCGCACACACACACTCTAATTAAACTATGTTTTTTTTTCTGGATCTGGAGCATTTAGGTTTGAGGTAAGCCATAACAAGGCTTTTGTTTTCTATTATTTACGTTGCCACTTGCAGCTGAAACTTTTTGTGCTGATTTAGCAAATTGCTTGTGATAATGACCCAAATGCATTACCTTTTTTGAAAAATATACAAAGTTAGCAGACGAAGGCTTTTGTGACACAAATCTCTCATATGCCAACCAGTGAACTCCAATGCAGAAAAGAGGTATACATCCCAAATAAAGGGTGAATTTAAATCCGGAAGAATACAGTGGCCGTTGCCAAGCACTTACATTTTGGTGTGACTGTGTGAGATAGTTGTACGTCTGAGGACTGGTTGTAAGTCACTTTTTCAGCACCCTTGTAACTTCAAATGGTTGTTAAAGGAAAAATGGCAAATCAAGGATTATCTGTAATTGTATAAGGCTCCTGCTAAGTCAGACCAAAGGTCTACCACCTGGCTTCTATTTACACAGTTGACAGCAGGACAATTCCAGTAAACCACAATGAAGTGTGATTGGTGGCACCTGATGGTAGGATTTGGGAGCAGATATCCAGGATACCTTTCTACAGAATAAATAGGAAGCTCCTCAAATGCAGCAGAGTTGGTCTATTATTTTTTAAAGTAAGCAAAGAAGTCTGTGTTGCCATTTTACCAATCCACTCAGTGAAGCCTAAGTTTAAAATTAAAATTAGACTCTTAAATCTATTCTAAAATGACCGTCCAAAAGGCGCTTTTTCAAGAGACAACTGGACTTGCTTTGTTTTTCTTTGAAGACGTTTCTCATCCAAGAAGCTTCTTCAGTTCTTGGATGAGAATTGGAGAACTGAAGAAGCTTCTCTGGATGAGAAGCAAAACATCTTCAAGTAAAAACAAAGGAAGTCCAATTGCCTCTTGAAAAAGCACCTTTGGGACAACCATGACCAAGATCACTGGGAATCCCCATGGACACACTAAAACGACCTGTCACTGACCTGAAAATAAAGGGTCTACAGCGGGGGTCTTCAAACATGGCCCTTTTATGGCTTATGGACTTCAACTCCCAGAATTCCTCACCAGGCACGCTGGCTGAGGAATTCTGGAAGTTGAAGTCCACAAGTCATAAAAGGGCCAAGTTTGAAGACCGCTGGTCTACAGTATTAACCCTTGAAGTCAGATGTTCTGTTTTAGCTGATCCCCATTGATTGGCAGAGTGATCTAGCAAATAGAATTAGACTTGGATCTAGAACAGGGGTGTCAAATTCGCAACATCATGTGATATGTCATGATGTATCGCAACTTTTTTTCCATTGCCGCCAATAGGGTGGGTGCGGTTTCGGCATGATGTATCTGGCCCGCGGGCTGGCAGTTTGACACCCTTGATCCAAAATTCATACCCTTCACATAAGCACTGGCTTTGCCCTTCATGTGCTATTCAGCACTACTTGTATGCCCTCAAGGAACTTCTGTTTGAATACCTCCCTTTGAACCATGCATTAGATCTTCTGTGTGATTTAATAGAGGAACATGAAATGTGGTAGTGAACCTGTGACCACTCTCACTTTTGTTTCACTATTCTTCTGAGCAACAGAAAGGCATGGGAAAGGGCTTCAGAAGATGGTGAGAATACCAAGGACCATACCAAGACCTCTACAAGTTTTATGGTGTTGTTGAACTCAGGAACCTGGTGCTAATCTCAGATCTGGAGAGCCTTGGTATATGGAAAGGGGCCTCAGCGCAAATCCCCAGCTACTAATGCCTATTTGTGATCTGCTGAATAAAAAAGGACCCTTGGCCTGATCCAGTGTTTCTCCTCTTCTTGTTTTGCTATAAATTTCTTCATTTTTCACAGAAAATGACAGTGAATTCAACCACATCTGCAGATACGTTTATTTAGTCCTTCCGCTTGTAGCACCTGCATTTCTATTTTATTGTCTCTTCTTACATTTTCACTGTTTGGACTCCACAGGAAGCCCATCTTTTGTCTTCTCAGATTTATTTATTTTCATTAAGTTCTGTAGGCTGTTTTTCGGTTGCACTTCTGATCCTTCAAAGGTCAGCTAAAAGCAAATTAAAGGAATCTTTAAAAAAGGAAAAATTGACAAAGAAAGGAAGAAATTCTTGTATTTGTTTGAAACTGTTCTATTGTAAAAATGATTATATATATAAAATAATAAAGTTGGAAGGGACTTTGGAGGTCATCTAGTCCAACCCCCTGCTCGGGCAGGAAACCCTATACCATTTCAGACAAATGGCTGTCCAGTCTCTTAAAAAACTTCCAATGTTGGAGCATTCACAATCTCTGGAGCAATATCCTTCTGTGTCATATATATAGATATATGTGTGTGTGTGTGTATGTGTGTGTGTGATATATATATATATATATATGTATCATATATATATATATAGTGTGTGTGTGTGTGTGTGATTTTTATTACTGCATTTTGATAACTATGTATATAATAATAATAATAAAATAAAATATAATAATAATAATAATGTTGAAAGGGACCTTGGAGGTCATCGAGTCCAACCCCCTGCTCAGGTAGGAACCCTACACCATTTCGGACAAATGGCTGTCCAGTCTCTTCTTAAAAACTTCCAGTGTTGAAGCATTCACCAGTTCTGGAGGCAGGTTGTTCTACTGGTTAATTGTTTTAACTGTCAGGAAGTTTCTCCTTAGTTCTAAGTTGCTTCTCTCCTTGGTCAGTTTCCATCCGTTGCTTCTCGTCCTGCCTTCAGGCACCTTGGAGAATAGCTTGACTCCCTCTTCTTTGTGTCAGCCCCTGAGATATTGGAACACTGCTATCGTGTCCCCCCTCGTCCTTCTCTTCGTTAAAGTAGACATACCCAATTCCAGCAACTGTTCCTTATCTTTACATGAAATGATGGGAGGGCTGTCTTGTTGCTCTTTGAAGAGATGGGATATAAATAAATAAATTTGATGTTGTGTTTTGTTGTGAAAGGAGCTTTGCTGGACTCAGTCCCTCTTTGTTAAAAGCAGTACACAGAACACCGTCCTGAGCTGACAGATTTATGATTATATGGATATAGATGGTAACTTGGGGACTAAGACCACAGGACATGCAAGAAATAATTTATATTCTTTTTATGCACAAAGAAAATCATGCACAACAAGCAGAATTTCCATTTGCTATTCCAGTAATTAAAAGTTAATTTAATTGTCTAGCTGGCAGGGCAGAACTGAAGAAAATTGAGGCAAGAGGACTGTCTGAGCTCAGCATCATTGTTACGACAGGATAATGTTTGTTGAAGAAAATTCTCTGTTCCAATAAGAACACTTCAATAGCTCTTCTTGGCTGGCTGGCCTGGATGCTGGTTGAGTAAGAAAATATTTTGAGGTTAAAAATGCTGTACAAAATCCCACAATAATCACGTAGAGAACTAGAGGTTATTTGTTCTAGAGGTTCTTAATTCTGACTGTGCTCAATTAATCTGTAGTGGACTAGACCAGCTTGTTTCTTTGAGGGTCTTCAGAAAAGGTTCCCATTGAAAGAATTTAAGGTCGGTTGGCTTCTGATGAAAAACATATCCGATCTAGACTGCTGTACCTACAGTAGCCCCTAAGTTGCATTTAAGGAACATCTCAATGGCCCATCACCTTCTCATCTCCCAGCTCCACTGAGGAGGATAAAGCCTCCAACCCTGGGAATGCTGCACTTTAAATGATGAGATACTGCTTTTGTTAGCTTTTGCTTCCATATTACTTTTTAACATCAAGGTGGATGATTTTGGGTTCTTGAGCCTCCTTCCAGTGCTTCTCTCCATGAACCTCCTGACTCTGATGGCTGGAAACAAAAGGAATTTTTTCCAGCATTACTAAGTTAAAAATATATATGAAAAAATAAGTGCTAATACGGGTACCGGACAATTAAAAAATAACAAGGATCTCCCCAAACCTAGTCCCAGTCTAATATGTGATACATGTTGCCTGTTTTTAGATCCTCCCCTTCCTCATGTTTCAAAATGTTGGCCTCTCTTGTTTAATATCATTTTAAAATCATCCAAGTTGGATGTCTTGCGTTAATTAAACTCCATGGATTAATGATGCACTATATAAATAGCACATTTTCCCACCTCTTAACTTCATCAGTTGACTTTGAAGAGATGCAAGAAAACTTTACTGTGTACAATTTCTCAAGAACATATATAATTTTATAGGCCCTTAATCATGCCTCCTTTAAGCTGAAGGCATCTAAATATCTGAAGCTTTATTGGGATTTTCCATCCCTTTCATTTTCTTTTGTTATCCATTAAAGCATCTTTTCTGGCTATACAACATGACCTGTGCAACTACCCAGTTATATACTTTCCCAGTGAGGTTGTATTATTGAGCTGACCAATGCTTTATTTTTAATTCCTTTCCTAATGATTGCCAATATAGAATCTATCCTTTTGCACAATCTGATGGATGATCTTGAAATATTATTAAATAGTACACTGTTTAGATGTTTCATTTTTATTTGAATGTAGAGAAAAATTTTAAAAAGCGATAATTGCCCAATGTTTGTGGGAAATGTTTGTGTTTGTATACCATCTTCGTAGAATTCATGGAACTCCTATTGGTAACTTATGGCTGTCACTTCATTGGTTGTATCTTATGATTTATGATTGTATGTTATGAGTTATGATTTATCACTTTCTTGCTTCTATGTACAGTGAAGCTTGTGTGTCCAATCATACTTGGCCAATAAAGAATATTCTATCCTATCCTATCCTATCCTATCCTATCCTATCCTATCCTATCCTATCCTATCCTATCCTATCCTCCCCCTTATGTTTGAGGAAATCATTTTGGATTTCTTCACTTGATGTTATTGTCATTGTTAGCATCAGTGCCTTTTTTATCTCATTGTGCAGATCATTTGAGAACAGACTAAAAAGCAATGGTCCAAATACACATTATTGAGCCATCTCACTGGGAGAGACATATCAATTTATATTTATTGTTTGGTTCCTGCTTTTTAACCACTTACCCATTCAATTACTGATTTTCTAACAAAAATATCTAGTACTATTTAGAAAATGAGCCTGTTTCATCAGGTGACAGAAAAATAACCAATAGGGATATGTAAAATATTCGGTTCCATGGGAGATATAAAATATTCTATCTTTCTTCCAACTTAAGGGTTGTCTGGCAGTTTTCCAGAAATGGTTTGTGGTGACCTAGACATAATCTAAAACTGAAATGGACCCATTCCATCAGTTTTATAAAGGGATCCAGGATGTTCCATGAAATTGTAGGACAGTTAACATCCAAATTTGTGGAAAGCACGTACAATTATTAAATAGAAGGAGGATAGTGAGGAAGAGTCAACTAGGCTTTTCAGGTAAAAAATCTTGTCCCAATAAACAAAAGCATAAAGCTGGGAGGGACTTTGGAGGTTTTCTAGTCCAACCTACTGTACTGCCCAAGGCAGAAGTCCTTATATCATCCAGGACAAATGGTTGTCCAGTTTTGTTTTTTGAAAGCATCCAGTGGTGGACCCACAACTAGGAGGCCAACTGTTCCATTGATTAATTGTTCTCATTGTCAGGAAATTCCTCCTTATTTTCAGGTTGGATCTCCCTCTGATGAGTTTCCACCCATTGCTTCTTGTCCTGGCCTCGGCTGCCTATAGAGAGTAAATCGGCACCCTTTTCCCAGTGACAGCCTTTCAAGTGTTGGAAGACTACAGCCATGTTTTCCCTAAGCCTTCTCTTCATTAGGCTAAACATACCAGACCTCTTACCATCTTTGTTGCTCTTCTCTGCCTTCTTTCTAGGGTCTCGGCATCTTTTTTGTATCGTGGTGAGCAGGCTATAAGAGTTTTATGATGCTAAATGAATTCACAGATAAGTAGGTCCTGGTTTGTTCAACCATGATTTATGTAAGTTGTTAACTGAATCACGTGGTTGTTAAGTGAATCTTAACAACCATTGACTTTGCTCATGGGAAGGTCGCAAATGGCAATCATGTGACTTAGGATACAGCAACCATCGTAAATGCATGTTGTTTGTTAGGTACCTAATTTTGATCACATGATTGTGGGGATGCTATGGATGGTCATTTGTTATGAGTCACCTTTTTTAGTGCTGTTTTAACTTTAAACGGTCGCTAAATGAATGATTTTAAGATGAGAACTATTTTAATATAATTGGACATCATCAGCATATGGATGCAACCAAACCCCACATTGACAGATGGCCTACCATGGAGGTTTCATGTGGATATTAAAAAGGGGAAGAAGTAATTGTGCTTTGCTGGCCTTCTTGCCACAAAATGTGTCCTAATATAGCAGTGGTTCTCAACCTTTTTAATGCCGCAACCCCAGCCGGTCGTAAGTCGAGGACTACCCAACCGGCCGTAAGTCGAGGACTTTCCCTGTCTGGGAGCGCCGTGCATGCGTGGTGCCGCCCCCTGCGCTGGCCAAGGCATAGCTGGCAAGGGGCAGCGACGGAGCAGGCCGACCATCGGCTGGGCCACCAGCTGGCCCAGCCCAAGGGAGGTAAGGCACCCACCGGGCCCCATACACGCCAGCAACCCTCCCTCCGCCCGCCGGCCTCCCACCTCTGGCCTTCTTTTACTTACATTTTTAGTAGTTGCTCAGCAGGGAGGGGTGGAAGCTTCCAGACAGCTCGCCTTCGCTGCAGACAACTTGCAGCACCATTTGCAGACTGGGACTTTTGGCGGGCTCAGCAGGGCAGAGACAGCCTGGACAATTCCTATTGGCTTTCAAAAGCCAATAGAATAAAAGGGAGTAGCACAGCTAAGGAAAAGGGGGAAAAAAACGGCGGACTGCGTTGTTTGGCGACCCCCGTGAAATGGTCGTTCGACCCCAAATGGGGTCACGACCCACAGGTTGAGAACCGCTGTAATATAGGCTCTTACCTTTACTCAGTGAATTAATCCTTCCCAGTTTCCTTTTTGAGAATAAGGTCTGATATTGTGTGTACTCTATAATTCATGACACTTTGCTGCAAACTGTTCAGCTGTAGAAGAAAGTGAAAGGTTGAAATGAAGTAGGAGAGCAGGATGGTTCAGCATGATGGTTCCCTTAATGAGATAGGCTCTTTGCCCCTTCCTCGCTTAATCAGGAGTTTGTCTTCCCACCAACATGCTGAATCTTGGATCACCAGAGGTATTGCTCATGTTGCTTGTTTGCTGGCAACAACAGGGGGAAGAGGGGCTTGGATATAAAAGAGCTGTCCAATTAGTGGGTCCAGTACCCTAATGGAAGAGTTTCTGTCCATTGGGAACACAGTTGCAAACAGGCAGGGGTGCCACGGCTTTTCTTGCAGAATTTTCCAGATTCTTAAGATCGAGAAACAGTATGCACCAGTAACCATCATTAGAGGAAAAAGTAGAGATAATCCAACATTACAGTTACTTCCACTCTTGTTCTCTGTCTCACCATCTCTGTTCATCCATGTTTCTATCCAGATCCATCTCCTGCATCCACCAAGAGTAAATACAGTATGTGGATTTTTCACTGTAATTGTTTTCAGGTATGCTGGATCCAAAGCATTGTTGCCCATTTTGGATTAAAATAGTGCACACCTCTACCACCAAATTAGTGATATATGCCCCTTCCCCCTATCCCCTCATTCTCTCTACTCCTCCCACAAGAAAGGTTGTTTTTGATGCTGCTGCAAAGTTTTCAAAGTTCTGAGATATGCCCACTTAGCCAATATATTCACAGGTTTCTGGTCCCGAAGTGGGTTGATAATGGAGGATGCTTGTATGGGGGAGCTGAGGGTATCTTTGAGGGAGATGGGCAGTTTAGAAATGTAAAACAATTAGAACAATTAATCAGTGGAACAACCTGCCTCCAGAACTGGTGAATGCTCCAACACTGGAGGTTTTTAAGAAGAGACTGGACAGCCATTTGTCTGAAATGGTATAGGGTTTCCTGCCTGAGCAGGGGGTTGGACTATACGACCTCCAAGGTCCCTTCCAACTTTATTATTATTATTATAAACAATTTAGCGATCTTGTGGTTTATTCGAAGAAGGGTTTGTTTAGAAGTTGTTGCTTGTCAGATTAAAAATAATGACTTCCAATGGGTCTATTCCCTGTACAAAAGATTTACTGGTATGATGAATCATTGTACAGTATGTATGATATTGATCTATCTTACATCTTCATTTATGTCTATATATCTTTATATCTTTGTATTTTTATATCTATTGTCTATCTGTCTGTTACCTAAAGCTCCCTTTTGACAGTTTCCGATAAAAAGATAAAACAGGGTCAAAACCAAAAATATCAGTACTGAGGTAAGAATTAAATCTGTGTTTTTATTATTAAAAATATGTGAGAGCTTTTTAAAAAGCAGACACCTCTTAAAGACACAGGGAGCCTGTCTCAGAGGCCTTGGGGCACCTAGAAGACTCTGTGTCCTGAGTGGTGGGTGGCAAGAGAAACTATGGGGATAGGATAGGCAGGTCTCCTCTTGTGCAAAAGAAGGGATTCTCTCAGATGATTAGGACCAATGCCAAAAAGGTAATAAAACGCACTGAAATACTTGGTGAGATAGGGAGAAGCATAATGTTTTGCCTTAATGAGGAAGTTCCTTGGAAATGCTGCATGAGAGATAAAGCTTATGAGAAAGGCTAGTTCCAAACTAGCCCCACTGCTGAGGAATACGACTCCTTTCTCAATGTACATTAAACTCCAGGCTAGAAAAAGCTACTTCTTTCATCTGACTTTAACAGGGGACCACAAATTCTCTCTCATTCCAAAGCTGAGTTACTAATTTTGTTTCTAATTCTGGGCAGTTCTGTAGGATAAACTCCGAGTGTTAGCCTGCATCTCCGCTTTGTACTGTAGTGAGTCAGGCAGGGAAGAGTACAAAAATGCTGCATTCAAATATTCATGAGAATCATCAGTGCTTATTTGAAACAATAAATTTCCACATTTCTTTTGTGCATACCTAACATTTTCCTTTTAGCATCCCATCTTTTTGTCTGTGCTTTATAAAGACAATAACAGCTCACATTTATGCAGGGTGGGCATTATGTACACAAATGTGGTAGTGTAGTATGAGAATAAAGACAAAATGACTCCACTTCTCCAGGTTTTGACCTTGCACATATTTGCCATGGAGATTAGTTCATTTTAGTAGGGAACTATGGATAACTCTGTCCTGATATTATTATTATGATTTCCTCATTACAGTCTCGCCATGCTGGCTGATGTTAAAAAAACTAAGCCTGGTTGGGCATGGTTACTACTTGGGTGGAAGACTACCAGAAACTCCCAGGACTATGCAGTAGACCAGGGCTCTCCAAACCTGACAACTTTAAAACTTGTGGATTTCAATTCTCAGAATTCCTCTGCCAACCATGCTGGCTGGGGAATTCTGGGAGTTGAAGTCCACAAAGATGCCAAAGAGTGGAAATATTCTATAAGAAAGACATGGAAAACCACTTCTGAGGCTTTGCTAAGAGAGCAGAGTCTATTTTATCTTTACTTTTCCTTTTTGTACAGCGTTTTACCAGTATGGGAACTACCATATTAGTATCAGGTATTATTAGGAGCTCTGGCAATACATGAATAACCCATGTTGATATAACATTCATTTGGAAAAAAAACACACGTATTGACTCTCCCCATCTGGTATAAAGCAGCTTTTTTATTTTTATTAGCACAACCTGGATGAAGGACCAGTGCTCCTGTGCTTCAGAAATATGATGGCACTCGATGTTAAGCCAGTCCTACCAAGTGTAAGAAACTTGATCCTACTTCCTTTCTCAGGCTTTTCCCCTTCTATAAGAAGTTATGAGTATGTTTGAAGAGTCAAGATGCATTTTGCTGCTCTTGTGTTGATTCTTGGTTTATCAACTATCCCCAGCGTGGCCTCCCCAGCTCAGTTTGAACTACAATTTTCAGTATAAGCAGTCCTTGAATTATGACCACAGTTGAACCCAAAATTTCCATTGCTAAGCAAGACAGTTGTTAAGTGATTTTTGCCCCATTTTATACCTCTCTTGCTGCAGTTGTTAAGTGAATCACTGCAGTTGTAGTAACACAGTGGTTAAATGAATCTCGGTTGCAAAAGACTACTGGGCAACTGTGGGAGTTACAATCCCAATACACCTGGAGGGTGTCAAGTCAGGAAAGACTGTTTTGAGGGCGCACTAATTCCTCCTGAGAGTGGTGGGTTTTAAAGCTTGGGAAATTTTTAGATTAAGGGAGAGGTCTGCTTGCCATTAGGGCAAAATCAATACTCACTTTTGTCATTAATTTATTTCAGTGCAGATTCCCACCTCCCCCGTATCTTTGATCTGAGAGCTTATTCATTTCTTTATTATTTATTTCCTTCCCGCATCTCCAAACAAAACCCACATGCATGCTGATTTGATTCTGCATTGCCACAAAACAACAGCAGGAAGCTTTTTAGTTGCCATTTGATGATGCCACTTGAAGTCTGACATCTCTGAAGAAGGTTACTATTTTGGTTTAAGAAGTTTTTTCCCCGTTATTTATTTTTTCCACTACATTTCATTCTCAAGGAACCCAACATGCTGAAATGTCTTTTGGGTGGGATTATAGATGGTCAATCAAGGTCTTTATTGCAGCTTTTTAAGTCAGTGTTCATTATACCAATTCACCGATAAATTTACTTGTAAGTAGCTTTAAAACACAAAAGACATTTTGCCACTTTGAATATCTAAATGGGTTTCCTAGGATGCCTGGAGTGTTGCAAAAGGAAATACAGGTACAGTACTCCTTGACTTATAACATTTCGTTCAATGACTGTTCGAAGTTACAATGCCACTGAAAAATGTGATATATATTCCTCTATACTAACAACCATTGCAGCATTCCTCATGGTCACATAATCAAAATTCAGACGCTTGGCAACTGACTCATATTTATGATGGCTGCAGTGTCCCAGTGTCATGGGATCACTTTTTGTGACCTTTTGACAAACAGAGTCAATTGCCATGATTCACTTGACAACTGTGGTAAGAAGAGTTGTAAAATGGAGCAAAACTCACTTAACAACTGTCTCGCTTAGCAACATAAATTTTGGGCTCAACTGTGGTTGTAAGTTGAGGACTATTTGTAATATATTTTCTGTTGCAATCACTACTACTTTACTACCACAAGCAGTATTTTCAGCCTGGTCAGGCCTTCACATGTTAACCACAGGACATGTTGTGAGGTCTTTTCCACTCCAGCCAACAGTTTAACTTCTTTTGGTTAGGGCAGCCTTCCCCAATCCAGTGCCTCTGAAATATTTTCAACCACAGATCCCACAAATCCTAATCAATATGTCCAAAGGACATATTTTTCCTGCCTTATGGGAACTCTGGCCTAACTGAAGAATGCCACATTATGGAAGATGAAAAGAAAGTGATTATAGCTCAATTATATAAAGCAAGTTGGGTAAAGTTTGGCAGCAAAAAATGACGGGATATGCTGATAATGTCATGCAAATGGATGGCGGGTGGATTTGCATTGTTTTGTTCATTTGGGTTTTTAAAATATTTGTTCATCTTAAAAGATGGTTGGCGGCTGAAACATATGAAGAATGGTTGCAGGAAGTGGGTAAGTCTAGTGTACTGAAAAAAAGGACTGGGATGACATGATAGCAGTGTTCCAATATTTGAGGGGCTGCCACAGAGAAGAGGGAGTCAAGCTATTTTCCAAAACACCAGAAAGCCAAGAGAAGAAACAATGGATAGAAACTAATCAAGGAGAGAAGCAACCTAGAAATAAAGAGAAATTTTTTAACAGTGAGAACAATTTAGCAGGCTTGCCTTCAGAAGTTGTGGGTGCTTCATCACTGGAAGTTTTAAAGAAGAGATTGGACAACCGTTTGTCTGAAATGGTATAGGGACTCCTGTTTGAGCAGGGGGTTGGACAAGACCGCCAAGGTCCCTTCCAGCTCTGTTATTCTGTTAAAGATGTGTTATAACTTTGCAACAGTTTACACTCATGTTTTGTCCATTTGCTTAGGGGAATTGAGAGAAAACAGGCCCTTGGTTTTCTTGTGGTTTGCTGCCAAATGAGACATGAGCTGCTGAAGACACGAGACATGATTTCAGTCATTTGCTGAAGGTGTGATGTTAGAAGTTGTGGGCATGGATTGTCCACCCAGAGTATATTCAAGGGACACATTTTCTTAGTGTTTAAATTACTATTGGTTTATAATATAAAATACAAAAATACAAAAGAAAATAGTAGGAAAATAAGAGAGGCTGAAGGGAAAACCCAAAATCACAAGGGACACATTTTCAAACCACAGTTATCTCCAGTGAAAAAGTTCAAGTAGCAGACTGTTTTTTAGCAGTAAGGGTCAAGAAACACTGCCAACCCAGCATACTTTGGTAGAGCTTTTTAATCTTGAATTGCTTGTGCATTTACCTTCCCCTTGAGAGTGTGTCTACATTAGTGCCCTTCTCCAAAACCTGTTTTTCCACTCCATAGTTCCTTCTCAACCAGAATTTATTAAGATAAGGTAAGATAAGATAAGATAAGATGATAAGATGTTCTTTATTGTCATTTTTAATTGTGGGCACACTGGCCTACATTAAAAATGAAATTCTCTCTGGCATTAATAAAATGGACAAAATCTAAAAACTAGTCCCAAATACCATTTGTTGAAAACCAAGGAAGCCAGTTTATGAAGGGGGGGAGGGAGGAATTAACTGATGAATAAACTCTGTCTTTGTGAACTGTTTGCTCAGCTCTAATGAAAATTTCAGATTTCCATTTTGATGTCAGCAATCCATTAAACCAGGCTAAATTACAAGGCCTGTCCTGTCTACCATCCCCCTTTTTTTGCTATAATTTGTTGAGGTTGCTTTTTGCTGGCACACAAGGAGAATCTATTTTGAATTCATCTGGTTTGCAGGTATCTGTCAAATTTCTGGATTTAACTTATTCTTCTTTATTTGCTCAGTCATTCTGCCAAGCTTCATTTGCAAAACTGAAAGGAGTGGAAGGGAACCAGGTCATTCATGTTTGGCCTTTCTTTAACTTGAGTTCTTTCCCTCTTTTGCTTCTCCCCCTCCCTCAGTGAATGTTTGTGATAAAAATAAAATTAAGTACTACCTGTATAGAACACAAGGAGAGGAAACATTTAAATTACTGGATGGAAGGGATGGGAATTCATAGACCATACCAACATAGGCTTGGGAGGACCTGGGCAGGAATCCTCATACCATCCCAGACAAACAGCTTTCTAGCATAACTTTGTAAAGAAGTTATAATGTAAACTTCTGGGAGATGCTGAGGAAAGCTGACATCAGTAATATGTTTATGGAGATTCTCAATCATCCAGGTCATGCTTATCTCAATGGTGCTTTTTTTTCCTCCAAAAGGCAGCTGGATTTTTTTTCCCCTTGGTTATTTTTTTTTTAAATGTTTTGTTTCTCTTCCAGAGTTCTGAAGAAACTTCTTGAGTGTGAAGTAAAATGTTTTCAAAGAAAAAATAACCCAAGAAAATCCAGTTGTGTTTTGAGAAAAAAAGCATCTTTGGGACATCAGCAGTACTACTAGGCTGACTTGTATAAGTCAACTTATGATGTGGCTTTGTTTCTATTCTGTGAACAGAAGAGATTGATAGCAGTTGGTTATTCTGTTACCTCCCAGATTGCTGGGAGAGGCTTGTTGGAAGAATCTTTTCTCTCTTTCTAATGGTTAAGTAGGAAGGAAGAGTTTCTCTGGAAGGCATCTCTCTTGTGCTGCTGGTAGTGGGAGCTGATGAAGAAAAGAGAGACAGAGGTGGAGAAGAGCAAGCAAAACTTTTGCTGCAAAGTTTGAGGTCATACCCTATCTCTGGATTTTACTTCAGCTGCTGCTACAGGTCCTTGAATTACGACCCTTTGTTTACATTTAGGATAGCACTAAAAAAAGTGACTTACCACCAGTCCTAACACTTACAACCTTTTGCTGTGCCCCCATGGGCACATAATCAAAATTGGGGCACTTGGCATGTATTGATAATTGTCCCAGGGTCATGTGATCTCCATCTATAACCTTCCCAGCTGGCTTCTGACAAGCAAAGTCAATGGGGTAAGCCAGTTTAATAACCCTATGATTCACTTTACAACAGTGCCCAAAAATCAGTGTAAAATGTGTGTGCTGTAAAATCGGTACACTGTAAAATCAGACATGACTCAACCACCTCACTTAGCAACAGAAGTTCTGATCCCAATTGGGTTGTAAGTTGAGGACTTCCTGTAGCGGGAACAGCATCCTCCACCCACACTTGAAGGAAGCAAGTTGATTGAGAAGATAGCAACAGCAATAGCACATGATGATGATGATGATGATGTTAGAAGAGACCTTGGAGGTCATCTAGTCCAACCCCCTGCTCAGGCAGGAAACCCTATACCATTTTGGACAAATGGCTACCCAGTCTCTTCTTAAAAACTTCCAGTGTTGGAGCATTAACCACTTCTGGAGGCAGGTTGTTCCACTGGTTAATTGTTCTAACTGTCAGGAAGTTTCTCCTTAGTTCTAGGTTGCTTCTCTCCTTGATTAATTTCCATCCATTGCTTCTTGTCCTGCCTTCAGGCTCTTTGGAAAATAGCTTGACTTAGACTTATATACCGCTTCACATTGCTTTACACAGTGCTTTACACTCTCTAAATGGTTTACAGAATCAGCCTTTTGCCCCCAACAATCTGGGTCCTCATTTTACCGACCTCGGAAGGATGGAGGGCTGAGTCAACCTTGAGGCGGTCAGGATCGAACTGCCAAAATGCTGGCAGCCAGCAGTCAGCAGAAGTAGACTGCAGTACTGTATTCTAACCTCTGCGCCACCAAGGCTCTTTATGTGTGAACAGCTCCATCTTCCAACAGAAAGGAAGGATAGGGAAAGTGTTGTCCTCCAATATATGATGCCTGGGCAGTGGCAGTTTCTCTCTTGGAGGAGCTTCAGCTTCAGCTTTGCCGTTTTGCACATACCCATTATTTCCGTTAACAGTTGGAGCGAGATGAGCAAAAGCCATTTCTTAAGCAGGCCATGAGGGCTAAAAGGCTGACTAGCAGGGATGTGTTTCTCTTACACCGTCCTGTGGGAAGGGATATATAAGCAAAACTCCCTATACGGTAATATTTCTCTCTTCCTCCTTGTCCAAACAATATGGAGTTTAGGAGGTTTTTTTGTATGTAGCAAGCCTCACTTTTTCCAAATTACTCAGTAATTTAAACTGTGTCATCTTTATAAGGGTTATACTTTTGATAATATTCCCATACATAAAAAAGTGGAATAAAAAACTCTCTGCATGTAAAGAAGTTGCCTCAGAGAACAGGAAATGTTATCCGATCCCTTCTTTAATAATATGTGTACAGGGTCCCTTTAGTGTGTTTGAACATGGAGAAGCATTTCAAACCATCACATCCCACACTTCTGGTTTTAAGTAGTGCAGACTTTCCATTCCTCATTCGGCATGACACTTGCAAAGCTCACATACAAATGGTAATGAGCAGCTGAAATACATGAAAGAGGTAGGAACTGAAAATAAAACTGACAGAATCATCATCGTGCCTTTATACAAACCGATGGTGCAGTATAACACTAGAAATACTATATACAGTTACGGTTTTGACACTTCAGAAAAGATATTGCAGGGCTGGGATGGATGCAGAGAAAGAAATCAAATGATAAGAGCAAAGGAAGAAAATGTTACACAATTTCAGATTATGTTTCTAGTTCAAAATTAGACTAATTGTAAAGTTATACAAGGAGCTCTTGACCTATGACGACAACTGAGCCCAAAGTTTCTGTTGCTAAGCAAGACAGTTGTTAGGTGAGTGTTGCCCATTTTATGATCCTTCTTGCCACAGTTGTTAAGTGAAGTGCTGCAGTTAATAATTAGGATGTATATGAGTTAAAGACCCCATTGCCTGAAGCTTAGTTGATCTGAGAGAAAAAGGTTGAGGCAGTAGAATTTGTATTAAACTTGGAAGACAATCGGCAAAAATATCAGGCTGAATGCCCACATCACATAGAACCAAAATAAGTCATATTATGGCTTGACCAAAACTTGACTACAGCTAACAGAATAACAGAGTTGGAAGGGACCTTGGAGAATGCTAGCTATTTCCTGGAAACTGGTATAGGGTAAATACGTTAGGGATTGCACCGCAAAAAACAAAGCCAAAAGGAAGTGATTGCTGCCATTACTCTTTTTCTCTTTTTGTCTGGTTTTCCCTACTTCCTGCTCTCTTCCTCTTCCTTCCTTCCCAATGAGTTGCTGTAAAAGGGACAGTATAATCCAGCATAGATCAGAATAATAACAGAATAACAGATTTGTAAGGGACTTTGGAGGTCTTCTATTCCAACCCCCTGCTCAAGCAGGAGACCCTACACCATTTCAGACAAATGGCTGTCCAGTCTCTTCTTAAAAACTTCCAGTGTTGGAGCATTCACCACTTCTGGAGGCAGGTTGTTCCATTGATTAATCGTTCTAACTGACAGGAAATTTCTCCTTAGTTCTAGGTTGCTTCTCTCCTTGATTAGTTTCCATCCATTGCTTCTTGTCTTGCTTTCAGGGGCTTTGGAGAGTAGGTTGACCCCCTCTTCTTTGTGGCAGCCCCATAGATATTGGAACACTGCTATCATGTCATATCTAGTCCTTCTCACATACTGCAGGATTAAAATCCACCTCTTTTTAATAGGTGTGCATGAGGCTGGAGCTACTGTCTTCGGTTTTTCTGAGCCCCTCTGCAGATGCTTCTAAGACGGGTGGGGAACCATGGCTCTCGTGTATTTCAAATCCCAGAATTCCTGAGCCACCCCTGCTCTAAGATAACAACCCTATTTAGTACCTGGATAGAAGACAGGTGTGTATGTGTCTGAGAAAGAGAAAGGGTTATGTTGGGGTGAGTATCAGGATATTTTATAACCTTTACCACCTGCCAGTTCCCCAGAATAGAGAAGAACATTTTTAAACAATTTCTCTATTTCACTTAGCTGGCCCTCTTACAAGGTTAAAAGTTAAGAAATCTCCTATTCATTTTAATCCTGTTTTCCCAAGCAGACCTATTGTTTCAGTTTCAAATTTGTGATGCTGATGATACTAACAGAAGCCAATGCTACATCTTGTAGCTGGCAGTGCTAAAAATACAATCCTCCACGGAACTTACTTATTTCATGCTCTGAAGCGCCAATCATGTTTGTTTGAAGCAGGAAAACATTATAAAGTTAGCGCTTAGTGCTGCTCAGGCACACTTTGGAAATAATTTACCACAGGAAAACAAATAATACTCACGAGAAATTGTGGGCTCCTGGCATGAGCAGTAATATTTCTCAGCTTGCATTCTTTAAGTATGCAGGTGTTGCTGACTGCTTTTGGTAATTGCTGCCTAACCTACATTTTAAAAAAGATTTCAAAAGGAGCTACTTCCGGAAATTGGTGCCCTAAGACATTTTTAGATGGGCTGTAGGAGGTTAGTGTCTTCCTTTTTAAATACAGGATCCTGTGATTTTAAATGTCCCACATTGTTCCCAGTGTTGTGCAGATCAGGAAGTTTATTAAAGGGAATAAATCAAAGAGAAGTACACCATGCCCTTGCCCTATGATGCTTCATTCAGATTGTGTTGTTCAGAGGGCCACTTTAGTCTTTTTTGGAGGAAATTTCTTCTTTTTTCTCCCGATATTCACTATTTGATCTGAAGGTCTTGTTTACTTGCAGTGAGATGCAGAGGTATTTCTATCCAAATAAAAGCAGTGCCACATCTTTGTGATGCAAGACCTGCCCCTTCTTCCATGCATGCGATATCATAGCACACATTAAAAGGGTGTGGTGCTTTAGTTTGGTGTTGCTTTCATTATACCCATCCCCCACTTCTGAATGTGATGATATAGGCCAGTGGTGGCGAACCTATGGCATGGGTGCCAGAGGCGGCACTCAGAGCCCTCTCTGTGGGCACACGTGCCGTTGCCCCAGCCTTGCCTCCCCCCACGATCCTCTCCTCTCCAGCAGCCCCCCTGAAGGAGAGTCACCCCTGAGTGTGGCCCACATGGAGCAGCACAGCCAAGGACATGGCAGCCAGGCAGTGTAGACAAGACTCTGCCCTCACACCCCATTGTGCACAGCTGATGCTGCAGGGTGCGGGCAGAGGGCGTGATCACCATAGTGCTGCTGGGCTGCCTGGGTGATCTGCGGCAGGCCCTGGAGGCGGTGAATGGCCCTGCGGGCAGGCGGGGCAGAGATGGGGCGGAGTGGGGGCGGGGCAGGGGGTGAAGCAGGGGCGGGGCCAGTTTTTGGGCACTCGGTCTCTAAAAGGTTCGCCATCACTGATATAGGCCATGGAGTGGGAACAACTTCCAACTCTCTGCCGGCTTCCCCATTGAGCATTGGAAAACCTTCCTTCTTTCCCCTCTCCTTTCCTGCCCCCCTCTCCCTTTCCCTTCCCTTTCCACACAGCAGCAGCCATTTGGTAAGGGAATGAGGGATTGTGAGATTGGCTGGGAAACTGCCCAAAATGTTGAAAATGAAGATCATGTAACCATAGAAGCAGCCCACTACTATAGCAGAAGCCAGAAGCACTGAAGGAGCTACAACTTTCCCTTGAAAATCATTTGTCCTGTGTTTTGGACACATTCTGTAAGTTAGCACATCTGAGGTACCTTGGTTCAAAAATAGTTGCCCAATATGTATTGTTTCACCCACTTAAAAATAATGACAGTGAGACTTTTAGTAGTATATAGATAATCTGAATTGCTGTTACTAAATCTCAATCCTTTTTATCTCTTGTCTGTTGTTCACATCTTCCTCTGCTGGTTGAGTGGCTTATGTGACCTTGGGATAGAGACTGATAGAGTGCTCAGTGCAAACTAAACTGAAAGATGCCAACAATAGTTTCCCAATATTTAGGGCTCTTTCTGTATTGAGGATGAAGATTACACTCTGAAAAACATATAAAAGTGTATTATACTGAATCAGATAATCTCCTTATGTAATTCAGTATTTTCAGCTTTGCATTGATGTGCTGCAGTTCTGCATGCTTTGTCAGGAGATGCTGGAAAATGAACGTAGCTTTTATGCAAAGAGTACCGTTCCTCTGATTCCCTCTCCACGTGAAAGTGAGCAGTGATGAAAATGAATATAAACACAGCATGTGTTTCTCTTCTTCCCAGCAGTGGTCAGGGGGGTAAAGAGTGGATACAGGAAGCACAACTATATAAAGAACATTTGGCTGTGTTCAGTGATGGCTGGATTCATATAACAGGCTAAACCTTGTTTACTTGATTATGTGCCATCAAATTGTTGTTGACTCTTAGTGACCACATTTTTTCCATGATGATCTATCTCTCATCTGGTCCTTCAGTTCTTCCAGTGACGGCCCCATTGCCACTGTAACTGAATGTATCCACCTCCTACCATACAGTTAGTCCTCAACTTATACCACAACTGAGTCTAAATTTTCTGTTGTTAAGTGAGACATTTGTTAAGTGAGTTTGCCCCATTTTACGACTTTTCTTGCCACACTTGTTAAGTGAATCATTGCAGCTGATAAGTTAGTAACCTGGTTATTAAGTGAATCTGGCTTCCCCATTGACTTTGCTTATCAGAAGGTTGCAAAAAGTAAGCACATGACCCCGGGACAGAGCAACGGTCATAAGTACGGACCAGTTGCTAACCATCTGAATTTTAATCACATGATCATGGGGATGCTGCAAAGGTCATAACTGTGAAAAACGGCCATAAGTCACATTTTTCAGTGCCGCTGTAACTTTGAATGGTCACTAAATGAAACGAGGGCAACCTGTATTCTATCCATTCTGTGGTTTCTTGACCTGTATATAGGTTTCTCATGAGGACAATGAGATGTTCTGGGATTCACATTTTTCTGAGCACTTTCCAAAGCTTGACATGATCGACACCATCAAAGGCTTTTCTATAATCAATGGAACACATAGTGATTTCTTTGACTTTTCTCAATTATCCAGCATGCATCAGCAGTAATGTCTTGTGTCCCTTGGCCTTTTCTAAAGACAGACTGAACATCTGGCATCTCTTTTTTCATGTAGGGCTCTAATCTGTGTGGATGATCCCAAGCATAATTTTGCTAGCATGTGGAATCAAGGATATTGTAGAATAGTTTGCACGTTCTGTTAAGTCTCCTTGTTTTGGTAATGGGATGTACATTGACCTTTTCCAATTTATTGACCATTGTATCATTCTCCAGATCTAGCTTTGTTAGAACCTTGACTAATTTTTTTCTTTTGTGGCTTGCCACATTTTAGTGGGTATTCCACCAGTCCCTATTGTTTTTCAACTTGGTAATAACCAGAGTTCTGATCTAACTTCATCTTCTAGTACTAGAAGTGTAAGTAGGGAATATCTTCTAACACAGGGATCTTCAAACTTGGCCCTTTTATGACTTGTGGACTTCAACTCCCAGCATGGCTGGCTGAGGAATTCTGGGAGTTAAAGTCCACAAGACATAAAAGGGCCAAGTTTGAAGACCCCTGTTCTTGGATAATGACATCTCTAATATACAGTATTTCAGTATACTCCTTCCATGTTTGATCTCCTTTGAATTGATCACTATCTGTCCCTTGGAGTCCTTTAGCATAACATTTCGGGATTAGACTGTCCTTCTGAATTCAGACACCTTATTAACCATATTTTTAGTCCCTCTCCTCAAATTGTCTGATGTCTCTATTCAATTCTTGAAGAACCAAAATAAACAACAAAGGGGACAAAGGACAACCTTGTCTTGTCCCCTTCTGGATTTTAGGTGATTTAGTTAGACCATCATTAACCATAATTCAAGCCTTCTAAGATGTATATATCAACTTAATTCCTTGAACAAAATTCTCACCAAAATGCATGTCTTCCAGAATTTTAAATAAAAAAGGCCAGTTCTCTGTATCTAAAAAGAGTAATGCGGCATGTTTTTTTGTTACGTTATAAAATATTCTGTTACATGCAGTTCCCACATTGTCTTTTAATTGTCTTTTGGGTAAAAATCTACTTGATTTTCTTGAATAAACTCTGATAAAATCTTCTGGTTGATTTCTTCCCCTGTACAAAGCCAGAATCAGTATCAGAATAGAGCTGGAAAGGATCTTGGAGGTCTTCTAGTCCAGCCCCCTGCTCAAGCAGGAGATCCTATATCATTTTAGACAAGTGACTGTCTAGTGTCTCCTTAGAGACTTGAAGACATTAGAGAAGCGGTTTTGTAATGTCTCTTCTCTTGTTTCATCTCCCTTAACCACTCCTTGAACCATGGGGAATGACAGGATCCACAAGATGGAGGAGGTTGCATAGGCATGATCCAATCCAAAGACTCTACCACCCTCTTATTCCAAACAGTGGCCAAGACTTCAGGTGAACCATGTGGCAGACCAGAACAATTCCCAGCTCCCTCTGAAACCGAGAAGGGTTCATCTGTTATTGGGGGAGGACTGATCTAATGCTCTGGTCTCCTTGCAGTGGATGGTAGCACCAGAAAATCCCATGTTAATCAGGATATAATCTGACCATGACAAGGGGGACACCAGAAGCTCTCCCAATTTTAAATCAGATAGCTACTGTTCCAACAGGAACACCAGACCCAGTGTATATCCACTGTCCCATGTCATGCTGTGGATGATATGGAATGGGCCCATGGCTGTCATGGTGGCCATGAACTCCTGAGCCTCCTCAATCCCCATCCCAAGAGAAGAGAAGGCAGATTGAAGTCCCCCAGATCCATAGGTCTGGGGAACTGCAATGCCAATCCAGAGGTGGAATTAAGAGCTCAGGCAGGGAAGTTGCTATGCACGGAGGTTGGTGCAGCAGCAATAATCCAAAGTGATCCCTAGAGCACAGCATAATGAACAGGATCTCACATCTGGTAACCTATTGCAATACCTTCACCCTTGCCTGGAGTCTTGGCTGATGCCACATTTGAAATCCAGCTGGGCATATTTTTGAAAGGGCCACCCCACCACTTCCAGTCCTATCTAGGTCTTGGTGAAAAATGCCTGGTCAGCTCTCTCATCAAGGATAAAATTGCAGATGAGGGAGGCCTTATTACAGATTGACCTGGTATTTACAAGCAGTAGCTGAAAGTCAGGGCCTCTGAAGTTGTGCTGACTGGATACAAGGGCTTCAAATATTTCCTGATGTTCTCCATGCTGGGTATATGTTCAAGTTCATATTGTGGAAACTCACTGGCTTTCTTCTTTAGCTGAGCTTGGAGCGTACACATGAGCAGTTTGTGATTTGTTCCACAGTTAGTACCTGTCCATATCTTTGATACTATAATTGGGCTTCTCCACCTCCTTTTACTAATGTTAAACCTTAATCATGGTTTAATACAATATTATATTCATGTGTCAAAATAAAGGTATCATATTATAGCTTAATGTGATGTGTGGGTTTACAAAACGTGTGAGACATTATAATATACAAGCTACCTAATCCTATTTTAGCCTAGTATGTGTGCTAATTTCTTCTATGATTCCTTCCTGGATAAGAAGAAACAGAACTAATCACTCTGTTTAATTGTTTTGTTTGCAAAGATGAAACAATCTTTGCTTTTTGTTGTACAAAACTGTCTGGGGATGATAAATACCAGAAGATTAAAAGAATGTTTTCAGTCATATTAGGAAGGAAGTTTGTAAGGCACATATAAACATTATGAAAGGAAGCAAATCTAACCCATTTGTGTGGAGAAAGAAACAGTTTATTTCCTGCTGCCTTAAACCTTCCTTCCCTTTGTGGCTGATATAATAAATATATAAATCAAGAGAGTTGGAAGACTTTTGAAAGATCTTCCTTATCCATTCTTTCTTTCTTTTTGAAATTCATTCATATTCATTATTCATCCTTATTCATTCTTTCTCTAACTTTTTAAAGTTCAGTTTTGTTTTGACAACAAAGTTTAGGAAGCTCTTGATGACTATTATTCAGATAACCACTCTGAATAATAACAAGTTATTTCCTTTGATACAAATATTACTGCAAATTGTTCATGTATCACTTTTGGTATACTAATACTTAGTCATTGGTTGAGTATAAGTAATTATTTCCATAGAACAGTGATAATGTAATCATGAGCAAAAATGCCCAGATAAAACTTATCAGATTGAGCATTGATCAACTTGTAGCACAGTTTGGAACTATCTGAAACTATTTTCCCATGGAAGTCTTTTAGTAGGTTTAATAATAATAATAATAATAATAATAATAATAATAATAATAATAATAAAGTTGGAAGGGAACTTGGAGGTCATCAAGTCCAACCCCCTGCTCAGGCAGGTAACCCTATACCATTTTGGACAAATGGCTGTCCATTCTCTTCTTAAAAACTTCCAGCGTTGGAGCATTCACCGCTTCTGGAGGCAGGTTGTTCCACTGGTTAATTGTTCTAACTGTCAGGAAGTTTCTCCTTAGTTCTAGGTTGCTTCTCTCTTTGGTTAGTTTGGGGTTATGTACCCCAGTTTGGGGTTATGTACCCCAAACTGTATAATTTGTCTTTTGAATATTAATTACTTTATGGCTCTGAGAGCCAAAGTTTCATTCTACAGAACTAAATCCAACATCCACTTATGACAGCCTACTACAGACCGCATAAATATCATGGATTGGATCCAGAAGGGTTATTTCATAATAAAATGACCTTCCACGAGCAGGATTTTAAAAATTATTATTCTTATTTCATGAGAAAATAAAATAAAAAGACATCTCACAATTAGCTGCACTGTTTCAAGAAGTGATACACTGCTTCTAAATGTAAACAGTCCCAATGAGGAACAGGCAGTGATATATCTCTCCTCCTCCAGTGATAGAACATCTGCTTTGCATTGCTGAAGGTATCAGTTTCTGTCCCTCATTTCTCTATGTTTGGCTGAAAAAAGTTTAGTCTGAAACTCTGAGCAGCTTCTGCTTTTCAGTACGAACATAGTTTCCGTAGATGAACTAATGATCTAACTTGGATCAAAGTATCTTCCTTTGAATACATCTGATTGAGTGACCTTCATCACATCTTATCAATCAAGCTTGGAAGGTTATTCTGGTTGTTGATGGTGAAGAATCAAGGCCATAGTTATTCCAATATGAGGCACCACAGGACTCAGTCTTCTTCTTGTTGTTATTCAGTATCTACATGAAAGCACAGGGAGTGTCATCCAAATGTTTGGGATTAGGTATCATTGATATGCAGATGATAAGTCTGTCTGTCTGTCTGTCTGTCTGTCTGTCTGTCTGTCTGTCTATCTATCTATCTATCTATCTATCTATCTATCTATCTATCTATCTATCTATCTATCTATCTATCTATCTATCTATCATCTAGCTAGCTAGCATCTTCTATCCCAGACTGAGATGGAGTCCTTACTTGGATGTGGAAATGGTGAGGGACTGGGTGAAACAAAACAAATTTAAGCTAAATCTTGGCAAGACATAGGTGCTTTTTCTAGCTAAACCACCTGGCTCTACTCAAGTTTTTTTTAACTAGAATTTCTAAATCTTGTAAAACTGTTTTATTCTGTTAAGTATTTAGGCATTAGTGATGTTCTAAACTGCCTTTTTATAATATGATCTGTAAAATGTGTTTCATATACTGTATTTTTATTGCGTTTTTTATTTGTTGGGGATTGCTCTCCATTGTGAGTTAAATTACTTAAATTCTCAGGAGTGGACAATACATAAGTTACCGTATGCATAAATATATAATCTTATTGCAGGAAATATTGTATATATTTGTTTTCTCTATCTAAAAAGGAGAAACATTTTAATGTTGTAATAGAAGCTGTGCTCTTTCATACTTGCATCATGATGTCACATTGCAAGTACATAAAGGGTGGAATTTGCATTGCGGTGTTATGACCTGCTTTGCAACTCGTCTCCTTGGCCCACTACAGAAACTTGTGCATTTGTCTATTCTGAATCTACCTTTTAATAAGAAAGACCTTACCTTTTAATAATGAAGTTGCAGGGCTAGCTCCCCTCGGAAAAATTTCTAGAGAGGCAACATCACTAGAGCTTGAAAGCTGCTCCCTAACTGCATAATATTTACATAATGAGCAGCATTTGCAGCTAAAGTCAAAAAGGCCAAATGTCTTTGAAGGCTTGCTTACCTTAAATTGCTGAAAATGTGAGGCAGTCAATTATATACTGTTCCTTCTCAGCATATTCATGGAAGTATGATTTCAGGTGACAGCAGAATCAATCTTTCCCATAGTATTCTAAATAAAGAGGCTAGTCTTTGTAGGAACACCAAAAAAAGAGGTCAGTTGATCCAGTCAGCCTCTTCCCTGGGTCCTAAGTTTGTAATGCAGTGGCATCCACATCATTGTACAGAGCAGTTTGTAATGTTGGCCTGTATACAATGATACCACAGGCATGCATTCTGATCCCTGATATAAGTATGTAACTTGCAGCATTTTTATGATGGTGTTGGTCAGAGAACATAGAATAATAGAGTTAGGAAGGGACCTTGGAGGTCTTCTAGTCCAACCCCCTGCTTGGGCAGGAAACCCTATACCATTCCAGACAAATGGCTGTCCAGTCTCTTTTTGAAAACCTCCAGTGATGGAGCATCCACAATTTCTGGAGGCAAGCCGTTCCACATCATATATGTGCCATCATTTACCTTCTCATAGATTGCCGTGTTGAATAATGTCCTTTCAATTAATTCTACCAGGTTAATTGCCTAGTGGGGATGCTTAAATGCTAAAGTACTGTTATAACTCTAAGCCACTAAAATGATTACTAATAATTTAGAAAGCCAAAGATCCAGGATTCAGAGGTCTCCTTCCATTTCTGAGGTATAAATATCCTTGCTGTCAACTGCATAAATCTAATCATGTCTTTATTTTTAGAATTTTCATTTTCTTCTTGAATCAATGATAAATGTTATACTTTCGATGTTGCTAAAACCAGTGAAATACATATTCCTCTAATTTTCTTAAAGATTGCCTTTCAAAACTTTTAGGTACAATCTGATCTTATTTGCCTGAATGTTCCAGCAGAAACTGAACAGCAGAAACTTTTAATTTTTTTTTAGCTGAGTTGATGTATAACGCCGACAACGTACAGTATTCATTTCAGTAAATTTCCCCTAATTCTACTGGAATAGATCTTAATGGCATCTATTCCCACAAGCAGTTCATTTGATTTTTGTATCAAAATCCTATTTCCATAATTTGGGGAAATAATTTGGGCTTGCATTCCAGAATCCTTTAATAATATAGTTATATAGCAGGTAGTCCTTATTATGACTGTAATGGAGTCACCCATTGCAGTCATTACAGTAGTTGTTACAATTGTAGAATATGATAGTCACATGACTGACTTGATTTTACCACTTTTTTTCAGCAGCTGCTATGTGAATGCAATGGTTGTAAATGTGAATGTAGCAGTTGTAAAGTGTGAGCACTGCTTTGGCCAAGCAAATCCATTATTTGCTATAGTGTGGTTTCGCTGAAAACCAGAAGCTCTGGGTTTTGGAAAACCATAATAAAATGCTTTTACATGACCATGGATGCTGTAAACAGCTGTAAATGTGGTCATGTGACTGTGGCAGGGAAGCTACCATTGGAACATCAGATACGTGAATGTTAACTTTCCTTTAATTTTTTAAATTCATAAAAAGCGAATTGTTGATTTTGGTTTAAGTGCTGCATCTCTTTAGGATCCTAAAATTGCAGGTAACTTGGAACCTGGTAGAGCATCAAGACCATACAGCCATGGGGGGGGGGGCGTAGTGGTTAGAGTGAAGTCCTGCAGGATACTTCTGCTGACTGCCGGCTGCCTGCAGTTCGGAAGTTCGATCCTCACTGGTTCAAGGTTGACTCAGTCTTCCATCCTTCCAAGATTGGTAAAACGAGGACCCAGATTGTTGGGGGCAATAGGCTCACATTTTTAAATTGCTCAGAGAATGATGTAGAGCACTATGAAGCGGCATATAAGTCTAAGTGCTTTTGTTAGTGCTATACTGTAGGAGCTGACCAGGCTGAGCCCAAAGGTGGAGTCAAAACACATCATCAGTCTGAAGCCCCTGTGCCCTTTGAAGGAGACCTAAGTCTAGTCCTCTTTGAAGTCCGTTGATTCTTATCTGGCACCAATTCGCCTTGATCGTTAGTAGATCAGATTCTTGTACAGGTAGTCCTCAACTTACAACCATTCATTTAGTGACCGTTCAAAGTTACAATGGCACTGAAAAAAGCGACTTATGACTGTTTTTCGCACTTACGACCATTGCATCATTCCTCATGGTCACATGATCAAAATTCAGACGCTTGGCAACTGACTCATATTTCGTGATGGTTGCAATGTCCCAGAGTCATGTGATCCCCTTTTGTGACCTTCTGACAGACAAAGTCAATGGGGAAGCCAGATTCACTTAAGAACCATGTTACTAAATTAACAACTGCAGCAATTTACTTAACAACTGTGCCAAGAAAAGTGGTAAAATGTGCCAAAATTCACTTAACAATTGTCTCGCTTAGCAACAGAAATTTTGGGCTCAATTGTGGTTGTAAGTTGGGGACTACCTGTACATATAGGTTGCATGGACTAAACTCACAGTGCTTTTGAACTCTATTCTCGCTCCTGGTTTCTTGTGCATGACACATGCTGTTTAATTAGTGCATGGTCTCAGTTATATATATTTCCAAACAGATATTATAGGTAAGTCAAATTCAACAGATCATCTCTGAAAGCTTTAAAATAACCATTAGAAAGCAATTGACTGAAAGTGATGATCCCTTTTTAGCCCAAACATTCCAGTAAAATAATCTTCCTTGCTATTTTCAGATTTAGGTTATTCCACAGCATCATTTTCTCATATGATTAGACATCAAAATGTAACCACTTACCTATTAATAACCAAATATAGCTGCTCACTTTTAAAGCTGCAAACAAAGATCCCTATAGTATTTCGAATAGATGGATCCTAAAACTTTCAGAAAATTCAGAAGTATTATATACTTGCTGTTCAAATAGATCCAAAGAGGGGACTAATCATAAAAAGTTTGATGTTTGTTTTTTACAAGTATGCCAGAACTAGAATCTACTGATTACCTTCCACATGGAGTAAGAATCTGAGACTCAAACATTATTAAAAAAGTTTATGATTCTAACCTTTCTCAGCTTTTCTTCCTTTTTTATTATTTTGCTTTATTTTAATGTATATTTTAAAGAACAACTAATAAAAAAGGCAAGAAAGGAGCAACAAAAATAAAGAGATGTACATAAAATTGAGCAAGAATTTTCAAAGTCACCTTAGATAGATAGACAGACAGACAGAGATTTCATTAACTGTTTTCAGGTTAAATTAAGTTCTATATCAAAGTTTTTTAAAAATACAGCTATTTTGTCATTGATGCATACTCTTCCACCTTAATCTGTCATTCTTCTAAAGAAGCAATTATGTGTAATTTCCAGTAAAAATCATATAGTATACTGGCAGCTGTTATATACAAAGCCATATATCACAAAAGGCTTTTCAATTGCCAAAATTGCTTCTACATTTACACAACACCCTAGACTAGGCTAAAAATATGTTGGTTGGTTTTTAAGTCAGTGTATTTTGGGCAGCATAGCCATGTGTTGGCATGTAAAACCAACTATCTCAATAATTTGTAATACATTTTATTTAATACAGCATATAATGTGAACATAGCAATTACATTTAATAATAATAATAGTAGTAGTAAAGTTGGAAGGGACCTTGGAGGTCATCTAGTCCAACCCCCTGCTCGGGCAGGAAACCCTACACCATTTCGGACAAATGGCTGTCCAGTCTCTTCTTAAAAACTTCCAGTTTAGGGTTCAGCCGTTATACAAGCAGCCAGTGTAAAGAAACGTTTTTTTTAAAAAATCTCATTATACTGTTTTACATTCCTCCTGAACAATGAAGTGAAATTTGTAAAAATGCAATTTATATCTCTTCTATTGAAGTTTATATTGGAAGCTGGGCATTTTGTTCTCTGATTGCATTTTTTTAAATAGCTTTGCATGGTACTGGCATCAATTAAGCATTTATGTCAATAAATGCCTTTCACATTTTAAATTCTGCCCTGAGGTTGCCAACTTATTTTTTTTCCTGTCAGGCTTCTGTGTCTTTATCAGCTCTGGCTGGAGGAGAAATTCATCTGATGTAGTAAGGCCCAGATGAATTTTAAAAACCCTCTATGTATTTTGCCCCATTTGTTGGCTTTTGTTAGCAATCAAATCATGCATCATTTCAAACATTTGCTCTCCTAAAGCATCTTGTGAGTTACATTGAAGAACATTTTATTCAAAACAACAACCTGTCTGCATGGGAAGCAACATTTTATTGAAAACAATGATCTGTATGCTTGAGAAGCTAAACATAAAAATTCAGTTTTTATATCTGGCGTCTGAAAATTTGACAGAGAGAGTTCATCAGAAGGAAAGATGAATATCCCTACAAAGAATCAGATTTAGCATTCTGTACTGAAAATTAAACCGTTCAAAATATGGCTTGCCTGGGCAGTGCTCTATAGCAGGGCTTTTCAACCAGTGGTACGCGTACCACCTGTGGTACTTTGGCATGTGGCAGGTGGTACACGACCATCCTAGAGAAGTGTAGCAGGGGAGGGGAATGAGCCAAAGTGACCCAAACCTGAGGGAGAGGCAACTGCAGTTGCAGGACTGTCGGGGCTTGGAAGAAGCCCCAGGAACCAGCAGGGCTCCAGCTGATTGGTGCTTCCGGAAGCAGCATGGAGCTGGAGGTTAACTGAAGAAAAAAAGGGGGGGAGGAGAGGATATAAAAGGAGGTGGTTTTGGCAGGAAAAAAAAGACAACAGGGAAAGAGAAGGGGATGGAGAAGAAGCTGTGGAAGGAGAGCTCAGCAGGCAGGGAGGAGAAAGAGACAGGGAAGAAGCAACAGCTGTTGCTGGAATAAAAGCTCCCCTGGTTCATTTTCTCCAGCCAGGAGAATGCAGTCAGCGCTGATGAAATGAAAAGCTGGGAGATGAGCATGTTGGAAAGGAGGTGGGTTTATTTAGTTCTGGATCAGCTGGCAGCTTGATAGGGTTACCATAAGGATTTTTGTGCAGTTTTTACAGTGTTTTGTAAGTCAGAGGCTTGGTTTGTGTGCTTTCGTTATTGGAATATTTTAGTCTGTTTCACAGAGGCTAGCAGTGAGTTCAAAGTGTTGAATTCCATAGGTTTAATCGCTTGAAACAAATGTAATTAATTTTACCTGCTTATCTTGAGTCTGTCTATGGGTTTTAGAAAGTTTTCTTTGAAGGTAAACAGGCTTAATTTAAGGCTAAATCTTTTCACAATTATCGGAGCCTTTCAGTCTCGGGTTGCAACATTGTGACATGTGACATGCCTGAGGCAGCTTAAAGAACACTCCCCCCCCCTGGAGTTTATGTGTTTCTTTATTCTGGGAGGCTTTTGTGAGCCTTTCTTGCTTTGCACTTGATTCCTGTGTCTTTAAGGGTACACTGTGGAAGGAGAGCTTGGAAGGCAGGGAGGAAGAAGAGGAGAGGGAGAGAGGAAGAAGGGCTAACAAGCTAGCTCAGGGGTCTACAAACTTAGCAACTTTAAGACCTGTGGACTTCAACTCTCAGAATTCCTCAACCAGCCATGATGGCTGAGGAATTCTGGGAGTTGAAGTCCACAAGTCTTAAAAGTGCCAAGTTTGAAGACCCCTGAGCTAGTTGGTAGTGGTGCATATTAATAAACATGGATAAATTCATCATACATTTGTCAGTGCAAAGGGAAAGTGATTCAGCAAAGGAACAGCCACTGAAGAAATTAAAATTGGTACTTTTTTTACTTTTTTTTCTACAGTTTATAATATTTTATTAGATTATAGAACAGCGGTTCTCAACCTATGGGTCGCGACCCCATTTGGGGTCGATCAACCATTTCATGGGGGTCGCCAAGCAAGGCTGTCCGCCATTTTTCCCCCTTTTCCGGCGGGTGCCTTATCTCCCTTGGGCTGGGCCAGCTGGTGGCCCAGCTGGTGGTTGGCCTGCTCCGTCTCTACTGCTTGCCAGCTCCGCCTCGGCCGGCGCAGGGGGCAGCACCACGCATGCACAGCGCTCCCGGGCAGGGAAAGTTCTCCACTTACGACCAGTTGGGTAGTCCTCGACTTACGACCGGTTTAGTCCTTGACTTACAACCGGTTTAGTCCTTGACTTATGACCAGTTGGGGGTCGCGGCATTAAAAAGGTTGAGAACCACTGTTATAGAATAAAATACAAAAATACAAAAGTAAATAGTAGGACACAGTGGGGAGGAAAAAGGGGGGAAAGTGAGGGGGAGAAGGGAAAAAGAACAGACTTTCTCTGTTGCAGTAGAAGGAAGCATTAACATTGAACCTTAACTTTTTACTTTTCCATAATATTATAAACTAGCCATTTCTATAACAACAAATGAATCTAATCAGTAAAACCCCAAATCCCCCCCTTTCTTACTAAGCACTGGTGGTACTCAAATATTGTCATGTCCTAAAAGTAGTACAATCTGTGAAAAGGTTGAAAAGCCCTGATCTATAGGAACTTCATCTCACTGAACAAAATGTCACTCTGACAATTTGCAAAATTTGAGTAGTTGGAAGCAGTTTCAACTCAAGAGTTTATGAACCAAATTGATTGATGCTGCCAACTTTCACCAATATGAAGATTTGCATTTTAAGGATGATTTGGAGGGAGGGGCAGTGTTCTCATAAATCTCTTTCAACAGATTCACCAATGCTTTCATTTTCTTTTGGTGCCCTCTAGTGACTAACCTTCAAAGTCCTTTTATCAGTTCAGATATGAACGTAGAAAGTTTCCCATGGGAAGGATTCTTGTAATTAATTACAAAGTCTTAATTCAAGTCTGGAACCCTTAATCCATTTAAAACTTTCTAAAATCAATACTTTAATCATCTTTTTGCTGTATATTCACAAAATCTTAAACTCATAATCTTCATGGATTGGAGAAAAACGTGTCCAGTGAATAAAATAAAACTTGATGGCTATAAGTTCAGGGGAATCCCACAACTTCTAGCTGCTTGCATACTGACAGCAAAAACCTCAGCTCCTGCTGTCTACTTCATAAAAAGCATCTGTCAAGAGTACTGGTGGGCAATCTCAAAAATTTCTTCTTTCTCCAGAGAGATTTCAGTGCTCTGGATCCAATATCTAGCTGCTGTTTTCAGCCATAATGTCTTCCGCTCTCCATTTCCTCACCAGAAGCCTCCTAATCTACAATCTCCCTCACAGTTCTGTCTTGTTTTCCTATGCTTTGTAATATCAAAACTTGAGACTCTAGAGCATTAGAGCTGGGTGCCATCACTATACAGAAGACTCATAGCTTTACTGCTCTATGCTTTCTAATTCAATCAGTAACCTTGAACAGTGCTAAAGCCAAGTAATGAGCTGAATGAGAGAAGAAGCTGAAATTGAATCCAGGCAAGATGGGGTGCTGTTAATAAGAAAAAAGCTGGAGTTGGGATTTAATTGATGCTTGAATTTCTTGTCTGATCTACATTTGGAAATGCAACGGAGAAATTGACAATTTAATTTGTGGCCTGATTGACTTTAGTCAAACATTTCTCAGTATTGGGCATGAGGAAGTAGAGAAAAGACATCAAAGAATTAATTTATTTCATTTCAATTCAATTCAGAGATTAGGTTATAATACAATGCTCCCATGGCTCTGGAAATACAGAAACTACAGAGACGTATTTCTCCAGTGCCTGCATTATGATCATAACAGGCCAATGCTGCATAAATACTCAGGGCACACAGGAAAATTCTACACGTTCCTGCCGTTTTCAGAGAGGAACCCTGCTACTGTACAACATACAACACCTGCTCTATAAGGGAGGTTATTCCCACAGAAAGATCAGGTTTGCAGTTTAGCTCAAGGGCTCCTTGATCCCTTACCCTCATAGTACTTGCAAACCTGGCTATTGCAAGGAGCATGTTTGTACATTACATTGTAGTATCCCAACTACAATCCCTATTGAACTATCCAGACTTTATCCACAGCTTGATTACAACTTGTCTTGTGTCTGGAAGCTGCGGTTGATTCTCTGACCAGTGCAATTTATAGGCATCACGTGGTTCCCACACTGAAACATCTGCACAAATGTCCAGTGGCAAACTGGACACAATTCAGAGTGTTCATACTGGTCTTTAAAATCACACAATAGCTTAGGCCAGACTACCTGTGGGACTGTTTCTCCTATTAATAATCTGCCTATCTACTTAGATCACCAGGAGAGTCTTTGGGAAAAACATCTATTGGCTGGTATGTTGGGAAAGGTCATTTCTTGTGCTTTTCTCCCAGTATTCTGTAGGGAGATTTATTTGCTCAACAGAGAGATAATCTATATAGACAATATGTATAGGGACATAATTTCCATAATAAAGATGTAACAAACAAACAAAACTCCAGTTAAAAGTATTTAGCACGTTGTACAGACAAAACCAATGGAAAGAAATGATTTTATAGTTTTATTACAACTTTCCTCCTTCTGTTTAGGGAATTAATATTTTAAGAAAAGTCTGCATTGATGCTCTTTTGGGTAAATGAACAAGTCCCCCCCCCCAAACCTTCTTTCTTTGCAGTTTAGATTGGAAGTCTGCCAGTTTGTTCTCTGACTGCATTTTTTAAACAGCTTTGAGCAGAACTGGCAACAACTAAGCTTTTCTATCAATAAATACTTTTCACATTTAAAACTCTGCATGGAGATTGCCAACTTGATTTTTGGCAGGACTTCAGCATCTTCATAAATTCTAAGCAGAGGACAAAGTCACTTGATCAGTAAGGCCCAGATAAGTTAAAAAAAAAAAAAAAACCTCTGGGTATTTGGCCCCATTTGTTGGCTTTTGCTAAGATCAAGTCATGCTTTGTTTGAAATATTTTCATCTCCCACCTCAAACTGATTAGGTCCCTTAAAATATTCATATCTCAGTTTGAAGAAAACTTTGTTCAGAAAGATGCCATTTATGCCTGAGAAGAAAAAGAGAAAGGTTAAGCTTTTGTCTTTGGTGCTTTTCTCCAAATAGTCTGGAACTCTGGCAGAGGTCACTGCAGAAGGAAAGATGAATATATTTAGAATGTCATGGTTTTGACAGATGAATCTCTTCAAAAGAACTTTGAGGCATTGTTTTCCTTAAAGAATATTTTATTCGAGAAACAAAGTATTGGCACTACATAGTTGAAGCCAAAAACTGAATTTCCCTCTCCTGGCACAAAGTAGCAAAGTGCAATTCCCTCCTCCATTTAATAGTCATAAATCACATTCCCCCTCCCAACATCAACGAACTCTAAAAGTGATAGAGAAAAGATGGCTATATTTCCATCTTTTGTCAAAGCAAGAACATCTGATGTCAACAGCGTTGACACAGAATTATTTATTGTACACCAGTACTGAAAACTGAACCTTTCAAAATACTTTTAAAAGAAATAAATGTAGGCTGCATATCTGATAAATATATATCCCAGTTTCTTAAATTCCCAACCATTGCCCTTACAGATGTTGAACTACAGCTAATATTCTTTTTATCATGGCTAGCCAACTTGTTTCTTCAGGTTTGTGGGCAGTCTGCAGGATAGCTTCATTTTTCCCCCTTTTCAGGGGGCCTGTGTGTCATTAACTATTCTATCACAGATGGAAATTTACAAGGGTGGTTTAAGGGGTCCTTGGTGCTCTCTAAGCTTAGTTGTTTTCTTGCAGACGTTTCATCACCAAAACTAGGTAACACCATCAGTGCTTGTAAATCAGTGCATCACCTTTGTAAATCAGTATGTCATCTTTTGTAAAGGTGGTTTACAAAAATTAAAAGAAGTGCAAGCAAGGCAAACAGATAAAAGCACTGTTGAAAAACTGAGTTTAACTAAATTTCTCCAACCAGTTGGGTTGCCCATCCATCACCTCCAGATTGTGCTTGCTATTAATTAAGGATACCGTTATTCAATAGCTTCTGTTTAAACTACAATGGAAAAGCATGACTGAAAATATTAAAGATAGTGAAAAAACAGTTTAAAATCCTGAGTCTAAAGAATTAATATAATGTAAAGGGTAAACGTGTTGGACTAGATGTAGGGAGATCTTATACAGATCCATGTGTGGTTTTGAGGGGGCAAATAAAGCAGCATTCTGTATCATTGCAAACAAGCTCTACCCTTTCTGTACATATATTATGATACTGCGTGTGCATCTCCAAATGATAGAGCTTATGTTATGACAGTGTGACATTGTTTTCATCATTGTGAGAAAAGCCTTCAGTCTTGCAGCTGCTTCTAGTCCTATTTTCTGCTACAGAATCTCCCAGGTGACTTAGACTTGGTGACTCTCACTGAACTAAATCTATTTTACAAGATTACTTTGAAAGGATAACATCGGAGAAAGAAATATCATTTTCTTGGCAATTATTGACAAAGGGGGCTTTGAGGCTTCATAAGCTCTAGGGCAGTGATGGCGAACCTTTTAGACACCGAGTGCCCAAAAACTGGCCCTGCCCTTCTCCATCCCCTGCCCCGCCCCCACCCCGCCTGCCTGCAGGGCCACTCACTGCCTCCAGGACCTGCCACAGACTGCCCAGGCAGCCCATGGCAGTCACGCCCTCTGCCCATGCCCCGCAGCATCAACTGTGCATGATGGGGCGTGAGGGCAGACTCTTGTCTACGCTGCCTGGCTGCCATGTCCTTGGCTGCGCTGCTCCGCGTGGGCCATGCTCAGGGGCGACTCTCCTCCAGGGGGGCTGCTGATGAGGAGGGGGTCACGGGGGAGGTGAGGCTGGGGCAATGGCCCATGTGCCCACAGAGAGGACTCTGAGTGCCATCTCTGGCACCCATGCCATAGGTTCGCCACCACTGCTCTAGGGATTAATATGAGCTCTCAAAACTCTAAAGGTTTTCTTATCAATAAAAATGTGTTCCAGATATTAGTCATATCCTTGTTTAGTTTACATTTGATTTGGAACTTATTTAATTTTGGAGTTCTTAGTGCTCTCAGAATTTGATTGTTTGCTTGTAGATGTTTTATTACTGAACTAGGTAATATCATCAGTGTGAGTGAGTATGTGGTTTGCTGTCTGTTTATTTGCAATAGATTGCCCTGCCAGTTTTGGTGGGGATATGGTTTCTTTCTTGGTGGTACCCTGAATATTTTCCACTTGATTGTCTGATGCTTACTCCTTGCATATTTGAATGTGGGCTGCTGGAGGGAATGTGTTGTAATCTTTTTGTTTCCTTCCTAGTTTTTTTTATTATCTCTTTTAATTGGTATGTAAATGTGGTTTATCTCTATATGTTTGTTGGTGGTTGATTTCTCTGAATGCTAAGAATTTTCCAGTTTTTTTGGATTCAGTTTAGTAGTCTAAGATGTTAGTAGTTTCCCAATTGTTCAAATGTGGTTGAATCTGTCCATGTGTTTTTTATTTTGCATTTTTGAAGAAATATACCATTCAAAATGTTACCTTTTAAAAATAGCACATCTCCAAATGTTACCAGAAAAAACATGTCCCCCTTGTATTGGAGAAACGTCTTTCAAGTGCATGACATCATTTAAAAACATATGTATTCATAAGAATTAAAATACATATTTGCAGAAACTATACATTAGGCAAAATTGCAACAATAATGGATATGTTTTTGGAAATGCAAATGGGAGCTTTTCTCTCCCCTCCCCCAAATTCTCCAATTAATACAGAAATGGGATGACTCAAACTTAAGGATGGAAAAATAAAAACTGAATTTGACAGATTCACAGTGAAAGAGAAATCGAAATGGACAGATTCCTCCATTTCTAGTTTAGCTTTCATACTTTATGCATGATTCTATGCAAGTTTGTCAAAAGTACAAGCTGCCAATTTCACTTAAGCATATTCTTAAGTAGGCAATTTTAACATTACACTTTTGACTTTTCCCAGGCTTGCCCCCCCCCCCAACTCCCATCATTTCAAGCAGCAGGGCAATGGCATTTTGGATGGGATATGATAGGATGGTAGTCACAAATGAAGACCATGGTTATTATTTGTATATATAAGAGAGACGTTGGAACAAAGAGCCTCTGCCTTGGGTTCAGTGACTTCCCAGCTGAGACACAGTTTGATCCAGAACAGCTTATTCTTTAAATTCATCACATTGGGTCTTGTGCAAACAATTGCTTCCTCCAGCAAAGCTGCTGGTTTACCTTGGACATCATATTTCAAAAATGTCTTGGCCAGACTCTGCACAACTTCCTTGATGTGAACTAACTTGACAGTTGGAGAGGGTCATCTTGCGAGAAATGGCCAGAGCTGTTCCGTTTCAGGTCCCAAAGCTATCAAGTTCGAATTCTTTCATTGATGTTCGTTCTCTCTCTCTCTCTCTCTCTCTCTCTCTCTCTCTCTCTCTCTCTCTCTCTCTCTCTCTCTCTCTCTCTCTCTCTCTCTCTCTCTCTCCCTCCCTCCCTCTCTCTCTCTCCCTCTCTCTCCCTCCCTCTCTCTCCCTCCCTCTCTCTCTCTTTCATTCAGAGTAAAAAAATGTATCTTTACAACCAAAGGAAAAAAAATATTCTGGGAATCTTTGCAATGTCTCAATTTTTTGGCAGTTAGCATCTTCTTTTTTTAAAAAAACCAATAAATATCAGTGATCCGTTCTATTAAATTTTATGCATAATAATAAATTGCATCCTGGTTATTGTGAGGAAACGCCTTCCTTCCTTTGCTATGAGATTATGAAAAATAATATTTCTCTAATTCTGAAGTTTTCATTATGTATTTATTTATTTTATTGATCAAATTCATTTGCTACCCATCTCGCAGTTCAGACGACTCTAAGAGAAAGGACAAACAGTGATATTAATCTGGATTGTAGTCATACTGATTTTTTTTTTCCTAGCAGTTTTCCCACAAGTGCAGGGTCCGCTTTTTTTTTCAGATCAACTGAGAGTTGATCTACTGATTGCAACATAAATTGATCTACTGATGTCATGGGCTGAGTGACTGGTCCAAAGTCACCCAGCTGGCTTTCATGACTAAGGCAGGACTAAAGTTCATAGTCTCCTGGTTTCTAGCCTAATGCCTTTATCACTAGACCAGGGGTAGGCAACCTTGGCTCTTTTATGACTCCTGGACTTCAACTCCCAGAATTCCTGAGCCAGCATGGCTCAGCTTGGAAACCTCTCCCTTTCCCCTCAGCATGGCTGGCTCAGGAATTCTGGGAGTTGAAGTCCACGAGTCATAAAAAAGCCAAGGTAGTCTACCCCTGCACTAGATCAAACTGGCTCTCAAAATTGATTGTAATATATAATTTAGTAAAATTTATATTGCAGAATATGGATAGTCCATGACTTATGACCAGAATTGAGTCTAAAAGTCTGTTGTTAAGTGAATTTTGCCTATTTTACGATCTTTCTTGCCACACTTGTTAAATGAATTGTTGCATTTATTAAGTTACTAACAGGGTTGTTAAGTGAATTTGGCTTCCCCATTGACTTTTCTTGTCAGAAGGTCCCAAAAGAGAATCACATGACCCCAGGACACTGCAACTGTCATAAATAGGAACAGTTGCCAAGCATCTGAATCATGGGGATGCTGTATTGCTCGTAAGAGTGAAAAACGGTCAAAAGTCACTTTTTCCCAGTGCCATTGTAACTTTGAATGGTCACTAAATGAACTGTCGTAAGTTGAGGACTGCCTGTGCTGACATTTCTCCTTATCCCTACCAATGTGGTATGGAAGATTCTGATAAGGACAGCTTTTAAAACCGATACATGTATTGCACCACAGTCTCCATTATCTTTGCTAATGTTGTGCAGGGACTTTCCTCTGATACTTACATCTGGAGTCCTTGGAGTAGCACAGCTTCTCAGTAAAACATGCCTCCTGTTGTTTCATGGTTCACTCAGCTTATTTTTCCAAATGTTGCATTTTAAGTATTTATTTGTAGCATGTGAAATTGCCAAAAGGCTCAGCTACCTTTTGTGGCAAGCTAGTCTCCAAAGTAGTCACATTCTGGGAAACAGGGCAGTACAAGAATAGCTACCTCCTTCTGTTTGGGCAGTTTCAAAGGTATGCTGCTCCTGACCCTGTAGGTTTCAGTAATCTATTTCAGAGCTATTTTAAATGATCTGGGTGGAGCAGATACAAGAATACCTGGGTGGTAGAATCAAGGAAATACGATAGTGACAATTAGCAAGTTGAACTACGGCTGTTTATATCAATTCTAGAACGCATTAAGCACCCTTCATAGTTTGCATTAGGGAATCTTCGACAATCAGGGACAAAAAGTGTGTGAATATTATTGGGGACAGCCAATTGCAGCTACTATTGGGTAGATTCCCTCACTCAGCTTTGAGTCATGTCAGGACAAAATTTGCAGACAGGATTCCCCTATGGCCATTGTTTTCCCTGAAGAATCGGGGGACTTCTGGTTCCGGTTCGCGGCAACTCCGGTCGTGTCTGGAGACTCGTCTCCACACTGGCTGGGTTTTTCTTTGCCGGTAGACCTCTTGTGGGTTGAAAGTTGCCCTGGAGGAGTGACCACCAAGGAGGAGGCTTGCTGGAGACTGTGGGAGGGCGGCAGCTTCTCTCGTGGCTCCAGCTATTCCCTGAGGGCCGATGGAGCAAAAGATCATCCTGTAAGATGGCCAATTACCCTGCTACACCAGCCAAAAGTCACAGTAACATCTAAGTGTGAATAGACCCACCGTGGATAATCCGGGTGAGACCCCTTCTCCTCCTCTCTTCACCCTACTTTGTTCTTTTTTTTTTTTTTGCCTGTAAAAGCTCTGTTGGTTTCCCCGTCTTGGGGACAGGCGCTAAAAATTCTAAAGATTACACTTTATTTTTATCTACTTTGGGGTACAGAAAAACCTTTTTTTAAAGATCTCTACTATCATATTATACTGGAAGATTGTTTCTTTTTCCACTTTTTTCTCTAAAGGATAGAAAAAGGGGAAAAATGGTGTCTGGAAAAGATTTTTAATTCTATTGAGGACATCTAGTGGTGAAAAGTTAATATTGCAATTGCTGGTTACTGTTTGGAAATGAGATGGACTTGGCCTTCAAATTACTTTTGAAGAGAAAAGATAAGCAGATGCAGCTGTGGGAACTGTGGAGGTGGATACTGCTTTACTTTTATTAAATACAGCCTCCACTAAAAGAAAAAAAGGCACTCTCTTCAACTATTATTAAAATGGAGAAAACGTATTCACAATTGAACTATAAACTTATATTGGAAAAGATCTACGAAGCTACTGAAGAAATATGTGCTACAATCAAAGAGACTTCTACAGAATTAAGAGTCAGAAGCCATAGTCCAAACCTTCAAACTGACTTTCAGACAACATCTGACCATTCTACAAACCAAAACATACTGGAAGAGGACTTAATTGAGACTAAAAAGGAATTTATTTTATCCTACAAGCATTTCATCTATAACTTTGAGGATCAGAAAAATCAAAGACTGAGATTTGAGCCTTTAAAGCAATGAAGCTTTAAGGATAAGAGAAATAGATGCCTAATGCTGAGGACACGATGCTTCTTACTTTTCAAATGATGCTACAAGTAATAAAGAGAGACTTATTGCCTGAAAGGGAAGCTCTGCTATGGAAACCTGCCTGGCACAAAAAAAAAGGCCAGAATAAGACTGAAAAGTTAAATTCAAAATTATATGTGATGGATCAAAGGCACTGTAGAATTATTGGATTAATTTAAGATTTAGAGTTAGAAGTAAGAGAAAAATGGGTGATTATTAGAATATATATTTTAAATAGATTAAGAATGTATTTTTTGGAATAATAGGTTTATTTGTATGAAAACTATCATGTAATGGAATGAAGAAAACTGAAGAGGCGTTTTAGATCTGGATTGATTTAATAACTAATTGAGTATGTTAAATTAGTAAGATGATGTTCTTGCCTGACAATATGGATGTTATTAGGTATGATAATTAACTGGATAAAATTTGAATTTGGTCCAAAGGGCTGAAATGATTTCAGGTTTGATATTACTTTGTTATTTTGTTATCTTAAAGTAGCGGTTCTCAACCTATGGGTCGCGACCCCATTTGGGGTCGATCGACCATTTCTCGGGGGTCGCCAAACAAGGCGATACGCCATTTTCCCCCCCTCAGGGGGTGCCGCCGCGCATGGGGGTGCCGCCGCGCATGCGCGCCGCACATGGTGCCGCCGCGCATGTGCAGCACGCCGTGCATGCGCAGCACGTTTGTGTGACGGGGTCACCGTCACACAAACGTTGAGAACCACTGTCTTAAAGAGATTGATTGATGGATGGATTATATATGTATAGGGTAGACTAATATTTTAATTTAATTAGGAGATATATTGTGAAGTGGAAGAAGAAATAAATGAGATTTGTGATAAAATTAAGGATTTAAGAGATTGAGATCTAGAATATATCTGGAAGGGATACCTGAATTGATAATCTGTTTCTTTAAAGTCCAATTTGATTATGTTAATTGTAAATTCACAAAGGTCTAAAACAGGTTTAGGATTGTTAGAAATTTAAATTAGAAATGGATTATTTTAAATGTATTAGGTTAATTGAGGGAAATATAGAGGGAATATTTAATGTATTGATTTGAGTTATTCATATATGGTTTTATTTTTGGATGTTTGATTACCCCAGTACCATGGTGTGTCTTAAGCACTTTGTTCTAAGAACAAAAAAACCAATAAAATTTATTTTAAAAAAAAGAATTGGGGGGGGGGGCAAATGGGGAAAAGCAGAATTTGAGAAGCTGTAATAATAGTTAAGGCAAGTGAACCATGGACCAGATAACAATGCAGCTTTTCTGTTGCTTTTTCTTTTGTATTTATCAGCTGTTTTTGTGTAGAATGGAGTACAGCTATAGACTTTGCAAATGAGCATATTTTAATTCCAAATGCATTCATAATTTAGAATTGCACAGAGATATTCTCAGAGATTACGGATGAGTTGCTAACTCTCATTGCCTATTTTAATGGAAGCTTCAATTTAAGAGATATAGATGTATTTTACATAGATAACAGTAATATTTTTTGCGAACTGAGGCAAAATAAAGTTTTGTTGTCTTTATAGCATTGCTGATAAAATGTTTTGCTTAATTGCACTGAAATTCAGAGCTGTCACTGGAATGGCAATTTCATCCTAAAATCTTCTTAAAATTTTCTTTGGTGTGGTCAGTGAAAAAAATAATATGCATAAATTACATATCATCTAAACCCCTGCAAACTAGCCCACAACCGGATTACTTGTTCCTATAGGATTTTTGCAACACAATTAATCTTTTTTTTCCCTGTCAATTTAAGTTGGCATTAAGATACCTAATGAGTCATCAGTGGTCTACTTGTTCCCTTTATTGTATATAAACACAACAGAATTTTTTCTCTGAATAATTGGCTTGATTGTAATGGGGAAATTACAATTATTGTAATAACTAGGAGTCAAAGATAACTCAGGCATCTCCAAGTACAAAAAGGAAGAGGGAAAAGAAAAATGATTTTAAATTTTGGAAAACTCCAGCAAGTCAGTGGCAGACAGAATAACAGAGTTGGACAACACCTTGGAAGTCTTCAGGTCCAACCCCCCCCCTGCTGAGGCAGGAGACCCTGTACCATTTCAGATAAATGATTGTCCACTCTCTTCTTAAAAACCTCCAGTGTTAGAGCACCCACAACTTCTGGAGGCAAGCCATTCCACTGATTAAGTGTTCTGTCAGGAAATTTCTCCTTAGTTCTAGGTTGCTTCTCTCCTTGATTAGTTTCATTGCTTCAGATCCTGCCGGTAGGTGCTTTGGAGAATAGATTGATCCCCTCTTCTTTGTTGCAGCCTCTCAAATATTGGAACACGGCTATTATGTCATCCCTAGTCCTTCCTTTCACTAGATTAGACATATCCAATTCCTGCAGCCTTTCTTCATATGTTGAGGTTGTCTGTTGGTTATCTGGGTTTTGGCAGCCCAGATTTGGTGCCTTAGGAAAGGTCAGTATTTTGAATTATTTTCAAAAGTAGATCCAGAAAAAGTGAAAATTTAACAAAGATAGGGCACACAGGTGCATGAATATAATGTAGAGTAACATTGTTATGGAAACATTCAGAGATGTCATACAAAAAAGTAATTCATATTATAAATTCATTTACCTCAGGTTGTGATAATGGCTAACAGTTTCAGTAAAGAGGGTTGCACATTTCTAGATAATATATTGTTATGAAAACAGATGCTAGCATGGCATGGGGAGTTAAGCCATTATTTAGCAAAACCTTTTTCCCCACCAGAAATGATAGAATTACATAATAATCTGGTGTAAAACCAAAAAAAGACCCTTGAGACCATCTTCTAGATTAACAAATACTATTTTATAACGTAAGCTTTATCAAATATGCATCTTAATGGAGAAGAATAAGCCATGGGTGTGGAAAACAGTAAGGAATAATAAAAGAAGGCCAGGGAAATAAAATTTGGAGCTGCAATTAATATTAATTACCTACTGGGGGTGGCCACTGAGACAACAATTTTAAAGGTTAAAATAGACATTTTTACATAAAGCAGTTATGGTTGAATTGCAGCCAACAATTGTTTTATGAAACAGTTTCACTATCAGTTGATAATTATCAATATTCTTACTTTCTTTTTCACACCTATGTATATATTACTCTCTTAGACTAATGCATCTGGTAAAATGGACAATAATCATAAAAACACATGCTTTGTAAATACATTTATTTGATTTTAAAGGATCATCAGATTATTAAACTGCTTTTGCTGCAATTTTCCTGTGAAATCCTGTACAGATTGATACTGAATGAAGATTTATAATATTAAGCAGGATTTATTTTTTGGTAAAACTGCTATATTTATTCCTAAAGCAATAGTATATTGGCTTACAAAATGATCTCTAGATTTAGAGATCCTACAGTAGTTTGCACAGTATAGCTGAAGAAGAGCTGGGGGCAGAGTTAAATGCATCATCAACTAAGAATCATTGCATTCCCACAAGCACTCCTAGTCCAAACTCTCCTTAAATTCTGTTGACCCTTATCTGGAGCCATTTTTGTATTGAACTTTAGTTGACTGGAATCTTGTGTATAGGCTTGAATAAATCTTTTGTTCTGCAACCTAACTGGTACTCTTGATTTTTCATGCTTGAAATAGCATGAGCAGGCCTGCTATAAAGTTGGACTTCGTGTATATCAGGGCTTTTTTTCTCATAGAACGCCCAGAACTAAGTTCCGGCACCTTTTTTGGATGGAACCTTGTAGGGTAGGCAAGGTGGGTTGTATGATGTGTGTGAGTTCCGGCACCCTTTTTTTTTTTTTTTTTTTGAAAAAAAGCACTGGTGTATATATATATTCTTTTGCCCAAAATATGACAAAGCTGTACTGTTCTTAAGTTAGCAGGGAATGCTACATGTTGTACAAGTGTAGCTAAAGATAATAACTTATATAACTTTAATTTAATCTATACTACTAAAATGTATGGAAAAGCATTATACAATTGACCAAAGCAATGATAATGGTAGTGGCTAATATTTGGGGGCCTACCTGGTAAAGATCATGGCATGTAAAAGACTGTGATTTGCAGTGGGTTTCAGAATGCCCAGGTTAAGCTTATAGTTACTCATTCCACTCATGTAGCCTATTGGGGGCCAGGATTCCTTAGCTCTTCCAGCTGGGTGGTCCAGATGAGTAGGATAGATCGTACAGAAGACATAGCTCAGGTTGACAGCGGGAATATAATTAGGGACACTTGCAAAACACTTTCAGCCAATACTGAGGTACTCAAGAATGGAATTTAAATGTATGCTATAAAGTTAGAGTCCAAGAGGAAAAACAGGGATAGAAAGGAAGTAATAAATACTGTGAAGAATATTTGAAAAATGGCAAGGCTGCAAACAGATATGGAGAAATTGGAAGCATTTGGAAATAAGTATGTGGTTTGCCTACATGTTGCTGTGTGGCTTGTTTAATGTGTGTGAAGATGTCATCTGAGCCTCATGAAGTGTTTCCTTGTGCAAAGGGAAAAGTAATAAGTGTGAATACAAAATCTACAGGGGTGATTCGTTTATGAAAGATGCTTGGGAAAGTGTCAAACAAAAGGTGATAAAATATAGGAATCTCAACTTGGTTTTGAAGAAACATTTTTATTTGGATGAAACAGAAATTCAGTAACAACAGCTAGAATTCAAATTTAAGTGGTAAATCGGTTTGTTCTATCTCATGTGCTCCAGAATTATTGGATTTTAAAGGCCATGCCTTCAAGCCTGTCCCACATATCTGAAGAACACCAGACTAGGGATGGCTGTTTTATATCCAGGCAACCTTTCTTTGAGGCATGACTTGAGTGTTATGGAAAAATAATCAAGCAATTTATTTTTCTGACAGATACAATTTTTATTAAACAGTCTTCAATTATTCTGGTATTGGAAATTCCAAACAATGGTGTAAGCACGATTTATGTGTTTATGCTATGAAATGGAATGAATTCAGTGCAATGAAATATTTATACTGACTTCTTTAACCTGTGGCCCTCTAGACATGTGAATATAGCCATGCTAGCCGGAGCAATCTATCCAGAGAGTGGTAGGTGCAAATATGATGATATTAAGTGGTATTATGTACCACTTTAAGTACTTACGTATTTCTTCTCCGTTCTTTATTAACCATGCTTTTCTCTTCAGAGATACATGGCAATTAAAGTTGTGCAAAGTGTTTCAAAGGGGCTCTTCATAGAGCTTATGGGGCAAGCAAAATATTCCTTCTTGGTTTATTAAAACAGCTGTGTCTTTTGGAAGGCTTGGCATGGATACTTTGAATATTAGGATTAGGATACTAGGATTCTAAGCAGAAGATATTTGTTTCCTATTAAGACCGATCCTAGCTTCTTGGATAAGAAGTGAAACATCTTCAAGGAAAAACAAAGTTCAGTTGCCTTTTGAAAAGCACCTTTCAGACAACCAGGAGCTGGATGACTGAGAATCTCCATAGACATATATCAACAAGGCATAAATAATGAGTTAAAAACCAGAGGCTACAGATGGCTCTCAACAACTCCTAACGTGTCACTTTCAATATCACCATTGTAATTAAGGGGCAATTATCAATATTGAACAATTTAGGGTCATTCTTTGGGATTTTTTTTTATCAGCCTTAAGATTGAAGAGTAGCACACTTCCAAAGACCTTTTACTCTATTGATGCCTTGATCCCCCTCCCCTCAAAGTTTATAAAAGAATATTGTTTCTGCAATTTTTAACATGTTGGAGGGTGAGAATAGTAGTGGCTGCTTCCAGAGACCTTCTACGTACTTTTATTCCCTCTTAACTCCTTGCCCATAAAACCCCACATAAACAGGAAAAAAAGGCTTAAAATCTTTCAAGTCTCCTCAAGTGACATCACTATGTCACCAAATGGGTCTCTGAAGCATTTCAGAAGGACAGAGGCTGAGTTGCATTACCCAGCTATTCAAAAGGTGTCAGGTGCGAAAGATTAGGTCCAGATGTGAAGGTCCAATAAAACTTATTGCTAATAATTTAGTTAATTTAATTTATTAATAATCTAATTTATTGCCACCTAGAGGAGCCTCATGGTGAGATAGGTGGCAAATAAATTTAACAAATAAATAATCACGCCCATGCACAGGAATATTCTCAACTAACAGTTAACACCTGCTTGGTGTTAAATAAGACTCAACAGAATTCAGTGGGGGAGTGCACTGAGTTCTCTTGTGACTATGTAGGGATTCTAGGTTGATCCCTCTTTTAACTTCACCCCCAGGTTCTGCCATTCTTCCTACACAAGGTGACCACTCGCAGTGTAAATGCAGTTTTCCCTTCCCCCTCATTCCTTGTAACCCAAATTGGCTTCTCTCTTGCAATGCCAGCTGGGGAGCTTTCCGACATGTGCATCTTCTTGACAAGAAAAAAGGAAGCTGCTCAAACAAGGATGTAAGCTTTAGGAGCTGCCATGACAGCAATCTGATCATACCCGAACAACTTATAATTGACTTGCTGTTCCTTTTGTTTCTGAAGCTCTACTAGGTTTCTTACCCAGAAAAGACATTCATTATCTTCTCCATTTGAGTAGGGATAAGGAATGGGAAGTTTTAACATTGACAGATGAGTCTAGCATCTTCAGGTGTGGGCTTTGGTACAAATGTGCCAAAGTCTATTTCTCTTTGCCCTATAGAAATACTGGTGGAAGAGATTTAGAAGTAGATGGGTATATTCCCATCATGAGCATTTTTGGGAGATTTTTAAGAAGAGGCTATTTTTAAGAAGAGGCTATTTTTGCAGCTTCTCCAGGACCTTTTAAAATACTACACTTGAGCTGTCCATAAATATATCAATGCTCTTGACTAAGCTAGGAGACAGGAGGAGGAGGAGGTGGAGGAGGAGGAGGAGGAGGAGGAGGCTAAAATCTGACTTCCCATACTTAGAGCCGGTATGGGTCTAAAAAAATGCTGATGGACAGCATGTAACACTTGGTTACACATTTTGCATTTCTGTCCTACAATGATGAATCTTTAAAGTCTATCTGACAGACATTGATTACTTCTTAGTTTTCCTTTCCTTTTTTTGCAGTTTCAGATGCAATAATTTGTAGACATGCAAATAGAAATTTCCCATGACATTTAAATTCAGTTTACAATCCATTAAAAGGGAAGCATGGCAGACTCATTAACAAGAACATGGGACATATGTTTTCAAAACTCAGACATATGGCAGGTTTCATAAAGGAAGAGATGTTCCTGTTTGCACAAATGTTTTTCTCCTTAAATAGCCATTGAGACTATTTAAGGTCATCGAGACTATTTATCTTACCAATTCGTGGTAAGATAAATTTATGCTGCGATTTTATGGTACAGGTAGTCCTAGTATTGGGACTGGAACTTCTAGGTGAGGTGTTAAGTAAGTCACACTCAATTTTACAACTTTTTGCTGTGATTATTAAGTGAATTGCACAGTTGTTAAGTGAATCTGGCTTCGCCCACTCACTTTGCTTGTTGGAAGCCAGCTGGGATGGTTGCAAATGGCGATCACATGACGATGAGATGCTGTGACTGTCATAAACGTACAATGATTGCCAAGTGCCTGTGAGGACACTAATGGTCATTAGTGCAAGGACCAGTCATAGGTATCCAGTGCCATCATAGTTTCAAATGATCGCTAAATGAATAATCATAAGTCAAGGATCATAAGTCAATGAGCCGAGGTGGCGCAGCAGTTAGAGTGCAGTACTGCAGGCCACTTTAGCTGACTGTGTTCAGCAGGTCAGCGGTTCAAATCTCACCGGCTCAAGGTTGACTCAGCCTTCCATCCTTCCGGGGTAGGTAAAATGAGGACCCAGATTGTTGGGGGCAATGTAAATATATGTATACATTGCTTACTGGTGTACACCACTTAGAGAGTGCTTGCACTTAAAGTGGTATATAAGTCTCATAAATAAATAAATAAATAAATACCTGTACAGTGTGATTTAGACTCTCAGTTTGTGGGAGTTGAAGATGTTATACAGAAATCCTGAATGAGGATAGAATGACTTGTGGTTCAAGATATTGAACGGCATGAACTGGAGAAGGCTAGAAATACACAGATTCAATAATCAAACCCAGCTACTGAACTCATGTATTACCTAAGCTTAATGAGATTTACTTCATTTTGGCTCAGTTTATTGAAAAAATGGATCAATTATGGCTTATGTGTCATGGTTTATATATAGTTTACAACTTAGCATGTTAAACAAACACAGGCAGTTGTGCTTAGCACATCATATGACCCAAGTCAGTTCAAATGTTTCTGTGTATCTGATTTATACACTGCCTTGGTATATATCAAGGCCTGCAACAAAATCAAATTAAGTTAAATTACAGAGAAGAGCAATAAAGATGATCAGAGGATTGGAGGCTAAACCATATAAGGAACGGTTGCTGGAATTGGGTATGTCTGCTTTAATGAAGAGAAGGATGAAGGGGGACATGATAGCTGTGTTCCAATATCTCAGGGGCTGCCACAAAGAAGAGGGAGTCAAGCTATTCTCCAAAGCACCTGAAGGCAGGACAAGAAGCAACGGATGGAACACTAATCAAGGAGGGAAGCAACCTAGAACTAAGGAGAATTTTTTTGACAGTTAAAAATCAGTGGAACAACCTGCCTCCAGAAGCTGTGAATGCTCCAACACTGGAAGTTTTTAAGAAGAGACTGGACAGCCATTTGTCTGAAATGGTATAGGGTTTCCTGCTGGAGCAGGTGGTTGAATTAGATGACCTCCAAGGTCCCTTCCAATAACAACAACAACAACAACTACTACCACCACCACCACCACCTCCTCCTCCTCCTCCTCCTCCTCTTCCTCTTCCTCTTCCTCTTCTTCTTCTTCTTCTTCCTATTACTATTACTATTACTATTACTATTATTATTATTCCAAATAGATTGGAATGGAATGGAATGGAATAGAATAGGTAAATAGATTTTCAATTCAGTTGTTTAAAAACCAGCTCTTTTTCAGACAATAGAAAGCGACTGTGGACCTCTCTACGAAGAGCATTACCGAGTGTTAGCATCTGAGAACATTCTCAGGCCTTTCTTACTCTCATTAGCAAAAGGAACAGCATCATCTTAAATGTAGCGCATGGCAGAGCACACTTAGGAATAATGAAAGATATCTTGTCGCTCTTACCTTGGTTTCTCATGTCAAAATCTGTTCAACTCTTTTAAAAACTACTGTTCCTCCTTAAGAGGAGAATTCTTCAAAACTGAATGTTAGAAACAGTGCCGAAGTAGCTTATCTTACAGATGTTTATAGACTCCCTAGTCAAGTCTATAGCTGTGATATCCCCTGAAATCTTTCACCCAGATATTAACGGAGGCCAATATTTCTTAGTTTCCTAGCCCAGCTACAGTAAGTCAGCCGGGTGCTGCCATCTGCTGATATCTCTTTGCCCTTTTTTTCTTCTCAAGTGGAAACTCAAAAAGATCACAAAGGGTGTGTGTGTGGTAAACAAGTTGAAAAGGTAAAAATCTGATCATCTGTTACAGTATTCATTGTTGTGATCTGTGTTTTTTAATAAATGGCAAAGGATTCATAGTGAGCAGTGAGGCAAGTACATTTGCTAGTTACACCAAATTATTTAAAACCAGAGCAAGCAACTTAAGAATGATTTTTTCAAAATGTGTGAGTAGGAAAATATATTTCAACATTAAAACATTAAGTGCCACGAGTCAGATTGGACTCTTATGGCTGCATGGTCAATTGCTGGTCATCTTGACTTGTCTACAGGAGTAATAACTTGCAACTCTCTTTCAAAGACATTCCAGTAATCTGTTCAACTTAGCATTGATTTTACCTATTGTCTTCCCCTTGCCTTTGTCTCAATATTATCCAATACTATCTTTTTTTTAAAAAAAACCCCACTCATATTACACAACTGAAGTATGTGTGTTTCTGCTTGCTGAACATTGCCTCAAGGAAGCACTTATTCCTTACTTGTGGGACTAATTTGTTCTTTGCAGACCACAACCACAATTCAGAAGTATCTGCCTTCTTTTTTTTTTTTTTTTACTTTTTCTGTGTCCAGCTTCCACAGTTTTATAAAACTTCTGGGAAAACCATATTTTAATTATTCTGATCTTTGTTGTCACTCAGATGTCCCTAGCCTTCATGACCTTTTCTATATTCTTGACAACCTTCTTCTCTTGAGTTAATATTTAGTTCTCCTACACATTTATCTATTTTTATTGATTATTGAGCCCAAGAAAACAAAGCTATCAATCAACTTTCTATTAGATTGATAAAGTCTTTATAATGTATAATACATTACAAATAAATAATATATGAGTCAGTCAACAGAAGTGCTGATTTACCATCAGATTATCAAGTACTTAGGAGACGAGGGCTTGGCAGCACAAGGAAACAACAGTCAGTGACTTAATAGCTAGCCATCAACACCCCAGTCAACAAGAAAAAAGCCACTCATAACAGGCACCAATATAAATACACACATAGAATACCCCAAAGCACACAATCTGTTAGAGAGAAGTTCCCTGAGGATGGGCTCCAGCGAAGTTCGAAAGCATGGAAGTCTAAACTTCTGGTTCTGGCTATAATATAAGTGCTTAACCCTAAACTATAAAAAAGTGTAAAACCCTAATTTTTCACTTTCCATTTTTATCTCCTTAATGAATTCAGCTAAAAGCATATCATCTGCATATCTCATGTTTCAATTTCTAATTTGGAGTGTAGTTGTCACGCGTTCTCTTCCTGCCATTCTTACTAGCCCTATACATTTTAACAGAAACAATTGTAAAGCAATGCATAGGATGGGCAAAAGGGAGGTGATTGAAGCTAACTTCATTAATATGCTGTTGGGGGTCTAAGCTGACAGTGACTGATCAGAAAAGGGGACTCGGTATTACCATGGAGAGGTATATGAAAGATTGAACCTGTGTGCAGTTGCTAGAAGAAAAGTACAAGCTGTAGGTCATTTAGTAAGAAATAAAAAAAATACACTGTACAATATGTAACACACTTGCTCAAAATTGTGCTGGTGCAACATCAGTTGGAATATTGTGAATCATTTTGGCTGCTGCTCATAAAGATTCTTATAAACTGGAAAAAACATCACAGAAAATGCAAGCAAAACTATTAGGAAATTAAAAGAACCTATTTATGAGTTAGGACAGAGCCTTTTCAGGTAGGACAGGATCTTTTAAGTTGCCTAATGGAGAAGGGATAATAGATATCATACAAAGGGACACAGTTCTGCATTGTATGGAGAAAATAGATGAAAATTGGAAAGACTTTTTCCTCTTTCCTTATGCTAACCCTCCCACATAATACTAGAATTTAGGCCCGGACTTCCGGTTTTGCATTGCGGTGAGACGGATGCAGGAAGGCAGGGCTCTGTCTTCCGCGCCCAATTTTACCCTGCTGGGGGCCCTAAAAAGGGCCTAAAGTCACCCCAAAGAGCTGATGAAGAAGGAGGGATGCCTCGTCGATCACGGAGAGATGGCGGTCTTTCTGTTTGATCTGAGAAAAGCCCTTCAAACTGCCAGGGGAAAGACTGGCTACATTCCTGTGGCCAGCCATTAGCTGCTGACAACCGAAGAAGAAAAAGCACCAATCAGCACATTGTAAACAGCATGTTTGGAACTAGCTGAGAATATTTCTTTACTATTTTACAACTGGGAAAGGCTCCCAAGGAGCTAAAAACCTCTGAATGTGGACGGAAGCGATGTTTTAATTTTTATGGGGGACAGAAATACACAATATTGTAATGGAAGTAACATAAAGCTACAATTTTGATAAATTTGAGAACTGAGATAATTGTTAAGATTTCCTCTTTGGAAAAAAAACATTGAGGTGAAATATAAGAAATCAATCCTTTGTCTTAAGAGTGGGAAATGGATTTTGAATGACATCTAGTGGTGGATTTGAGTACAGCACTATAACTAGCTTCCTGGCTGCTTGTGACTCCTAGCTTAAGGGAGAACAGCTGGTAATAAAGGAAAATATTTTGGCATATTATCACCCTGACCTTTTTGGACTATAAACACCTACTGAGCTTGGACTTTTAATCTCAAGAGCTAGCGGGAGAGAAATAAAAATTTGACCTTTGATTATGTCTGGCTGGGAGAGACTTTTGAGCTGTTTTCAGAGAGGTTGAACATTTTGAACCCTTTGAACATTGTGGGTTATGACCTTGCCTGACTGACAATTTTTGGATGCCTGAGACAAAGGATCACTATAAAATATTGCTTTTGGGACTGGACCTATATTCTGGAACCTATTGGATTATAAAGGCTACATATAAGGACCAGAAAACTAGAGGAAGCTTTGTTCTAATCTTACTGAGACTGGTGATACGAGAGGATCTCCAGGAATGATGCTTCAAGAAAAAACAAACACCTTTCAGAAGGAAATATAATCTATGCTACAACTAATTCACCAAGCAATTGTTGCATACAAAGAGGACATAAAAAGAAACCATAATGAGAGTAAAAATAATTTAGATAATATAAATGAGTAAATCTCCAAATTAAATCTACAACTAGAAAGTTCCCAGACAACGACTACAAAGTATAAACAAATAAACCAGAAATCAGAAGATGAAGCACAGGAAATGGACCTAGAGACAGAAGAGATAAAAGAAGGAAATATAAACTACCATATACAAATAAAATACTCCAAGACTTATCCATAACAATGAAACTGCAAAAGACCCTTTACCCCTTAAGTCTGCAAAATACACCTGATGATAAGTAAGAAGATTTTTAAAAATGGAATATAGAACTGTTAGGGGAAATGTTACAATTTGGGAGACAAAAAATGAAAAGAGAAATTGAGGGAGAAGGAAAGTGGGAGTTGCTTAAGGAAGATAAATGGGCAGGATTCCTTCCCCCAAAATACCCTACCTAAATTGTCTTCCTCATGTCAAGCAACTTTCACAAAAATAGAAAGAAAATTCCTGAGCGATTTAATTGCCTTGGCTTGGAAAGCTACTTGGCAAAGAAAGCAAGAGTTAGATTGAACAAATAGAAGATTTGACCTATTAGAGGGGGCATTATATGTTTAAATACTTGTTCGAATATGATTAAAAGAACTGATGACCCTTAGATATAATTATACTTTTATAATGAAAGATATGATTTAGAATTAAAATAGCATCTTTTTTCCTTTTTCTTTTAATATGGGAAATATGAAAATAAGAGGAGGATTGGTATGAATAAAATTTTTAGTATATAAATGTAATTAATATTGAGAAAATCATAACTGACAAAGATACTTCAAATATTGATGGGAAATCAAACTCTAACAAGAGCACGAAAAACAGGATATTGATTTATGAATTGATATTATTATTTTTATCATATTAGTAAAATATGATGAAGATGTTTATATCTAACTTTGTATACATTAATAGTACCAAGAATTGTAACTGTGTAATGAGGGGAAAATGGAAAAATATGGGGAAGAAAGGAGGATCAGAGAAAAAAATACTGGACTGTGCAGTACTAAATAGATTTATATTGAAGAAATTAATGTTAAACAACATGTTGTTTACTAAGCATTAAAGATTGTAATTTTTAAAAATTAATAACACATTTTATAAAAGAAAAGAATTTAGGCTCATCATCATGTAATGATGCAGAATTTAGGATGGTTGGATGGAAATACTATACTTCATACAATGCATGATTTTTATATGTAAGTTTTACTGTATTTATCACATTTCTCCCCCGCCCCCCGTAACAGTATACAGATTCTCACCTCATAAAAAATTTAAAACCAACAGTAAAAAATAGAGAAACTACATACCAAAAATCATCTAGCACCATTCCCCCATAAGCCCTTTGGAAAGCTACATTTTAAAAAGCTTCCAGATGGTAATCAGATTTGGGACCAAGTGTGTTTCCTGTGGGAGACTATTCCAGAGGCCCAAGTTCTGACAACAGAAGAACTAGGGATCTCCAATCTTCAGCCCCCCCTTAATTTCCCAAGAATAAATGGCAACCAGTTGCTTTTCCCAGCATAATAATCAAGGTGGTTGGAGAGATGTGGTCCTGAAGGCAACCCAGTGCCCAGCAAATTTGACAATAGGATGTGTGAGAGAAGTCATTTATTGTGATGTGATCACATATCCCTTTGTAGCTTCTGATGAGGTTTTACTATACTTGAAAAATCTGCACAGGTTGTTTCAATGAACAGAATCAATAGCCCATATTGTTTGTTTGTCTGTTTGATTGACTGATAACGTTGGATTTCTTCCAGCAGTTCAAAGAGATGTACATACCGGTAACAGTCTTTCCTCCAGTTTTCTCTTTACAATAATAGTCCTGTGGGGATATGTTGGACTCAGATTGGTTCAAAAACTTCTGAAGAATTTCCAAAATGGAGGAAAAGTTTGACTCTTCCAGGTCTTTGTCCAACTCTTAATCACTACATCTCACAGGCAGGAATAATTTTCTCTATCAAGACTCTTCTATTTTTTCAAACCAATTTATTAATTTATTTTATTTATTTTTCAGGATGGGAAAGACAAATATTTTAGAAATCTAAAGGGACACCTAATATTGTCTAGACTTGTCTTTTAATTTTCTTGCAATTGTCTGTAATGGCAGCAATTAAATGGTTTTAGCTGAGCTCTCTAGATGAGGTCTAGAAAATACTCCTGAAATTATATTATAGCATATTATATTAATTCCAAAAAGAAGGGAAACATTGTTAGTGTTAAGCAAAGCTTCAATAAGACAAGGTGTGTGAGTGTGAGAGAGGCTTTCATGCTGCTTTGCCACCAATAGTGTGCCTCTAAAATTACCTCTTCCCCCAAATTGTCTTTCCTTCCCTTTCTGCCTACCTTTTTTATCCCTTTAAATACCTTTTAGCCTAAAATTTAAAACTGAACCTGTAGCCCAGGGGTGTCAAACTGTTGGCCCGTGGGCCGGATGCATCATAGCAAAACTGTGCCCACCCCCTTGCCGGCAATGGCAAAAAAGTCACGATACTTCGCAACACGTCACTTGATGTTGTGAGTTTGACACCCCTGCTGTAGCCCTACTCTTTTCTTTCTCAACCATTCATATATTGGAGACTCACTCACCGGATGTCATGTGTTGTGACTTTCTGGGGCATCTGTAATAGGGGAATGGAGTGTTTTGTTAAGCTGGTGCCTATGACCACATCATCAAAGCCCTGCCTCCTTTTACATCATCATAAGAGATATAAAAAGCTTTGATTGCCTAGTTGTGGCCATCATCTTGACTGATTCCATTGTCAAATACTTCTAACTTGCAATCAGAATCTGGTTGATTACACTAGTATCTATAGTGAACTATGATTTCCAAGGGTTGAGAAGGATATCTTCTCAATCAGTGCAGCAAAAAAATCCATCCCTCTCCCCACCTCCACTGCCCCAACATCATGTTTAAAGACTAGTATTGTATGAAACCACCATTGTATTTTTAACAAAGACTTAAGGTTCAGTGCAAGATGTGACTCAAACTAATGGGTATTTGATAATTGATAACCAGGAAGGCAGGACATCCAAGAGACAGAGTAAATTCACTTTTAGGCTTCTTTGAAACTGGGAGTGTAATTTTATTTTGTTTTGTTTTGTTTTGTCCTGTTTGGACAAGAAACAACGGTTGGAAAGTGACCAAAGAGAGAAGCAATCTGGAATTAAGGAGAAACTTCCTAACAGTGAGGACCATTAACTAATGGAACAGCTTGCCTCCAGAAATCGTGGGTGCTCCAACACTGGAGGTTTTTAAGAAGAGACTGGACAGTCACTTGTCTGAGATGATATAGGTTCTCCTGCTTGAGCAGGGGGCTGGACTAGAAGACCCCCAAGGTCCCTTCCAGCTCTATTCTATTCCTTTCTCTTCCTATTTTTACACCAGAACAACCCTTTGAGGTAATTTGGATTGAGAGAGAGTGACTGGCCCAAAGTCACTCAGTCAGCTTTCATGACTACAGTGGGATTAAGACTGATGATCTCTTGGTTTTTAGCCTGGTACCTTAACCCTAGATCAAACTGGCTAAATTAAGCATTTCTTTCATTCATTCATTCTCTCTCTCTCTCTGGCATTTTCCTTCTGCTTTATCTGAAAATATTTAATGTGTATGTTCCTTGGACAATAACTGAATATCAGTTCCCTATACATATAATTTGGATGTTTCTTGTTATAATTCCAAACTCATAAACCCCTTTTTTTTTTTAAATACCAACCTCATATATAATGCCTGTAGCAATTTCAGTTGACTAACGGCCTGGGTTTGAAATCTTCCATATGCTCTGTTTGAAAGTTCTTGCATGTTTTTTTTAAAATGTAAAGTCTTTATGTGATCTCACAACCTTTGGTGGTATACTTGTTTTGAAGGGCCAGATATTTCCATTGTGAAGCGTTGTCCAAAGGGGATGGTCATTAACCAAAGTGTTGTTCCACAGTCAAGTCCCAGTTTCACTAAAATACATTCACTTTTGCATGTTAAAGGAATCTATTACTGAAGTAAGTTAAATGGATGGGTTAAATGTTCTTAAGTGCCCTCAGCAAAGAGATGGCCATGGCAGATCATTTTCCTGGGTTGAAATATATTTCCAAAGAGGAAAAAATATGAATATCTAGGAAAGATGAATGGTTACCGGCAATACAAGCACTATCAATTGCTTTGTATCCTGTCATTAATCTTTTAAAATGGATTTCTTTGGCCAGCTATCTTGTGCACACTTACAATAAGTTTCATTAAGGGTTACTGTAGTCCACATGGGAACTTAATTAGGAGTAGAAGAGCTTAGGATTGCATTACTATTAATATAAACTGCAATTTGTTTATTGTTTACTATGCAAAAGAGGTCAAAGAGATGTGTGTGTGACACACACACACACACACACACACACACACACACCTGTAAGCAATAAAAGGATTAAAAATAAACTTGTGGTACAGCATTCATTCTTACACTATATATAGTGGAAGGAGATAGCTGACTATTGCATTGCTGGACTTTAGACATTTTTTTCCAATATGGGATTGTTCATCTGTAGTTTTAAAAAAATATTTGGTCAATAGTTGAAGCAGCAGGTGAGTAACTGAACAATAAGCAGAGTTAGACAAGCTACTCAATCAGGCTTAAGGGTTCAGGGACACAGCCCAGTGGAGGCTGTTACTTTTATATTGCCAGCCCTCTGGAATAGCATCCCCCTTGAAGATTCATGCATCTCCCATCTTGATGATGTTCAGGAAAACCTGGCTGTTCTCCCAGACCGTGGAGTAAGGTAACTGTTGAGCCCTGTAAGATAATTTGTAGTGCATGGATTTTCTTCTGAGTTTTATGACCTGTACCTTTATTCCATTGCTTGTTGCTTTTAAAAGGTAAGGTGTAGAGCAGGGGTCTTCAAATTTGGCCAAATTTGAAGACCTTGGATGTAGAGAGTCATTTGGGGTTGGGTGGCCTCTAAGTCACATTAATAAAATGAATAAATGTAATGTAAGAAGTTCCACATTTTGAAAATGGGCAAATGTAAAGTTTTGAGTACATTCCTGGACACACTCATAAAATACCGTAGGTATCACTGGGAAGACGTGGTATTCATAAAATAGCTGCCACAGTAGGCATGGCCAATCACCAAACATCCATTTGCCAGACACATAGTTCTGATGAATGTAGGCAAATATACATGTTCCAGGATAATGTTGCAGGAGCCAATCTGGATCGGTCACCAGGACCAGAAGTTTAGTCTTCCGAGCTTTTGGAGTCGTGCTGGAGTCCATCCTTGGGGAGCTTCTCTCTCATCAGAACATGCGAGAGAGAAGTCCCTCGGGGATGGCCGCCAGCACGAGTCTGAAAGCTTGGAAGACTACATCTCTGGTCCTGGTGACCAACCCAGATTGGATCCCTGCAACATAGTTCGCAGGTTGATCCCCATCTTCTAAGATGCTTCCTATCGCCCTTGTTTTGCTACGCTTTATTTTGCATTTCTTTTCTGGGTAGATCTTCTGGGAAGTAAAAATGGCCCTGCAGGCTGCTGTTCTGCTTTGCAACCTTTTGGCTTTCCTTTTAATTATTGCATCTATAATTAAAACCATCTTAAATAAATCATGAACTCAGGCATGCAGGGAGCCTACTAGTGCTAACCCCTACATGTTGGAGATCATAGATAAAATGTGTTAGGAAGCAAGCAAAAAAGGTCTCAGAATCTCAGATCTCAGTTGCTGCTGCAAAGTTATCAAGCACCAGCTGATCTCTGTGAAGCAGAATGAAGAGCCCTTCAGAATTTGCTCTAGTCAGGTTGTCTCTGCTCAATTTCTCTGTCTCCCCCCCACCCCCAGGAGGACATAGGCAGGTTTTTACTCTCTGTCTTTGGTCCCATCTACATTGCTAGCAATTTCACTCCCTAGATTTTCAGAAATAGCTTTAAATGATCATGATAATCCTCCCTCTTGCCAGCTACATAAAGCTGCTCTCAGAGTACATAAATTCTCAAATAATCACTGTCCTACCTTCACCTCACCTGCCATAGGTCCTCACATGAAATAAATTATTTGCAGTCCTATACATAGACACTGCATTCATCTAATGCAGAAAAATATCTGAACAGTTGATTTTTAAAGCCATCAAGCCCAATTCCATGTGAAGGATTTCCTAGAGTAGTCAAAGCACAGGAATCCAGGAGGGTGAGGTAAGAACCCTCTAAGGGTGAAAATAAATTCTATGGAGTGACAGTATTTTTTTTTTAAAAAAATACAAATGAAAGCCTGGTTTCACTGCTGTTCCAACTAAATTGCAGCTGTATAGTACTAGAAATAAATTGGCTTAGCTCTATAATGCTAACATCAACCAAAGCTGCTTTCAGATCAGGGCTAAATCTGGGTATAGAGATGCTGTTTGTTTTAAATATGAACCTGGCAGCCAAACATCTTACCCAAAGTTTTTTGGGATATAGGAGTGTGAGGCAATGCATTGTGATCAGCTTGGGATGTTCAACAAATCAAATACATACTACTACCAGGAGTTCAGTCCCTCCCAGTACTAAAAGTTCTCTTGCCTCTCTATATTATCTCTATTTCAGTTAAAAAAAAATATGTTGAAACTTTGAAAAGAGTGCAGAGAAGAGCAACAAAGATGATTAGAGTGCTGGAGGCTAAAACATATAAAGAACAATTGCAGGAATTGGGTATGTCTAATCTAATGAAAAGAAGGACTGGGGTGACATGATAGCAGTGTTCCAATATCTCAGGGGTTACCACCTGAAGGCAGAACAAGAAGCAACGGATGGAAACTAATCAAGAGAGAAGCAACCTAGACTAAGGAGGAAAGTCCTGACAGTTAGAACAAGCAGCCAGTGGAATGATTTATTTATTTATTTATGAGACTTATATACCTCTATATTTATGAGACTTATATACCTCCTTTATTTATGAGACTTATATACCTTATATTGCCTCCAGAAGTTGTGGTGCTCCAACCCTGGAGGTTTTTAAGAAGAGATTGAACGACCACTTGTCTGAAATTGCATAGGGTTCCCAACTTGAGCATCTAGTTGGACTAGAGGTCCTCCAAGATCTCTCCCAATTCTATTATTATATATTCAGTTTCTTTGTTCCCTCTCCAAAACTTTCATGAAGCCTAATGCTAACACTGTTTTGTGTGTACATAATAGTTACCTGGAACCACAGTGCTGAAGAACAGCATGCTTCTAATACTAAAAACACTGTTTGAAAACTGAAAAAAGAGTGCTACCATCATGTCTTGAGTTAATGCTGGCACAGATTCTTGTGATCCAATCTTTCATGTATTCAGAAAGTCTAATAACCTGCCAATCCTTTAATTCTTGTCTTCAAATGAAACTCATCCTGAGTATGTTGTGCAAGATTTTGCGCTTGCCTCTGCTGCCTTTCTCAACTATTAAACAGTAACTTATAAGTTTGGGAAGGTCCATCTCTGTTTTGCTTTTAATTTTACTTTGGTGCATGTTGCAGTCAAGTGCTGGGGCGGGGGCAGTAAAAGGTAACTTAATAATAATAAATATTAAGGTTGTGCACAAACTGGAAATATGTGTCATGTTTTAAGCACAAAACATTTGTGGCTCTGTGGTTTGATTGGACTCTTCCAGGCAGGTTTCAATTCAGCTGAAGTGAAACTTGGGGCATTTTGGTTGTTTCAGGTTTCACAAAAAAGAGATTTGGACAACCAGTCTGGAATGGTATAAGGCAGGGGTCTTCAAACTTGGCCCTTTTACACTTGTGGACTTCAACTCGCAGAATTCCTCAGCCAGCGTGCCTGCTGAGGAATTCTGGGAGTTGAAGTCCACAAGTCATTGCTGGCTGTGGAATTCAGAGAGTTGAAGTCCACATGCCTTAAAATTGTCAAGGTTGAGAAACACTGCTATAGACCATCTTCTTACCTGGCTGGACCACTCATTCTTTTGTATGACTTACATGTCCTCTTCCAGGCCATCTGTTGATTGACTACCTCTACTTTCCCAGTGCTCTCCTTCCCTTTACTTCCTCATAGTCACCACTGCTACTGTCCTTAAAAGAGAAGCATACTCAAGCAATTTCCTCCCCATCTCCCCCACATTTTCTTTTCCCTGACCTCCACTTAGCTGCTGCCATCACCCTGTGTCACCACTTAGGCTTTGAATTTTCCTTGATCTTTCCATCCTGGAACATTTTTTGCTTGTACCAAAACCAAAAACACATGCTTCAGGTTTGCATTCAGGACTTCGTGAGTTATCCAAGCTAGGCCTACTACTGAACATCACCAAGAATAGTCTCAAAATTTCACTTATCCCCAAACTTAAATAGAGGGGGGAAACCCATTGTCAGTACAAGAATGAGTCTAAAATTTGGTTTCTTGTTATGAGATGACAAATACTCTTTAAATGCAAATGCTTAATATGTCACCCCAAAGGTGCTTTCCCAAAAGGCAAGTGGACTTTCTTGTTTTTTTTTCCTCTGAAAATGTTTTGTTGAATTGAAGAGAGCTGAGGAAGTTTATTGGATGAGAAGTAAAACATTTTCAAGAAAAAACCCTAGAAATTCCAGTTACATTTTGGAAAAACACCTTTGGGACAACCATCATCTGGATGATTGAGAATCTCTGTAGACATTTGCTTAATACATCATTCAAAATGGGTCAACTTGAAATGGGTCAACAAATAACCAATTGTTGATCGCCAAAAAAAAAAAATATCTCTGAGCACAAATGTTGTGCACTCTTTCCAGTATTGCATGTTACTGATGAATGTCATTCATCTGAAAAGGTGATAGTGGTACATGGTGTACCTTCTTAGGACTTGGCTTGAAAAAGAAAGATATCTAGATCAGGTATTAAAGAAGCTGGTATCCAAGCATCCAAATATCCCTTTAGATATTGGACTATAGTCTCCACAACCCCTTTTCATTTAATGTACTGACGAAGTTTGAGAGGAGTTGGTCCCATATACTGGGTTGCCTAATTATGATCTAGACAAGGATTAGATGTGTAAATATTCTTGTCATTTTTATAGGTGACCATCCAAGACTTGAGTCAGATTTATGGAGTGGAAGACAATAACTGTGATACTCTTTTCTTGGTAGCTACTTTGTATCTTTTGCTCATTGGATATATATTTTATTAATAGTTTAATTAAATTTTGTGTTGTATCATTTTGGTCTTCTTTTAGCAGTAAGAAGATTCTATTCATTTTCTTTTCATATTACAACTCTGCTAAACAGTAGCCTGCTTTACCTCTTTCTTTCTCCCTATGCCCCATAATTTCCAATTAAACAAACAGGAAATCAACAAAGACCGTATCTTTCCCAAATTGGTCCAACAGTGTTTATTTACTACTACAGAAGTAAATTTCTATCATAGTCTGAGCTATGCTACTTATTGACTCTGAGTAATGCCATCAAAAGGAGAATTCTGTTATTGTATCCACTTTAAAATTTTGATTTGAATGTCTGCTTTAAAGTAATCTTAAGTATAAAATATACAGTAGCAGTGCCTTTTGCACCCTTTTGAACTTTCATATTACCTGAAGTCCATTTTCTACATACATCCTAAAAATAAAGAGATTCCAGTTAAATGAGTCAAAAATATTATACTTGTTCATTTATTGATTGATGTGAATGATCACATTTAAGGTTATATTTTATGCAAAAAATATGGAAAATTCAAAAGAGTTCCAAACTTTGAATCACTACTATATCTTTATTTTTCCAAAAGGTAAGAACCAAACCAAGCAGGCCAAAGATATTTTAAAAAATGCAAACTAAACCAGAGCAAGACATCCTATTTCTCAACTTCATATAAAGTGATGACTTGTACAAATATCAGAGTAAGCATCATACAATCAATGGTTCAAGCTACCAGGACTCCCCCGTCTCTAGAAGTAGCTTTTACACTATGCTCGATGTTCTTAAAACAAAGCCTTCAAATTATACATGCTTCAGCCAATCTTACTAAGAAAAGCTCCTATTTTCTGATACTTCTACTTGGCATCCTTAAATAAGTGATAAGCACAATTTTTGTCTAAAATAAAAGAAATGCTATGTATTGTATTCCAATAGAGACAATGTCAGGCTTACCAAACGAATGGTTTATTTCCAGTAAAAGGCTGTCTTCTGTTTTAGTGTAAGGCAAGCTAAATTGGATACATTCAATAAATCACCCACAGTCCAGAATTTCAACTAACTTTGGATGGGTAGGTTTACTGCTAAAATAAAAAAGTGGGAAGACAATGTTGAGGTCATTAAATCCAACCTCTGCCTGGTGCATACATCACATTAAAGTATCTCTGGCAAATAAAAGCTATTAGGAAAGATTGTGAGATATACACTACCACCAGGCAAGTTGCTCTATCTATTGTTTCTGGACTTAAGTTAAAATGCTTAAACTCCTTTAAACATGCTATAAAGTTCAGGGCCATGTTACTTGAAGGGTAGTTACATACAATGAGATGGCTGGATGGAGTCACTGAAGCAGTAGGTGTGAACTTAAATGGACTCCAGAAGATGGTAGAGGACAGGAAGATCTGGAGGAACGTTGTCCATGGGGTCGCGATGGGTCGGACACGACTTTGCAATTAACAACAACAGTTACATCTGAAAAGTTGATGAGCAGTTTTCTCTTGTTCCAGAGTATATGGCACAAAATAATAATTGCTAAACAAGGGGACAAGCCCTTGGTATCATATGATTAAGCCTTTTTATTAGATCTTTGGCAGAAATGTTTAATGCAGTTTCCAACAAGGGAGGCAGGAAAGATCAAAACAGTCTCCTTTGCATTTTTGCAAGGAACATAAATAATTATTTAAACTCTGGAGAATTTGCCAAGAGAAGCAGCTTTCATTAAAATGAAAGTGGTTTTTTTTCTAGTCCCCTTGATTTCTCTAATGTTGTGTTAATTCAAATCCAAAGCATAGATTTTAATTGCAAGCGAGCCAGGATGTCCTCCCCAAAGCAGGTTTTAACTGCATATCTGTGTCCAGGTTTTTCCAACCTTAATTACAAAGCATAGCTGTGCTGATCTAAAACATTCCCATGATTGCCGCCATAAGAAACTAAAAAAAGGGGCAGTTTCAATTGGCTGCAGGCTAGAGTTCATTGAATCACAGCCCTGCTAGAATGTATTCTGTAGAGAATAGCTCTTCCACCTGGCTTCCTCTCTAGTAATTGAGTTCAAAAAGCTAATAGTGAGCATTAACAGTAGAACATCTTTACTTCTTTGTCCATTTACTAATATCTTCACATCATTTTTTTTCTTTTTTCTTTTTTCACTTGTTCATTTTCTCTCTCTTTTAATACAGTTGATTAAAAATGACTTAAAAACACACACAAATACTGTACTGGCCTCTAACCAGGGTCACAGGCTTCAAAGATCTCGTGTTTCAAGAAGGCTGAACCCAAAATATGGCATGGTAATTTGAACTCAAACAAGTGGATATTTTTGCATTCATTATGAACTTGAGTTTGTGATGTCCTCAAACCAGCGACTTCTACACAATCTTGTCTTCACTCTGTTAACTCCTTGATAAGGTTTTCCCTTTCATATAGAGGTTTTCTCCTTATTTGCCTGTTCTTCCACATTAACATCAACTAAACAAAATTCACAATCAGAAGAAACAGTAATGGCCATGGCCTTGGATGACTTTTAAATCATGTGAAGCCCATTCATAGAGGACAGATCTATCAAAAGAACCTGTGTGAAACATACATGTTCAGCCACTGTGTATTGATGAAGATAGATTGTATTGGAGATATTGGTGGAATAGTAAATGAAAGATGGATGTAAGAGATGATTGGGTTGAGCCTGAGGGAGGGGTCAAACATCACCAGTCATGAGTCCCTTGGAGCCCAAAAGAGATCAAAGTCCAGCCCACCTTGAATTCCTTTGACTCTTACCTACCACCAATTTGCTTCAGCCATCAGTAGTTCAGATTCCTGTGGAGAGCTTAAGCTTGCAATAAATCTTTATACCCATTTGAACTGCCTGGATCTTCTGATTTCCCTGGCACTTGACATTGGACCTATAACTTCCTCATGACAAGGGTGCAGAGTTTGTTCTGCACGTGTGCTCTCCAGGGTTTGGATGTGACATTTCAAACTTCTCCAAAACTTGCATGAAGATAATAGAAAGGGAATTTACTGAATGTGTGAACTTAATCATGACGTTCAAGTTGTTAATAGAAATATGAAACTAATTTAGATATTTTCCATGCACACCTCTACTTGGGGGTTCAGATCTTACATATGTTTTGAAGGGCAATCCCTGGGACTGGACTGAAAGGCTAAGGGTAATCCTCAGGCTAGGAAATTGTATGTGTCTTTGCTCTGTAGATCTGAAGAAAAGAACAGTAGCTCCAACTTAAACTAAAATAATTGGGTGACTAATAATTTCTTCCCAAGGCTCTAGGGAGCTGGTGTTAAAAGAAATTGCTGTTAAAAGACAGTCATGGGCTAGAAGCAGGGGTTCTCAACCTTGGCAACTTTAAGACTTGTGGACTTCAACTCCCAGAATTCCTCAGCCAGCAAAGCTGGCTGAGGAATTCTGGGAGTTGAAGTCCACAAGTCTTAAAGTTGCCAAGTTTGAGAACCCCTGCGCTAGAGAGATTTGCAGTTGAAAGAATGGTAACTTTTTGTTTATGCCATACTATACCTTCTAAGCTAGAAGGGCTTACAGGCAGGTTATACAAACAGTTTAATAACATTGTCCCTGCTTTTAGGGTTATACTATAAAATGGATGCAGAAGGAAAAAAGGTATAGAGATAAAATGGGAAAAAGCAAATCCAAGAAGCACTTTTCAAATTAAACAGATGACCAGAACAAGGTGGGTGGACTTAATTACAACTGTTAGAAGATCTGAAAGGCTCAGGTGAGGACAGATCTTCCTGGGGAAGAGCTACACCAGGGGTGTCCAACCTTGGCAATTTTAAGACTTGTAGACTTCCACTCCCAGAATTCCCCAGTCAGCCATGCTTAGAGTTGCCAAGGTTGGATACCCCTGGACTATATAGTTGTTTAATAGCAGTCACTGACTTGCTAGCATATGTTCGGTCAATCAACTTTTCTAATCAGTTACATCAAAATATCTCAGGGAGAAGAAGAGTCTGACGGGAAGGAGGAATCTGACGGAGGTGGTCAGCAGAACGGATGTCATCCTGCTTCCCAGCCAAGTTAGGATTGGAGAAATATTTGTTTAATATTGATTACAAGCATGAAGTTCTCCTCAGGTTGAGCTTTATTGCTGGTGGCATCATGGAGAAGCAATCATCTTAATAACAATCTAGCTATAGTCTGCCACTGTTGTATTCTGGGGCATGTTTTGAGTTCCCAGTCTAGCCTACAGTCCTGGGATCCCCTGTAGATTTCCTGTGCAAGTTTAATATTAACTAGGATTGACAAGTTTACACAGGTGAATGCTGCAGGTTATTCAACGTGCTTTACTCAATTCCTGCAGCAGTTTACTCTCTCAAAAGAAAGTCAGCACTACTATTATTGAAAGTGAAGCAGTTGTCTCTGAGAGCAACATCCACCTGTTAAGCAACTCATTTTTTATTCTTCTGGAGCAAAATGTATGGGTAGTCCTCAATTTGCAACCATTCATTTAGTGACCATTGAAAGTTATAATGGCACTGAAAAGAGCAACTGCAGCATCCCCATAATCATGTGATCAAAATTTGGGCACTTGGCAATGGCATGTGTTTATGGTGGTTGCAGCATCCTGGGGGTCACATGATTGCCATTTGTGATCTTCCCAGCTGGCTTCCAACAAGCCACATCAACAGGACGTTGGATTTGCTTAACAAACATGTGATTCACTTATGCAAAAAAGGGCATAAGATCAGGCATGACTCACTTAGCAGGGAAAAGTCTGGCCCCAATTGTGGTCATAAATCAAGGATTACCTGTTAATCTATTCTGTTACTGTATTCAGAGGGTCAGGGTTGTGGAGGGATAATATGTTTTGAGATGATGTTGAATCAAATGGCGTTACCTGGACGTGGTCTTGCATAGGTAGGATGCATGCATATTTATAACACGCAAAGTGTTAAATGCAGGGGAGAAATGCATTGTCTGTATGTAAATCCAGCTGAAATGTCTTTACTTGAAACCGAGGAGTGTAAAATCTTTTTCACATCATTCTTCATTCTACTGCAAATCAGCCTGTTTGGCGATAGACTGTCATTCCATTGGGATTTCCCTTCCAGTGCTAACAAACAAGAAAAAAATTAGTCTCACATGCAAACGCTGGTGTGGTGCTTCCAACCAGATTTTTCAGACTCACTCAGAACCCTGAAAACTTGTCAGGCCTGGGAATTGTGGTTCTTCATCACAGCCTTGTCTGCATGGAAATTTATTCCAGGATAAAATATGCACATGTCAGAGAATTTTTCATGAAACTGACCTTTTTTCCTAGTTTGGTGCCAGCTGTGAAGGCAGCCCTGAGGCATTAAAAATTTTAACCATGCAAATGTATAAAAACATCTCACATGGAAGAGGGGGAAAGTTTCTGGTAATCGTATTTTCAAAAAAAAATGTAGCTCTGGTGGCTTGAGACTTTCTGAAGTGAAAGGTTTATGCTTGTGTTTTAGAGGCCCTGATAACGCACAACTAACTATATTTATAAAGGGTTAAGAAATTTTATTTAAAAAAAAAATTCTGAGTGATTGCAAAATCTGTAAACCGATAAACTAAAAGAACATTTGAGCAGTTTTAGCGGCAAGAAAGTGAGCATTCAATAATCTATCTGGCCCAAATTCCTTAAGGGACACGGAGGTGGTCAGTTTGACTGGTATTAAAATCCTAAATGCAAGGAAACTTTACAGAGCTGAAGGAAGTAAGGTAGCTGTACAGCTTGAATTAATGACAGTGATTCTGGAGCAGTGTTTCTCAACCTTGACAATTTTAAGGCATGTGGACTTCAACTCCCAGAATTCCACATGCCTTAAAATTGTCAAGGTTGAGAAACACTGTTCTAGAGGCAGGATGGTTTAAGGAACGGGACAGAGGAGGCATTTGCCTGGAAAAAAAAAGCAGAAGATGAAATATAAAAAGGTTCAGGTTTAAGGGCAGATGAACATCAGAAGTAAAGTGTATTCAGATGACGGCAGGAATCAAGAGCTATGGGGTTGATTGCTATGAAATGTAGACCATGATAGGAGAAGAAAGATTAGGATGACAATGACAGTTGTTTCTCTGTCAGTGCAACCTTGTGAACCAGCAAATGGATCAAAATGATAGTGAGACTGAACTTTACAGCTTTAACTAAATAGACCAATTCTTTTTCTGTGGAATTCTACTGTTGCTGAATGTTGTTTACTATTCATAATCAAACATAGTCTTTTCATTTGGAATTATAGAGTATTATGCTTATTTGAAAGGCTGAGGCAATGTTTTGAGGGTAAAGCTTTCCAGATAGAGCCAGTTTGGTCTAGTAGTTTAGGCACCAGGCTAGAAAGAGATTGTGAATTCTAGTCCTGACTTAGGCATGAAAGCTGGATGGGTGGCCCTGGTTCTGTGAATAGAATAGAATAGAATAGAATAGAATAGAATAGAATAGAATAGAATAGAATAGAATAACCGAATTGGAAGGGACCTTGGAGGTCTTGTAGTCCAACCCCCCTGCTCAGGCAGGAAACCCTATACTATTTCAGACAAATGGTTGTCCAATCTCTTCTTAAAAACTTCCAGTGTTGGAGCATTCATAAAATCAAATTTATAAATAAATAAGATGTCATCAACAAAAAGTTTGTAAAATGTTATGATGGGGGTTTATAATTTCAATATTGAGAGAATGCTTGGTGAAAGCTGAATTAGGGTGCATTGATATACCAGGGACTGATCTTTTCTTCTTTTGAGAGAAAACTAGGAGATAGTCCTATCTTTAGATCAGGGGTGTCAAACTGTCGACCCATGGGCCAGATGCGTCACCGGGAAATCACCCCCACCCGATTGCCAGCAATGGGGAAAAAGGTCCGATATGTTGCGTGATGTCACGTGACGTTGCGAGTTTGACATGTCTGCTTTAGATAGTCATGTTTAAACTTATATTGGTTTCATTAGAAAGAAGCTAAATGTCTGATCTAAATTAATAAGATGCAAATGTGTTTAGTTAACTCATTTCCTGTTTGAGGACAAAGTGCTGGGTATAAGAAAGGCTGAGGTTTCAGATTTCTCTCATATAGCTTTATTTTTCTTAAGTGAGAAAGAAAATGTTCAATCTGCAGATTGGTGTCCACTGAAGTGCAAGAAGAAGTAAGTGATCAGGTTCATAATGAGCTTCTGGTAAATTAATACATCTTATTTATCATTTCTCTCATTAACATGATTTGCACAAGATACCTGTGAACTCATAATCCTGATTTCTTCCTTCCAATAAATTCTGGTCTTCCTGGTACAGATAGGATTCATAAAATGTGCATGCCTGTCACATTCTGGCTATTGTTTCATGAAATCCTAGATACCATAACATCCATGTGCTTTTTCTGCAATCAGCCTTTCACAGAAGACAGTGTGCTAAAATGCTGGCAGTACTGTACTGTGGACCACTAGGAAAGATAGCTTCAAGTAACATGACCTTGAAAAACATCTTACCACAAATAATGACAAATAAGGAAAAAATTGACTAAACAACACTTGATATGTTTGGAAGTAAATATAGATGTTACAAAAGCTCATACAGAGGCCTGGCACTCAGACAAATTGGCCATGAATAGGTACATAGAGATAAACAACATCTCAAAAGAGACAATCAAAAAGCCCAAAATGAAATATATAAAAATAAGAGAAAACCCCACACCCTTGTAGCCCTGATGATGTTACCTAGCTCAGAGAATGAAGGACCGCTCAGCTCAACCCTGAGCTAGAAATATTCTCTTCTGTTGATAATTGGAGCGTGTTTGTTTACTTTTGAGCATTATGTCTGAAGGAAAGACTTACAAGAGCAACTGATCAAGTGATTAGCTTAATGGATAAAGTTTCATTCCTCCCCAAATTTCAGTTCCAGCTTGCACTTTTTGAAAAGAGAAGCACCTGGGAGTTTGCAAGTACAATGAATAAATAGGTGAGCAGGCAAAGAACACAGTGCTTGTACAGGAAAATCAGACCCAAACTGAATAAGTGGCTTTTATTACAGATCCCAAGTAGCCCTAGTGACTATGCTAATTAGGTTTTAGCTCTAGATATATTTATATATTTAAATTCTAATGGTTTTCTGGTACCCATTTGCCAGAATGGCTTGCTTGCAGCCTGTTTTGCAATCTGCTGTTGAGGCCACCAAAATACTTTCCTAACTTTGGTTTCTATTTGTATTTGTATAATAATAAACTTTAATAAAAACGAATAATTGGAAGCTGTTCATAGGGAAAAATTAGAGCAAGTAGATGAATTTGTGTACCTTGCTAGAATGTTTACTGAAGTGAGGTCATGTGATCCTCAAGCAAAGTCAATGGGGAAACCTCATTCACTTAACAGCCATGTTACTAATTTAACAACTGCAGTGATTCACTTAAACAAGGTGGCAAGAAAAGTCGTAAAATGGGGCAAAACCCACTTAACAAATTTCTCACTTAGCAACATAAATTGGGGCTCAGTTGTGGTCATAAGTTGAGGACTACCTGTACTTGAGAATTTGTGTTGTAAAAACAAAAGAGATAGAGTCAAGAATAAATGGTTGCTAAATTAATATGGCATAACAATGAAAACCACTAGTATATTTATTTGGTGTATGGCTAAATAATAAAAGTAAATTAAGCTGGTTTGATTGTATAGAAAAATGAATTAACTTCCCATCTCAAATTATTCAAGAGGAGGGAGAAGACTGAGAAATTGTGATTGGAAGTTGCTGGTGAAATCTTGAAAAGGGGAGATGAGAAGTTTAAAGCAGGGGTCCCCACCCCTGGTTCCATGGACCGGCACCGGTCCACGACATGCCAGAAATCAGTCTGCGCAAACAAGGGAAGCCCCATCTGTGGGAATGCAGGCAACACATGAAACCACGCCCCTTCCGGTTCGCAGAATAATCTCTCTCTATGGTCCCTGATGCCCAAAAGGTTGGGGAGGTCGCTGGTTTAAAGAACAAAAGGCAATGTATGAAGCAATGTGTGGGTGTGATAACAGCAATGATGATTTGCAAGGATAAAAAATTGTGAAGAGGTATAGTGTTGGTATAAACTCATTTTAGCTAATTTCTTTTAATTTCTTTAAGCTGAAAAATTTAACTCCTTTAGCTGAATATTTTAATTCCTTTTCTGTGCTGGGCATAGCATTACTTATTTGAAAAGGGAATAGATAATTTGTGTGTCTGTGTGTATGTATCCACTATAGTGAATCTTCCTTGCTAAAAGTTTAATGTATTATTTAATAAATCAATACTAGGCTTCAAAAATAATTTAAAACAAATGCTCAGTGAAAAAATTCTCTCATTAAAGTTAACGTAACTCTTAAAACAGCAGAATCTGGTTTTCAGGCTCACAGGGAAGGCTAAAAATGTCAGGCTGCTTTAATTAATAGAACAGAGATGCTGTATTAACTCTACTGAAATCCAAAGCGCTTCTTCTGAATGATTTTTAAAGTGTACACCATTCTAATTGAAACACCTCCACAGGATTTAAATGTTGCCTTATGCAATTGGCTGGGGAGAGAAGATGGCCACGCAGTGAGAACCTTCAGCCAGGAGAAATACAATAAAGCGTTGCCCATCCCAGTTTAGCATACTCCTATAAATAAACATGATATAAATAGAAAGCATATAAACGGAGGAATGCAGCAGCTCATGCTCCACTGAGTGAATTCCTCTGTCTTACACGTATCACAAGGGCAAAGGGTTGGTAGAGGGTTTTTTTTGTGTACCAGCCTGTTAAAAATGCTGGTGGCATAGCTTATGTCTGGCCAGAAGAAATGTTCCCTGTTGTTTTTTGTACGTTGATTATATAACAAATACGCAGCTGACACAATGCTGCTTTTATCAGGAAATCCCTTGTAGGTCAAGATCTTTTTACACCAAGATACATTCTTCAGTGATATCCTGGACATTCTTTATACTTAAAGAGGTAATACCCCCCCCCCAGACAAATTTGGTTTTTTTCCAACATTGGTCTCTATAACTTCCAGAGCTAGGTCACCAACATTCACCCCACTTCCAAATGCAAAGCAGCAACACACCTCTGGGCATTGCCCAATGATTGCTAACATGTACACTAAATTAAACCATTTCTATTAAAGCATAAGGGAGTAAATTGAAATATATAGTAACTGTGCCACTTCCTGAGCTTTGAAAACCTGCTTGGGTAGATAAATTGTCCATGCCTGTCCAAAATTTCTTGGAGGCATGAGTGGCACTCATTGTGTTTTCAAGTGAATATTTAAAGTATTCATTGCATATGTTCATAGATTGGAAAATAGCTCCAATGTACTGTGTTTGTATGATTTAAGCTGATTGCCATCTGTTTACCAGCTTGGCATATGTTTTGGTTCTCCTTGTAAAGACTGCAACTTTCATGTTCTGATAATTAATTGCAAAGCCTTGTTTTTAGTAGATATGAAGTGCATGTAAGTCCCTTCTCAACTAATAAAACTATTGTTAAATTGTAAATCCCGTCTCAACTAATAAAACTATTGTTAAATCAACTGCATATCCATACAGAGCAAGAGATAATTTAGCTGAAGTAGGAGGTTGGAAAAGCAGTACATTGAGAGTTTCAACTGCAAAATTATTATAAAATAGCAGCTGAGAACACTCATTTAACAAAATCATAACCAAGAAATAGGCTCACCCATATATCAGGGCCCCAGGGTTGATGGCAAAACCATTTTTAATGTTTTACAAAAGGTCAGTGTGTTTGTGCAAATCTAATCTCTGGATGATGTTCCAGACAGTGGGCACCATGGAAGAGAAGGCTTTCTTCCTGCACCCTGCCAGATGACACTCACTCACAGTCTGGAGCACTTATAAGGTGTGCCCATAACTGCTCTGGACCAGCTGTAGCTTTTAAGTGTCAAGTGCAGGCCTATAAAAAGATCCTAAGCCAACTGTCCGTCCCCTTAAGGATCTATATCAATACCTTAAATTACGCTTGGCAAGAAACTGGCAACCAGTGTAGATCTTTTATCATATGGTTTTTTAGCTTGCACTGGTTAGTAGTCTGGCTGCCATGTGTTACAAACTAGTCACTTTCCAAGGCTAGCCCACACATATTACGTTGTCAAGATGGAATGTAATCAAACAATCCCCACATCTGATAATTTCAGGAAAGGATGCAGCTGCCATATCAAATGTGCTATCTTTTGAGCTGCAAGAACTAACTCTTTTTGTGTAATCTAAACCAACATTTTCTATATTCCACTTTCTGATGCATTCTGAATGCCAGACTATGTTAAACCAGCAGTTCCTTCCCAGCCTTGCCCTAGAAATGTAAACGTGATTCTTTTAAGCCTCAGGAAGCAATCACAGTTACAGTATGTTTATCTGCATTTTGCTGGGAGCATACAGTCCAAGGTTTTATACTGCCAGAAAGCAGGTTTCCACAGGCAGCCAATGGTGAAGTGCTACCTATTTGGAACAAGTGGCAATCTTTTCCACAGCCTCTATTCACAGGGAGGTTGCTGGTAGTGAAAGTTATATGCACTTCAAAAATGAACATTCAGCAGAAGTGCCCAAAGTACTAAGAGCTGCATTAGCACTTTGTAAATCAGCTTCTTTAAACTCAAAAATCTGAAAAAAAAAAAGAGTGGTTGTTTTAATGAATAAAAAAACGGCACTGTGCCCATGCAAGGTCTATTTTTTTCATAGCTTTTCTTGGTGTATCAAATCAAAGACTTCTCTAACATTGATGAAAACCAATATATAAAGCTTCTTACATCTAAATTGTTACCTAACTGGATACATTGCAGATACAGATCTGCTGTGTCAGTATGTGCTAGTCTTAAATCCCCATGCCATGTTCAGGTTCTGTCTTCTTCTACGATTTTGCTAGGGCCTCTCCAGTCTGCTGACCTCCAAATTTGATTTCAATTTCCATTATTCCCAGCCACCATAGCATGGAAGACCAAAGCAAATGTGTTAGGGGGATTATGCATAAGCAGATTGTTTCAGTGTTTTTCCCTGCCCCCCCAAACAAGACATACTGGGCTGAAATGAAAAAAAAATATAAACACCACTTTTTTAGTCCCCAGAAATAAAATCTCCTGTGAGCATACGCAGTGTTATCTGTACTGCATGCATATGTGAATGCATGGCCACGACTGTCATATATCATGTGCAGCCAGCCATAATGCAACCCGCAAGATTTATTTCCAAGTACTACTTAATCAGTTTTCTGGCACATTTGTAACCACACATCCAACAGCTTCTTTGTTTTTCAAAAGGTGAGGGGGAGGTTTTCTGCATCATAAATGAACTGGTATGCAGTGGAGGGGAAAGGATCATTACCAGGAAGAGATTACTGAAGCCAAAACGTTTAGCATTTTGCAAGATTGCCTCTGTTTTTATGCAACACAGCATGGTGATGGTGTGTATGTTCCAGTTGCTCACCACAAAGCAGCAGAGAACACCATAGCTGTTGTGTTTGCTTGTGTCTTGAACTATAGACCATTTCATCAGCAGTCGAGTCACAATCATGCATGTCTAAGTTTGTTCCAGAGGCAGGCTTTGCAGCCCATCCAGCGTCTTTGCTGGAGGCGGTTTGTACTGAGATGCAGGGACTATGTGTCAAGAGAAGCAGATACTCTCAGCCAGCAGCATCTCATTCTCCTCACTCAGCCATACAACACCAGCTTATCAGCCTAGACAACTATCAGACTTAATACAAGGTCATCACGGGCAAGGAGACATTATTGCTCAACGGTGCTGGGTGCAAAAATGCTTTTTGTAGCTACCACTCTGTGATCACCGTTTTCCAGGCTGTTGGTTTTCCAGTTGACTCAATGCCCACCAGGAGAGCAAAGGATTATAGTTCTGTGGAAGTCTTGGTGCTCTTTGAATTTGGTTGCTTTCCTGCAGACATTTCATTACTCATCCAGGTACCAATTAAACAGAACAGTGGGATAACAAAATGTCTGTAGGAAAATGATCAAGCTTAGAGAGTGCCAAGGACTCCACAATTCAAACACTGGGTGGCTCCCAATCAGTAAATAATATGAATAATAAAAGAATAATATATAAATCTTGAGCTACATATCTTCTCTTACCATTTCTTTTTACACAAAATTGGTATCCAGAATGGCGGAATAGATTTTCAGAAGGTAGCCAGTCTTGCAAGATGATCTGAATGTTTAGTTTGAATCCTTGGAGGCATTTCTCTATTTGTATAAGACTTCATTTCACTAAATTTCTCTCTGGATTTTTGACTGCAAAATGAAGTCTTCATGTGCAAGAGCAATTGAGATCTTAGGAAGCTTTTGAACTGGAAATTCTCCAGCACTGGAGATGGAGAATCCACCAATGGGTTTAGGCTGTGTTCCTGCCCAATCAGATCAAGTCAGCCAAACTTGCCACGCCTGTCCTGGACCAGGGTGTCCCAGTCTCGACTTGATCTTGCCCAGAACAGACGTGCAAGTTTGGCTCTTAGGCAGGTACAGTCTCCATTGGTGGATTTTCTATTTCCCCTCAGTCTTCTGAACAGAGCTACAGTCAGCTCTGTTTTTCAGTTAGACTAACCTTTCCCCACAACATAAATTTACATTATTGGAGGAACGGAGGCTTTCGTTCCCCCCCCCCTCACTCCCTTTCTTTGCAGCAACGATTGCTAGCTGGGGAAGCTGTCTCCCCTCTTCAAACTACTCACCTTCACTCCCTCTTCAAACTACTCACCTTCACTCCTTGAGTAGCACTGGGATCAGTGCTGTCTCTCAAATTTCTCCCTCTGCCTTCCTTTCTCTCTGAGGCTACTGGCCGAAGAGCTGGCTACCGAGTACATGCGAGGGCCGAAAACAGCCGTTTGAGGCCAGTGTGCGTTTGGCAAGCTCGTTCCAATCTTCAGGATTTTCTTTCGGCTTCAGACTGCAGCTCCGGTGCCCTGAAGCGCGCGCAAGCTTGAAGCTTGCGCGCGTTCGGAGAGGGCCGTTTTGTCTTCCGGATCTCTGCAGCGTAGCCTGGGGGGTGCTCGGACGAGCTCCTCTTGCCTTCCAAAGGCGGTGGGCACTCTCTAGAGGATCGCAAACGCCCGTTCGTTTGGCTAGCTAACTTTCTGAGGCCTGTTAGAGCCAGATTGTTACATCAAGACTTCAGGCCTAATTGGATTTTCCTCACACAGCTGCCATTTTGGGGACCGCGTGGCAACTTGACTTATTCCATGTAAGAAGGCATCTGGAGGAGGGGGCTCCTTCCTCCACCTCTATACCTTCATATTGGCTTTGGCCAGCTATAAGGAGATAGGAAGGGGGGATATAGGAGGGTTTCTGCTCTCTCTCTCTATATTGGGGTGCTGGATCTGAAGCACGGCTGCCATTTTGGGTGGCATTCTCCTCTTCACCTCTGCCTCAGACAGGCCTCAGGGCCCTATTCCTACACCAGGAGGCCTCAAGGCCTTATTCTTCTCATCTGATTGCAATTGTCTTCAACTTTCCCTCCGAGGACCGCCTCCAGGTGCTCATTGCTCAGGCAGTTGAGCGAGCTCTCGAGGCCATGTCACAGGCAACCAGGGCTGAGTCGGTCAGTTCACTACCAATCCCTCAATCAGCTACTGCGGCATATCAGGCACCTTCTTCCCTGTCTCAATCCTCATATTCCAGGGCCTCATCCCCTCATGAGTACGATCCAGAAATGGATGCACCATGGTCGGACAAGGAGGGTCCTCCCTCGGAATCTCCAGCTTCGGGGGGTCTGTTTAACCCTTCCCTTTTTGTTCCCCTGCTCTGCAAGGCCAGCTCCACAGCCCATATTGGGCCCGATCCCCTGGCGCCGGCAACCTCGACTGCACCAGACTCTGAGGCGGACCCGGTTTTCACCGAACTGGTAACAACTCAACATTGTATGCCCTGTCCACCCCTTTTCCTAAATGCAGTCCAGAAACAGTGGGCCTCCCCAGGCACCTTCCCCCTTCCCAGTGGGAACAACAAGAAATTGTTCAGCGTTGCCCAAGATTTGGTTGATGCACCGGAGGTGCCTGCGGTGGACAAGCCTCTAGGTCCTCTTGTATCCCCTACTGCTATTTCAGGGGATATATCGGAGGCCCTGAAGGCAGAGGATCGCAGATGGGAACTAACGTTCCACAAAACCCATCAAGCGACGGCATGGGCTGTTAAAGCAGCTACCTCTGCTTCCTCCTCTGGCTCCGGCAGCTCCAGGCCAGAATTCTAGCAGAGGATATCCACACACATCAGGACCTGAGTAAACTTGGCAGCCACGGAATATTCTTCCGACGCCATGCTGCAGGCTGCCAGATATTCTTCCAAAGCCATGGCATCAAATGTAACTGCATGCTGCATGCTCTGGTTAAAGAACTGGCATGCTGATGCAGAGTCCAAATGGCATTGGTCAGCAGCTCCATACCAGGGGGAAAAACTCTTTGGGGAGGCTTTAGCGCCTTTCCTAACAGAAAATAAGGACAAACGCAAGGTGCTCAACCACCTCATAAAGCGAACAGACAGAAGGACTACCTCTTACACCCGGAGACAGTCTTTTTGCTCAGGGGCTAATATTAGCTATAACCAGCCCAACCGTCCCTTCCTGCCAGGCAAGACAAGCCACCTGACAGATCATTTTCCCGACCCAATTTCAGGGCAAGCGGCCCTTTCGAGGGGGTGGTTGCCCATTCTGTCGGTCCAAGTGACTCTCGGGTGGCTACTCCCATAGGGGGCAGATTGTCCCTCTTTGCCCACCAGTGGGTGGCCACCACCATGGATGCCTGGGTTCTGGACACCATACATCACGGTCTGTCCCTGGAATTTGTCTCCAGTCCCCTGAGACATTTCATATCTTGCCCCCACTTAAGAAATACCACAAAGAAAGGCCTAATGCAAGAGGCCGTTCATCACCTCATAAGCATAGGGGCCATAGAACCAGTGCCGCTGGATCAGAGAGGTCAGGGATTTTACTCCATCCTCTTCATCATCCCCAAGGCTTCGGGGGGATGGAGAGCTATCCTAGATCTAAAAGGCTTGAACTATCATCTTGCATACAAAAATTTCAAGATGCAAACGCTCCACTCCATCTTGGGAAGCATACGACAGGGGGACTTCCTGATGTCCATCGACCTCACGGAAGCATACCTCCACATCCCCATCTCTCTCAACCACCGCTGGTTTCTAAGGTTCACCTACAAGCGAGGCAAACAGACAAGCAGTCTTCCCGAGCAGGTCCACAGTGGACCACTCGGAATGGCGTCTACATCTGAGCCTCTTCAGGGAGATCTCCGAACGCTTCAGCTTGCCCATATTGGACCTCTTTGCCTCTCCAGCAAACACTCATCTTCCAAGTTCTTTTCCCATTTCCTGTTCCTAGGAGCAGAGCAGACAGATGCTCTGCGGAGTCCATGGCCGGAGGGACTGCTTTACGCATTCCCCCCCTCTTCTTCTGGCGGTTGTCCGCAAGCTCCTTCAGGAGAGGGCGGAGATTGTTCTGGTGGCCCCGTACTGGCCATGGAGACCATGGTTCTCCGACCTTGTGAACCTCTCCATAACATCCCCTTGGAGGATTCCTCCAGATCGTGTCTCACTCAGCCAAGGGACCCTTCTTCACCTGGATCCCCAATGGCTCCAGTTAGCCGCCTGGCACTTGAGCACAGGATCTTATCCTGGGAGTCTTGCTCACCAGGCGTCATAACCATGATCCACGCCTCCCGTAGACTCTCTGCTAACCGCATTTATGATGTCACGTGGAAGAATTTCTGTTCATGGTGCACGACCCGTAATTTATCCATCTCTGCCTTAACAATCCCAAAGTTATTAGACTATCTCCTGGATGGTCTGGAGAGGGGTTTGGCGCCGAACATGTTACGCAGACAAGTAGCTTCTCTTTCCACTCTTCTCACCTGTGACACTACGGTATCCCTTGGTCAGCATCCATTGATTCATTCATTCATCAAGGGTGCCACAAACACCAAGCCCCCTGTAGTGCATAGATACCCCTCTTGGGAATTGCCATGGGTTCTTCAGGCTTTCACCAAACTGCCCTTTGAGCCTCTCAGGACGTATGATTTTCAATACTTGTCACACAAAGTATCCTTCCTGGTGGCTATTACTTCAGCGCGGCGGATATCAGAATTAGCGGCACTTTCTACCAGGGATGACCTATGCATCTTTCCACAGGACCAGGTGATCCTTCGTCTAGACCCTACTTTTCTACCAAAGGTCAATTCTTTATTCCATAGAGCTCAGGAAATCGTACTTCCAGATTTCTGCCCTAATCCATCGCACACTCTGGAGTGGCAATGGCACTTTCTGGACGTTCGCAGAGCACTCCATTCCTACATCTCCCGGACAGCTGTCTTCCGCAACTCCAAAGCCCTCTTCATTTCCTTCCATCCTTCCTCCAAGGGCTGGAAGGTGTCCTCATCCACGATTGGCAGGTGGATCAGGGTGTGTATTGCAGAGGCGTACCAGTCTGAGTCATGCCGTTCCACGACGTGTCATGGCCCATTCAACCCGTACCGCGGCTACTTCTGCGGCTTGGGCCACTCAGGCGTCAATCGAGGACATTTGTAGGGCGGCCACGTGGTCTTCACCATCACCCTTTATCCACCATTACAAAATTGACAGGTTTGCCTCAGTGGAGGCCTCCTTTGGCAGGAGGGTTCTCCAACAGGTTGTACCTCGAGGTGTCGCACTGGGCCAGCCTGCTTCCCTCCCTCAGGGACTTTGGTATGTCCCATTGGTGGATTCTCCATCTCCAGTGCTGGAGAAGGGGCGTTGTCTTACCTGAATGCCTTTTCTCAGCATGGAGATGGAGAATCCACTCTCGCCCTCACAGGTCATTTAGGCCTAGGGTTAGTGTCAGGAGCCAACATGTCTTGCTGTCAGTCAATGGCTTCGCCCGCGTCGAGACTGGGACACCCTGGTCCAGGACAGGCGTGGCAAGTTTGGCTGACTTGATCTGATTGGGCAGGAACACAGTCTAAACCCATTGGTGGATTCTCCATCTCCGTGCTGAGAAAAGGCATTCAGGTAAGACAACGCCCCTTTTGTTTTCTTGTAATGAAAATTGCTTTGCTTTGTTACTTTATCCAATTCATTTTCAAAAACATTCTAGTGATAGTAAATCTGATAAACTAACAAAAGCCCCCACCTCCCCATTTTGTGGAGGAAAAGTTTATTTTATATGGGGCAGTGTATTCACTTGAACCTACGAAGGGATCCATGCATTAGATTTTTTGGACTGCTGAAAGGTGTTCTTTCCATCATGATTAAAAATTGAAAATACATTCCTTTCTCTTGTTTAGAAGAATAAAGTGTCTATTTCCAAATAGTAATCGATCAAGAGAGATTGAACTCAGAATGCCGAGACAGGAAAATTCATGGCTTTGGGAGGTATTGTTGTTAATACAGGCTGGTCTCATAACAAAGTAGGCTCTACTTATTTAATTGAATGAAACCTTGCAGAATATCCCTGATTTATGGCTGCAGATCCAAGATTCATTCATTCAATTTCATGCCTTGTCCAACTAAATTGACCATGAACTCCTTGAGGTGAAAAGTTGATTTTTAAACAAGCTCACAGACTCTCACCAAAGTTTGAGAGAGAAAATTGCATGGGAGAAGAAGTAGTAGTAAAACTGATTGAGAACATCAATAAGGTTGTGTGTGTGTGAGATAACTTCGATTAAACAGGGAAATAGAGCCTAGGGTTTTTGATTGTACATCTTCATTCTGACAGGGTGAATACCCATTTCATTCTGTCTAAGACATCAGACAGAAAATATATATGATTGCTCCTTCCAAGAAGTTAAAGCCTGTATATGCCCTTCAGCTGTGCTATAAATGTCTGGGCAGAGATAATTAATACATTTTGAAAGGGGGAACACAGATTAGTATTAACATAGGGCTTTGCAGAAAAATTCTTTTGATATTTTCCCCTACCAGTTATCATTTAGAAATGCGTTCCAGAGAGAATTAGAATTTTGATGATGTTCTGATCAACAGATTTTTTTTGGTTTTCATCAATGGATTATTTTATGCTTACTCTCAAATTCACAACTGGTCATGTGGTGGCTGTGAGTGTTCTTTCTCTCTTTATACAACCATCTCTCACCAGTTTGTGGTTTCCAAAGTTTCCTGTGTTCTTATTAAATACTAACTCCTTCCATGAAAGTTTTTCAATAGTCTATGGGGATTCTCAATCATCCAGATCATGGTTGTCCCAAAAGATACCTCCCCCCCCCGAAAGGCAACTAGACTTTCTTGTTTTTCCTTGAAGATGTTTCACTTTTCATCCAAGAAGCTTCTTCAATTCAGAACTTGGATGAGAAGCAAAACTTCTTTAAGGAAAAACAAAGAAAGTTGAGTTGCCTTTTGAAGGAAAAAAAGGGCACCTTTTGGGTTTTTCAATAGTGGTGGTATTCTCACTACTAAGGATAAACTCTCCTCCTGAGAATTTGGTTCGAATTTCTCCTTCCCCATGGAAAAATTCAGAAAAAAACTGTCCCACAATTTTGGAGATAATTTCAGAAAGCATTTGTGTGCTGCTCCAATTTTTATTAGGAATGCCCTCAAGAACGTGGAAACTTGTTTTAGAGTTGATCTGTTCCCGCAGCAAGAAAACATGTATAATACCCTTTGTGTGCATGTATATATGTGTTTTAAATGGAAAAGATGACATGTGCAAAACTACACGAACAGAGCAGGATGATTGCATAATAAAATCCCAATCCAATCTTTTTAGTGGTAGATGAAGATGTTTTTATTTTCTCAGGCCCTTTCATTTATTTTATTATTCAGCTAAAAACAGTTTTGGTGCCTCACTCTTGAGATTTGGGAAGCTGCTGTTACATTTTTATGGAGCTGCTTTTTCATCTTGAGGTTTTTACGTCATTTTGTAATGTATCCTCTGTGTTCACAACAAAATATCCTGGCTTAGTAGTCCCTTGGGAAACGTTGAAAACTGGGTTCTTACTATTTAACAAGGAGTGGAAGCACAAATCAAAGCAGGAGGCCCTTGCTGCTAATATGTCTCTTTCCACCCTGCCTGTATTAATGGAAAGCCTGAAACCCTTTTGGTAGAACAACCAAAGGGGAGGCAGGCAGACTTCTTAAAACAGTTTCCCATATGGCCGTTAGGTAAAAACTACAGTGATATCCTGCACATCATTGTACAAGTTATTCCAATTACGCAATTTTTATATAATTACTAGTTTGCATCATGTGCATGGCAACATCATGACACAGGGCATCATTCCTTTCTTCCCTTTGGTTACTTGCAAAAGTCTATGCTAAAAAATCATATAATTTATTTGAATTGGGCTTAGCCTGTGGGAAGCCTGCCATTGAAGATTGCAAAGAATTGCTTATCATTTAAGTTATCCACGAACCCAGCTCTTGGGGCTTAGTCAACAAAACATGGCTAAATACACCATCATTTAGTTTGATTTGTGAAGATGTATTAAAAAGCGATTTCTTGACACGCCCACAGCCTGCATAAAAGTTTGGGTGTGAGACCACTGAAAAACTAAAGCGAAATCTTTTTTGAAAAGATCTAAAAAGACTTTTAAAATTTAAGGAAAGGAGGAAAATTTTAGGGGTCCAACCTGTACCCCACACCAGCTTAAGGTGTATTTCCTAACGAAACCATAATTTATGGCTATCACTGCTTCTCATTCTGTCCTACACACTGTCTGCTCATAACAAAGAAATTGTGCAATGGAGAAGAAAAACATGTTCTGTTTTTAGGAGCAGGAAGCTTCTCACTAGTGCCTCTATCTCTGAGTGGGAAGAGAGGAAATCTCTAATATAGAGCTGGTAAAAATCACTTTTCCTTTGTTGGCTCTTCCTTCTATACAGAGATAGCAGGAATTTGGCAATGTTATGTGAGAAAACAGTCATTGTCTGAGAAGGCTGAGCCTGCTGTTGCTCTCCTCTTTCTGCCCTCCTCCTCTAAATTTTATTTTTTAGATTTTGCAACTCACTGTTCTCAAAAGTGATAATACACCTTGGCTGAGTATCAGCTTAGACCAGTGGTTCTCAACCTTTTTAATGCCGCGACCCCCAACCGGTCGTAAGTCGAAGACTACTCAACTGGTGCAGCACTGTTTGCAGAATGGGACTTTTGGCGGGCTCAGCAAGGCAGAGACAGCCTGGACAATTCCTATTGGCTTTTGAAAGCCAATAGAATTAGACTCTATTCAAGAGAGTCTATTCTATTGGCTTTCAAAAGCCAATAGAATAAAAGGGAGTAGCACAACTAAGGAAAAGGGGGGGGGGAAATGGTGAACTGTGTTATTTGGCGACCCCCGTGAAATGGTCGTTCGACCCCAAATGGGGTCCCGACCCACAAGTTGAGAACCACTGGCTTAGACCATGATTCTTAACCCCATTATTCTGGTGAACGGTGTTTTATTAATAATCTGATAGCATTTTTACAGGGAGGCATGTGGCTCCATTTCAAAGAAGTAAGAACCAGAGCATCAGAAAGCATTTAACCGTGTTAGAGTAGGGCTTTTCAGGTGTAGGAAAAAGCATGTAAATGGACATAGAACTCATAGCTATTTAAATTGGAAATACAGCTACTCCCACAGTAGGGTATATCATGCCCAGGGCCCACCTAGTCTGTTGTTTTGTGCCACACAGAGGCCAATCACTTACATTTAAGAAGCTCATCAACATGGACTGGGAGTTGATAATCCTATTGAACTCTTGTTCCCAGCAGCTGGAATGTAGGATAAGCTGCCTGTGATTGGGGGGGGGGTAAGCATATAACCAGTAAAACAGCCATTTATGGCCCAATCCTACATGAAATTTTCAAATCATCTTTTAAACCTACCAAAATTAATGGCTACTACCATATCTAATGAGAGCAAATTGCACAATTTAAGTGTATGAGCACTCAGTTATTTGGCTGATTTTGGTCCTGATTAATAATTAAATGGGAAACCACTTAAGACCCACAATACTATGCCACAAAGTTGAAAAATCATCTTTCAAGAAGGTAGCGGCTACCTATTTCCATAATACTGCTAAGAAAATTGCACGAAGGCAGTCCTTGGGAACCGAGTTTGATTTGATGATATATTAATCTTTAGTGTTGTGTAAATTCTCAGTGAATGACCCTAACAATAGGAAAGAAAGAAAGAAAAATGTTTTCCTCACCATCAAAATACTAGGTAGTTCTGTTTGGTCTCACTTCAATTGCCTTCAATTGATACTAAAAAACAACAATCACTATAATTTTCTCTAGAAAGGGAGTTGCTTTAGCCTCTTTCCAAACTGCAGTGGGTCTAAAGTAAACTTTTTGAGATGTGGTCAATCACAACAGGGCACAGAATTTCAAGTATTTTCTTATCATATAAAGGGATTATTACCTTAACCATGTAGTCTCATCGCTCAGCATTCCCACATATGTGGCTTCACATTTGAACTTTCCACATGGACTATGGAAAGGTACATGTAGCCACATGATTCCTAGTCAGACTTTTCCAATGCATAAATAACAGATATAGTTTCAAGAATGTCTCCTCAGGAAATGTCAAAGCACCTGGGATGATCTTATTGCAGTCACACCTATATTATATTATATTATATTATATTATATTATATTATATTATATTATATTACATTACATTACATTACATTACATTATATTTATTATATTATATTATATTTATTATATTATATTATATTATATTTATGCTAAATAAATAAATAATGCATGAATATTGAAAAAAGTTCAAGAATGGGGGGAATGGGACTGGCTTGCCTGGAATTGGAAGAATCATCGCTCTAGATCAGTGGTTCTCAACCTTTCTAATGCCGCGACCCCATAATACAGTTCCCCATGTTGTGGTGACCCCCAACCACTTATACATCACCGGGTGTCAGGGGCGTGGTCAAAGAAAAGGGGAAAAAATGGCAGACAGCCTTGTTTGGTGACCCCCATGAAATGGTCGTTCGATCCCAAATGGGGTCCCGACCCACAGGTTGAGAACCACTGCTCTAGATCCCAGAGACACTTTACGGAAAAATACAACCAACCAATATGTAGTTGCAGCCCAGTTTTCAGATGGCCCTCTGGGAAATGAATTGAAATTTTATTAAGGCCTTCCATTCATGAAAGGACCCATATCCTCCTGTAACTATTTAAACCTGCCCCATAGCCCCCCAAAAGTTGAGCACCCAGGCTTTACACAACAGATGAAATGATGGTATTGATTAATGATGCAATTAAACAGAAGCAAAAGCTGTAATGCCTTAGGCAAATTTGGGAGGAGTTGAGAAAATGAAAACCCTTAATACAGCAGTTCCCCTTTGGAAAGGAGGTGAGGTGATTTCAAATTGAGAAATGAGAGGAGATTATGGAAGAGTTCCAAAGGAAAAAACTGATACTGTTTGGCCCCTTCTTTACAGGGCACTTTTCTTTCAACCTTTTCCTTCTTCCATCTCATGACTACGGTTAGTTGGGCTTTCATCTTGAAGTGAAGTGTAACAAAGGATCATTTCAAATTGATTTAAGGATCCCATCTCTATGGAACAAAGACAACACTTCTTTGATCTCATGAGCCACTTCAGGTGGAGTGGTAATTCTTAGCTAATACAACTCCAGCCAGTCAGATTGGTTTCAGTCAATTTCTCCAGCCCCCCCCCCCTTCTGATTTTACATTGTGGCTAACATATAATTCCGTTCTTTTCCTTTGATAAAGCCCACTAGGCTTTGCTGTGTTATCTGCAATGTGGCAAGACAAAGTAAGATTTCAAGTGAAAAGTATTAGGGAAGATTAGACAAATATTAAACAGGAATTAGAATCAGAAAGCAAGAGGAAGGGAAGGGCAAACAGCCCTACATGTAGTTTCAAGGAAAAATTAGTGCTAGCACTAACCTTTAGGTTATCTTTCATGCTGTATATAAGGTTAAAGAATCTAGAATTAGAAAAGGCCATATGTTTTTTCCCCTTTTATGATTCTCTTGTGAAGAGGGGCTATACAGTACATGTTGGGCTACACCATAATGTAATTTGTTTCTTTATTTTGGCCTAGCATGTTATCTGAATTAAGGAATTGTTTGTAAAACATGTAAAACCCTATGGCAAGGATGCATAAAGTGCAGCCCACCAGCATTCCTTTTGTGGTCTTAGTGGATAGATTCAAAACAGAGGTCCTTTATTTCCTTTGGGACTTTGAATGGAAAAAAAAGGGGGGGTTGAACCTTGTAGATCAGGGGTGTCAAACTGCCGGCCCGCGGGCCGGATGCATCATAGCGAAACCGCACCCTCCCCATTGCCGGCAATGGCAAAAAAAGTCACAATATGTCACGACACGTCACGTGACATTGCAAGTCTGACACTCCTGTTGTAGATGCTTCAGTTAGCCATTCCAGTTCTGGGATTCCTGAACTTCCTTCCCCAAATGGGTCTTCCTGGCTTTTCTACTATTAATCCATAGCCCTCAAGTTGATGGAAATTAGGTAGTCTTATTATGACAGGGAAGTACATTTTTTTCTGATGCAAAGGCTGTCTTTGACCTTCCATGGCCTTCTACTTAGGGCTGGGAGACCGGCCATAAAATCCACCAAGTGGCTTTGTGCCTAAAGCAGGGCAAGAACTCAGAGTCTCCCTGTTTCTAGCCCAGTGCCTGCCAGCAAGACCAAGACTTGTAGGTGATATCAGAATTATGGAGGTAGTTCTACTTCACCTGCAGTGATCAGTGATTCAGTCACAGTCAGTATAGAAAAGAAGCAGAGTTTTCTATTTACAGAGCAGATAGATGACAGTAGGAAAGAAAATTCATGGAAGTCCTGGTATATGGGTCTTTCTTTCCAACTGGAATGATGGCCAATCATTTATGTTCAGCGTGATGGGCATAATAATCTATTGCAGTGTTAAGGGATTGGACTAGGACTTGAGGAGACTCAGATTCTAGTCTATCCTCAACCTGGAAACTATCTAGGTAATTTTGAGCCTGTTAACCGAAACTACCGCACGGGGTTTTTTTGGGGGGGAGGGGGGATTAGGAAAACGAGAAGTGTAATATCAGTGGGAATCAGGCAGCATAGAAATGTAATAATTTATTCCTATTGTTATTAATCTGTGCTGCCTTGAGTATCTGGGAATAAGGTGATAACAAATAAGCAGCCAAACAAGGAAGCAATGCACCTCAATGGAAGGCTGTTAATGAAATTAAAGATGAGTCAATAACATGTTGACTCTTCCTTAAAAAGGGAAACAATCCATTTGATCAATATCTAGTACAGTGCTTTTCAACCAGTGGTACGAGTACCACCTGTGGTACATTGGCCCCCTGCAGGTGGTACGCGACCATCCTAGAAAAGTGGTAGCGGGGGAGGGGAATGAGCTGAACCAGCGTAGCACCGCACAAGCCTGAGCGAGAGACAGCTGGAGCTGCAGGGCTGTCAGGGCTCAGCGGAAGCGCCAGGATCAGTGCTGCTTTCCAGCTGATCGGCGCTTCTTCGGGGCTGTGAGGGCTCAGTGGAAGTGCCAGGATTAGCGCCAGGCTCCAGCTGGAGCTCGGCACTGATCCTGGTGCTTCTGCTGAGCCCTGAAGAAGCACCAATCAACTGGAAAGCAGCACTGATCCTGGCGCTTCTGCTGAGCCCAAAAGAAGTGCCGATCAGCTGGAATGTTGCAGCATCTCCAGGGTCTTGTGATTTACATTCAGATGCTTGGCAACTGATTCATATTTATGACTGTCAGTGTCCCAGGGCCATGTGAAGTGATCAAACCCTGCTGCAACTACCCAGCAGATGGGAGGAATAAAAACCAAACACCCCCTACCCCACTCCCACTGCCAATTCTCAACAGAAATGCTCACAACAATGAAAACCTTGGACAGGAGGAAGAGTGCCGCCGGGTGGGCAGGCAGGTGTCTTGCTCAGCTGTGGCTTGGGGGGCACTTTCTTCAGTGCCACTGTAACTTTGAACAGTCACTAAGCGAACTGTTGTAAGTCGAGGACTACCTGTACTTTATCACTTTTTTCCTTTTTTTTTTTTTTTGGTCATCAAGTTTTTGACACCTTACTAGGCGACTGGTGGTACTCAGATATTGCCATATCCTAAAAGTGGTACAATGGGTGAAAAGGTTGAAAAGCCCTGATCTAGTAAGTACAGCTATGTTATTTTTGCCATTCAAAAGTAAATTACTTTTCTAAGCTTGAACGTTTAACTGGCATTTTGTCACTCATATAATAAAAAGTACGGTAATATGTCTCTAAAGGGGCTTACTGAATGAAATATATTTAAAATATATAATTACATACTGTATAGTTTTCACTGTTCTTATTAAATTTCGGTTCTGAGAAATTACTTCTCCATAGACATTCAGAGATAAGACAAGACACTTCATAAGTACAGAACTGGAAAAATTTAAGTGGTTTTGTCATTTGCCCCAGATTAGTTCATTAAGAATTATTTGACATTCAATTACAACCAAATTATGCCTGCTCACACATTCCCTCTCTAAAACTAATAATAATAGAAACTCAAAGATTCTTTATTATCTTCAGCAGTGCAATGCTGCACATTTGAAAGTAATAATATAGATTTCTGCTTTGTTGATGCTGCAAACTGTCTTTCCACTCAGTTTATTCACACCATGCACTATTGTCAGTGAACAAAGTACTATGTGGAGAGGTTCAGAACCAGAGAACAGCCCTGCTGGAGAAGGAAAACCCCCAGCTTAGTATAGCATTTTGTTTATCAGTTGTCTTTGGGCTGCTCACAAACAAGACATGAAGACATATTTCCATCTTGTCCTGCTGCCCCAATCTGGAAGAAACCTTGAATCTTTCAAACCAATAGCCCTTGTATACACGCTCTCCACAAATTCACCCAATTTCATTTTAAAAACTGTTCAAATTATTGCCCCTGTGTTAATGAATGTCACAAATTAATTATATGTTATGTGAAGAGCATATTAAGAGCGTATTAAGAAACTTAAAATCTCTATTTAAACAAAAGAGTCCTATGAGATAACCTTCCCGCTTAAAACAAATGGCATATTAAAAAGTTCTGTTCATCAAAGACTGCTGGGAGGCTAATATTTATATTACTCAGAGTTTTAAAAGAAGAGACTGCAGTAACCTGGTAGAGTTTTTGTTCTGTATTCTGAAGTTGTAGGTTCAAACCTTGACCACTCCAAATATGGCTGAAAAGACTTAGTACAAGCTGGTGCTATAGACAATATAAAGTGAAATTTCTATATTTCTGTCCAAAATGTATAGAAGGAAGAAAAGGGGCAAAGACCTTTCAGTATTGTGTTTTAATTGTTTAATCATTTTTATGATTGCTCACCACCAATAATAACTGATTTGTGATGGGCAGTTATACAAATTAATTTAAAAAAAAATAAACTCTGTTCCACCAAAAGGAGCCATACGTGGGAAGGCTTATTTCCATGATCTCAGGTGGGTGACATTCCCTGAAAGAAAGGATGCAGAGGCTGCCTATTCTAACAAATCTTATTGAACTGGAAATTCAGATCAATTTCCAGGGTCTAGAAATGATTGTATAATGAATATACACATGAACCTTAGGCAGTGGTCGGATTCAGCCGGTTCGCACCACTTCGGCGGAACCGGTAGCTAATTTTTTGTTGCCTGGGCCCAGAATGGACTTCTGGAAGTGGCATCCACACAGAGAACTGGTTGTTCACATATTTGAATCCCACCGCTGACTTTAGGCACTTCAAAGCATAAATGCAACAACTCTAACTCAATTTTTAATTTGAAAGCATTGCCAAGGAAAAATCCTCTTTCATCAGATGGAATTAGAAACTGATAGGAAAAAGTGTAGAATGTTTTTAGGTGAGAGGAAAGAATTTTGATAAGGAAAAAAGCCGATTATCTGTGCTCCAGAGTTGATGAGAGAAGCCCCCCCATTTTACTTTCTCACATTATGTCTGATGGAGAGCTTGGGGAAAAGAGGAAGGTGCTGCTGGTAGTAGGAATTTCACTTCCAATATCCAAATCTGTAGTGTGTCATCCCTTGCTCAACTAACTGAAGTTTTTACTACTCCTAAAATGGATAGAAATGAGGAAGAGTGTGGGAACTGCATAGTACTGGAACATTCTGCAAATATGTAGGCTTTATTTCCAAAATTCAGTTGGACCTTATTTAATCTGGGTAATATTCATTAGTCTATGGATATAGGATACCAACGTCAGCTCTATACAGTAGTTTAAGATGTGAATAGCTTAAAACCAGTTGCATTTGTTTTCTAACACTGCAGGAAAGTTGACTTGGATTCCCCAAAGCGTAACTTTCTTGCCTGTCTGTAATCATTGGGGCTCATTGGAGTACTCTAACTTTGGAGCACCCTGACAAAAGATATAATTGCTTTGTTAATCTAGTAATGAATTTTTAATGATTTTTCTATTTTGTTTCTGTAAGCTTTCTGGAAAACTATGCTGAGTGGTGGTGTAGAATGTTCAAAAATAAATGGCTTCATAATACTGAATTGTTATTAATGTAGAAACAGATCAAATAGCATTATAATTGCTGGAGGAAAGCTGACTGGAATTTGAATCCTCCATAGATATTATTTAGTGTAGGATCTGCTGAAGTATTTTGGACAGATGGCTATTCAATCTCTGTTTGAAGACCTCCAATGAAGGGGAACATATCACTTCATGAGGCAACCTAATCTATTAGTTGACTGCTCCTAGCATCAAGAGATGCTTCCTTAATGTCTTTCCCTAGTGTTTCAACTCATTGGTTCTCACCCTGCCTTCCAGGGCAACAGAGAACAGGAGGAGGAATTACCTCTCCTCTATGTAAGAACATACAGTGCTCCAAGTGGGGCTTGACCAAGGCAGAGTTAAATGTGATAGTTACTTCCCTCATCTGGACTTTATATGCTGTTAAACATCCCCAAATGTGTTTACCTTTTTAGTATCTGTATCACACTGTTGGTTCATAGACTCAAAGAATATTTAACTTGTAGTTATAGAACATCCTTTCACATATACTGTATTAGTGGCAAGCTAGGTCTTCCCCAGCCTGTATTTGTACCTTTTTTTCTCTCTACAGGTGCAGGACTTTACATTTGAACCATTGTTCCAATTTATCTAGCTCTTTTGAAACCATCTATTTCTCTTCTAAAGTGTTTAACCACTCCTCCTTGTTTTGTGTCATCCACAAATTTAATATTTCATCCATGTTATTAAATGTTAAACACAGGGCCCAAGATAAAGCTCTTGAAGCACTTGTTACTACTTCTGAATTGATCTGGTACAGTTTGTGATGCTTTCTAGGTCAGTGTTTTCAAACTTGGCAATTTTACCATGTGTAGACTTCAACTTCCAGATTTTCCCATGCTGGCTGGAGACTTCTGGGGGTTGCCAAGTTTTTTAAAAAAAACTGCTCTAGTCGACCGAAGGGCTGGTTGCATCATATGGAGGCTGCACCCACCACAGCTCCTGCAATGCAAAAAAAGTCGTGATACATCGCGACACATCACGTGATGAAGTGAGTTTGACACCCGTGATCTAACAGTTCAATCACCTAGCCCATATTTAACATTTCATAAATGAAGATTTCAGAAGAGGCCTTGCTGAATTCTTTGTCAAACTACATTATATCTAGTGCATTCCCCCAATCTATTAGGCTCACAGCTTTGTTAATAAACATTTGGTAATAGATATGTAAAGAAATGAAAAAAGATGCACATAAAAATGTAACTATACGTAAACAGTCCTCTGTAGAAATTTTTAAAAAAGACCCTAAACTTACCACATAAAAATTCTGGGATAAATTGGAGAAATTTGGAGGAGCCGAATTTAAAGAGTATCCCTGCAAAAGATACAGATGAAAATAATAACATTTCTGTAAGATAAATTAGGCTCAGTTGGGCTAAACATTATCCCTTATGAGAGCCTAGTTTGCTCTGTACTAATTTGGTTTGTGCTCTGAAAAAGAAGTAAACTATAACACACCTGTAACAATCCAGTAATATCTGACAGTTAAAGATAGTCTTCATTTCCACATTTCTTTTAACGTGATTACATTTGTGTGATTTTTTTAAAAAAAGATAATCATTTTTTATATTTGAATTGAGATTTACAACTACACTTTTCTCTTGGATTGAGCCTAGTATGGGATGAAGATATTTCATAACTTTTAGTATCTTTTTATGCACTGCTTTCTGCCTGAGCTTGGTCCTGTAGCAGCTTCAACTGACCTTAAATGCGCTGAAGAAATGATAGCAGATGGGAGAGGGTTTTTAAAATCCCTCTTTGCGTACTGATAGTCAGTCCCAGTGAATCTGTGCAAAAGTTTTCCTGGAATTAATATCCTTGCTTAGAAAGATTCTTCCCAGTCTAGAATACTAATTTATGTTGCTGCTGCAACATCTTGAGTTCCCAACCAAAACGGTGTACTCTCTTTTTTTAATGCATATGCAAATTCATTACTTCTAGAAATGATTTGCTTTTTCCAAGTGATAATTTGTATTCCCCTTATTGATTTATTGTTCTAATGAATTTCTTAGTCTGCTTTTAACACTGCCATCTTACAAATCAGTATTAGAAAACAAGAATCCAAGTCAGGTGTTTTGGTTTCTGATTTGCAAAGTACAAGAAGCCATATTTCGTTGGGTGAAACAAAACAACCAATTGGAAGATGTCCTAAATTAGGATGGAAAGCAAGAAATTAGCATAAGAAGGAAGAAAAGGAGGACATAGGAACTCAGCCAGACTGGTGTTTAATTTTATATTTGTTCCAGATAACACGCTAAACCTCAATATGCTTTTTCATTCTTGGTGTTCTCTGCTAACTGAATTTAAGAATTAAATTAAGCCCTTTGATTAACATACTAAATGCTACGGTGATTTAATTTATATGAAAGAGACATGTTTTCTTTATAATTTCTTGGGTTATTCTTGGCTTGTTTTGTGTACCACCCAAACTTCTAAAATGGTCTCCCATTTTAGAAGTTTGGGAGGTACACAAAACAAGCCAAGAATAACCCAAGAAATTAGAAACAAAGCAGGAACTATACTACTCAGACCTAATGCTTTCTTTGTCCACACAACTGAACTTCAGAAAAAAATATAATACTATTTCTTTGCTTTCAACTGAATGCAGTTAGTTATTGTTTGTAAACCATGGCCTAGAACAGTGGTGGTGAACCTATGGCACGGGTGCCAGAGGTGGCACTCAGAGCCCTCTCTGTGGACACGCACGCTGTCGCCCCAGCCCTGCCACTCCCGTGGCCCCCTCCTTACCAGCAGCTCCCCTGGAGGAGAGTCACCCCGGGCGCAGCCTGTGTGGAGCAGTACATCCAAGGACATGGCAGCTGGGCAGCGGGGACAAGACTCCGCCCTCGCTCCCCATCACATACAGATGATGCTACGGGGCGCAGACAGAAGGCGTGGCTGCCATGACGCTGCTGGGCTGCCTGGGTGATCTACTGTGGCGGGCCGTGGAGGTGGTGGGTGGCCCTGAGGGCAGGAGAGGCAGGGGCGGGGCAGGGGCAAGGCAGTTTTGGGGCACTCAGTTTCTAAAAGGTTCACCATCACTGGCCTAGAATCTAGTGGTCTGGGAGGACAAACTGCTTCTTTGCATGATGTGGAAATGTAGGCATGATTGTGCGTACATATTTCCCATTATGAAATGCTATATGACTGATAATTTGGTTCTTCACACAAACTAACATAGGAGGTTGTTTTCAAGTTTGATGTCAGCCTCTCAAGGCAGACAGGGAATGGGCGCAACAAAGATTCCTGGAATGTTGAATAACAGAACCTTAAAAACCTGTTCATTCTTCTCTCTCTCTCACCTTCTACTAAAAAAAATCTTTCATTCTTCCCACCATCACAAATGATGAAGCTTCTTGGATGAGAAGCAAAACATCTTCTTCCTCCTAAAAAACAAACAAACAAAAAAACCCCAGTCCAGTTGCCTTTTGAAAAAGCACATTTGAGACAACTATGACCTGGATGACTGAGAATTTCCACAGACAAAATCAAAATCTATTAAGTCCTCCCTTAGCGGTTCACTCAATCTTTCTCTTTTCCCAAGATCAGCTATAAATTATAACAGTATTTCTTAGACTTTTTCTTCTCAGGACCCCTTCCCACTTTTAAAAATGACAGAGGACACCAAAAGAGCTTTGATTTATATGAATTATACATACTATATTAAAAATTAAAATGGGCATATTTATTGCCATTACTATTTCTCATGATTTTTTGATAGGATTTTAACATTGTATTGTTTTTAAACTTGGACTGGTCAATAATTTTGGTTTCATGGACACCTGAAAGGATCTTAGGGGACCCTCAGAAGACCTAGGAGCACACTTCATGAAACAATGCTTTAGAAAGCAAAATAGTGAGTTTGACAACAGAAGCAAAACTCAGGCTAAATTAATAAGGAATTGCTCCTGATCTTGATTTCGTATGCATTAAGAAACATATCCAACTATTGTCGGAGCAAGTTTTCTGCATGAAGTATTTGTGAGAATTTTAACATGCGAGCATATCCAGAAGATAGCAGCAAAGATGATGAATACCTGAGAGGAAAAATATAACAGAATAACAGAATTGGAAGGGGCCTTGGAGGTCTTCTAGTCCAACCTCCTGCTCAAGCAGGGAACCCTATACCATTTTAGACAGATGGTTATCCAATCTCTTCTTAAAAACCTTCACTGTTGGAGCATCCACAACTTCTGGAGGCAGGTTGTTCCATTGGTTAATTGTTCTGACTGTCAGGAAATTTCTCCTTAGTTCTAGGTTACTTCTCTCTTTGATTAGTTTCCATCCATTGCTTCTTGTTCTTCAGGTGCTTTGGAGAATAGGTTGACCCCTTCTCTGTGGCAGCCCCTTAGATATTGGAGCACTGCTAATAAATATTGGAGTTGCTGTATTAGATATATGTTTTTAAGAAGAAACTGGACAACCTCCAAGGTTCCTTCCAATATTATTGTTGTTGTTGTTGTTTTGGCTACAGAAGAAAAGACTGCAGGGAGACATGGTAGCTGACTTCAAGCCTCTGAAGAGTTATCATGAAGAAGGAAGAACTTCTTCCTTCAGTGTTCAGTATTAGTCCAGAAGACAAGACACAGCACAGTGGGTTTAGGTTATAAGAGAGTAAATGATAGCAGTTAGTTATTATTTATAAATATTTCTCTAAAATATTTCCCTAAAAATAAGAGCTGGTCAATAATGGAACAAAGTGCCTTGGAAGGTGTTAAATAGAGGCTGGATAGTTGTTGTTGGGGATGATGTGATGGTGTATTCTGTATAGTAGGCAGAAAGATGAGATGATCTAGTAAACTCTTAGCATGCCTTACTTTCCTGAAGAAGAAGAGAGGGAACAGGATGGGAAGATAACTTGGAAAATTTATAGATAAAACTAGTAATGAAGTTGGTAATGTGGAAAAACTGAGAGGCTTGTAAATGGAATACAACTTTATCTGAAGACTCTAAAATTTTTTTCTGTGAATGAGGTAGGGTGGTTGCAGAGTAGAAACCTGACCTAAAACTAGCCAGAAATACTTGGAGTAACTTTTTTCCTTTCTGTTACATATTTTATTGAAAGGTATAAAACTTTTTATTGAAAGCTAGAACCTTTAAGTCTCACTGTTAATTGGCCTGTTCCAATTTATATGTGAACTCCCTCCCTCCCTCCCTCCCTCCCTCCCTCCCTCTTTCTCTCTCTCTCTGTCTCTCTTCCCCCTGTCCCCATACACCCTGTACACAGACCTATGAACATATCCAATTGATTAAGGCTAGGACACTAGGACAGTCCATCTGATAAAATGGATTTTAGTTTATAAAGTTAACCAGTTAGTTTACATACGTCTGCGGTTTACATTGTATGAAGTTGACACAGAGTGGCACAAGATTTTAATGCGGGGGGGGGGGAGGAGACAAGAAAAGTCACTTTCACCTGCTCTAGTCAAGAGGTCCAAAACCAATCTAGTTATTTTGACACAAAGCAGAAAATCTCTCAAACTTCTTCCCTGTCATTAGCTGTAACATACAGCAATAGGAGTTGACATAAATAACACTTTGGGGTGGCTGGCTCAATATAGCTCTTAAGGAAGGACAGTCTAGATTTATCTGAAAATCAATCCCACTATTTTCTCCTGAAAAACAGAGTCTTGTATGAAGTTTCCTAGAAAAGCATGCCAGTGGAATCCACTTCCTAATAGGTATAGAACCACTGTTTTCAATTTAGTACCCTTTGGATGGTTTGGACAGAGATTTTATATTAGCCTGGCCTTAGACCATATTGCTTGGAGATGATTGGATTTGAAATCTAGCACATATAGTGGACCCCAAAATGGGGAAGGTTGTTGTGTAGAAAGTGCAGCCATAACCACATCTTCTGCAACCTTATATCCTCCAGATATTTTAAACCATAATTCTCATAATCTTTAATCACTAGTCATGACGACCAGACTGTTAAATGTAGTGCCGCAAACTTCTGGAGAATACCCTATTGGAATATAAGAAATGGATGTGTGAAATGTGCTATTCAGCACATTCACCAACAACTGTGACTAAACCAAAAGGACATATGATTGTGTGTAGAATGTTCCCATTGTCCATCTTACCATTGTAGCTGTTGTGTCCTGAGCCTACAAAAGCAGGCTCGGGATGTTGCAATGATCCCGGGCTGTTGCAAGCTGCCAGGGACCAGACTGAGTGGCGCCGGCCTGCGTGCATGCACAAGGCGCAGAAGCGTGCCAGTTTGTTACCTTTTTGCCCGGGGATTCTATTAAAGGAGGCAGAGAGGCCTGCGAGCCTCTGAGTTGTGTTGGAGAGAGCTGATGAGAATAAAGGCTGTTAGAATCAACAGAATGTGTGCTCTTCTTTCGCCGTTGACTCAACACTGGCGATGAAGGTGGGATCGCTTACAAGATTAAGGAAGAAGACTTGTAAGGCTTACCCAAGAGTCCTGGAGAGAGGAAGACGGCGTTAAATTCAGCATCTGGCCTGCCAGTACAGCGTCGCTGGAGGTAAGCTGACTGATAGACCCCTTCCTAGAATAAGAAGCAAGGATGGCGAAGATAGGGAGATTGTCTGAATTCGACGTTACTCACCCAGAAAGATGGGAGTCGTATGTCACTAGAGTAGAAAATTACTTTAGAGTGAATCAAGTTAGAGAAGATGGCTTGAAGGCCGCTACTTTGCTGTGTGTCTGTGGTCAAGATGCATTTGAAATTGCAGAGAATTTGGCAGCCCCTGCTCCTCTTGAGTCTGTTACTTATACAGACTTAAAGAAGTTATTGAAGGAACATTTCCAGCCCAAGTTGTCTGTTATTGCGTGGAGACACACGTTATTGCGTGGAGGGATCAAAGAGCTGGTGAATCGGCCAAAGAATACATTGCAGCCTTGAGAAGAGCAGCTAAGCCCTGTGACTTTAAAGATTTAGAAGAAAGGCTGAGAGACCATTTTGTATGCGGGCTAAGGAACAGAGATTGCAACAGAGACTCTTTGCAAAAGAAGACATTTCCTTCCAAGATGCCTTGAGAGAGGTCATTGCAGAGAAGGCAGCAGGTGGGGCGGTCAAGAATATGAGGCCTATCAGGAACAACCCAGAAGCAGTTTCCGTGCACTATGAGGGAGTTCAAGAGAGCTCGGAGGAAGATCCTGAAGATGAGGTGGATCATCTCTACCCATCCAAAGAAAGGAAGCAGAAGGAAGGCAAAGAAAAGTCTCCAGCTGTGTCCAAGTGCTTCGGGTGTGGAGGTCACCACAAGAGGACTGACTGCAGGTTCCGTTCTTCAATCTGTAGAGCATGTGGCAAGCAAGGCCGCATAGCAGCTGTTTGTCTGGGCTGTCAGAAGGCACAACCTCGAGAAGAATTGCACCTGAAAGGTACCAGGGTCCCCAGCCAAAACAGGGTGGGTTTCTGTGCATCACGCAGAAGTATCTATAGAACAGGCACACACAGGCCACTTAAAAAGAAACTGTCACTTAAGGTGAGGTTGCAAGGAGTTCCATTGGTTATGGAGCTGGACACTGGGTCTGCTCTTTCAATCATTTCTATCCACGCTTTCAGGAAGATTTGCACTAGCAGTGGGTTCCAGGCCAAACTTAGGCCATCCAATATAATCTTAACAGATTTCCAAAATTCCAAGGTGTGTGTAAAGGGGGAGGCCACCCTTACAGTACAATAGAAGGATTTTGAAGGTCCATTAGATGTATTGGTAGTTGGGGGTGAACGAACGAGTCTTATTGGACTCGATTGGTTTGAGGCCTTGGGAATCCAAGTTACAGGGCTACACAATTTGCAAACGTTAGGCCTAGCAGAGGTCTGCAAAGAGTTTGCAGATGTCTTCAGCCCCCAGCTTGGAGCTTACAAAGGCCCCCCAGTTTCTTTGAAACTTGACCCCACTGTCACTCCCATTAGGGTAAAAGCAAGAAGAGTACCCTTTGCTCTTAAAGGGAAAATTGATGCTGAACTGGACAAATTGAACCAGCAAGGTGTTTTAGAACCTGTTGATTCAAGCCCATGGGAAATCCCCATAATCACGCCTCTCAAGGCTAATGGGGACATTCACATCTGTGCAGACTACAAATGCACACTAAACAAGGTATTGCAACAGCATGCGTATCCTGTACCTGTAGTCAGCCATATTTTGGCTTCCCTCAAAGGGGGGCATGTTTTTCCAAAGCTAGATCTGGCACAGGTTTATCAACAGTTACCTGTTGATGAAGCTGCTGCTGAAGCACAGACTATTGTAACTCATAGGGGGGCATTCAAAGTCAAGAGACTACAATTTGGAGTAAATGTAGCTCCTGGAATTTTCCAAAGTGTTATGGAAAACACCCTGAGAGGTATACCAGGGCTTTGCCTCTATTTTGATGATGTCCTTATTGCTGGAGAATCCACTCAGAATTTAGCTGAGAGATTGAGGGCTGTTTTGCTGAGTTTCAGGAAAACAGGCCTAAAACCTAAAAAAGACAAATGCAAGATAGGAGTTTCTTCTACAGATTTCCTGGGATTCAGAATAGATGCCAGGGGTATTCACCCTACTGAATCTAAATTAAAAGCCATACAGCAGGCTCCTAGGCCTAAGTCTAAAGCTGAGTTACAAGCATTCCTAGGCCTCTTGAATTTTTACAATGCTTTCCTACCTAACAAAGCTAATGTAGCAGAACCACTTCATAGGCTTTTAGACAAGCAGGCAGAGTGGCAGTGGTCCCAAGTACATGAAAAAAGTTTCAATGAGGTCAAGGCCTTACTTACATCAAATGATGTGCTTGCACATTTTAATGAAACCCTTCCTGTCTGCATCGCTTGGGATGCTTCCCTTTATGGGGTGGGGGCTGTACTTAGCCACTTAAGAGCTGATGGAACTCAGGTTCCTGTTGCATATTACTCCAGAACCTTGTCCTCTGCTGAGCGAAACTACGCCCAGATAGATAGAGAAGCCTTGGCCATTGTCGCTGGAATTAAAAAATTCCATGATTTTCTATATGGCAGACATTTCACGGTCTATACTGACCATAAGCCTCTGTTGGGGTTGTTTACCACTAACAAACAAACTCCCCATATCATCTCTCCTAGAATGCTGAGATGGTCTATCTTTTTGTCAGCCTATGATTTTTCATTAATTCACAAACCTGGCAAGGAAATGGGCCATGCTGATGGTCTAAATAGATTACCTTTGCAAATGGTAGAGGCTGACCCTGCCCCTGCCATCAATATTCTTTCCATTCAGGCATTGCCTGAGTCTCCCCTAAATGCCAGGGATGTGGCTGCTGAATCAGCCACAGATCTCACGCTTACTCGTGTGCTATCATGGGTTTTGTCTGGATGGCCTGAGAGTTGTCCAGGTACTGAGTTCCAGAGTTTCTGGCTCAAAAAGCATGAGTTATCCACTTTTCAGGGTTGCCTGTTGTGGGGCAGCAGAGTAGTTATTCCTACCTCATTGAGACCTAGAGTCTTAGCTTCCCTCCATGAGGGTCATCCTGGCATTGTCAGGATGAAAGCGCTTGCGCGCAGCCATTTATGGTGGCCAGGATTAGACAGGGAAATAGAGGCCCAAGTGCATGGATGCCACTTTTGCCAGCGTTCACGCCCTGAAATGCCTCAGGCTCCTGTGCATAGATGGGAGGAGACACAGTCACCTTCGTCTAGGGTGCATGTAGATTACGCTGGGCCCTTTCAGGGATAATTCTTCTTGGTCCTTGTTGACAGCCATTCAAAGTGGCTTGAGGTTGTTCTTGTCTCTTCCACTACTGCTGCCAAGACCATTCAAGTACTGAGAGGGATTTTTGCTGCACATGGCCTTCCAGATGTTCTGGTTTCTGACAATGGTCCTCAATTCACTTCTTTCGAGTTTCAGGCTTTCTTGCAGGCCAACATGATTCGTCATGCAACTTCGGCACCATTCCTCCCTTCCACCAATGGTATGGCTGAACGGATGGTTCGCATCACCAAGGATGCTCTAAAGAAACTGACCTACGGGGACTGGCACCACAGATTGACAGACTTTCTTCTTGCTTACCGCACCACACCTTCCACTTCCACTGGGAAGAGCCCGGCTGAACTTCGCTGGGGGCGCAAACTGATCACCAAACTTGACAGACTGCATCCGGACAGGGTGGCTCCTCGGTTCACCCAACCTAGGGCACCAAGGTGTCTGCAAGTGGGTGCCCCGGTATGGACCCGGAACTATGGGCCCGGTCACCTGTGGGTTCCGGCGGTAGTATGCAAGGTCACTGGTCCATTGTCCTACAAGGTTTCCCTGGACGATGGTCGTGTCCTTCGGCGGCATATCGATCAGCTGCGTACAAGACTGGACTCACCCTCTGCAACTCCTGGGTTTTCTCTGGGGGGGAGGGGGACCACTGTGGGCAAAGGGAAGTGTGTTGGCAGCAACCGGGGCCAAATGGAGAGGCTGAGGAAGGCCTGTCCCAAGGTTCCGCAAGTGTCTCTAACAGGAATTCAGAGGAACAAGGAACAATACAGGCACCAGTGCTTACTCCAGCCAGGGAGTCACCCAGAGGGCATACTCATTATTCCCAACCCCAATTCAGCACTCCAAGCTGGGAGAATAACCGGGAGCATCCAAACAACCCAAATAACACAAGAGAACTGGCATACAAACAAATAAGCTGGCCCAATGCTGCTACTGCTTCCAAAAGGAAGTCTACACACAGGGAGGTAGTCAGAGAGGCAAATCCTGATTCTGGTACCTCCGGCATAGAATGGGGGGCAACCGAGTACTGAGGCACTGCAGAAACCCCAGACAATCCCGTTACGGGGCTTGGGAGTGAAGGGATGCATTCCCTTGATAGGTCCATTGTGGACTTGGAGAGTACCACAGAAACGCCAAATACTGGGGGGCACACAGTGCAGCCCGAGAGCCTGCAGTTAGGCAGATCAACCAGGTACAGTGGGGAGCAAAGTCCTGGTCTGACGAGCCCGGTGGGCAAGCAAGCAGACCAGGCAACAGAACTCAGTTCACGGGGACCACCAGGGTTTAAAAGAGGGGGCAACTCCACTACAATCTCTGCACAGGATGATTTAGGGAGTTCTCAAAATCTGAGGAGGTCACAGAGAGTTAAAAGATCTCCCAAATACCTGGAAGATTTTGTAACATTGCTGTCAAAGCAAGGGAGGTGAAGAGGGTGCTTGCTGTTGGGGAACTTGGAAGTGCGAGTATTGGGCACTTAATTCCAAAACAATAGCATGGTACCATGCTATAGTGTGGCTAGTAAGTAGCTGCAACAGATGTGCAGGTTCCATTGGATAGCACACCACGCTCGTGTTGAGGTCGCGTATATCTATCCATATAGTTTAATTAAGTTTCATCCGGGGGGGGGAAGGGGTGTTGTGTCCTGAACCTGCAAAAGCAGGCTCGGGACGTTGCAATGGTCCCGGGCTGTTGCAAGCTGCCCGGGATCAGACTGAATGGTGCCGGCCTGCGCACATGCGCAAGGCGCGGAAGCACGCCAGTTTCTTACCTTTTTGCCCGGGGATTCTATTAAAGGAAGCAGAGAGGCCTGTGAGCCTCTGAGTTGTGTCGGAGAGAGCTGATGAGAATAAAGGCTGTTAGAATCAACAGAATGTGTGCTCTTCTTTCGTCGTTGACTCGAGGACTCAACAGTTGTGTAGTACGGAAACCTTGTCCACTGTTGTTGATGCAGTGAGCATTGTGGAGAAGATTATATTCAGTGGTATTTTCTTCCAAGGAATTGAGCATTGGTTGTTTTGTAGGATAGCAAATTTTTTTAATTAGGCATGGAAACTTGAGTTTAAATTTCTGTTCAGGTACGTTTGTAATGTTGAAGATATTTTACAACCCTAAATTATGGCCATGGCAAGCATGAACAAATTATGAGTTTTCTCTGCTCTAATTTCCCAGGTTGCTTTTCACCATCTCCAGCTAATGTTTGTCTTTATCTAGAACCTATGGACTTATTTCCAAACAAATACTAGACAACAGTTATTCTTTTTTCCTAAGAGTATGTGGGATTTATGTGGGCCTGGAAACATCTTACTGCTAATTTTGAAATAGTATGCCAATTTCCCATATCATGAATTATGAATTAAACAACTAAGTACAGACAATCCTCAACTTAGATAGAGCCCAAAATTTCTATTGCTAAGAGAGAGATTTGTTTAAGTGAATTTTGCCCCATTTTTTACCTTTCTTGCCACAGTTGTTAAGTGAATCACTGGTTGTTAAGTGAATCTGGTTTCCTCATTGATTTTGCTTGTCAGAAGGTGATCACATGACCCCGGGACACCGCAACTGTCATGAATATGAGTCAGTTGCCAAGCATCCAAATTTTGATCAGGTGACCAGGGGATGTTGCAACAGTCATAAGTATAAAAAACGGTCATAAGTCATTTTTCAGTATCATTGTAACTTCAAACAGTCACTAAACTAACTGTTGTAAGTCAAGGATTATCTGTACTTAAAAAGAGGGGTTGCTGAACGGATGCCATGTTGTATATGCAGACATGTAACCCTTGCTTGCCTGATTATCTTGATTCAGACAGTGACCATCACTGACCTATCTGACACTATTGTAAGAACCGTGGTGGCACAGTAGTTAGAATGCAGTATTGCAGGCTAACTCTGCTCACACTGCCAGGAGTTCGATTCCTTCGATCCTGACTGGACAAGGTTGACTGAGCCTTCCATCCTACCAAGGTTGGTAAAATGAGGACCCCAGATTGTTGGGGACAATATGCTGATTCTGTAAACTGCTTAGAGAGGGCTAAAATGCACTGTGAAGTGGTATATAAGTCTAAATGCTATTGCTGTTGCTATTGTTGTAAAGGTAAAATTGCAGGAGAATAGCAGTGGTGGTCAGAATCATATGTGAACTGAACTGAACTTCTTGAAGGAAAGAGGATTTGCTCTCTTTTTTTCCCTCCACATTTTTACCGTTGCTAGTATTTTTTTATTTGTACAAATGTGAGAATCAGAAACTCCTCTGTACCTAATCTTAAAAAGAGGGGTTGCTGAGTCCCCCCACCCTTTTTAATAATGGGCTTGTTTTGACTTTCCCTGGAAAAAAAATCTGGTAAGCTGAAAACATACTGGGGGTTTATTTCACATTATGAGATCCCTCTCAGTACCCAGTTAGCTGTTTTTTGATGCAATGCTGGTTTTCAAGATTTCCCTCCCATCCTATTATATTTGACTAAGCAGCAGGAAGCCTCCCCCCCTTCCCCCCCAGTACTAGACCTTCAAGCAGAGAAGGGTTTGCAAGTTTAGTAGATGCAGCCCACATAATCTCTCATACGTTTTCGTAGCACAAAGTACCAGTAAATTGTACTGTATTGCATCTTTCCCTGCTGTTGTCGCCAAAGGATCGCGTGCCTGATTTGTGGGCACAGGGAGGAGCACTGTTTCATGCCCAAAAGGTGCTGGCTTCCAGGAGGAGTTTACTCCGTCTTAGAAGTTGAAGGAAGGTGTATTTGACAATACATGTAGGCTATTGTTTTCTGAACGGCTGGTCGTGTCAGACCGACACTGAATGCAAGGGAAAAGTATTGGCATTGAGGTCAAGCATTGTTTGCATGTGTTGCAAATGGTTTCCCCGGGAAACAGCAGATCTGCCCTCCAAGCTTGCTGCAGCATTTTCCGAACAGCATCTTGTCTCTAGACACAACAGAGAGGTACCTTTTGATATTGGGGGGAGGGGGGGCAACCAAAAACAATGTGGAGGGAAAATGCGGAGAAGAGAACATAACATCTGCGAGCGGACGTTTCCAGAGAATGAAGAAACATACATCGAGAGTGGCACCGTTAGAACCGTTCAGTCTTTCCACATTAAATTCACCTAGATCAGACGGTAAATGCAATTTTATTTCCTCCTATGTTATCTTACCTAAAGAAAGGAATTAGCTGCCATTCTGTTCTTTTTTTTTATTTTTCTTTTTGAGCCCATCTCTTTCTTTGAAAGATTACTGAAGGCCATTTGTAAAATGTTTGAAAATGTAACTAAAAGATTCATTTTTTTAAAAAAAATATTGTGATTAACACCCCCTCCCCCCCAATGTCTGGCTTTTACAGTGTATAAAAACGGTTTTATGGGGGAAAAGAAAGAGATTCAGCTGAGGGAAGAAAAGTTGTTCGCCTTTCATGGTTAGTTTGCGAAGTGCTAAACCAGCTCTCCCAGACTGCCTGTGTCATCCAATAGTATTTCAGTATAAAATCTTTCCATTTTTCTCTGTTTGAAATGCTGTATGGTGTCACGACAGTCTCTGAGGATTAGCTGCTTATTTGGAGGGGTTTGTAGTTTAAAATAGGAATTTGACGGGGGAAAAAAAATCAGGACATCTTCCTTCAGCAACACAGCGATGACTTTAATGCAGTTGTAAATATGAAGGCAGACAATTATTCAGGGAGGAGGGGGAAATTTCATCCTTCAGGTATTTTCTGTATCACCTGTCTGCAGGTGTGTCTATTGGTTATGCGTATTACTCCTCTCACTGCTCTTTTTACCACAGAGTTGCAGACTTCTGTGAAGCAGGAATGTCCTCCAATTCCAGCTACCAAAGATTTGAGTATTTTGACAGCAAGAGAAGCAGTCAAATATTACTTAAAACACTGTTGGCAATTACTGACAATGGGTTTATATTTATAGATGGGCTGTTGGTATAGGATCAAGTTGGCATGGTTTTTGCTCAGGGATCTATTTTCCCCTTTAAGGTTGCTCCCTTATCAGTGGCAAGGAAGTGTCCCTTGACTGTAATTGCTACAACAGTGAGTTCCAAGGGCAATTTTCTAGAGAGGATAAGGTTTTGCTGAAGTCTGGAAAGATAAATATATAAATTTTGAGTCCTCATCAAACACATAATTGTAATAATAAAAGCTGAACTTGTGCTCCAGCATTAGTGCCACTGAGTCATTCCAGTTCAAACCTAGAAACAGAGCCTGGTTTACAGCAGATTTTGTTTTTTGTGGCAAGCACAACTCATAGCTAGTTAATTTGTATGGCAAGCAATGAGTTACTGAAAGCACAGATAACTGAGTAGTCTGTACTGTTCATAGAATGTGAGAAAAGGAAGCATAGTCCCAAGCTTCTTCCAGAATAATAATTATTCTAGGGTTCCATGTCATGTCTGATTAAAACAAATGAGCATCATATTTACACTTTATATGAAAGATTCCAGGTTAGATTTGGTCTTGAGTTTTATGATGGGTTTTGATTGTTAAACTTCATAATGGTTGTGATTAAATTTTTTCTTCCCATCTGGTGACATAATTATATGGGATCTTGCTTTATTTAAGATCAGGACCACCTTGATAGATTATATTCAGAATAAATATGGGACTAAAAAGTTCCATCTAGTTTATGAGTAAATTTTAGAGTATTATTATTATTAATAGTTTATTATAGTAAATTTTTTATTAGTTTTATTATTATTTTTAGTATTAGTATTGTTTAACATTTTGGATATTGTATTGGTTAATAATTAGGATATTAACTTGTTTATATTATTATGTTTACTTTTAATTTGTTTATATTTATGTTAAAGGGGAGTTAAAGTGCATTATGGACTTGGTTATTTATATAGTTGGTTAATGTTAGTTAGAGTATGATTATTATATTTGTAACCCTGTACTCAGCTCTGGGAAGTGGGGGAGGGAGAGGGGGGGTTTAGGGTGGGTGGGCTTTGGGGTGTATATTGTAACTTTTATAAAACTTTTCAATAAAAAAAAAAAGATCAGGACCACCTTAGTAAAATGCAGTCTGGGCCTTGATTGCTGTTGCGCCAAGGGTTGTGATTTCTCAGGAGAGGCACAAGCCTGATCAGGATTTAGAAGAAATAACTTTAGTAGCTAAATCTTTTGGACTGGTAAGGTTTGATAGCTTCCAAGTAAATTTTAAGCTTTTTAAAGGAGAAAATGGCATTTTAAAAAATGATAGACTTCTTAAACTAGAGTGGTCTTAAAGTTTTTAAATAAGTCGGTTCTTACAGCATCTCTGCAATATAACCCAGATTGTGTAATTTAAAGATTTTATGTCAGAAATAAAAAAAACCCAGAAGCACAAATTGTGTGCTGCAATGATCCTTAGTCTTTTCTCCATTTGAACTGTGCTGTTTATGTCTGACTCTGCTAATTTCTTGGTCTGATGGGCAGACTAGCAAGAATTAGCACAGTGATGCCAGCAATTGCTTGCTAGATCAGACTTAGCCTCTACTCATTTAGCTGAGTGTACTGTTTTCAACAGTGGTCATCCAGGCATTGGAGCAGGAGAAATAGAAAAAAAAAAGGGGGGGGAAGGCAGGCCAGAAGGACAGAAATAAACATAACTTCATATCTTCAACTGCGCCCATAACTCAAGGAGTTACTTGTCATAAAACAGAATAACAGAGTTGGAAGGGATCTTGGACCTTCTAGTCCAATTCCCTGCTCAAGCAGGACACAGTCTAAATTGATTCATGATTATCCTGTTGTGGTGGATTTGTTAAAAAGATAAGTAGTACTGGAATCTGTGGCAAGATAGGGGAGTACAATACAATGTTTATGGACCAAGGGAAGTTCTTTGTTGCTTTTGCCATAAAAATCTCCAGGAACTACAAAATATGTTACCATACAAATAAGCATGATGGCCAATGGCTAATTCACAAAACAAATGTCATCCATTAATATACAGCAGCCAGAAAGGAGAGATGAGTGGCAGTGCAGAAATGGATTGACAGAAATGGGAGCTTTTTGGTCAACAAGTCACTTTTAAATTGGGAAAGGTGTTTTTGCATCCGATAAATTTGAAATACCGTGCATTTTGATGAAAGTACAGTAAAATCATAAGGTTGGAAAGGGCCTTGGAGGTCTCCTGGTCCATCTCCTTGTCCAGGGTAGGCATTCTCTGATTATCCTGGGCAAATGGCCAGCCTGAAGATGACGAATGGGACTTCGTCGAAAGGTCGCCAAGACACTTCCAATTTTACGCGGGAGAAAACCCGAATAACCAAAGACCTACATACAAACACCCGCGAAAACCTCAGAAAACACACACATACACACACACACACACACACACACACACACATATATGTTGGTTTGTCCGATGTATGTGGTGGGACAAGTGGTGGGACAAACCAACAGAAGAATAAGTGCACACATTGAAGAACATAAGAACTCAGTCAAAAAAGAGGAACCAACATCTTCCCTGGTCCAACGCCTTAAAGCCACAGGACATGAAATTGACTTTAAAAATACCAGAACCATTGCCAAAAGTGAACATTTTAATAACAGAATAATCAGAGAAGCCATCGAGATAGAAAAACGCCCACACAGCATGAACAAGCGAGATGATACCTCCCGCCTACCAGCCATTTGGAAACCCGCCCTTATTGACAAACGACTCCCTAACACAAAAAATGATACCAGACCCACACTCACAAAAACCACACAGGATGTCACCACCACACATCCACGCAAAAAGCAAACCCAAAGCCACACCGATGATGAGGCACGACCACAAACCAGAAGCCAGACCACAGCTGCATCATTAGCCACTTTAAACCCCTCCAATCCAAACATGAAGCAAACTGACACCCTCCATGAAGAGGAGGCACGACCACGAACGCGAAGCCAAAAAATAGCAAGGCAGCCCAAAATCTTAAACCCCTCTGCAACTCAGACTAACCTGAGCACAACCAAACAGAACACTCCCCCAGCCAATCAGAGCACAGCCAACCCCCCAGCCAATCAGAGCACAGCCAACCCCCCAGCCAATCAGAGCACAGCCAAGCCCCTAACCAATCAAAACACACCTCCACCCAATCAGAACACAGCCAAGCTCCCACCCAATCAGTTCATACCCCCACTGGCAGTTAAAAGGAAGAAACAGCTAAGACCACACATTGCTGCTCAAAGCACGAAGCTGAAAACACCAGCCTGAAGATGACGAATGGAACTTCGTCGAAACGTCGCCAAGACACTTCCAATTTTACGCGGGAGAAAACCCGAACAACCAAAGACCTACATATATATATATATATATATATATATATATATATATATATATATATACCCACATACACACACATACAGAGTACATTTAAAACTATATGTTTAGGCGTACCTTTATTTTTCAAGTAATTCAGTCAAACTTATAATTGGTTAGAGAACAAAGTAAGAAGAATCTAGAAAAAGACCATTGAAAACCACTTCCATACTGTTTCCAAGAAAACTACAGTACATGAACTGTATGTTCATGAACCAATTGGCACTAAGCTTAGATTTAAAAAAAAAAAAGCCATGCTCAAAAATTCATCCAGTAGATTGAAAAAGGGCAAAGAAATTCCTTTTTTACAGGTAATCCTCGGCTTTCAACCATTAATTTAGTGACCATTCAAAGCTACAAGGGCACTGACAAAAAGTGACTTATGACAATTTTTCACACTTACGACCGTGGCAGCATCCCCATAGTCACATGATCAAAATTCAGATAATTGGTGACTGGCATGTATTCCTGATGGCTGCAGTGTCCCAGGGTCAGGTGATCCCCTTTTGTGACCTTCTGACAAGCAAAGTCAATGGGGAAGCCAAATTCACTTAACAACCATGTTACTAATTTAACAACTGTGGTGATTCACTTAACAACTTTTAAGAAAGAAGAAAGGGAAGAAAGTTCATAAAATGGAGCCAAATTCACTTAACAACTGTCTTGGTTAACAGCAGAAGTTTTGGACTCAACTGCAGCCATAAATAGAGGACTAACTATACATACTCTGTGAAAGCTTCTCCTTCTGTCCACAGATTGGCTGCCTCAGTATCTGAAATTTGCACAGTATACTGTGCCATCATGTAGTTTGCTTGTTTACGGTTTTCCGAGTTGCATGAAACCAATCTATTTGATGTTCTTCAGTAAAATGAGGTTAAGCAATTCCAAGAGTTACACTGTATAGCAGAAACCCCAGAGAATTTCAAGATGAATAGCTTAAGAGAGAGAACATGACATAGTGTTTTTTCATGCAGAAGTGCTCAAATTCCAACTGATTTTTTAACAATCAAATAGCAAATGGGGGACAAAATATTTTGTCAACTACCAACTACCAGAAAGTACCTCTGCTCAGGCAAGGTATACAACATTGTCTACATCAGTTTTCTATGCTCCTGATGGATGACTGAAAAGTGTTGACTTTCTGGCCTTGATGACACTTCCACTGTCAGTACAAACTGCCAGGTGACTCCCAAAGGGCCTGGAATAATAGGGAGCATAGGATTAAGAAAAGTTAGAAAAATGTGCTAGAATATGGTAGTTTACCTTGAAGGTAAGAGCACATCCCTGCAATTGAAAGGGTTTTCCAGGGTTTGCTAATAATTATGATGAAATATTCATAAACACTTGCTCTTCAAACATCAGGGAAAAAGATTGCTAGAGAAATCAGAATCTCTAAATAATGACAGTCTCCTAAGAGCAGTCTGGAGGCCCTTTGCTCTTTGGGATATAGAAGACAAGGGGAAAAAAAAGATTGACGACGTTTGTCCTGGATTTGTAAATATCTAGGATTGTTCCGCATGTAAAAGGGGGGGGGGGGATGAACTACTATATAGCTCAGACAGCTGGTTCAGTGTCTGTTAATCTTGCACTTTCTCATCTTTTCCAGTTCCTTCTGAGTTGAATTCCCATGAAGCACATGTCACTACCTTTGCAATTCTCAGTGTAAATGCAAACTGTCTCTTTTAATTATGTGAACATTCTTTACAGATCAACTTTAAATTTGCTTTACTGGCTTTTTAAAAAGGAGGGAAGTAAGAAAAACCCAAGTTTTCTTTAGAAACCACCCATATAGTCAGTTATGAATGTATTTTGTTGCACCAGGAATTATGATTGGGAGGATTTGCAAACCAACTCTTACAATGGCAAACGATGACACACATAATGCTCATACAAGTGGACCATTTTCTGAGTAGTAAATGTTTATTCTAAAGACAAAGTCCTTATTGTCTTTTGGGATGTCTTCATTTTCCAGTCTAGCCTACTGAATAGCCCTCATCATGTCCTCTGGTAATGAATTCCACGGGTTAATTATGTGCTGTGTGAAGAAGTGTTTCCTTATGTCTTTTTAAAATCTCCTTTTAATCAGCTTGGTAGGCTATTATCTGTTAGTGTCCCATCTAGCCAGGTCCATCTCTATGTAGCTTTTCAAGATCCATTTGTTCTTCCAGTTTCTTTTTAAATTCCACCCATCTTTTAGGATACTCGTAGTAGAAAATGCTGGTTTCCTCCTTTTAGTCTCAGATCACATTAACTTCAAAACAGTCCTGTAAAGCACATTATTCAAAGCCAGTGGTAAATAAATCTTTATGCCTTATGCTTTCCTTTTAATTTTTTTTTCAGCCTCCAGGGGCTGCAGAGGTTATTGGTGAAGCCAAAATGTTCAACCTGTTTTTAAGTTTTATTTTTAGGAGTTTGGGACATTAACACAAAACAGATATATTTATTGTTCTGGAAGCTTATGGATATATTGTTGTTGTTGTTTTTTTTTTTAAAAAAAACACCTTAAAATGTCAAAAGGAAAAAAGTCCCATCCCTTTTAAAAAGAAAACTAGAGCAAGGTTGTATTAAACCTCCCAAGCATGTCACTGCCAAAAATGCTAACTTGCTATCAATTTGCTGAAATGCAATCCAGAGATGTTTGGAAGAATTGCAAAAATCAGGCTGGGGTATTCTGTGAGAGCCAAGTACTGCTAAGCTACATTATGAAAATCTATATTACCTAAAAAGAAATACTGTGAAAAGGAAGCAGCATTATTTTGGATTGTTGGAGAGGTAACTGTTTTGATCTGTAGCAGGAAAAAACATAAAATATTTTCCTGGTATATTAACAGCTAAAATATGCAAGTAGGTTATAAGCTGTTGTAGTCTAGATTCCAGTTTTATCACATGCGTGAAATCTTATGCCTTCCATTTTCTCAGTGTCTGAAAAAATGAATGTTTTTGGTATCATTTTGGTAGAATTTTGCCTGGCAAGCGTTTTCAATAATATTAGCTGGAAAGAGGTATTTTTGGATTTGCCATTCCCTTTTTAAAAATTAAAAGCTTTTGAATTAGGAGAGGAGATTACTCACTGGGTCTCTGTAGGATTCTGCTTTCTCACTTTTTCTCCTTTTAGTCAGCCTTTACTAAAAATAGCTGTTTTTACCCCATTTCTAAGTTAAGTAAGATTGAATGATTTACTCACACGGAATATAGCAGAATTATTCAGAGGAACAATTTTTGTTTTAATTTTCTATGATATACTACAGGTAGTCCTCGACTTATGACTACAATGGAGTCCAAATTTTGGTTGCTAAGTGAGATAGTTGTTAAGTAAGTTTTGCCTCATTTTACGACCTTTCTGATTCACTTGCACAGTTAAGTTAAGTTAAATCAGGGGTAGTCAATCTTGGCTCTTTTATGACTTGTGGACTTCAACTCCCAGAATTCCTGAGCCAACTGTGGAATTCTGGGAGTTGAAGTCCACAAGTCATAAAAGAGCCAAGGTTGACTATCCCTGAGTTAAATGAATCTGGCTTTCCCATGGACTTTGCTTATCAGAAGGTTGCAAAAGGTGATCACATGACCCTGGGATACCGCAACCATCATGAATATGAGCCAGTGGCCAAGTATCCAAATTTTGATCACGTGACTGCTGGGATGCTGCAACAGTTGTAAGTGTGAAAAATGGTCATAAGTCAATTTTTAGTGTGTTGTAACTTTGAATGGTCATTAAATGAAGACCACTACTTGTACTGTGGTCTTCAAACAATGAGAAGGAATAATGTGAACAAGGGATTCATACTACGAGATGGGAGGGGGGTGGTATGTTTTTAGCCATCAGAATTTTGTATAGAACCAGCATTAGGGAATACAGCCAGATTTTGGTCCAGGTTCATCATTTGCATTAAAAAGTTAGAATTCACTGAGTTAAGTGAAGTAATTTACCTGGCAGAAGTAGCTATATCCCAGCAATATAATTGTGACACTTACAAACATCAAATATATGACTAGTATATCGTGTTTACTACTATGCTTTCTATTGATCCTATAACATCATGCCTTGGAACGTGACAAACTCTTCTATAGAATGAGGCTTTCTATTTCAGTATGAAAGAGATTCTGATAGCCGTATCCAAATGAGCTAATCATTCATTTCAGCTACAGCTTCAAAACATATTTGCTAAGGTCAGAAGATGTAGCTACTTCCTTGAAATATGGAGACCTTTCAGGTTGTCCTGTAACAATTCTCTAATATATTCCATTTTCAAGAGAAGAAAACAATCTGGTCATTTTCAGAGTGCAATCAGACCTTCACACAAGACTTCTATGAGATGCTTTACAATGTGGAAGATTGCCATCATCGGGAAACTATAAGATACTTTCTAACTAAACCTCCATGGAATCCTGGCTCAAAGAATTTAATTAATTTAATTGATGATCATGATGATGATGAAGGCCAGTGTGGTTTTTGAGATGTAGGCCTAGACATCTTAAAGAAATATCAGTCGCTAGCACAGTGTTTCTCAACCTTGACAATTTTAAGGCATATGGACTTCAACTCCCAGAATTCCACAGCCAGCATTGCTGGCTGTGGAATTCTGGGAGTTGAAGTCTACATGCCTTAAAATTGTCAAGGTTGAGAAACACTGTGCTAGCACATTAAAGATGCTGCAGCTGAAGCCCTAACTTCTACCATGGAATCCCTGCTCCTAACCCTAAATGTGTGTGCCTACACAATTGCTCACCCACTGCATGTCTCGTATTCCAAGTTTGATTCCTAATACCTGAAGTTTTATTGGGAGGCTGCTTATGAACTTAGAATAACTGCAGCTATAAATACATCAGAGAAATCTCATCTGAATATGCACTTTGAGTCTTAAGTGCCACAGTTGAAAGAAATTGGTTAGGATGATACACTTCTTTACCAACTGCTCATGTGCAACAATCTATAATGCATGCACTGTCATGTATCTAATAATTGCATGCATTTGTGGGAATGTTCCTCTAATTTGTTCTTTTCTTCAGAAACAAATAGCACTATTGCATCTGAGAACCCTTTTCTAATTCTTCCATTAACTTAATCATTACTGCATTTATAGATAGGAAAAAATTTTTTGGGGGCTTTCTATGGCTACAAAATGCGTTTTCTTTCATCCAGGCAGCAAGTAGTTTATTTTCAATTGCACATTTTTTTTTTAATGCTTCAAGATGTTTTGATAGAACAAAACATAAGTCAGTTGCCCATCTCTTGCTTCTAGGAAGTTTACCCACCAAACTGATGCAAACTCTTTCTTCTCAGGTGCCTCCCGATCCTCTGTTGTCCGATGCAAGCCGGGAGCCAACTGCCCAAGCACACAGAGTGGCCTCCGCAGGCAGCATTCCCCTTTATCCGTTGCTGCTGAAGATTCTGCTGCTCCCATTCTAGAGCTGCAGAGTCGAAGTCCCTCTGGATTTTGCCGGCACGGCAGAGGAGAGAGGCAGGACAGATCAGGTAGGCTTACAGTAGACTTGAGTAAAATGAAAATAAAATGTAATGGGGAGAAAAGCAAGCTTTTACACTTAGGAAAAAAAACAAACCAAAAAACAAAACCAAAGGTACAAGTACAGATTAGGCAAAAATTGGCTCAAAACAGTAACTGTGAGAGGCACCTTGGCGTCCTAGTAAATGATCACTTACAGTAAATATGAGCCAGCAGCCAAAAAAGCTAATACAATCTTTGAGTGCATAAACAAGAGGCATAGAATCAAAATCATGTGACGTATTAGTTCTGCTTTATAAATTCTTAATAAGATCACACCTGGAATACTGCATCCAGTTTTGGTCACCATGTTACAAAAAAGATGTTGAGACTTTGGAAAAAGTACAGAGAAGAGCAACTAACATAATTAAAGCCTGGAGACTAAAACATATGGAGAATGGTTGCAGGAATTGAATTGGCTAGTCTAGAGAAAAGAAGGGCTAGGGGTGACATGATACAGTATTCCAGTATTTGAGGGGCTGCCACAAAGAAGGGAGGGTCAACTTATTTTCCAAAGCACTAGAAGGCAAGATAAGAAACAATGGGTGGAAACTGACCAAAGAGAGAAGCAACCTGGAATTAAGGAGAAATTTCCTAACATTGAGAACAACTAACCAGTGGAACAGCTTGCCTTCAGAAGCTATAGGTACTTCATCACTAGAGATCTTTAAGAAGAGAAATGGTATAGGGTCTCCTGCTTCAGCAAGGAGTTGGATTAGAAGACCTCCAAGGTCCTTTCCGATTGATTATTCTGATTATTATCACAACTCCATTTGTGCTTTGGGTGCAAAACCTCCTCTGCCCTACCAAAGCATGAATAGTATGGTTTCTTGGGTTGTGATCGCCATTGTCCACTTTGCCCATACTTTTCTATGCTGGGGTTTGGTAAGCAAGAAGAACTAATGGGCAAAAGTGGTGCACTATGTGGCCTTACACAGATGTTTGTAGCAAACTAGTTGCACACAGAATATCCAGCAGAGACAGAACACCTCTGCAGGATGAAACATTAATTCCATACCATCATTATGGCAAGGGGCACATTGAAATCAAACAGGATCTTTCAAACTTCAAGACTAACCTTAACCTGACTCTACCATCAGAACACTAATTTTATCTACCTTGGTCATGATGAGAAAAAGAAGAATCGGGTGGAGGAAAAAGCTTTTCTTTTATCCTGGTGAAAGATCAGTCTTAAATCACCAGGAAAATGTATGGCAGAGAAGGAAAGATTTTTTCCTTAAATATAGCTTTCACCCTTGGTGACTTTGATTTTAAAAACATAATAATCAGAGAGAAATCTGTAGAAATGTGATTTTTCCTCCCCTTTGCCTTGTGACTCTCTTATATCATCATTCCTCTTTTGCTAATCTCTGAATTTATTTTGGCTGGCTAAGAGCAGCCACAAAAAAAAAAAAAAAAAAATGCAAGTGTATTATTTCCCCCCCCCCGCCTTTCAATTTTCAGAAGAAAAAAAAACCTGATGAGGGTAATTTACAAAATACTGCAATGAAAATAATAAGATAAATACAGTTATATTATTAAAAATAATATAACCAAATGATATAGATTAAAATATCAATATATTTCAATCATGAATACAGCATACAGTTTGAAAAGTGGACAGTCAGAACATCAATGTAATTGTTACAAGGTCTGGATAAGAAAATATTATTGTGAAATGGGCATCGTGATGAAGAAATTGTAGAAATAATGTTATTGTTGTAATTTAAATACAATTTAGTAGCCATTGTGTTATCTATCTGTCTATCTAGACCACGGGTGTCAAACTTGCTGCATCATGTGACGTGTTGCAACCTTTTTGCATTGCCGGATCTGGGGTGGGCTCAGCCTCTGCATGATGCAACCGGTTGGCAGGCCAGCAGTTGACACCCCTGACCTAGACACTAGGATTTGAAAACAATTTGATGGAACATAATCAATTAATAATCAATGTTATTTATCAAACATTTGCCAATGTTGGAATGCTTAGTAAAATAGTTGCGTGTAGAAATGTTTACACAAGATACACTGTTTCCTTCAAATTGACAAAAAGCAGTGTGCATTTGTTTGTTTGTTTAATTTATACGCTGCCCAAAGCGACTCTTGGATGTGTTGCCTAGTTGCAAACTCCGTCCCTTCCATTTTTGCATTTGTGTGACATCATACACAAAAGGAACGGAGCTCTCTCCACCTCTAGTTGCATCCTCTATCATTTGTGTGTGTGTGGGGGGGGGGGTAAATGATATTTTGCATTAAGATTTATATTTTGTAAAAAGAACCAAATTGTTCTCCTTTCCAATAACACAGGGTTGCATACTGACTGATACTGTTTCCTCTGATTGGCATTGAGTCTCCAGGATCTCAGATAGACAGTGGATTTTCACAATACTTGATTGTTTTTCAGCAGACTTCCTTGGAGCTGAACCCTGGATCTTCTGCATACAAAGTATGCACCATCAACTTTCCAAAGTATAACAGTATATTCTCTGTGTAGGTTCTATTGCACAGTTGATTTGTATGCATAATTGTAATAGAAGTAGTAGCAGCATGCAGGAACCAACCCCAGACATGAAGGTTGAAGCATGTTTTGAAATGTTCCTTTGTAAACTAACTATTGCAGCCAATCCTAATCCAGTTTCTTAACTAATGGAGAAAACTTCATGGGTTCTCATTCTTTTAATAAGTCAGCCAGTCAAGTAGCTGTTTAGGAACTCTTTGTGCATGCACAGAAGCATATATCCATTAGATTGGAATGAAGAAGTTGATGATCAAGATAACAAAACAAATCCAATTAGTTAAGGAAGATAAGGGGAAAAGAAACTCAATACTCTAAAAATAGAGGGCTCATAAATACCTTAATACTTACCCTAAAGCAAGTCAGACAGCTGAGAAATAGAATTTTGTCTATCCTATTTGGGATAGCTCAGAACCAGACAAATAGGAGGTGTCCCCATGAAAATAGTCAATATTTTAATTTAGAAAATTTAATGTCTGATAAATTAATCCTTTGCTTTATGGAGTGATCAGAAAGAAAAGAATTTCTGCTATGAGAAGCTGTGAGAGCTATGAGAAGAAAATGAATCTAAATTTCAGTGTTTGCTGGCACAAAAGTTGTTCTGATGGAAGAAATCTTCCCCTTTCTCTAGGTAACAGTTGATTATTTATGTATTAATCGTATATGGCTGCCCATCTCATATGCATGACTCTGGGCAGCTGAGAGGACAAAAAACAGAATAAAAACACAAATAACATAAAAATAGCAGCCAAGAACACTCTCAGCATGTCACATTCAATATAGCCAAGAAATGGGCTCACCACATTAACAAAATCCTAAGCTTATGACAAAGCCAAGTTTTTAATGAATTGGAGAAGGCCAGGGTTGGGGCAACTCTGATCTTGGAGAGGGTGAGGTACCAAAGGGCAGGTGCCAGAGCAGAAAAGGCCCTTGTCCTGGGTCCTGCCAACTTTGTCCCTCTTGCAGATGGGATCTACAGCATGCCTCTCCTGCTGGATCTAATAGGATTGCTATTTCTACTGTTTATATAAGGTATACAGATACAAAATTCCTTTTATAGACCATAATAGTAGTTGAATTTTTCCTAATTAATTTATTTGTAGCAATCCCTAATACTTTTGGGTTTCAGTAAGAGTTTGTTAGTTGTATATTGTCACAGAAAGGTTGTCATAGTTGTAGTAATAATAGTATAGTTGATTTCCAGGAGATCTAAGCCCTGTTCAGGTGATACCTTTGCAGGTAGATCTCACCATGCAAGAAATGGTGAGCAGATTCTCCACTTTATAAATTATACTGGTCATTAAAGGGTTGATTTCCAAGGCTACAGTTGATTATCTACAGTGGGGAAATGGCCTTTACATCATTAGTGGAAAGATCTAACTCAGTGTGTCCCATGTATTCCCCCTCTAGCATACCCCTCCCCTGCCATCTGGTCTCCTTAACCATATACATTCATCCGAGGTGGCATCACCTGATATTGGTGGGTAGCACTTCTTGTGCAGGAAAATGCTACCCATTCATAATTCTCTACTTTGAGAATATCTTTAGAGCAACAGATACTGGATAGCCGACTGGGAAGTCAACCATCCAAGAGAAATGGCTGTTTCAGGCAGTGATTGCAGGATCACCCAATGGGACCTTGGGCCACTTTGCGTCTCCTCCTGCTCCCTCACCAAAAGCATCTGCTTTGTTGTACTTCATGATAGGGCCAGCTGTGATACTCCGTCTGTTGCATTGAAATTCTGTTTTGCTAATTCTGTTAATTTGCTGCAGTTGCTATCCTCTGCACATTTTTTTAGTTAAGTATATAAGATAGTCATCCCCACCTGGAATCCTCTAGAAATATTGGAATTGCAACTTTTAGCATTCACAGCTAGCATAGCCACTTCCAACCTATCTGAAGCTGAGGCTGTCCTACTATTAACTTCTTAAAAATCTGAATAACCTCAGCAGCTACTGACCTTTCTTCTTGCTTTGTTATTCCCTTCTTTGCTTCTACTTGTCATGCAAAGTAGAAGCAAATAAGTTATCCTTTTTGCGATTATAAGGAAGAATATTCTTGAAAAGGCAACCCAATGTGAGATGCTGACTATGGCAAGTTTATGTTTATAGTAATAGCAACAGCACTTGGTCTTATATACCGCTTCATAGTGCTTTACTTCAAGTGATTTACAGAGTCAGCATATTGCCCCCAACAATCTGGGTCCTCATCTTACCCCCCCTCAGAAGACTAGAAGGCTGAGTCAACCTTGAGCTGATGAGAATCGAACTGATGGCAGTCGGCAGAATTAGCCTGCAATATTGCGTTCTAACCACGCCTCTTATTCAGGAAAGATGGACATCAGCATAGGGCTCTTATTTAAGGGCCCACTAAATATGAGAATTGGCATCATAGATGGGAACAGAGAAGAGAAATAGTTGCTGCAAACTTTGATCTCAAAAAGATGCATTCAGGGTTTGTAGTTTTCCCCTTGACCCCAAGAAACATTTACATTAATTCTGTTCCTCTTTTCTGACAGTGCATGATACAGAAAACCTGCTCAGATACTAGTGATATGAAAATCCTATAACTCTAATATGATGTTCTTCTAGTCTACCAACATTTACAGGGTCACTTAATTCCTTCTCTTCTTGATATCTTCTTGGCTAGCATTTCCCCTCTTGGCATCTTCCAGTTGTGCTGAAACAGAAGCTCCCCAAACTCATACAAGCAGAAGTCATATTTGGGGGGGGGGGCAACAGGATCAATGCATTTTGTCTGGATGTTAACAGTACTTTGAAAAGTTATGGTTTCTTGTGATTCCTCTTTTTTCATTAAACAGGACAATGCATTGGTCTCCAACCTAGCTTTCCTTTCTTTAATTATCTTCATTGCCTCTGTTTGCAGGAGAAGAAGAGACACAAACTAAAGCTGAAAACAGCAGCCAGGAGAGCCACGCACAGACCCGTTGTGAGTCTTGTACATCTACATTTCTCAAGATCGTCTGGGGATTTCTAATTATTTTGTCAGTCTCATCCTCTTGGATTGGAACAACACAGATTGTCAAAATCACATACAAGAACTTTGATTATCCATTTTTCATGACTTGGTTTTCTACAAATTGGAATATTATGTTTTTCCCCATTTATTACTCTGGACATCTTGCAACTGCCCAGGAAAAGCAGTCTCCAATCAAAAAATTCAGGTAGGTTTCTAGCAGCCTTTCCTATTTGGTTAGACTTCAGTCTTGTCATTTAAAAGACTTTGACATCTTTTCTTCATTCAAGGAAAAAAAGAGATTGGGAAAAAAGTTTTGTAGCCATGTCAACTTGTTCAAAGAACAGTTCTTCAAAAAGCATTCTCATTTTTTCTTTCTTGTATGTATCTGATGAATTCTCCTCCTCTTTGTTTTTTTTAGAATGTGTTTTAAAAATCCCAATACGTGGCTGACTGAGTTTTCCAGAACTTTTCATGAAATAAAATGTTACAAAAAACGGAATAAAAAGCCAAAAGAAAGTCCAAAATTTAGATGATTTTTTTATATTGTTTGAAGAATCCACACAATTATTATTACTTTTTTGAAAAAAAACATTTTCGTATGTACATTAGAGACTATGACAGCTGCCATCTTATGCTTGCTTGTGCTTTGCTGCTATGCGGTGAAAACTGTCATAAACTGTGGGGAGGAGGACTGAGGGAGGGAAGGCTTGGGGAAATGAAAATAAGTGCTGTATCTCCTTGAGACTCTGCCTCAAGGTCATCCAGCTGGAAGAAGGAGAGGGCTGCATACCAAAATGCACTTGGACTGACCATAATGAAAGCATCTTGCCTGAACCTGATTGGTTACACTGGGGTAGTCAATGAGAGATAGTTAAGGGAGGGAAAAGTAGAACTTAGGGATTTGGGCATGCAGTTTTCAGTTCTGGCTTTCCAATACAGTAATACACTTGATCTCTAATAAACTATACCTTTACCAACAAATGGAGCCAAGGATCATTTCTATTTAGAGATTTAAGTTGTGGCAGGTCTGACAGACTGCAAGTTTTAGCCTTTTTGTTATTCTGGCATCTGGAAACTAAAGCTCTGAAGAAAGAGGGGAATCATTGTTCAGTGATAAAATGGCACTTGCATGCAGAAGGTCTCTAGTCCCGGGACTGGTGTTCTTGTATAAAAGTAGTAGATGACAGAGAGATAATTCTTCATCAGTTACTTTGAAGGATTGTAGCTACTTAATACTACTTAGTAGTGTCAAATTTTATTTTTTACAAGTAATCATAAATTCCATGAAATATTTTAACTAGGATTAAGTAGGGAATCAGCTAAGAGGGACCAATTGCTTGCTGTTTGGGTTTTTTTTTTATTCAGAGCAAATTATCACCAACAGCTGTATCTTGAGTGATAAATGCTCAAACTAGCAAGATGTTATTAATGCTTCTCAACCTTGGCAACTTGAAGATGTATAGACTTTAGCTCCCATATTTCCTCAGCCAGCAAATTTTGGGAGGAAACCCACATATCTTTAGGTTGCCAGGGTTGAGAATCGTAGTCCTAGATGTTTCCCTTGAGCAAGATCCTATGTCATATGATTTACACTCCATTCCAGATAGGTTTGAATGCAATCTCTACCCCATCTGGATAGGATTCCATGATGTCTATTTTCTTATCAGTCTTCTCCCAAGCACAGGGAAGCCTTCAATGATTATGCCTTGGGCCACTTAGGCAAACCTTTAAAAGCCAAAGTGGCCAAAATCCATCTTGGTTCACCTGCTCATTTCTCTCTTGCTCAACATTTCAAGACTAGCCAAACTGTCCTCTTCCCTTCCTTCCTCTTGGAAAAATTTCTGTATAGGTGCTTATTTCTTTATGTCTATGGAGATTATCTGTCATCCAGGTCATGGTTGTCCCAAAGGTGCTTTTTTCCACAAGGCAACTGGACTTTCTTGTTTTTCTTTGAAGACGTTTCGCTTGTCATCCAAGAAGCTTTTTCAGTTCTGACTTTCAGCTCTGTTTATTTCTTTAGCCCAACATTTTCTCAAGTCAGCTTCCCAGCCTTCTTTTCAGAATACCAGAACAATATGTATCTTTGGGAGGACAAATGGCAGGATACCCAACAATACAGGTAGTCCTTGATTTACAACTGGAATTGGGGCCTGAATTTCAATTGCTAAGCAAGATGGTTAAGTGAATCACGCCTGATTTTATGTCCACTTTTGCCATGGTTGTTAAACAAATCATTGCAGTCGTTAAGTGAATCCAGCTTCCTCCATTGACTTTGCTTGTCAGAAGTCAACTGGAAAGGTTGCAAATGGTGATCACGAGACCCTGGGATGCTGTAGCAGTTGTAAATACATGCCAATTGCGAAGCACCCGAATTTTGATCATGTAGTAATAATAATAATAATAATAATAATAATAATAATAATAATAATAATAGTAAAAAAAAGTTGGAAGGGACCTTGGAGGTCATGTAATCTAACCCCCTGCTCAGGCAGGAAACCCTATACCATTTCAGACAAATGGCTGTTCAGTCTCTTCTTAAAAACTTCCAGTGTTGGAGCATTCACAGCTTCTGGAGGCAGGTTGTTCCACTGATTAATTGTTCTAACTGTCAGGAAATTTCTCCTATGTTGCTTCTCTCTGTGGTTAGTTTCCATCCGTTGCTTCTTGTTCTGCCTTCAGGAGCTTTGGAAAATAGCTTGACTCTCTCTTCTTTGTGGCAACCCCTGAGATATTGGAACACTGCTATCATGTCCCCCCTCATCCTTCTCTTCGTTAAACTGGACATACCCAATTCCAGCAACTGTTCCTTATATGCTTTAGCCTCCAATCCCCTAATCATCTTTGTTGCTCTTCTCTGCACTCTTTCTAGAGTCTCAACATCTTTTTTACATCATGTTGACCAAAACTGGGTGCAGTATTCCAAGTGTGGCCTTACCAAGGCATTGTAAAGTGGTATTAATACTTCACATGATCTTGATTCTATCCCTCTGTTAATGCAGCCTAGCACTGTGTTGGCTTTTTGGGCAGCTGCAGCTGTCAAACTAAGGAGCTGCTGCAACAGGGCAAGGACCAGTCATAAGTCACATTTTTCAATGCCATTATAAATCAGTCGCCAAACAAACAGTTGTAAGTCGAGGACTACCTGTATTCTATTTAATTTTCCATTCCCCCACATGGAAATACTATGGTCCCAAATCAAATAAGTCAATTCAGATTTTAAAAAAAATCCATGAAATTGCAAACCTAAAAACATTTTTAGGGAGTAAACCTAACTGACTTCTGACAATACATGTTCCTTCTCTCACACTTGAAAACCTCTACATCAAATGTCAACTTTAGATGTGGATTGTTATTATTCAGATAACTATATTTTAAATTCCATTAATATCACCTCTTGAATCAATTTCTTTCACTTAGATCATAAGTGCAAGCAAAATGCTGAGTAAATGTAAATAATGATTGATGTAGTACATATAGATCTTAGCTGGAAACACTTTTAATCACATTCTATATATAAATACTTTTGCCCTTTTCAGTTCAGACTCTGGAAATTAATCTAGTTCTAAACCTTTGCAGGCAAAAATCCTTCCTATTTTAAGTTCTGATTGAGTAGGGTCTATGACAGAGCACCATCTGCCTGAACATCCTATTAAAGCATGTGAGCATATCATGATTTAAAATAATTGGTCAGCCTTCTGAAGCATGGCTGAAGAGCAAGATTAAAAACTAGAAGTTATGCTGCTGTGAAAGTGCAAAATTGGAAGGAGACTTGTATCCCCTAAATGAGGAATCTTTTTTATTTTTCTAGGGAATGTAGTCGGATCTTTGGTGAAGATGGTTTGACGCTGAAGCTCTTTCTTAAAAGAACCGCTCCCTTTTCTATTTTGTGGACTTTGACTAACTACCTGTACCTGTTGGCTCTGAAGAAGCTGACCGCCACAGATGTCTCAGCCCTGTTCTGTTGTAACAAAGCCTTCGTCTTCCTGCTCTCCTGGATTGTCCTGAAAGACAGGTTCATGGGTGTCAGGGTAATGGCCTAGACAGCTTTTCTTGATGATGGTTTCCACTGCCCATAATTTACTTTGGAGTTCTAGGACCGCTATTATGTTCCAAAGAATGCATGTCAGGTGTATCCATATTTTGTGAAGTGTCCAGTGAGTACTACAAATGGGAGGGGATTATTGGATTAGCAGAAATGGTTTCAGGCAATGAATAATTTGGAAGTGGCTACAAGGTTCTCTGAGTTCATGTCCAGCAATGGCACTATGAGGTTACCTTTTCATATATGACTGTTTCTTAGTTTTCTGTTCTCTTGAATGCTGCCCTCAGATGGTGATAGTGAAAAACAGCCACAAGCAATTAATCCATTAAGAATTAACGCATAATTTCATACGGTGTCTTACTTTGGAATGCATGTGGGAGACATTATTATAGAAGAATTACGGGAAACATTAAGATTCGTATAATCTCATATTCTTATTATTTGCCAATATAATAGGTGTCAACACTGCTAATATTGAATATTCTTGCTTTGACAAAATATGCAGAACTGTCTGGTATTTTTAGAGTTAATTCAGATGACAGAGAAAAGGGAGAGGAAATAACAAAAGCCCGGGAAAAGGAACGGAAGTGAATCTCTTGCCTTCTGGGCTAATTGGAAGATGTGACTTGTGACTGCAAGATAAGGGAGGGGTTTAGCAAGAAAAGTTAGATGCCAGCAAGAGGAATTCAGATTCTGGCATAAACCTCCATGATGTGCCAATTTGTAACACTGTTAATAAAGGCTTTAGGATAAACATGCCTGGAAGTTCTTTGAAGTGTTTCATTAATCAGAACCATGACATCATGCCAGAATCAATTAATTTTTCAAACCAATTAAGGGGTCCCGAACTCCAATCACTATTCCTAAACTAAGGGGTAGACTGATAAATATTCGGGGAAGATCTCATTATGAAAGGGGAGAGATGGCTTGAGGCCAGCCCCTCAGCAGCAGCAGCTTCCCCAGGGAGTGGAGTGGCAGCCAGCCAGCCGGGGGAGAAAGAACTCTGGCAGATCTCCCAGCTGGGAGTAAAGACTTCAAAAGCAGAATGGAGAGATAACGAAGCTTTGGGTGAGTCACTGGAAAGATTTCAAACCCCATATGCGAAAAGCAGAAATCGATTCCTGCAGAGAGAAGCCTACAACCCCTCCCTTGTAGATCAGACCCTGGTTCCCCTGGCCAGGAACTGCAGTCCTGAAGACAGAGGGAGTCCCAGACTGAGGCCTCTGCAGCAATGGGCAGATTGGCACCCCCCCAAAGGTAGATGATCAACAGCAGCTGAGCATACCATAGCTAATAGAGGCCTTGCAGTGGCTTGGAGTGATACAGAAGCCAGGAGATCAGCAGCTGGTGGGAGAACAACCACAGCAAGGAGACTGGCCACAGCCCCCAAACGTGCAACCCCTAGGCATAAATCTGCACCCAGGATGGGGCCAGCAGCGAGGAGATTGGCCACAGCCCCCAAACGTGCAACCCCTGGACACAAATCTGTAGCCAGGATGGAGCCAACAACAATAGCCCCAGTGGGGGCCGCAACCGCCTATAATGGCACCCCCTTTCAGAGCAACCTTTGATGGGGACCCAGAGAAGCTGGGTTTTTTTCCTCAACCAAGTGCGCTCTCATTTGAATTTGCTGGGCCTATCTCTACCCGGACCAGGGGCCCATGGTCGATGTCATTGTGTCCAACCTAGAGGGAGAAGCATCCAAATGGCATCCAATTTATATAATGAGCAAGCCCCTGAACTGGAAGACCCCCAACTCTTCCTCCTAGGGCTGAGGGAAAGATTTGAGGACCCATCTTTGGTCTTAAAGCAAGAGAACAGATCCACAAAATAAAACAAGCTGGCAGGTCTGCCCAGGAGTACGTGCGGGAATTTCGCAAGATAGCAGGCCGAATAGAGAGGTGGCCTGAACAATCCCTGATCCAATACTTCACTGAGGGATTAGACAATCACCTCTCTCAGGCACGCATCTATCGAGCCATACCTGATCAGCTGCATGAATAGTACCAGGCAGCAGTGAAGCTAGACGTTCGGCTCGCCCGCTATAAGAAGCCTCCCCCACACGAACCCGAGCAGCAACCAGAGCTACCCAGACAGCAATCACCCCCACGAAAGCCTTCAACGACTGCAATGGCTGAGAGACCCAAGCCACCTACAGGCCCATCAATTAAGTGTTTTTGGTGTGGACAAGAAGGACATCGAGCGGCAACCTGTCCAGTTCCCTACCCCCGACTGCAGAGCAGACCAGAACCAGCAATGAGAAAGAAAACTGCTCAGCAGCTAACGAGGGAAAAATGCAACCAGCTCACGCAGGAACCTGTTGCCCAGATTATACCCCCCAAGCAGGAGAACGCCGAGACTCTAGGTGGACCCACCCCTGCTCTACCCTCCTTTGACAGCGACAACGAAGGAGAGAATGACCCGAAGGTGAGTCGACAAATCCCGCCTTTTTCACTGGTGGCCAAACTTAATAATCTCTAAGTCTGGGGCACAAATGGACTTAAATGTGCTAATTGATTCTGGATGCACCCGCTGCATTATTAGTCTGCCGTTTGCCATGAAAATGGGCATACGGGCAAAACAGCTTTCCAAACCTGTGAGGTTTGAGCAAACCGATGGCTCCTTGATGGGAGGGACTCTTGTCACACAATTAACTGAGCCCTTACACCTAGAAATAGGTGCACACTGGGAGTTTATTCGCTTCCTGGTGGCTCCCAAAATGACTGAAGCAGTAATCCTAGGGCTAGCCTTGTCAGACAAATGGAAGCCGTTTATCTGGTGGGAGAAAGAAATGAGAACCATGAGACTACCTATAGGGCCTAATCCCCCCATTGATTCAACAGATGTTTCAGGGCATCTTAGGCCACCCAATGAGTGAGCGCACATGGCCGCCTCACTGCCTCCAGGCGAACCAGTCATCCCCAATGAATACTGGGACCTGGCGGAGACATTCAGTGAAAAAGAATGTGATGCCCTACCCCCTCACAGACCCAATGACTGCTCCATCGAACTGGTGCCAGGAGCCAAACTCCCATGACCGAGAATGTATGCTATGTCCCCCCTCGAAATGGAGGAGATGCAGCGATACGTGAACAAAAACCTAGCAAGGGGGTTTATCGAATGGGCCAAATCTACCGTGGGAGCCCCTGTGTTGTTCAAAGAGAAGAAAGATGGGTCTCTTCATCTCTGCATAGACTGTAAGGGTCTCAACGCTGTGAGTGTGGAAAATAAATACCCCGCCTCCTAAAGGACTTATTAACCAATCTGGCTAAGGGGAGTGTCTTCACTAAATTAGATCTGAGAGAGGCATATTACCGGGTGAGAATAAAAGAGGGAGACAAGTGGAAAACTGCTTTCAACTGTCCTATGGGGAGCTATCAGTTCAAAGTCATGCCATTTGGACTACAGGGGGCCCCAGCTGTATTCATGCAGTTGATTAATGAGGTCCTACATGATCACTTGTACAAAGGGGTTTTGGTGTATCTTGATGACATCCTGATATACAGCACAAATATGATTGATCACATAAAGCTGGTGAGAGAAGTGTTAAACTATTGAATGCCAAGCTTTATGCCAAATTGTCGAAATGTGAATTTCACCAAACCCGATTAGATTATCTTGGCTACAGAATTTCCAACGAGGGTATTGAAATGGATAAAGCCAAGGTGAAAGCTATAATCAAATGGCAGCCCCCAAAAACTCGCAAACAACTCCAGAGCTTTCTGGGTTTTGCCAAATTTATCATCAATTCACCCCTCTTTTGCCAAGATTGCCCTATCCCTTACAGAACTACTCAAAACCGGCAAAGGAGGAGGGAAGCCACGGCCGGGCCAACCACTAGAACAATGGGCTGTCAAACAGCTTTTGAGGATTTAAAAAGACTATTTGCTGCTGAACTGGTCCTAAAGCACCCCTGCCCAGGGGAACCCTTTGTAATTCAAGCCGACGCCAATGATGTGGCAGTTGGAGCTGTGTTACTGCAAAAGAACAAAAGGGGGGTCCTGCAACCCTGTGCCTACACCTCTAAAAAATTTATTGAGAGCGAGCGGAGATGGGCAATCTGGGAGAAAGAGGCCTTCACGATTAGATGGGCGCTATTAAACTGGTGACACTATCTAGAAGGAAGCAAGGTGCCATTTGAGGTATGGACAGATCACAAAAATCTAGAAGCACTGAAAACTCCCCGCAAATTGTCCCCAAAGCAAGTACGGTGGGCACAGTATTTTAACTGCTTCAACTTCACTCTAAAGTACATACCAGGAAGAAAGAACTTCCTAGCTGATGCACTATCCCGGCTACCCCAATATAAAAGCGAACGGGAAGAGATTAACAAGGCAATTATCCCCAATCCACAAACTGCCGCTCAACTTACACCTCGCAGGGTCCCCAATCCTGATGACCCTGGAGTAAAGAAAATAAAACAAGAGCTCCTCACTGACTAATGGTTCAAAGATAATCAAACTTCCCTAACGTGCAGGGATGATTTGCCAGAAGCCCTCCATCTCAATGCTCTCAAACACAGCCATGATGTAAAACAGGCTGGATGCTTTGGATATTTGAAAGCCCTACACCTCACCTGCTGGCAATTTTGGTGGCCGGGGCTGAAAAGGGATGTGGAAAACTATGTAAAAAGCTGTACTGTATGTGCCACAATGAAAAAAATCCCAGGGAAAACCCCTGGGTTACTGCAACTTGTGGCAGACCCTTCTCAACCATGGGAAGAAATAGCTATGGACTTTATAGTAGACCTACCTGAAAGTAGTGGAAATACTGTCATCTGGACTGTAATAGACCTGTTCTCGAAGCAGGCTCATTTCATCACCTGCAAAGGAATCCCATCTGCCCAACGACTGATCAAATTGTTCCTGAAACATATCTACCAGCTGCATGGCGCCCCTAAGTGAATAATTTCGGACAGGGGGGTGCAGTTCACAGCAAAGTTTTGGAGAAGTTTCCTTACATTAATTGGATCATCTCAAGGTTTATCATCTGCTTTTCATCCGACCACCAATGGGGCCGCAGAAGCCGCTAACAAAATGGTGCTATGTTTCTTACCAACAGACGAACTGGATGACATGGTTCCGAAAGAAAGCAGATTTTCAAAGAATTTTGAGGCTTTTTCCTCTAAAAGAATCTTTTATTATTCTGCATAGCTTCGGCACTAACAAAGTTAAGCCAGAAACTGAATCCTCCCTCCCCCAAGCATCTGTAACAAAGCATAACTCACTCCTTCATTTTACGGTCATCAATCACATTCTCCAATTAATGTGAAGCGTGAGGTGCCCCTCCCATTGCAGCTGAGCTGACCTTGGCCACACTGTGCCCAGACATTGTTATGGTTAACTTGCATACTTTCCCACCCTTTAAACTACTGCTATCTGCCTTAACTCTAGAAATGCTATACGAGCTAAATAAAACAGGTTTGCTTCTTCATATATGGCAAGCAAGAACATCCGATGTTAGCAGTCTTGACATCCGGCCCTCCTTACAAAAAGAACAAACCCTGGAATATAAACATAAGTATAGGTTTGTGACACTGGACTGATCTCCTCCCTTTTGCGGAGGTGGCATATAATAATTCTGTGCACAGCAGCACCGGCTACACACCTTTCAGAGTGGCCACAGGAAAAGAGTTCAGCCCAATACCTGAATATCCTTGGGTGCCCTCTGCTTCCCAGACACTTGACCAGTGGGTGAAGGGGTGGGAAGAAGTTTGGAGAAACACAAAAACTGCTTTAAAAAAGACTTTTGAAACCTATAAAAAGCAGGCTGATAAAAAGAGGGCTCCCCAAAGAACATTCCAAGTTGGGGGAAAGGTTTATTTGTCAACTAAATATCTACGCCTCAAATTGCCCAGCAAGAAACTGGGACCAAAATTCTTGGGGCCTTTCTCAATAGTAAGGATCATCAATCTGGTCACCGTAAACTAAAAATCCCTAGACTTTTAGGGAGAATTCACCCAGTCTTCCATTGCAGCTTGTTGAAACCTTATTGGGGCTCCACTTTAAGACCTCCCCCGAAGAAGGCACTTGGGCCCCTCGTAGTTGCAGGACAGACCCATTATGAAGTGAAACGTATTCTTGGCTCTAGAATCTTTGATGGGAAATTGCAGTACCTAGTACAATGGAAGGGATACCCGTTGTCTGAAGCCACCTGAAATCCATTGAGGTGAAAGCTGACAGACTCGTCAAAAGGTTTCATGTGAAATACCCCAACAAACCAAAAACTAGTCATTAACATATGCTTTTGTTTACATTACAGGATCTGTCCTTTTTGTAAGGGGGGCCGGATGTCAACACTGCTAATATTGAATATTCTTGCTTTGACAAAATATGCAGAACTGTCTGGTATTTTTAGAGTTAATTCAGATGACAGAGAAAAGGGAGGGGAAATAACAAAAGCTCGGGAAAAGGAACAGAAGTGAATCTCTGCCCTCTGGGCTAATTGGAAGATGTGACTTGTGACTGCAAGATAAGGGAGGGGTTTAGCAAGAAAAGTTAGATGCCAGCAAGAGGAATTCAGATTCTGGCATAAACCTCCATGATGTGCCATCAATTTGTAACACTGTTAATAAAGGCTTTAGGATAAACATGCCTGGAAGTTCTTCGAAGTGTTTCATTAGTCGGAACCATGACATACGTGAACAAAAACCTAGCGAGAGGGTTTATCGAACGGGCCAAATCTACCGTGGGACCCCCTGTATTGTTCAAAGAGAATGCCAAGCTTTATGCCAAATTGTCGAAATGTGAATTTCACCAAACCCGATTAGACTATCTTGGCTGCAGAATTTCCAGCGAGGGTATTGAAATGGATCCAGCCAAGGTGAAAGCTATAATCTAATGGCAACCCCCAAAGACTCGCAAACAGCTCCAGAGCTTTCTGGGTTTTGTCAACTTTTATCGTCAATTCATCCCCTCTTTTGCCAAGATTGCCCTACCCCTTACAGAACTACTCAAAACAGGCAAAGGAGGAGGGAAGCCATGACCGGGCCAACCACTAGCATGGACAATGGGCTGTCAAACAGCTTTTGAGAATTTAACTTTTTCCATCTCTAATCCATCCTTAAAGAAAATCATATAGGGGGTCACACCATCTTTGCGGAAGTCCAGTAGCCCCACATGCCGTCTGGTTTCATGTTCTCTCCTACAAAAAAATTGATCATTTTTGAAGTTTCCCAGGATGTGCATGACTTGGTCAGCTGCCCCTGTCATAAAAAGCTTTACTTTCTCTGGCTTAGTTTCCTCAAGTCTGGCTTTGTTTGACTTCACGTAGTCCTTGATGTACTTTTTGTAAGATGTAGAATAACAGTGCTTAATTTTATTATTTTTAATTATGCTCCAAATTTAGAAACGAATTTTCAGTTTGCATTCCCACACATAGCGTTTCACTTTTCCCGTAAGAGCAGCAATCCCGTTCACTTATCTGAAACGAAGAAAAGAGTGGATTTACAATACTGTTCTGGTGGGAAATAGATTAGTTCTTTGCTTCTAATCTCAGAGATAAGGCAAACTATGGCCTCTTTCATCTGCATCCCAGATGTCTGTCTGTTTATTTAGTTCCATTGAATTGAATGAAAGTGATTAAGAATGGCAGCATATTCTTTTCTTTGTTTATAAAGTCCATTTTGGTTTCTACCACCGTGTGACAGAATTTAGGTAGCTGGCTTCACCACAATCTGGAGAAATAGTTGGAATTTTAAACGAACTAATGGCTATGAACATACCTACTATTCCTTGCTCCTCTTATTTTCCCCATCGCAACAACTTTATGAGGGGGTTGGGCTGAGAGTGACTGGCCCAAAGTCACCCAGCTGGCTTTCATGCCTAAGGTGGAACTAGAACTCACACGCTCCTGGTTTCTAGCCTGTTGCCTTAACCACTAGATAAAACTGGCTCTTTCTAGTGAGAAGGACTTTCTGTCTTTAACTGGCAAACAAGAGCATTATAAATAATGAGAATTGGTACTCAAGGTTACTATATTAAGAATGTCAGGATGGGTGAGAAGGAAAGACTAGTCTCTTGTCCACTAAGTTCACTTGAAGGAAAAGCACTTTCCCTCTGCAAATTCTCTTCAGCTGAATTCTCCAGCAGAGATTAAAATAAAGGTGCATTTTAAAGAAGACTTGGCTGAAAGGGCTGAGGGGAAATAATGTTGGTGAGTGGAATGTTTTGGGTGGGAAGATGGGCATATAAGTTGCTTTCTACGATAAAACAACTAAATGAAGTAATATGTGCAAGTCAAATCAAGAATTACATTACTATAAATGCTTACTGATATCAGGAAAGCCTTGGGTGGCAGGGCTCATATTTCATTGAGAAAAGACTGTTCTTTAAATCTGCCAGATATAATTGCGGTTGCAGACCTATAAGAGGATCATCTTCTTGCTTTCCCAAGTATAGCATGAAAATATAATACCCACTTTTGGGGAGTCCTAGCCAACATTCTCTTTAAGCACCGTAATACATATTAAAAGTCAGCAAATAGTCACTTTTCGTTGATCTCAAAAGCTAAGGCAGGCTGGCCCTGGTTATTACATGGGAATTCCAGAGCTATTTTCTAGACTGGGAAATCAGTTGGAAACCATTTTGGTGTCGTTGAATTTAGGTTCAGGGCATCTTTACTTTCAGTATCTGAATACAAAGCGGCTGTTGCCAATTATATTAATCTTGTCTGCATGGACCATCATTTTAGCTCCATTTTTTTCTAGCACTATTTCAGTAATTGAATCATATCAAGTAATAATATCCAGTGGAATGGGGAAAAAATTCTAACAATATCCAAATCAGTGCCAAAGTAAATCTTTGATTGAGGTTATTGATTAAAACAAAACAGGATCGGTCCTCTCCAAATATTTGTTGTGTTGTGTTGTGGTATCAGTAGAATTTGTTTGTGATTGGGCTATTATATATAGTTCTCTAGTAATCCATTTATTTTTGGGAGGCAGCCTCTGATCAAATTGACAGAAGGCCTTTTGCATTGGTGGGCATTCTCAGTTAAAGGCTAAGAATCTAATCTTGACAACTTTCATATTTAATCATTGGATCCCCTGGGCTAACTGGATTTTACCATTTTATCTGGGTATACCTGGGCTGAGCTAAGATTTTTCATATGCAAAGCAAAAGCTCTGAGCTATGATCTTCCTGGCAGGCTGAGGCACTTAAAGTTAGCTACTCACTTTCTCAGACTTCTCCCGTCTCAAAGCTCCTGGTTAGCGATTTGAGTGCACAGTAATCCCAAATAGATCCATATAGGACTGATGATCTGTCTTGGACATTGTTCAGAATTAGACTTATAATCGTTATTTTATTAATCATTAATAAGAGAGCCATTTTGATCTAGTGGATAAGGTACCAGACTAGAAAGCAAGAGACCGTGGGTTCAAGTCCTACTTTAGCCATGAAAGCCAGCTGGGTGACCTCAGGACATCACTGTCTTGTCATCCCAACTCACCTCACAGGATGGTTGTTGTTATGGGGAAAATAGGAGGAGAAAGGTGTGTTCGATAGGTTTGCCACCTTGAGTTGTTTGTGAAAATAATAAAGGCGAGATATAAATGAATGAATGAATGAATGTGTATCTATATTACTTCTATTAGTTGATTTCTAGGCAATTAGGGACAGACAAGATAGACAATTTGGTATAGTGGTTAATGCTCCAGTTTGTAGCCACTGGGCTACAAACCTCACCTTACACATGAACCCAGGTGGGAGACTTTGGGCCAGATACTTTCTCTGAGTCCTAGCAAGGAGACAACAGAAAACCACTTCTGAAAAATCTTGCCAAGAAAACTGCAGGAATTACCGTATTTTCCGGCGTATAAGACGACTGGGCATATAAGATGACCTCCGACTTTTGAGAAGATTTTCATGGTAGAAAGTTGTCTTATATGCCGGAAAATACGGTATTTTCCGGCATATAAGACGACTGGGCGTATAAGATGACCCCCGACTTTTGAGAAGATTTTCATGGTTTAGAAAGTCGTCTTATACGCCGGAAAATACGATAATTCTGGCAGTCGACAGAAGACAACAATTACTCAGGCACACACAAAAAAGGGGGAAGTGCTTAAGTATGTATGTGCAAAGTATCAATTCAATGAACAAAAAAAAAAGCCCCCACGTGTGGAAACAAGTATTATGGACACACTTTACTATGTTTTTTATTGAATGGAGCAGCTCCTAAGGCCAATAAATAAATGCACCCACATTCTCAAAGTGAGAAAGTTCCCCCTCAACTTCTTCACATGTAGAAGCAACTGAAGAGGTAATTTTCTATATGAAGACAGCCCATGCCTCCACTACTGTTTTGTGTAGTGCACATCACAATGAATTATAATTATAAACTAAGGGCAGTATTTGCCATGTTCAGGAAAGTGCCTACAAGTTGTACTCAGAGGACTTTCCAAAATAAACCTGCCAATCTGTTCAATGGATCTCCATCTGGAAACTGGCTAGGTGGGGAATTATAAACTAGCATTGAGCCCAAAATTCTTACACAAGAATGTGTAACTTGACATTGAAAGTAACATGCTTTGCATTCCCCAAAGGTGAAGCATTTGTAGGGCACAAAAGTGCTTCCAGGTTCATGGAACATAATTTACCAGGATGGGACAATAGCAGCAGGAATTTTTAAATTGAAGACAACAGCTTAAATTTGTTGGGCTCCACTGAAATGAGTTATTTCTGCCTCTTTTAATTCCATTTCTTAACCCACCTGACATGTAGCAGCTTTCAAGAACTTGCTACATCTTTCTCACTTGCTCTTTAGGTATGACACTCTGTGGTTTGGATTATTAACATAATCCATGTTTTGTTATGAGGGCAATCTGCTTGTGGAAGAAGAAAGTGAAACACAAGGACCTGCTTTTATTCCAGTCATTCTTTATCAGAATTCAAGAAAATATGTTCCTTCTGCATATGAAATACATTCCTTCAGCTCATAGTGCAAACCTTACATTTCCGTATCCCCTTCATCTAATTCATAAGAGTGTTAATTAAAGAGCAAAGTAACTTGGACAAGCTTGACTTGGTTTCATCAGTGGATTGATCAACAAAACCTGCAGTTAATTAATTAGTAAAAGCAAATTCTAATTTGAAGTATAAATTTTAATAACTGGTGCTGGGAGGTAAAATACATAGCAGGCTTTAAAGATTATTTTAGCGCTGGTGTATTACTGTAATAAGAATCATTTGTGTGCAAGTATCTAAAGCTGGATCTTTCTTTTGAAGACTGAAAGTAATATTTGCTTGCCAATTTATAAGCTGTTTCATACATCCTTCAGTATTTCCAAAATATCATCTATTGTATAAAATACAAAGGTTTTTATCAAGCCGAAAAATGATTTAAGAGTGTTTTATAGGTTTGATAGATAAACTACAGGTAAATAGCACTAACAGCTCTAATATCACTGTTTGACATGAAATTGGGGTATTAAAGTCTTACTTTTGAGATTACAGAAGCATTGCATTAGGCAGTATGCAGCAAAACTTTCTAAATAGAAACTGGGAGAAAATAGGGAGGGAGGGAGGGAGTGAGGGAGAGAGGGGGGGATAACGGTGGCAGTGAGGTTTTCTAGAGATTTTTTAAAAACCTTCCTTATGATTCCCCCCCCCCTTGGATTTCTGTGAGAAATAAAATGATGACAGGTAGCAGGAGCTGGGTTCAGTAAAGGGAAGCAGAGACAGGCTGCCATTTCAGCTTTCTGCAGTAGCTTATCCAAGTTTTGTTTTAAAAATCATTGCCATCACTATTGGGTTTAATTGAGTGTGAGCCTTTGAATTATTAACACAGAAGCCCTATTATATTGAATTTGATTTACTGGTCGGCACTCTTTGGGTGAATTCACAGAATATATTGAATTCTAAAACTGGGTTAATAGAACACATAGAATATGCTATGTCTAAGAAACACATAACATACTAAGTTTGTAACTCGGTCCTCATTACATACTGAACTACTATACAATACAAACTACCCAACTTCATTTTAGCATCCTCTAGTATGCTGTACGATCCCAGTGTGATATAAACTCATTGAGTTGGGGAAGTAGAACTGGCTGTGGAGTCCTTGGTGCTCTCCGAGTTTAGTTATTTGCTTGCAGATATTGATTACCCAACTGGTAACATCTCTAGTAGCACAATTAGCTGAAATTTGGTCACTCATATACTATTAAATTGTGGTTTCATGCCTGCTTCCTCAACCTGAACATTGCACCAGATGACAAGTCCCAGAATTCTCAGCCCGCACAGATAATGGCTCTGCCTGTTCAGAATTCTAGGAGTGTCTTTCAACCTTAGCAGCTTTAAGATGTGTGGACTTCAAATCCCAGAAATCCCCAGCTAGCAGTGATGGCTGGGGAATTCTGGGAGTTGAAGTCCATACATCCTAAAAGTTGAGAAAGACTCTCCCAAAATATTGGGAAAACTCATTTAACATAGCATTGGAATCATTGGAATTCGGTACTTTTTTCAGTCTGTTTGTACTCGTCATGAGAAATGAGTTTAAGTTTATTCCACTGTTGCTTTTTGCTGATGAATGAACCCTGTCTTTATGTTTTTGACTCTTACTCCCTAGAGCTATAATTTCTCTGACTACACAACAGTGACCAAGCAAACTTTATGGCTGTCAACTTGTGAAACAAACTAGTCTGTTCTTGAAGCAATTCTGCCTAAATGGGCTTCAGTCTAAAGTAATCTAAGAAATAATCCTTTCGATTTTCAAGAAAAGAGAACAAGGTTGCTGTATCTCTGGGAAATACATAACCTGTATGACTGTTATAGTGTTAATGTTGTCATTCCATGTCCCCAAGTCATTTTAATCTCTCTTACACACAACACTCATCTCATCATGGTTCTTTCCAGATAATAAAGTCCTTCTACATGTCTTTCCTTTTGGATTGCACAGATAGTTGCCACAATAATGGCCATCACTGGAATTGTTATGATGGCCTATGCAGATGGTTTCCATGGCGATTCAATTATTGGGGTTGCCTATGCAGTTGGATCTGCCTCGACCTCTGCGCTATATAAGGTAGGTCATTTTCTTACCATTTAATCCTTTTTAAATGCATGCATAGAAAAACAAAGCAAGATGGGTTTAAAACAATGCTCATGGTTGCTTAATTCACATTCTGAGCAATGTGCACTGGAAGAAAGTTAAAGCCAGATAATTATGTGGTGGCCTCCAAGGATTCAGCTTGGCTTCCCTTTATCAAGTCTTAATGAAATCTCCATTATTCCACAACAGCAAGATTAGCAATCATGAGTTTCCTTTTATTTTATGTGCCACTGTTTCATGAAATTCAACTGTGACACACAAGCAGAAGAAAATATTGAAAGCTAAGGACGCTATTTTCAATGAAAGGGGGGGGGTGTTCAGGAGTGATCTCTCTGCTGAGATTCCCCAGGAGATCTTGGGATTTCTTAATGATTCTTTGTCTTACTAATCTATCCAATTACTTTTTAGTATAAATCAGAACTCTTTCTTCTAAAATAAAGGTGAGTTAATTCAGCCTGTAGGAGGTCAGCTCCATTCTTGTGCTCCTCAGAAATTCATTTGATTTCAGGGTATAACTATCCAAAATTGACTTCATAGTTTTCTGCCATTTCAAGCCAGTGCACACACAAAACTTGACATAAACTCTAAAATTGCCCTCTTAAAAAGAAGGGAAAAAAATGCCCTTCACCAAATGAAAATTCATGATGTAGTCCCAACTGTTTTAGGATCATGGCCTAAATAGTGACAAATAATTTCCATTCTGCTTTTTTACTAGGTTATACTAATTGATTTATCGTAGATTTTAAAACCGTAAATAAAAAGAAAATGCACACCCAGTCAATTCATTAAAAGCAAATATATACCTGTATCCTAATCAAAGAACTACCCAGCAGAAAACTACACACCCATAAACACTGGCAGGGCAAGCTACTGTACATAAATAGAAAGCAAATCCCACTCCCTTTTAGCACTAGTATCTAGTCTGGTAATGAAATATCCGCAAATGACCAAGCTCAGAGAATACCAAGGACTCCATAGTCCTGCCACAATCTTATTACCATTTGAAAATTCAGAAGGCTTTTCAGAGGCAGCTCATGAAAAGCACTCTGCAGTAAGCAGTCATTGAGATTAGCAAGCTATAAATAACAGTTGCCAAAATCCTGCATGTGTGTCCCTTTTGAATACAGCTCAGAGTGCTCAATATCAGTAAAGATAATGCACAAAATCAAACTTTCAGCCCTCTTAGAGATGGATGTAGATATAAATAACACAGCAGCATTTCTTGATCACATTTCAATAGGCTCATTGCCAACTTAATAAGCATAAGAGACGCTCTTGGCTGTTGCCATCCCTGAGGCCCAAACTAGATGCTATATATAAGCACATTTAATTGATAATACTAAAAGTTAATTACTCCAGTGACCAGATATGATGAGAACAACTCACTTCAAGTTGAGGTGGTTGGAGAAAACATTGTTTTGGCGTTGTTATGTGCATGTCACATAATTCTTTAGCAGACCCTTTCTGGGTTTTCAAGGTGGATTGGACTACATCTTCAATAACTCCAAGCTGGCAAAGTCTTTGGTACCAGGTTGGAGATGATAAAAGTAATTCAATTATTTTCATCTTGTCTTTGTCTCAGGCAAGTGATCTGTGAGCCATGGACTTCAGTATGACATAACACATGTGCAAGAGATTAATGAGTTTCACATAGTACCATTGTACATTCCTGCTACAAATCCTGAGAACTGAATGGAACAAATTGTCCAATCTTCTTACAGAGTATGCAGGTGTTTTGACAAACTTTTTTTTTTTTTTTTGCTACATGGGATCTTACTATTTGACCCATTCATGTATCACTCCTTTTATTTTTTTCTCTGTTGAAGAAAGATTTTAAAAAACGCATTGGGATATGTGGTTTTCCTTTGAGGCTTCCCATTGTGTAATAAAGAGCCCTTTTCTTAATCCCCTAAGATCCAGTGATCATCATTATGGAAACATGTGAGAAAGTGTAGGGCCAAAGATGAATCTGAAGAACAGTCTTTGTAAATCCAACTCATCCAGAGCTACACAGAAAATGGATAGCTGAACCTAGACTTTCCAACAATGAATCCCTGCCATATAGTTTCACTGAGAGCATTTCTGCATTTCTGTTGAAGAAGCTTCTTGGATGAGAAGTGAAACATCTTCAAAGAAGAACAAGAAAGTCCAGTTGCCTCTTGAAAAAGCACCTTTGAGACAATTATGACCTGGATGGCTGAGAAGCTCCATAGACACCTCATGGTATTCTCAACTGTTCTCCTTTCTTCTTTTTAGGTTTTGTTTAAGATGTTTCTTGGAACTGCCAACTTCGGTGAAGCTGCTCACTTCATCTCTACCCTTGGCTTCTTCAACTTGATTTTCCTTTCCATCACTCCCATCATTTTGTACTTTACAAAAGTGGAATACTGGTCACCTTTTTCAGCTGTGCCGTGGGGCTTTCTGTGTGGAATTGCAGGTCTCTGGTTGGGTATGTGTCTGAGCAAATGTTTCAGTATCCCAGTGCTTCTGTCAACTTTATTTGCAGTAGAATCTTTGGATGATTTTAATTTACTCTTGGCCAGTTTATAAGAAAATCTGGCCTTTTCATTAAATGCAACTACATACATTTCTGGATTTCTTTTCAAATAGGAGAGAATTTTAGAGGAGAAAAATTATTATTATTATTATCATCATCATCATCATCATCATCATCATCATCATTAATCAAATGTATTTATTGCCCATCTCATGATTCAAGAAGCCTCTAAGCATCTTATAGCAAAATAAAAAAGACAAACATCTGACATTACACACACACACACACACACAGATGAAAATTAGAAAAATTAAAACAAATTAAAAAACAAGGGTTTGGAGGGGAGAGGTGGGGTGCCTTCTCTGTTAGTGCACTAACCACCTCCACCTGTTTTACTTAGAAGTTACAAATTCAGTAGTATTATATACTATAATTCAGTATTTCTTAATACACAACACACGCACACACACACACACACACACATACACACACGTACATACATACACCTGAAGATCAAATTCTGGGTTATACAAAAAGAGGATGGTTTGGATAAATTTATTGGGATTTAAATGAGTTAATTTCAACCTTGCATGTTGAGATCTAATTATTGTGCAAGAGATGTCTTCACTTTCTCCTTTTCTTTTTTCTTTCATAGCTTTCAACATTTTGGTGAATGTTGGTGTTGTCCTTACATATCCAATCTTAATATCGATTGGAACAGTACTCAGTGTTCCTGGCAATGCAGGTACAAATGATGGATTGCAATGGGTTTTTTAAAATGTATACTGATAAATGCATTTATTAGTTTCTTCTGCAGTGCTTGAATAGATCTCCAGTACTTCTTCAGAGGAAACACTAGATTCTTCATAATTTTTTTTCCCCAAGGAATAGCACAGAGAAAGGATTGCCATCCTGGTGCAAAAGGAATCTAGATTAATCAGGACAAGCAGAGAACATTCTGAGAGATGCTGAGAGTGGTTTTAATTAGATATACACTTCTTCAGAACATATGCAAATTCTAGTGGAGACAGAAACCAAGCTTTAACTAATTACTCTCAAGCACTACATAAAACTCATGTGGCTGTTTGCTTCTTTGACTTTGATCTATGCCCATTAGCCTCTAAAGTTCTTGGAAGATGTAACAGCCGAGTCTCATCAATTGGCTGAGAGGTGTTTTTGCCTGTTCCTTAGCCAAACTGATTTTCATAGCCTGCTTAGCTATTTAACTGCCTCCTGATCTTCGTAGGTTGGAGCTCCAAGAAGTCAGAATGCCCATGAATGTTCCACAGTGGTCATCTGGTGGGAAGAAGAGATTTCTGTAACACAGGCAGACTTTTATCTTAACTCTAACTAGTAATTCCTGGACACTCCATATTCTATCCTGTCATATTCTATCACTGCTGTGATTTCAGGTGAACAAAATTGATGGTGGTATCAGTGTGTCCTAAACTGCAGATCCAATGTGAGAGAATGAAAAGGGAAACTGGATTAGGGACCCACAAGTCAGTCAAAGATTCTTCTGCTGAGTTCCAATTCTTGGGGAAACTGTTAAAACATTCAGGGAGGGCAGCCATGCAGTCTGTTTTTCCTCTGACTGATGGTGGCCAGCAAAAATGACAGACACCGTCCAACAATAACCTAACTAGATTGGAAATTTTTGAACCCAGATTCAAATGGTCACTCCTTTTGTCTTCCTTCCCCATAGTTGAGTTGACAGATGGAGGAAGGATAGTTTGATTCAGTCTCTCTTCATTTTTTTTTCCTGCAGCTGTTGATCTCCTCAAACGTGAGGTGATTTTTAGTGTGGTCAGATTGGGAGCCACCATCTTCATTTGCCTTGGGTTCCTGCTAATGCTTCTTCCTGAAGAATGGGATGAAATTACACTGAGATTCATTAACAACTTAAAAGAGAAGAAAAGTGAAGAACATGCAGAAGACATTGCTGATTCAAACATTCACTTCAGGAGCAGGAGTAGAGCTAATGGGACAGTGTCTATACCGCTGGCTTAGAGCTGGTGACTTCTTGATTGCACGACCATGTATATTCTGTGAATATGATTTAATAACTTTTTTCTCACTCACCTGCACACTAAAAAGGACAGTGATAATGTTAAAACCAGGGATGGATTATAAATTTAATGCTCAACACATTGGTATGTAAATGGTTTACATTTGTACACTTGTCCAGCAGTAGGTGAAAATAACCACAATAAATTTCTTTTTTTTTTTAAAAAAAAGAAAAGATCAAAACAAAACAAAATGTTTTTTTTGTACTTTATAGGAGAATTTGCAGAAAAAAAATATCTTTAAATCAAAGCCACAACTCAATATGAGAATTAGGCAGATAGATATTGACGGGTGGCAACAGCTTTGTTATGCTTATTCACGGGTGATTCAGTCATTGAGTCTATGAAAATTCCCTCTGGGATATCATGTGCTGAGTTGTGTGTAGTGTGTGCAGACGCCATAGCAGGTTTATCCAGCCTATTTCCCTCCAGCATTTTTGGAAGATGCAATCACTACAGATCTAAATGGGTGTAAAGTTGGGAAAGGCTGAGCTGGGAATGTAAAAGATCCAAATCTTCGCTTTTCCAGTTCTGGTTGCTTCATTCTGCTACAATCACAAACACTCCAGCTTTGCCCAATTACTAGCCATAGGTGTTTGCAGGGAGGGTCAAGTGCAAAATGTGTGTTGTAATATCATTTGGCTTTTGTTTTGTCATTATGGTTAGTAGCAGATGTTTGTGTGACCAATTAAGCTATAAAGCCAAGTTTCAGACACTGCAATTTTGACACATGCATAGACACACCTCAACACCAGCATATAGAAAGCTTGTGTCATGCTTTCTAGGTTATGCCATCCAAAATGAAATTGTTGCAATTTTGAATCCTTAAAACCTAAGTTTCTTGTAACCTAGGTTTCCAGTTTCAAAAAAGCAGTATGGCAGTTCTTTCTAAGCCATAAAACTTATATAAAATACTGTGCACAATATAGAATGAAATGGCAATAAATTTGTTAACTAAATTTTACAGGCTGGGGCAATGGCATTTTGAAATAAAAACATAAAAACAAATCTGGTCATCTTTAGATCTGTAAATAATTCCAGAATTGTGGAATTAGAGGAGCTATTAGATAACTGAGGCTGACTCACTGCTCTGAGCTGGAATCCAAATTAAAGCATAGCCAATGGCTATTGAGCCTCTGCTTAAACAAGAATACAGAAAATTCCACCATGTCTTTCAATCAGTTCTATTGTCAAATTGCTCTTAACTGCTTAGAAGTATTATCTTTATTCAACTGGAATTTGCCTTCTTGTAACTTAAAACCATCTTTCCAGGTTCTCTATTCTGGAATGATTAAAGAAAACAGGCCATGGTTCTTTCTTGTAGCAGATACTTAAAGTACCCCCTTACTCTTTATTTTTCAAGGTTAAAATACCTAATTCCCTCCATCTGTGCTTGTTTTCCAATCTTCTGTTCATCCTCATTGCTCTTTGCCAAATCTATTCTAGTTTGTCTGAATCCTTCTTAAGGCATAATATCCAGAAGTGATCATAGTATTCAAAGCAGGATTTAGCCAAGACAGAATAAACTGGCACTGTGATTTGAAACTGAGTTGATGCAGCCTAAAATTGCCTTTGTCAATTCATACTTCAGTACTACTTCATTCTTGAAACAATCCTTTTGTTATGGCCTTTTGCCAACTCCAGATATCATAGTCCTTCAATCATTAATATGAATGGGTTTGGTTTTTTTTGTTACTTTCCTTCTACATCTGCCATGGCCCAATGTTTTATCCCAGGATTCCTGTTAAATTAAAACATGCACATTTAATACAAATAATAATGATTTGGACCAGTCTCTGAAAACATTTGGAGTTGCACAATTATTGGATTCAAGATCACCTGGACAAAGAAGAATGGGAAAAAAAAGCTACTTCTAGCTCCTTAATGATGGGTTGCATTACACATTCTCAAGTATTATAAGTTACTAATCCAGACTAAATTGTGGAAACTCACTGGGTGACCTCTCAATTCAATTTGCAATGATGGCTGGGGAATTTTGGGAGTTGCAATTTACACAGCTTAAAGTTGCTAAGATTGAGAAACACTGATCTACCTATATGTACATGATGTCATGCACTCTGAAGATTCTCTTAATGTATTCATTTTGTGGGCTGTAAAGGTTATGCTGACAACATCACTAAATGGTCAGGACCACAAAAGGGGAGTGTTAGAATTTTGGGACAAAGAGCAAATTTTGTTTTTTCATTTTTTTCCTTTTCCTTTTTTCTTTCTTTTAGGGCCAGTAGTGGTTAAGGCATCAGGCAAGAATTCTAGTCCCATCTTAGGCACAAAGCCAGCTGGGTGATCTTGGGCCAGTCAGTTTCTTTCAGCCCTAGGAAAGAGGCAATGGCAAACCTGTAAACCTTACCAAGAAGACTGCAGGGACTTATCCAAGTCTCTAAGAACCAGACATGATTGAACAGAAGGGGAAAAAAACTAAAGAAATACGTAGATGCATCCTTTCCTTCTTTTTCCCAAACAATTGGAAATCATACTTTATTTCTCAGTGGTTTATTGCTGTCACATGTTACAATTTCTTAGGTTCTGAAAGAATCCACAAAAATGGAGGTTGGGGTGAAATGCAATCCTGGAAGTCAGGGCTTGTCTATTCCTGTGGCATTTTTGTGCACCAGAAGGAGCCTGCCAGTGTCTCCAGCAACCAGCTCTCGGCTGCAGTTCTGGTTATTATCTTAAAGCTGATCTCAGAGAGAGGCTGATTTGCCCCATATATATGAGAAAAAAACCAGACAGCTTCTCTTGTGCAGGCAAAATCCAATCATCTAGAAGTGCAGAAATCTGCTAACTTAATTTTTGTTAGACAAAACTGCCTCTGGGCTCTAAGAATAGGAAGAGGAGAAAAAGAAAATGCACTTTGACAAATGAGGCAGCTGCGAGATTACATTCTTCAGCATGGAAGGGATGCTCTCAGCCTCTCCCTGAAAGTAAAACAAAAACGTGTCGTGAATAATGCAAGCTGCAGAACTATCCTAGGACTTAATGCATTTCTGAAAAGGCAGGACAGAAGCCATCACAACAGTAACTCTTTAGCATAGGAATGAACGTGCAACCTTTTGCTGTCTATGATGCCTCACAATGTGCCTTCTAATCTCCCAAAACAACATTTACATCAGAGCTATTTTATCAGTTCCTTATCATGACACATCATGCGAGGTTGCTACAGTAGCATTCTTATAATCTGAAATGAACATTGAAGAAAGCAATCTCAATAGCTTGCAAAGCCAATTGTTCATACATCTTTATTTGATCACAGCACATTGTGTAACTCCATGCCCTAGTCCTCCAGGGGAGGCTGTGACAGGTAAGGAAAATTAGAATCCTGTAAATAAATCTGCTGCCTTATGTTCTTATACCTATCAGACAACCAACTGCTGAAATTCAAGATTATGCCCTGTCTTGGATCACTTTCCAATTGCGACTTTTTAAATCTTCCCAGGTAATCCTTGAATTAAAACCACAACTGGGACTAGAATTTCTATTGCAAAGCAAGGTGGTTGTTAATGATTCATACCCAATTTTAGATTATTAAACAAATCACTGCAGTTTTAAGTGAATCATACAGTTGTTAAGTCCATCCAGTTTCCCCCATTTGCATTGCTTGTTGGAAGCTGGCTGGGATGATTAGAAATTGCAGTCACATGATCTCAGGATGCTTCATCTTTTGTGGATACATGCTGATTGCCAAGCACCCAAATGTTGATCATGTGATACTGGGGATGTTGTGACGATCATAAGTACAAGGACTGTACTTTTTTCAGTGCTGTTTTAACGTTGAACAGTCACTAAACAAACAGTTGTAAATCAGGGATTACCTGTAATAATTAATTGCACATTTAAGTATATTTTGATAGTTGAAACAATCTATTATTATCTCTGATGATTCGTTTTTGTTGACAGAGAATGACTTAAGAGCTCAGCAGGGAACCGCAAGGCTGAATAAGGGTTTGGACTTCAGTCCTAAATCCTCTTGCTTCCAGTCCAGCACTGATCACTGATCACAAACCATGATCTGGTTTGCTAGTATATGAAAGGTACAATTATGGCTTATGTTGTATGTAAACCTAATATAGGATATTATTGCTTTGACACTAGCTATATGTGTTTGTTCAGCAAGCCACGATTAAATAAGCTATAGTTTAATGTACACCCAAAAGGTGAACGAGAGGATTTCAGCATTTAAATGGCAAGGGCAGAGGGAAGGATGCACATATGGATCAGGAAGATGCTCTCTTCACTTCTATATCAACCCTACATAATCCAGCAGGACATAATTCAGAACAGATATAGGATCAAACATTCAGCCTTGTATTATGAATATTAAACCCGTATTTAGCTTGCTGCATTGTAGGAGGAGTTTGCTTATTTTTTTCTAACAAATATTATTAAAATGCATATTATTATGAATCATCTAATCATCCCTTTTAATAAAAATTGTTACATAATTGGAAAAGATTAACTTCCAGACTCTTTCTAATTTCAGACTGTAAAGAGAGCAATGTTTTATGAACAATCAAGCAGCAAAAGAAAAGGCACTGCTTTTTTGTCAAAACACATTTGAGAGAAAATACTTAGTTCTTCACAATGAAACCCTTGAAAATAGAGTAAAGCTGAGTATTTTAAGCTCTCACACACTGCTCAAAAGCAGACTGAAAGCTCCTGATTTTATGGCAAAAACATTCAATTTTGAAGCCCAGCACACTGTGAAAGGACTAGGGGGATGATAGTCTTTTCTTCTCCCTTTTTCCACCTCCAAGAAGTCCTCCCCCTTTTTGCCCCCACTCCCCAGCAATAATCTCCATTCAATCAGGAAAGGAGAGTTATCCACACAGTCGCTGCTTTGCAGTATAACTACGAAGTCAATGAAGCGTGAAGAGAGTTTTTATGTGGGTGAGTAACCTATATTGGGGAAAGTCAGTCAGAGTGATGCAGTTCATTCTTGCTCTTTGCAGAAGGACTAAAGTGATCATTCCTGACCCCCCCCCTAACCATCAGCACCGGAACTATGGGGGAGTAGCAAAAATGCCAAACAGTCCATCCAATGCAGGTTTATGATGGGGACAGGGGCCGATGGAACAGAGGAAGCATCCTGAGTCCAGAACTGATCATTTGTCCATTTAGTTCATAGGCAAGGCCTCTCTAATGTAACTCCTTTGGTGCCCACCAAACTCCCTGTGCAATCTGACTCTTGAAAAGATTTAACCTTTTGTCTTGGAAAACGACAGTACCACCCTGTATTGTGCTAGCGAGGCCACATCTGAATACTGCCTCTAGTTCTGGTCACAATAAAAAAAATGACAAAAATAATAAGGGGTCTGGAGGCTAAATTGTGCAATGAATGGCTAAGGGAACTAGGTAAGCAGTGGGGCGGGGGGGGAGTGAGTAAAGGGGTTGAAAGTGTTTTTTGGCTAGAGTTATTTATGTTACTCTTCCCCCCTCCCCCGCCACCCACTGCAATGTATGTTCAGCCTAATGGAGAGAAGGCTCAGAGGAGACATGATAGTAGGCTGTCACAGGGAAGAGGGTGTCGATTTATTCTCCATAGCACCTGAGGGCAAAACAAGAAGCAATGGGTGGAAGCTCATGAGAGGGAAATTCAACCTGGAAATAAGGAAGAATTTCCTGACTGTGAGAACAATTAGTCAATGGAACAGTTCGCTGGAGGTTTTCGAGAAAAGATTGAATAACCATTTGTGGGAAGTCAGTCCCCCAGAGAAGGAAATATTAAAAGGGCAGAAAAATATATTTCCTCAAAAGGATTTTAAAAGCAGAAACCAACCCTGCCCCCAAGTCTCTCTGTCCCAAGCAGAAGCCAGCTCTGTACAAATGCAGATGCAAACTGTTATGTCCTGAGCCTTGCAAGCGGGCTCGGGGCGTTGCAGGCGGTCCCGGGCAGGTGCAAGCTGCCCGGGACCAGACAGGCTGTCGCCAGTACTTGTGCGCATGCGCAAGTGCTGGCGCGCGAAAAGTAATACATTGACCTGGGAAAGCCCTATAAAAGGAGGCTGCGAGGTGTGGGCTTTTGCCGCCATATTCCAATGTAAGCTGAACTGAAGAATAAAGGTTTCCTGAGAACTACAACTGTTTCTCGTGTCTTACCATTTCGCGACGGACTCAACACTGGCGACGAGGATGGGATGCCTTACATCGAAGAAGAGAAGGTGTAAGCTTACCCGAGTGAGTCCGGAGCGGCAGGAACGGCGTTGACTCGGCAGCTACCCGCCAATCCAGCGTGCATTCGGGGGTAGGCTGGCTGATAGACCCTTCCTGATACGAAATGGCGAAGATTGGAAGGCTTTCGGAATTCGATGTCTCACATCCAGACAGGTGGGAGTCCTACGTAGCCAGGGTGGAAAACTACCTCAAAGTGAACCAGGTGAGGGAAGAGAGCTTGAAGGCTGCCACCCTGCTGTGCGTTTGAGGTCAAGACGCATTCGAAATCGCCGAGAACCTCACAGCACCTGTTCCTTTAGAGTCTGTCAGCTACGCAGATCTAAAGAAGTTACTGAAGGAGCACTTCCAACCTAAGATGTCCGTCATCGCATGGCGCCACACCTTCGAGCAGAGGGATCAACGACCCGGAGAGTCAGCCAAGAAGTACATCGCCGCACTGAGGAAAGCCGCCAAACATTGCAAGTTCAAGGACCTCGAAGAACGACTGAGGGACCGATTTGTGTGCGGGCTAAGGCATCGAGAGTTGCAACAGAGACTTTTCGCCAAGGAGGACTTGTCTTTCCAAGATGCCTTGAGAGAGGTCACCGCAGAAGAAGCAGCGGGCGGCGCCATCAAGAACATGCGGCCGATCAGAAACAGTCCAGATGCTGCATCCGTGCACCAGGAAGAAGTCCAAAGAAACTCCGAGGAGGATCCGGACGAGGAAGTGGACCGTCTCCACCCCACAAAGGAAGGAAAACCAAGAGGAAGCTCTTCAGCTCTCCCCAAGTGCATCGGTTGTGGAGGTCGCCACAAGAGAGCCGACTGCAAGTTCCGCTCCGCTATCTGCCAGGCGTGCGGAAAACAAGGACACATTGCAGCTGTGTGCCTGGGCCATCAGAAGGTACAACCTCAGGAAGAATTGCGCCTGAAAGGTACCAGGGTCCCCAGCCAGAATAGGGTGGGGTTTTGTGCTTCGCGAAGAAGCATCTACAGGACAGGCACAGCCCATTAAGAAAAAGCTGTCACTTAAGGTGAAGCTACAAGGGGTTCCATTAACTATGGAACTGGACACGGGGTCTGCACTTTCGATCATTTCTATGCACACATTTAGGAAGATTTGTTCCGGCAGCGGAACCCAGGCCAAGTTGAGGCCTTCTGACATTGTGTTAACGGATTTTCAAAACTCCAGAGTGTGTGTTAAGGGGGAGGCCACCCTTAACGTACAGTATAAGGATTTTGAGGGTCCACTAGACCTACTAGTAGTAGAGGGTGAACGAACGAGTCTCATAGGACTCGAGTGGTTTGAGGCCTTGGGGATACATGTCACAGGACTCAACAGCCTACAAACACTCGACCTACAGGAGGTCTGCAAAGAATTTGCAGACGTTTTCAGCCCCCAGCTGGGCACATTCAAAGGACCCCCTGTGTCATTAAAGTTAAACCCCACGGTCACTCCCATTAGAATTAAAGCAAGAAGGGTCCCTTTTGCTTTAAACAGTAAAATTGACACTGAGTTGGACAAACTGATCCAACAAGGAATTCTAGAACCTGTTGACTCCAGTCCATGGGAGACCCCCATTGTCACGCCTCTTAAGGCAAATGGGGACATTCGCATCTGTGCTGATTACAAATGCACTCTAAATAAGGCATTGCAGCAACATGCCTATCCTGTTCCTGTGGTCAGTCATATCCTGGCCTCCCTCAAGGGGGGGCGCGTTTTTGCAAAGCTTGACCTAGCTCAAGCATATCAACAGCTGCCTGTTGATGATGACGCTGCTATAGCTCAGACTATTGTGACCCACAGAGGGGCTTTCAAGGTAAAGAGACTTCAATTTGGAGTAAATGTCGCTCCTGGGATTTTCCAAAGCGTAATGGAAAACACACTACGGGGTATACCAGGGGTTTGCCCCTATTTTGATGATGTCTTAATTGCAGGAGACTCCACACACATTCTAACTGAAAGGCTAAGGGCTGTCCTGTTAAGGTTCAGGAAAACGGGACTCAAACTCAAGAAGGACAAATGTAAAATTGGGGTACCTTCTACTGAGTTTCTGGGGTTCAAAATTGATGCTGCTGGGATTCATCCTGCTGAATCCAAACTAAAAGCCATTATGCAAGCCCCTAGGCCAAAGTCTAAGGCCAAACTACAGGCTTTTCTGGGCCTTCTGAATTTCTACAATTCCTTTCTTCCACATAAGGCTAGTGTAGCTGAGCCTCTTCACAGGCTATTAGACAAACAGGCAATGTGGCAGTGGTCTCAAACACATGAGGCTAGTTTCAATGAGGTCAAGGCCTTGCTCACTTCTAACAGTGTACTTGCTCACTTCAATGAGTCCCTTCCTGTGTGCATCGCTTGTGATGCTTCCCCTTATGGGGTGGGTGCTGTACTGAGCCACCTCAGGGCTGATGGAACTCAGGTTCCTGTTGCATATTACTCCAGGACATTGTCTTCAGCTGAGCGCAACTATGCTCAAATAGACAGGGAGGCCTTAGCTGTTGTTGCTGGAATTAAAAAATTCCATGATTTTTTATATGGTAGGCAATTCACGGTCTTCACTGACCATAAGCCTTTGCTGGGACTGTTTACCACACGTAAACAAACTCCCCAAATCATCTCCCCCAGGATGCTCAGGTGGTCTATCTTTTTGTCTGCATATGATTTTTCCCTACTTCACAAGCCTGGGAAGGAAATGGGCCATGCTGATGGCCTCAGTAGATTACCCCTGCCGGTAATAGAGGCTGACCCCGCGCCAGCCATCAATATTCTCTCCATTCAAGCCTTGCCCAAGTCCCCCCTGAATGCCAGGGATGTAGCCGCTGAATCAGGCACAGATCACACACTTTCACGTGTCCTTTCTTGGGTTTTGTCTGGATGGCCTGAGCACTGTCCTAGTCCTGAGTTTCAGAGTTTCTGGTCTAAAAGGAACGAGTTGTCCACCTCTCACGGTTGTCTGCTTTGGGGAAGCAGGGTTGTCATTCCCACCTCAATGAGGACTAGGGTCTTAGATTCCCTCCACGAGGGTCATCCTAGCATTGTTCGTATGAAGGCTCTTGCACGCAGCCACTTGTGCTGGCCAGGGGTAGACAAAGACATAGAAGCTAAGGTGCATGCTTGCCACCTTTGTCAACGCTCACGCCCTGAAATGCCCCAAGCTGCTGTGCATAGATGGGAGGAAACACAGTCTCCATGGTCTAGGGTGCACATTGACTATGCTGGGCCCTTTCAGGGTCAATTCTTCTTGGTCCTCGTTGACAGCCATTCAAAATGGCTTGAGGTTGTACCTGTCTCTTCCACCACCACTGCAAAGACTATTCAGGTACTGAGGGGGATTTTTGCTGCACACGGGCTCCCAGACGTCATTGTGTCTGACAACGGCCCTCAATTCACTTCCTCCGAATTCCAAGCTTTCTTGCAGGCTAACATGATTCGTCATGCCACTTCTGCACCCTTCCACCCATCCACCAACGGTATGGCTGAACGCATGGTTCGCATCACCAAGGACGCCTTGAAGAGGCTCACCTACGGGGACTGGCATCACAGGTTGGCTGACTTCCTCCTTTCTTATCGCACCACACCGTCCACTTCTACAGGGAGGAGCCCAGCTGAACTTCGTTGGGGGCGCAAACTGACTACCAAGCTTGACCGGTTGCATCCGGATAGACTGCCTCCTTCTGTCTCACACCCCAGGGCACCTAGGCAACTACTTGTGGGTGCCCCGGTTTGGACTCGTAATTACGGGCCTGGTCATACATGGGTCCCCGCTTCTATATCCAGGGTCACAGGTCCTCTATCCTATGAGGTATCCCTGGACAATGGTTGTGTCCTGCGTCAGCACATTGACCAACTTCGCCCTAGACGGGACCTTCCCGCTGAGACTCCTGGGTCTTTTCCAGGGGGCGAGGGGGAGCCCTTTGGGCAAAGGGAGGGGCATGGAATGCTGCCCCTTACCAATGAGGGAGCCACAAACGGTCCATCCCAAAATTCCGCGAGTGCTCCAAACAGGAATTCTAGGAGCTTAACCAGTTATCAGGCATTCACGCCTACTCCAGCCAGGGAGTCACCCCGGGGGCATGATCACTTTTCACCAGTATCACTCAGTACTCCAGTCAGAGAGAAGACCCGGGAGCATCCCAACAATCCATTCCCTGCAAGAGAGCTGGCACACACTCCTTCCAGTTGGCCTGACTTCAACCCTGTCCCTAGAAGGGGGCAAACACACAGGGAGGTGGTCGAGGAACCAAATCCCGACTACAACACCTCTGACTACACTCAGGGGACAACTGAGTTTTGGGACAGTACTGAAACCCACACAAGCCCGGACACAGAACGGGATTCAGGGAATAGACAGCCTCCTGACAGGTCTTGGATGGACCTAGGAGGTTCTACAGAAACGCCCAACAGTGACAGTCACTTAGAAGGGCCAGAGAGCCTACAGCTAGGTGGGACAACCAGGTCATACACTGGAAGAAGCCCTGGCCTGACGAGCCCGGTGGGCAAGCAAGCAGGCCAGGCATTGGAGCACAGTCCTTGGGAATCACCAAGGCATAATGGAGGGAACAGGCACACGTCACCCCTCAGTCAGGGAGTACCTAGCAAGAACCCAGAGCTTAGGAGGTCACAGAGAGCAAGGAAATCTCCTAAGTACTTAGAGGATTACATAACGCTATTGGCTAAACAGAGCCAGTAGAAGGGTAGAAACACTGAGGCAATGAAAACGGGGGAACTCCGAACATGGAGGGGAGCAGAGCATAGTACTAAGAGAGGGTTGTGTATTATTTGGCATTTGGTCGTAGTTTTAGCCCAGGGGAAAGGGGTGTTATGTCCTGAGCCTTGCAAGCGGGCTCGGGGTGTTGCAGGCGGTCCCGGGCAGGTGCAAGCTGCCCGGGACCAGACAGGCTGTCGCCAGTACTTGTGCGCATGCGCAAATGCTGGCGTGCGAAAAGTAACACATTGACCCGGGAAAGCCCTATAAAAGGAGGCTGCGAGGTGTGGGCTTTTGCCGCCATATTCCAGTGTAAGCTGAACTGAAGAATAAAGGTTTCCTGAGAACTACAACTGTTTCTCGTGTCTTACCATTTCGCGACGGACTCAACACAAACCATCAGGAAAGTTGGAGCTAGAAGCTTAGGAAGACAAAGACACCTAAAATCTGCATACCCCACCCAAACTCTAGGAGTCATTAGCACCAGGGAAGCAGGATATAACCCTCTCATAACCCTATGATTCTCCTTCCGTTATATATTCAAGATGGACAATATTTAATATTTATTTGCTACGTATATGTAGGGATGTGGGTCTATACATATGTTGTTCATAGTATGTTTAGGTGTGTGTCATATATGTGTTTCACTTTGTGAGCGGGCACCTAATTTCATTTTTGATGTGTGCCATTGTGCCCACAGTATAAAAATGACAATAAAGGTTATCTTATCTTATCTTAAAAGAAAGGCACATCCAGACTCAGGTCAGAATACGTGACACAGGAAATACAAAGCCTGAAACAGGAACAGGAAACTACTTCAAACAAAAGGCTTGGAGAGGGTATAAAAACCTACTACCCACATGTGCTCAGCCCTTTTTCTCTCCTCTTTCCTGCCAGAACCATCTTGCTGGCTCTCCTCTTCAATTAACTGCAACCTTCTTTCTAAAGCAGTCGCCATGTTGTTTATCCCTGGCTTGGATGAATCATGATGAAGACTTTTCTTTCAACACATTTGTCTGGGATGGTATAAACGGTCCCATTTTTGGGCAGGGGGATTTGGACTAGAAGACCTCCAAGGTCCTTTCCAGCCCTATGATTCTATGATTCCTTAAGAATAAAAAATTACTTAAAGAGAAAACTGGCATATGTAAAACTATGCATTAAACATGAGTACCTCTTCTTTAGGAATGCCACAGACTTCACAAAGATTCTTTGGGTTAATAGATATTTGGAGTTCATTCATATTTAATAAATAATTCATCAAGGCAGGTTCTTTGCGAATGGACCCATCACATTTGCTCATAATTCAAAAGATGTTCCCAACTGAAAAAGGATACCTGTTCTCAATCTAATGCAAGACTTGGGATGTACTACCTATTTTATTTTTTGTTTAGCCCTGGGGAAAAGCAAAGAATGATGTGTTCTGGCCCACGTTTTTGAAAGATAAATGGCTTCTTCAATTTAATTTTAGCCAACATGAAAGTTGGGTAACTTGGGGTCACAAATGCTCCACAATTCTATTTTTGCAGCCCCCAGAACAAACCCAGATTATACCAATTAATTTCAGTGGCAACCAATGATTTTCAGCTGTGATTTTTCATGTTTTGGGAACAAAGTAAGAACATCAAGACTCTATGAGACTTGGCAAACTTTGCAGATCATTTAACACCTGGTGGAAAGCTGGCACAAGACCCAGAACTAGTGGACTTTGGCTTGAAACAGCAAGGCGCTTCAAATGTCCTGCAGCTGAAGTGCATCGTCCCAGACAGATTTCTAACTCATAGGATTTGGTTTTTAGTTTCACTAGAATCAAAAGAATTTTGAGCTCAGCAAGGAGTGCTGTTAGTATCCTGTAACATGGGGATTACAGCTCTAATTGCCCAAGACACCTCTGTTAAGGCAGTAGTGCCATGATTTTCCTGCCAGAGTTCCTGAGTGGCTGAAATGGCGATGCACCTTTCCTGCTTCAAGAACACTGAGTTTACAAAGCAGCAGAAACAGTCAGGCATCAGCAAGCTATATAAACAGGGAGCAAAACCCCACCTCCCCCAGCTCTGATGATGTTATCTAATTATGTAATGAAACATCTGCAAGTAAACAGCCAAACTCAGAGAACACCAAGGATTTCACTGTTCAGTCTTGAGCTACAGATACTGTCTTCTATTGAAACAGTAAGCTAGATCAGGAGGCACACATTCCCAATTCATGGTCAGCATGATCAAAGGGCACTCCAGTAGTCAAGGGAGAAGTGAACCATCAAGCAGTATAAAGATCCAAGGTTGACAAGTGAACCAGACCATCAAGAGGAAGAGGCCTAGCAATGTAGAAAGAAGTGAGGGACATGGGTGCTTTTAAAATTTGATAATGAATAAATATAGTCAATGAAGCATGTAAGACCTTGACATATTTTGTGTTAGCTATTAGAATCTGAAACAAAATTCTTGAAAGTTCCCAATTCTAATCACAATGTTTCTCAACCTTGGCAACTTTAAGATGGTTGGACTTTAGCTCTCAGAATTCTTCAGCCAGCATTAGAAGGTGTAACTGGAAATGTTGGCTGGGGAATTCTAGGATTTAACATTCATAGATTTTAAAGTTGCTAAGGATAGAGAAACACCACATCAGAGCATCTATAAAGCAACTCTCCTTTTGAGTAAGACCGTACTTCTAAAGTCTTATCCAAGAAAGCCTGTTTCCAAGGTATACTATGTATGTACTATTTGGATATCTCATTTTTAAAGTGTGGAAACTAATTACAGCATTCCAGGTAGAAGGGGCGTGGTAGAAGTAACCACTGTATCAGACTGTTTGGGATTAAATATTCCTTGGTGAAAAGAAAGAAGGGTATGTTCTCAAATTCCTGTTCTGTAATTTTTTTACCCTGGATTCCTGGAACGCTTGGGGCTAATTTAATATTCAGGTTGAGTAAGCCAGATACCCATTCTTTCCTTTGAAGGTCCCAGACCAAGTCAATGTTTAACTGGACTCACCAAGTGTGGTAATGGGAAAAGTTTATGAAGGAGTTTCCATAGCAACACATGGCCTTTGGCTCTTGATAAATGTGTGTTTTGGCACATGCGCACACGCTTATGGGTATATTCTGAAAGAAAAATGCCCTTGGAGAACTATATTATAGTTATGTCGGGAATCCAGATTCATCTCAAGAAGCTACTAAATAAATCAACAAGACAGAATACCAAAGCTGGTTTCTCCTCTTCTATGCATCTGTCTTCCAAAGAAATACCTTGAACTTCATTTTGTGCTTTATCTTTCTCCTGATTTAAAGCAAAGCCCTTGAGAACTGATGCCTGCATAACAAAATGTTCTCCAGCTTTGAGGTTGGTCTTTCTCAGTGCTACCCCATAATGAGGAGTGCATTGTATTATTTTTGAGACTGGGAATGAGGTGTCTGTCTCTCTCTCTTTCTTTAATAACTTTAATAACTCCAAGACTGGGCTTCATCTTTTAAGTTTAATAACTCCAAGACTGGGCTTCATCTTCCTTCCTTCTTTCTCTTGTGGTGGAAAGCAGCTCACCTGAACTCTGAAACATGGGCTTGAATTCATCCAAGACCCATAGGAAGGTCACCAAAGTGACACCAATGCCATGTGAAGAAAGAGAACCAAAACAACCTGGTAGTGTGACAGTTTATTCGTTCCAGTCCCTGCCAAGCTCATTTGTTTCTTCATCAGGGAGAAACCCAGTTCTGGAAAGACAACTTCCACCTTTGCGAGAGACATGCTATGGAAGATATCCCACAGGTAACCTCATATTTTCTTTTATCTTTTAAAAATAGAACATGGTCGACATCTTAAAAAAAATTCACTAACTTTAAGGCCCTCTTTATCTTTTTTCCTCTCCTCCCCCATATCTAAAATGTGATGTGATACATTTGGAATTGAAAGTAGGAATTGAAAAGTTTGAATAAGTTTGGATTGTAGTGTTACTTTTTACCTTCTTTGTTCCAGCTAGCATTAGCATATACAGCTAATCCTTAAAGTACAATAATTCATTTTGCAGGTGTTCAAAGTTATATCAAAAAAATTTTAAAAAGTGACTTAGGCTGGTCCTCACATTACCCATGATCACATGATCAAAATTCAGGTCACATGATTGAAATTCCAGCATGTATTTACAGTGTTCCGGGATCATATGGTAACCATCTGGGACTTTCCCAGCCAGCTTCCAATGGCTAGCTAATGGGGAAAATCAGATTCAAGTGCAGTGATTTGCTTAACAACTGTTGCAAAAAAAAAGTCTGTAAGATCAGGTGTGATTCACTTAACAACCGCTTTGCTTAGCAATGGAAATTCTGATCTCACTTGTAGTAGTAGTAGTAGTAGTAGTAGTAGTAGTAGTAGTAGTAGTAATAATAATAATAATAATAATAATAATAATAATAATGTTGGAAGGGATCTTGGAGGTCATCAAGTCCAACCCCCTTCTCAGGCAGGAACCCTACACTATTTCAGACAAATGGCTGTCCAGTCTCTTCTTAAAAACTTCCGGTGTTGGATAAATTGAGGATTATCAAAATGCTTCAAACCAAATGCAAGCGTAATAAAGACTCTTTGCATGGAGATGGAGATTGATAAGTCATTCAGGGATGGAAATCCTATCATGAGATAGACAGCTTCTTCACCAAGTATGGCAAATTGGTACCAGCAAATCTTTGGTGAGTCTTTACTTAAGCCTGCTTATCTGATGTATTCTATTACATATATGATCTTGTTTCTTGGTTGGATAATCAGTATCCTCTAACTGAGGTACCCTCTTGATCTGCGTTTCTCAAGCTCAGCAATTTTGAGATGTATGGACTACAACTCCCAGAGTTCCCTAGCCAGGATGCTAGCTGGGGTACTCTGCAAGTTGAAGTTCACACATCTTCAAGTTGCTGAAGTTGAGAAACACTGGTCCAGATGTATGAAATTTGATTCCTAGAATTCACACATTTGCAAAGAAATTCTGTGCACGGAACTCTCTATCTCTAAAAAGTTGAGAAAGGCTGACAGCAGTTCAGTTGTGCTTTTCTTCTTCTCCATGCAGTGATCAATTCAATGCACTCTAGATATTTTCTGCAGAACTAGTGCACAGACATAACTTTTGTCTCCAGAGGAAGGAATTTGCACGTGAGATGTTTTCTATCTTTAGCTTTCCACTTTACCTCTATCTGCTACTGCTCACATCTGTCTTACTATTCCCAGAGTGCCACTCCATCACATGCATTAAATCTATATGCAACCTAGAATTGTGAGAATAGACAGCGTTTGTAAATTTTTGTTTGTAAATAAATAAATAAATGTTTGTAAATAAACAGTAAACATAGGAACACGTATACTTGTCCAATCTTTTTTCTAACAGTTACTTTCCCCTAATATATTCCATTTCTATGCCCATTTCTATGATTGTATATGATAAAATTCTTGAAACAGGATTACATACTTTGGGAAGTATATTTGCATACAAATACAAGATAAATAATTTTACCTTCTATACTTAACACCAAATTATTTGGCTATTAGCAGATTTTGCCTGATCTGGGACAGATGCCTTTTAAACAAAGTCTTATTTATTTTAACAAACATGAGGACTAGCCACTTTCTTCTTAGTGTTATTTAATTTAGTGTGTTTCCCTTTATGAAATTCACAAATAAAAATTATTCAAATGTAATAATTTAATTATCAATAACAATATACCATAACTATTTTTAAAAATAATCTTTGGAGCTGAATTTTGCCATCACTACCCACATATAATGGTTTTCCATAGTGAATGGTATTAATATTTAATATCATTTGAAAAACAAATGGCTGCAATGGAAAAAAAACTTAAAAAGCTAACTGGCAGGCAGTTTGTCCTTTTAAAAATTATTGAAACTAAAAATAAGAGAATATGCAGTAATGGCAAAACTGACAGTAGATATTCATAACAGAAATTTGATTAAATTCAAGCAGGAACGTGTCCCTTAAACAGACATATTACACAGCAAGACAAATTCAGACATTTGAAGTACAGTTTTTAGGAAAATAATAAAGAGACTAATTAGAAACACAAAATGAATGAACTTAAACCAGTGTTTTTCGAACTTGGCAATGCGGACTTCACTTCCCAGAATTCCCCAGGCAGCAAAAAAGATTAAATGGGTCAGGAAGAAGGTTTTGTGGATGCATTGTGACATCACCTATCACTGCTCTGAAATAAGGTCTTAAAAGTCTCTTGAAACGAGGTGCTGAGGAAATATTTCCAGAGTTTAATGAGAAGTTGAGTGGTAGAACTTCCCTTTTCAAGGTGAAAGACCAATTCTTAAAAGAGGAGAAATTTCAAAAACAAGGAATGGACCATTTTATGCTTTCTTTGTGGTTTTGACTTCTGCTTGTCTGTTATGGAAATAAAAGGCTGTACCAGTTGGAGTTGTGGCCCATCTGGCTGGCTTGTGGATCAGACTGAAGAAAAAATCTTGATTGGTTGGTTGGTTGGTTGGTTGATCTGATGTGATTTCTAACTTTCCTTTCTATGCTAGATAGCATTCAAGGAATCTGACAGAGCTACCAGTTGCTTTATATTTCTTGAATGTTTATTATTAATAATTTTAATAATAATTTATTAATTTTGAAACTATCATTGCAAGTTGTAAACTATTCCAGGTAAATCTGCATTTGGCAATTGACTGATGGTAATTTTGTCAATGCTGAGGATGTTCCAAGTGATGCTCCAGATGTTCTGGCATTGTACACAAGGCGCCGATTACTATTTGTACTACATTTCCTGTCTTTTACCACAGTCATTCTACTTCTATTTGCAGGTCTTTGTATTTTGTTATCTTCTCCAGTTCTTTCTTTTCTCTTCTGCTGTCTCCAGGTACTGCCAAATCCACTACCAAGACTTTTTTTCTTTTTCTTATTGACAGTTGTTAATTCTGGGATGTGTATGAAATTTAAAGTCTAAGAGCACATTAGCTTTTTAAATTTCTATTACTTTGTCTTTTCTATGTTCCACCAGTTCTGGCATGCAGATAAGTGATATTTCTCATAGATATGCCGATGCACTATTGTTGGTACTTTGTCATGCTGTTGTTTTTGTTTTTTGTCTTTATTTCACATTTCATACTTATACCATAAAAAGATCATCTGTTCCCCAAAGATAATAATAATGTGATTCTGTCTGGATATTTCCTCCTCCTCTTCTGGATAATCTAGCAGTAGATTATTCTCTTTTAAAGATGAAAGGAAATGTACTTCTACTTTAAGTGGAATCACTTCTCACAAGTTGAAAGACTACAGAGAATACAAATGCATTCAGGTTATCTAGCAACAGATCCTGTATTGTCTTATGCCACAAGCTCTTGCATAAACATCTGGGTTTGATGAAAAAGTTAAAAAGTTGTTTATAATGGAAAAGTGATTTCCTGTAAAAAGCAGTTTGTAATTCTTTTGCAGCCGTTTTCTCACACTAATCCTGCTGAAGTGTCAATTTTGTGAGTTTTCTGGACAGTGTCTGTCATGAACCTCTGCTTTGTCTACACAAAAAAAGGGCTCTTATCAGCTTTGGACTGATAAGAAGGAATATATTATATGCAGTGTTTCTCAACCTTGTCAACTTTAAGATATGTGGACTTCAACTTCCAGAATTCCTCATCACTGTTCTCTGGGGAATTCTGGGAACTGAAGTCCACACATCTTAAAGTTGACAAGGTTGAGAAGTGCTGGTTATATGTATCAACCATTCCTTGTTTCTATCAATAAAATCTAAAAGCAAGGTAAAAATATGAATTGGGTTCCCCATTCTTTATTTTAAAAATATCAAATAATCAGTCTTCCATGACAAACAAATTGTAAATCACCAATTTTGCAGAATCAGCTCAGATTTTTAAAATGCTTCCTTTCTTTCAAGTGCCCAGGCCAAATCTGTTAGACCACACGCGAGGAGGAGGAGGAGGAGGAGGAGGAGGAGGAGGAGGAGGAGGAGGAGGAGAAAGAAGCATCATCAAGCAACATCCACCTCGAAGGCTTCAGGTAAGATGCCTTTTGATCCCTAGTTCCTTCTTTTACACACTGAGGCTGAATTTAAATTGCTGACATCTTTTCTCTTCAAGTCACATCAGCAAATTCCAGTGAGAAAAATCCATTCCCCAAGGAATTCTTGTTAGTGTTCTTCAATTTGCTAAAATTTCTTTGAAGGTCTGCCTCCTTCTCCACTCTCCATCAATCCCCTCCAGCACCCTCTTCTTGTTGAAAATACTTTATGAGATCCTGTTGGATGCATCTTCCTAGCTTGTTGATTCATGTGGCCTAGTTTTGCAGGATTCAAATGCTTCAGCAATGAGTAAAATTAAAAAGCCTGCAAGAGGTGTTTCATGAGGAATCTTCCATTCCAAATTTCAGGAAAAATGCTAAAGTTCTGAATGGAAACTAGCCAACTGGGCAAAAAGGAGAGGAAACATACAGTACCTTCAAATGCACCAATGAAAGATATTATCTCAATGGAAGCTGAAGGAGCCTTCTCTAATGAGATCTGTGTTACCTTCTTAAGAGTGCGTATATTCTATCGAAGTCTGTAATTTTTATTGCCAAGTCTTCACCCAGCGGATTCACTGACCTCATATTTTATTCATTTCACTTGTCTATAGGGCTCCATTTCTTCTTTCCAGATAAGTCCCACGTTGTTTTCCAAAAGGGGAAACACAAAGCCTAAATGAATGAACCAACAATTCTTTCAAGTAAGCTATAAAATGGGCTTGGACCTTTAACAATATTTAAACTAGCCTGGGTCAAGCAGAAGACCTGGTCATCTTATGTTACAGGATGAAATGAGAAATATCACTGCAGGTTTGAAGGGTTCTTTAAATGCTGTTTTTAGCCCAGTTCCATACTTTCTTCTAAAATCATAAAATATTTGGAGCACTCAAGAATGGTTCTCGATTATTTAAATTCCGAAATATTGTGGTTGTTGCCCAAAATATTAAACAAGTTTATGAATGCCCTATTTGTGTGTGTGTGTGTGTGTGTGTCTTTCTCTGTCAGATATAATGAAAACTTGGATGGGATCTAGATTAGTGTTTCTCAACCTTATCAACTTTAAGATGTGTGGACTATAATTCCCAAAATTCCCCAGTCAGCAATGCTGGAGAATTCTGGGAGTTGAAATCTACATATCTTAAAATTGACAAGGTTGAGAAACACTGACCTAGGTGATATAGGGTCTATTCAGGTGAACAAAAGGCTGTATGTTCCTTGCATGAAATCTTCCCTAACTTTATCATTTAGCAGTTTTTATTTTAAATTGAACAATTTAAAATTACTTTCCTATATTAAATTTTGCACGAGTGCATAATGATGTTGATCAGCTAGAACAGTGTTTCTCAACCTTGACAATTTTAAGGCATGTGGACTTCAACTCCCAGAATTCCACAGCCCGCGTTGCTGGCTGTGGAATTCTGGGAGTTGAAGTCCACATGCCTTAAAATTGTCAAGGTTGAGAAACACTGAGCTAGAAAGACTGTCACCTCTGGGCCTCCTCTCTTTTCCAAGTCAACAGCATTTGCAACATTTAAGGAAACCTTTAAGCTTTGTAGTGTTATTGGCTGCCACCTAGTGACTGTACCTTGATTAGTAATTATTATTTACAAACACAAAAGGTAGAAGTTGATCCACTGAGAAAAATTCCACTGAGTAATGTGGGATGTATTTGAGTCAATGTTTATAAATATGCGATAACTTTTCTTTCAATTTTTTTTATTTGTTGTTTCTTTAAATCTGTTCAGTGTAGAAGGGAATGTGAAAGATAAATTTTTATCTATGGGAATGCAGCTATTCTTCTGTAGAACATCTTGCAGTTTGGGTAAATAAATAGAGGTTCAACATGCAATCCTTCAAAAGGTTGTTGGGAAATATACCTACAAAGAGAAATGGCTGCCTGGCCAGCTGTAGGTAGCCCTTGATTTAGGACTGCAATTGGTACCACAACTTTGGTTGCTAAGCAAGGCAGTTGTTCAGGGAGTCGCATCCAATTTTACAACCTTGTTTGTCATGGACATTAAGCAAATCACTGCAATTAAGTGAATCACATAGTTGTTAAGTGAATCCCACTTCCCCCATTGACTTTGCTCGTCGGAAGCTGGCTGGGAAGGTTAGAAATGGCAATCACATTAACCCACAACACCGCAACTGTCGTAAATACTTGCCAGGTGCCAAGTGCCCAAATTTTGATCACATGACCGTCGGGATGCTATAATGGTTGTTAAGTGAGAAGACTAGTCTTAAGTCACTTTTTTAATGCTGTTGTAACTTTGAAAGGTCACTAAATAAATGTAAGTCAAGGACTACCTATATTCCATTCTAGGCTAAACTGGCAATGAGTACCAAACTACATGGGAAGAGCTATGAATCTTCTATTCCTTGTTATACCTGGCCAATCCTTGTCTGATGGCAGAAACATTGAAAATTCCTGTTTCAGAATGCCAAAACACTGTTGCACTTTCAAGCTCTTGATCAAACATGAGACATCTTGATGCATCGAGAAAAGGGGTGAAGCTCACTATGCTAACGTCACCAGCTCACCGTCCACCTCCCTGCCTCCATCCCTACTCTGTGGGCACCAAGTTCTCGTGAAACTTTGTTAAAATGTCACAAATTGTTATAAAACTTGTAAAACTTTGCAAGATTAAAAAGAATGCCCTTGAGAATGAAATCTATCTAGTTATGATTTATGAGACTTTCTGGGGAAGGATTTATATTGAGGATGGTACTTCATTTCTGAAATATGAGATCAGGCCAGGTAAAAAGGGGGAGAATTTTGATCACATGGTGGTTTACTTTTTTTGACACCACCCCATGGACACCCTGAGTGATATTCTGAAGGCATCGCCTCTCTACCTTGTTTGATCAAAGCAGCATAAAACCTCCTGAGATAAACACATAAATCTAAGTAAATTTTAAAACAACAACGAAGCAGTACACTTGCATCCTCACTGGGCATGTTCAAAATAGTGTGGTCATTCCAGGAAGTACAAAAAAAGAGTTTCCGACTTTTAAAAAATTCTGAGGCCACTACATACATATTAGGAAAAAAGCACAACCTTTGCCTGCCCCCAGATTAGAAGAACAGAATAAAAAATGAGTCAGAAGGGATCTTGGCGGTCTTTTAGTCCAACCCCCTGCTCAGGCAGGAAACCCTATTCCATTTCAGACAAATGGTTGTCCAATCTCTTCTTTAAAATCTCCAGTGTTGGAGCATTCACAACTTCTGGAGGCAGGTTGTTCCACGGATTAATTGTTCTAACTGTCAGGAAATTTCTCTTTAGTTCTAGGTTGCTTCTCTCCTTGATTAGTTTCTACCTGTTGCTTCTTGTTCTGCCTTCAGGTGGTTTGGAGAATAGGTTGACCCCTATTGTATGAAATGTATGAAAATCTCATGGACTGCAAGCTTGCTCTTCAGGGCCATATTTAAATAGACTCTGCCACAGGAATCAAGTTAACTCACTCTAATTCCAGAGTGTTGTCTTACTCTTTTCTTGGCTTTGCAGAAATTGGAGCCATTTATACTTGCAGACAACATCCCTGCATCCAAATACCTGAACTTGCAGGGTGGGACACTGACACAGCAGGAAAAGGTAAGTATTGAAAGAAAACTGGGCATACAAGAATTGATTTATGAAATAAAGAAAATGAATTTGGAATTAAAATTCAACCTTCTTAAAAAATGTTAGGTATGCCTCCGCTTCCATCTGCTCCTTTTTCTGCCTCTTCCTCCACTATATAAAGAAAACCATTTTGTGATCTCATTTAGGTAGGTAAGTAGGTAGGGATAAATATAGTTACATTTATATTTGCAAACCAAACATGTTAGGTCTGGTGCTTGTATTTTTAAAGGGGTGTGATGGCTCAGCAGTTAAAGATGCTGAGCTTATCAGATGAGAACTCGGGTTCAAGACCTGAGCGATGCATGTTGGGATGAGCTCCTTTTTATTTGCCCAGCTCCTGCCCACTAGCAGTTCAAAAACAAGCAAATGTGAGTAGATAAGTATCACTTTGGTGAGAATCAAACAGTGTAACATGTGCCTCAGCATGTAGCCATGATAGCCACATGACCATGGAAATGTCTTTGGACAATGCTGACTCCCCCAGCTAAGAAATGGAGATAAGCATCACCCCCTAGAGACAGATTAAACTGGACAGGTGAAACTTTTACCTTTAGTTGTATTTTTTTTTAAAAAAATCATGATACACAGGCCATTTATGCATTAGTGACCTATAGCATCACCTAGCTATTGCTGAAGTAATATAAAGCCTGCCCTTACTACAGTTATTTTTTGAAGAGTAGCTAGATGACTCTAAAAAATGCTACCAGTTGCTACTGGTGACCTTTCCTTACTAGAAAATGGAATTTATGTCCCAATTAGCCTGCAGGATTATCACATTAAGAAAATGCAATTGCCTTGTCAACACAGCACATTGCTACTAATGTAATAACATCCAGATGAGCTAGTATTTCACTCTTCCAATTTGTAAACAGTATAAGCAATGTAATAATCAAGTATTTCCATGTTGTTAGTTTGCAACTAATCTGTCAAGTTACTCTGCTTCTAAAGCAATTTATTCTAATTTGGGCCATTCCAGGTGTTTAAGTTTACAGTTTCTATCTGATCACCATGTGGCAAATTCTCAGAGATAATGGGAATTCTCTGTCAAATCAGCTAGGAAGAGTCAGTTAGAGGAAATCTCAAAGTGAAATTGATTAGAGTACTTATCTCCAATTTACTGTCCTTCAAATGTGCGGGATTGAAAATACAGAATTATTTAAATGGAAGAAAACATTGTATTGGGGCAGACAAGACAAATGTTTGATTAGACTGCCCTTTGTTCACTTCCTACATTCCATTGTAGGGTATTTATAGGTGGAAGTCAAAAAAAAGTCAAGATGGCAGCTACAAAAGCACAGTTCAAGTCCTGTCCCTTTTTATGACTACTGTACCTAGGATGCACATAAGAGGATGTACAGTGGTGTAATCATGGTTGCCATCCTGAGATTTTTGACCCTGCCTATGGATGCCTTAGAAAAGTTCAGATTGATGTAACACCAGTCCTTCTCTGTATCTTCCCCAAAAGTTCTATGGTTACATCTGTTGGTAAAGAATCTGTGATTTAAGTAGCTTAAAAGAAGACTGGTGAAGACTGTTTCAGTGTCATTGGTCTTTGACTACCAAAATCCAGATGATACTCTCAAGCTTCCTCTTTCTGCTATGTATTCAAGATGGACAGTGATTAATATTTATATGTAAGGGTATATACATATAGGTATATACATGATGTCAACGCTGCTAACATCGGATGTTTTTGCATTAACAACAGATGAAAATGTAGCCATCTTTTACCTTTTGCTTGTAGAGTTAGATGATGCTGGGAGGGGGAGATGTGAACGAGAGTCCAGCTAGACATAACAACACTAAACCTAGAGTGAGAAACAAAGTTATTGTAACCAGAACTGATAAGGAATTGGGGGGCTGGAGAACTGGAGAGGAAGCCCATGCTTCAAGCTAATTGGGGGATGTGATTTATGACTTTTGATTGGAGGAGGGAATTGTGCTTTGATACTATGTGCTCAGGGGAGGGGAATTCAGTTTTTGGCTTCAATTATGCAGTGCAGATATTATGCTATTCAAAATAAAGATTCTTTAAGATAAACAATGCCTTGAAGTTCTTTTGAAGAGTTTTTCATCTGTCGGAACCATGACACATATGTTGTATATAGCATGTTTATGTGTGTTATGTATGTGTACATCTTTGAGAGCAGGCAACAGTATTTTATTTTTAATGTGTGCCAGTGTGCCCACAGTTAAAAAAATGACAATAAATATTATTTATCTACTAGTTTTCTGCCACCTAGTGGTCATCTGGATTTTTACCTGTAGTTTATAAACTGGATAAGGTGGTGATGTTCTCAAAAGAGTTGTGCAATCTTGGCTTTGTTTCCTAAAAGATTTTTGTTATGTCTTTGAATCCTCCAGTTAACCTGGAAGGAACTAGGGAGAGGAGAGCAAGTTGCTAAGCACCCTGTTGGAAGAAGGCAGTATTTACTCCAAATGAAAATGCTTGAAATAAGAAAAGAGGTAAACCTGAGATATTTTATTACTGGTAGAATACCATTGGAATGTTTAAGGAGAAAAGTGGATGATAGAATAAATTGAGGGAGTCTCTGTTTTATGCACTGACTAGCAATTTAATGATGTGTGCTTTGTGGAAATTTGTATTATTGGAGTATGTATAGCAGTAGTTGTTTGCTCTTTTTAATTATTAAGCTGGAAGCATATTAAACATACGTTATTATGTTAATCTTATAAAACTTGTTCATTTATAAAGCAATTGAATGCACATATCTATTAAAACTGTATTTCTCAATTAACTTTTATTTTTTTAAGAAACTGCAATTTAGAACTTTTTTCTTATTTTAAGATAAGAGATACACTTTTAAGAATATATCAACAATACAAACCTCTTCCATTTTTTTTATAAATAAGTTACTGGCCATGATTTTCCTCCAAGAATTCTCAGAAGTCTAGAACTTTTTTTTTTAAAGTGATTAAAATTCTGCTGGCATTTTTGAAAACAATTCCAGTTTCTTTCCAAAAGAGGAATATCTGTTAAGCCAGTTTTGAGACTGTTGTATATTTGCAACTTATAAGGAATTATTTAATTCAGGCAGAACTGAAAAGGCGTCTGCAACAGGAGGCTAGGCTTAATAGGCCAAAAATGAGGGATCTTCATTTGCTGGGCACACTTGAGTATATGCAGGGAACTCGAAGCTCTGATGAGGAAGAGCAACACTCTGCTGAGCATGAGCAAACATTTAATGGAAGCCATGGTAAGTATCATCAAGGCAATAAATTTTCATGCCAATGTTGCTGATACTGCTACAGGGTTAAGGTGATTCCTAACCTTTTAATCTCTACATTGGCACCGTCTTTGTTTCATAGTTTTCTTCTTCGAACTCTCTGTAAATCCATTTATATTTTGACATAGTAGTTAGAATGCAGTATTGCAGGCTAACTCAGCTCATTGCCAGGAGTTCATTCCTGACCAAGATTGACTTGGCCTTCTATCCTTCCAAGGTCAATAAAATGAGGACCCAGATTGTTGGGGGCAATATACTGACTCTGTAAATCACTTAGAGAGGACTGTAAAGCATTATGAAGTGGTATATAAATCTAAGGGCTATTGCTATCTTTTTATAGTACCTGCCAATAGATGTAGACCAATATACTTAAATATTACATCATTCAACTGTGACTGAAACAAGGATACTGATTCTAAGTAATCAAAGTTGCTCACTATGTGATGCAGGACGATGTCAGAACAAGAGATGCCTATGAGCTCCCCTGTAACTAGAATTAGAACAGGAAATACAGGTTCCAACTGGGATGAAATCATTCCAAGGATACAGCCATAGAGGCATTGTTTCTATTTTGCACTAGGCTTACAGATTACATGCTAGCTGATTTCCAGTATGGTAGACATGACATAAAGTACAAGGGCCACATTGATAAATGTTGGGTTTATTGCTTTTTAAGGGATGATAATCCCACACTTGCATATCAAGTGGCCAAATCCCTTCACCAAGTTATACAATTGTGCAAAACTTTTAATTAGTTATGTCATTTTATTGTCTTATTGTTTTTCTTCTCCTTCCCAATAGCAAATTATTACATCAAACCATTTCTCTTTTTTTTACTATATGCATCTGTAGTAATGATACTTGATTTGATTTAAAGTCCTTATCCACTTGTATGGTACAGTATCAGGGATGTGGTAAAATTTGTACCATGCCATAAGCTTTTAGAAATTCTAGGAATGGAGAGACTCCATTCCAAGTACCATTACTTCTGAACTGGAATTACACAGAATTCATTTCTACCTGTGATGAAGTGTTAGTATAGAATACTAGGTCAAAAAATGCCCAAAGAATGGCTATAGGCATGTGTTCCAGAGTAGTTTCTCCCACTAACTGTAATTATTTTTAGAGATACGCCTTGGGATTAACACTTGATTGTAGAATTCCCCCCCCCCCTCCATTAGCTCTTTCTAAGGGGAAATGAGTCACAAGTGGAAATGAGAATCTGCCTTTTCTTTTATTGTGCTCATTTCATATAAGGAGACAACAATGGATTTTGTGATACTTCAAAGGCTAAAAAATTAATCTTGGTTATTTTTACCACAAAAGACTAAAACAGCCACTTGTACATTGATGGAAAGGCGTGCCCTTTTGTCTCTGAAGAATGACACTTTTGGGAGAAAGCTAAAGTTCATTATATACAAGAGCAGTATATCGGAGGTGGGCAATGTGATTTCAGACTTCAGATGTCGAGCACTTATGTGTCTGCTAGGATTCCTGATGCCCAATCTAAAATATTTTAGAATAAAAAAATAGGCTGACATAATCCAAGCCAAAGCACCAACCTCTAGCATTTTATTTATTTGCTATGGAGCCAACCTGATCTCCTTCAGAGAATTTTGTTCCCACCTCCCATAATCTAGGGCCAGTATGGCCAAAGCTATCGTATCAATGTATTAACGTTTCTGAAGTTCTAGGTTGGGACTAAACTAGACCAAATGGCACTGATCCAAGGTTGTGACTTATACACCACAGTTCTTCTTGTATGTTTATACAATGTTGAAATCTCCTTTGCTTGTTTTGTCAGGAGATTTGTGGCACAGAGAATTTCTTAAAGAGTCTGGGTCACCTAAATCCCATTTAGACCAGAGGGACAAAGTGGAAACATGGCTGTTGAAGCAACAAGCAACAATGGAGTCATCTTCAGATGCTTCAAGCATTGACACCAATAACTGGAGCGACTGCAATGACAACTTTAGGAAACCTTATCGGAGGCCTGCCTTAGTGAGAACTAAGACAGAAAGGATGACCCTTTTTGATGATTTTTTTGATAAAGAACTCTAAATTTAGAGGTGGTATTCTGGCATTATTCCCCCTTCCATTTGTAATTCTATCTATCTGTCTGTCTATCTATCTATCTATCTATCTATCTATCTATCTATCTATCTATCTATTCTATCATCATTTATCTCTATCTCCGTTCATATTTATTCTTGCCTTAGAAAATCTTCTAAAGAGAAGAAAACAGTACATGCCATTGTGGTCAACAGCCAGCCTGCATCATGGTACTGAAGCTCCCCTGCCATTCTAAATGCCAGGCAGCCTTTGAGTATGAATACACACTTTTTCTCAAGCATAGGCTTTAGCACATAGGCTTCAGCACAGATTCTTGGGGGATTTACCCCCCTCCACGCTTCTTCTTTTTCTTCTTCTTATAGAGGAAAAAAAAAACCTTTGTTCTTTTAAAAGAAGAAAGTGCATTCTGGGAAACAGAGCAAGAAATTATTGTGCTTGAGCTAGAAAAAGAAGTGGGATGTACTATCACTCCAACAACTTTGATAAATAGCTGGAATTACTCCAAGAGGCTGCAACAGAGGACATTTTGCTGAGATTCATTTTACAACTTACTGAAGAGATAAAGAAATATGTAAATATATTTCACAAGAGCTGCATTACATTCTAATTTCTTTTGCTTTGCCTGATTATGTTCAATATGTTTTCTGTACAAAAATAATTGTGTTTTATCATAGTCTGGAATCATACATCAGGCATATTTTAAAAGATCTTTATTTTGTTCTCTAAGTTCTTGTAGTAATAATAATGGAAGGAGAAATACTATTTGTGGTAGATCAACACAGCCTTGTCTATTTGGAGAAGTATTTGTCTTTATTGTTGTTTTTAAAATGCTTTGTATTTTGTGTATTTAAAGTTAAAAAGAATTATAATGTACCTTTTTCTTTAAAAAAAATCTCCTCTTGGTTGATTGAGACTGTTGTAGGAATATGTCTTACCTCCATTTTTGGCTTGGACTACAGGAAAAAAGAACTCTCATTATTCTACAAATGTATCAATTTGTATAAAGTTTGACCTGTGCTCCACATAATGCCATTTAAGCATTTCATGGGCATCTTATGCGAATGTCTGATTTGGTCTTCTGAAGGTGACTATAATTTTTTTAAAAGATATGTTCAATAGTCTTTTAAAAGACTTTTAGTCCTATGTATAAAAGAAGGGAAGTCTAGTCAATTTTAATTGGGAAACACAGATATTTTCTGCAACTCCCCTTTATTATTTTGAGAAAGGGTCAATAGATTTTTGCCTAATCTTACACCAGTTTGCATATGCTATGAGACTTTTGGGTGCTTTCAGAGGTGGCCCTTTGATGCCATGCCCTTGCAACATATATCGATTTGAAGGACAGTATTCAGAGCTGAGGTGAGGTTGATTAAAAATGTGTTAGTTTCTCTTCCTAGGCAAGTGATCAAATGACTAGTAAAACTGTCCACTAGACTATCACTGTTCCTTCATCCCAGCCCCTTCCTCCACACCTGATCTTTCAGCCTCTTTCAGAAGGCCGATATGCTCATGTTCAGAAATATCCCAAGTGACAGGTTACTATTGCAAAGTATCTCCAATCCAATGAACTGTCACTCATGCAACCTGAAACATAGCTAAAGACTCTGCCCGAAGTATTCATCTACATTTGCCCAAGTGTATCTTGTTTTCTTCTGCTAATTCTTTACACTGCTTGGGTAAGAACCAAAGCCACGGTACTCTACAAATTGCTGGCCTTAAAGATCAGGCAAGCATATTTTACTGCTAACTCAGATTGGAGGAATTCTTATTGATGTAGCCATGTAGCCCAAACAGAATACCTGAAGGTACATTTTATTCAATTGCGACATGGCTAATGCAGAAAAACTGTCTGGTATCAGAAAGGAGCAGATCAGGCCTATGGAATTCCCTTATATCAGTCTGGGCTATAGGTGTACTCCAAACCCAATGTTGCTTGGTAACCCTCTAACCCAGGGGTAGGAAACTGTTATGTCCTGGGCCTGCAGACGCAGGCTGCAACGATTGGTCCAGGCAGACCACGTGGATGCCCGGGACCTGAGGGGCTGTTTCCAGCCTTGTGCACATGCACAAGGCGGGAAAAAAGCCTTGCAACGATTGGCCAGCAAAGTACCTTGCAGGGGACTATAAAAGGTAACCGCACCATTTTGTAACCGGTTCTGTTGCTGTTTGGAATAAAGGAGGACTTGTTTGAACCCGTGCTTCGTCTCAATGCCTCTTCCTTGAAAACAGAACATTGGCGACGAGGATGGGATTGCCTGTAAGGGAAACAACACAAGAAGCTAGGCTGACTCACCATGGGAGGCCTGAAGCTCGGAGAAATTCAGCATCCGAAAATTGCGACTTGGCCTGCCAGTACAGAAACGCTGGAGGTGAGCTCGGCGGAGGGGACCCCTTCTCAACCCTTGCAGCAAGAGGCGTGGAAGAAGTTCCTGGACTGCAACGATGTCTAAGATAGGCCGGCTATTGGAGTTTGACACAGCGCATCCAGAACGCTGGAGTTCGTATGTGGCCCGGGTAGAGAACTACTTTTGGGTGAATCAGATCCGGGAAGATAGCCTCAAAGCTGCTACGTTGCTGTGTGTCTGTGGGCAAGAGACTTTCGATATCGCTGAGAATCTGGTCGCCCCAGCACTACTGGAATCAATCGCCTACACTGAATTGAAGAGGATGCTTCGAGAGCACTTCAAACCCAAGCTCTCAGTGATTGCCTGGCGATACGTGTTCGAGCAGACGGACCAGAGGCCTGGTGAGTCTGCTGCGGAATTTGTTGCGGCCCTACGACAGGCAGCTAGGCCTTGCAAGTTCAGGGACGTGGAAGAGAGGCTCAGAGATCATTTAGTCTGTGGCCTGCGAAGTTGTGAGTTGTAGCAGAAGCTCTTCACGAAGGAAGACCTCTTGTTCCAAGATGCCTTGAGGGAAATTGCAGCCGAAGAAGCAGCCAGTGGAGCTGTGAAGGCCTTGCGGCTAGCCAAGCACCCTCAAATTCCAGTCACCGTCCATTAAGTGGTTGCGGAGGAAGACTACGAACAGGATCCAGAATGGGAAGTAGACCGGCTGCATCAGACTCTGGAGAGAAGGCCTCAAGGAGGAAAGGCCCAGTCAGCATCATCAACCCCTCGATGTGTCAGGTGCGGAGGCCGCCATCGCCACGCAGACTGCTTTTCCGCTCTGCCATCTGCAGGGCATGTGGTAGGCAAGGCCACATTGCAAAGATGCAGGAAATCCTTAAAGCAGAGATGCTAAAGCTGAGACCTGCATTGGTTATAAAGATTTAAAAGTTTCTCCTGTCCAGTCATGACCGACTCAAAGGGGTGGTGCTTATCTCCATTTCTTAGCCAAGGGAGCCTGTGCTGCCTGGGAGACGCTTCCATCATCATGTGGCCAGCATGAAAATATGGAATACAGTAACTTTCCCATCAAAGTGTACCTATTTATCTTGGTTGGCTATAAGTCATGCAAATCATAGTTCCTGTCACAAGCTCGAAAAATTCCTCAGAAATCATAGGCATGACATTTTGACATGTTATATGTTGTGATGATACAGTGGATCCTTTTGGAATGGGTGAATGAGAGTCAGGACAGATGAACAAATTATACAGGAGAATTTCCTGCCCCAAGATGAATTGGGGACTATTGAATGCACATGTCTTCAAAGAAGAATGAAACAAAATATTGGAGAGCAGATTATTCAGTAAGTCATGATCCCTGAGTGGAATTTCTAATTTTGGCAGAACAGCCAAGAAAAAAGATCTTTTAGAGGCTATTATTTTGACCCTTCTGCTTATGCACAAGTGCATGCTATAGATTTGTACTGTATATTGTATGTATTGTATTGTATTGTATTGTATCGATAGGTAGTGTCACATTCATTCTCTATAAGTAGTCTTTGAGTTATGACCATAATGGAGTTTGCTTATCTTGGTTGTAACTTCTGTTAGTATCAGGAATAGTAGTTTTGGGAAATGTATTTTTGTGAGAAGTGTTTTTAGAAGATGTGGTTCTTCACCAAAGGCTTCTCAAGTTTCTTTATGGGAAAACAGCTCAGTTTATAGTACATATAGAACCCACAATTAGTAACTAAAGTTTCAACTTGGTAATGTACCAAAAATTTTTCCACAAAGAATTCTGGAATATTTTCATATCTAATGACATTTTATATCATCAGTATGTATTTGCAATGATATATCTGCACATGTATAGGATCCAACCCTCCAAGATTCAGGTTTGAAAGACAGATTGTATATGTTGCATGAACAAATGGAAAAAAGTTGCTCCAGAGGGGATTTATTTTCCTTTAATAGCTGTGAGCGGAGGGGGGGGGGGCACGTGGAACCCAGCATCTTTTTGGGAAAACAAAGAAAGGAGATAAAACGTTTCATTTCAGAGAATCAATAAGTATCTTAGAACTAAGCTCATGGAAACATTTCCTTTCATGGCAAGAGGTGATTGTAATGAAATACTGGTGAAGGAAAACGGAACCAATCCTCTCCTCCATATCAGATAAGAGACTTCAGGTTAAATAGTTTAGATGGCTTAGATAATGCAGGATGTCAGATTGTGTGAAAGCTACCTGGAATCTCTCCTTTTCAGCAGTGCTGTCTCTGAGTTCTTGATCTGGCTAGATCTGATTCCTGACCCGAGAAGACTAGATCTGAACATACAATTTTATTCCCATGGCCGCAGTATATTTCTGTTCTGCCTAGAATGTTATTTTTCTGCTTTGACAATTGATGTGCCATTCAAACAATGCCAGAAAGATTATCTACATTTGTGTGGCAGGGGAAAAAATATGAGTCAAATATGCTGCAAGATGAGAAGGAAGGAGGAGGGTTGGGTTTACCTGATTTGAAATTGATATTTTGCAGCTTGCTGTTTGGTTGGGATGAAAAAGAGTGGGTGCTTTTAGAGTTAGGGCATGATCTGAGATTTGGGTGGCATAAATATTTGTGGTACATCAAAGTTAAGGTCAATGCAGATTTTTAAAACCATTGTGTTACATGTGCCTTTCTGAGATTATGAAATAGATACAAATCCAGGATGTGCCCAAAAATACCTTTGTTGACTCTCAGCACAAGAAACGTACCAGTATTATAGAAAAGAAATTATAAGTAAACCCAAATGGCTTACCTTATTGTGGCATATTGTCAAAGAGAATGTAAAATAAAATCAAGAGAAGAGTTGATGGCAGAAGGACAGACTTGTCATTTTTTTAAATTTACAGTTACTAGAAAGATTTAAAGTAAGCATAAAAATCTTTGATTTTAAGCATTGTTAAGGCTGAGTTTGAAACTGAACTATATACAAATGATGGACATGTTATTGAAAATGTATACTTTTAAAGGATATTGAAAGAAGTTTGAAAGAAATTTGAATAATTGCCATTATCATTCTCAATGAATTTATGATGGTCCTCCCATTATGCATACTGTATTACATATTATTTGGGGGAAATCATCTAGACTTCTGTTAGGTTAAAGATTTTCTTTAAAGATTTTCTTATCTTTAGAACTGGAGGAAACGTATTATGGAAAAAGAATATTTAACTGCTGAAACCTTTGTTTTGATTAGCATCCTTCCTATTTTTCCATAATCTTATACTATGGGAAGCTAAGCACCCTTTCCTTATAGAGAAAATGCTAATCATAGGGCATTACTATGCTCAAATAAGAAGAGAAGCAATAGAGTGCAAGAAGTAATCTCTAACATTTTATAAAATCTTGGACAGTCCCTTCTATATATTTCCTAATGCACTTTTAAATATTGTAGATTTTCTTTCCACTCAAATGATATACAGTCAAAACATTTGACAAAATCAGGGACAAATCTGTAGCAAGAATCATGACTATGCCATCAAAGACTTGCCCCCTCGATGGGTAATATATTACCTTACTGAACACTTTTTTAATAGAGAATGGGAGAATTATTTGAAGAATATATGTCATTCTAATCCGGATGTGAGCAAGCTGCAGGCCACCTTTGGTCCTACATATCCCATTCTGCATGCTCCAGAATCCAAGATCACCTGGATGAAATTCTGTGACATTAATGTTATTGTTGGAGGGGATTTGGGCATTCATTTCTTTGTTCTTCTTCACATATTTTTTTATAAAATGTATTGTCTGCCCATCTTATCATAGGGTAACTTTGGGCAGTTTACAATCATAAAAATGTATCTATACATGTGCAACTAAAAGCAAATAATTAAAATCAATGTTAAAACCTAAGGACACATGGGGAGAGTAGGGGGAGGTGGGATCTGTTGTTACTTGACCAACCACCTCCAGTGTGCTGTTCCCCCACTGGGGCCTGAAGCCGATTGGCAGAGCCATGTCTTATGAAAGGATAGGAGAATAGGTAGAATATTTAGGTATTCTAAACAAAGTCTTTCCAGAAACTTAATCATTATTATTATTATCACCATTCCTGGGCTGAAAATTCCATCCCAAAATCCTTCCATTATGCCACTTCCATCTTATCCCTGTGGCCTCTCAGGTCAAAATAAATGAATTGAATTCAGATTAACATTGTCTATTCTTGTCCTGATCTTTTCAGTCCAAAGAAAAATATGAAAATAAAAATAGAATGCATGTGGTTTTTCAGCCTAAATGTTCAGCAAGTTCCTGAAATGTTCAGCTCAGATTTGACAGCTCTTAATGATTGTGGATGGATAAAATGCCCTGAAACAGAAAAAAAATATTGTGCATAACTCTCAAGGTCAAAGTGTTTTCTCTGAGGTGTCAGGTTCCAACTTAGGCACATAGTCAGTGACAGAGAAAAGGAAAGAAAGTTTGAGGCCCTTAGAATGCCCTGCAAACTCAAACATAGGGTTTGAAAGGTAGGGAGGCAGAAGCTGCCTTTTTGCAAAGGGGTTGGCTTTCTTTTGGGGGGGGGGGCTGTTCCTTTAGGATCTAGCTAGGATGTCTTTAAAAGCTTTTTGCTGTTTGCTTGACTGCCTTTAAGACCCAGCTAGGAATCTAAAAGTGAAGTCCTAGTTGGCTTCTGAAGGCAGTTAGACAAACTGCAAAGCACTTTGCAAGGACCCAGGTTTTGCCCCATTTGCTGCACGTGCTGCGCTCTAGCCAGCTAAAGTTTTTGAGCTGGATTTTTTCTTCAGGTCCTGAAGGCAAAAAACTGCAGAAAGATTCTCTTTGCTTGCTTTATTCCTTTCTTCTACTCTTCAGCCTGGAGTCAAGGTAAGTAACCTACAGATTTTGTCACTCTCTTTCCAGGCGTGCAGTGATTTAGTAAATGAGGCTTTTAAAAGGGATAGAGATTGGAGAGCAGAGGCAGAGAGTTTGGTTTCAGCAACTGATGGGGGGGGGGGGAGGGCAGAAAGATAAACAAGTCTAAGCCTCTCCTTTTTTGGTAGATCAGGATCGCATCTATTAAAGGAGAAAGATGGTCAGCCTGAGTCAAATGTGTTAATGGGCAAATAATGCAACAGGGCCACCTTTTTTAACCCAGAGTTTCCAGTAGGCATTGAGATTACAAGTCCCAGAATTATTCATTAGAATGCATTTTATCTAGCAATTCTGACATCATTTTGCTTTTCTGAAAGGCACTAAAATGTGGGTCTAGGGGACCACAAATGGAGATGGAGCTAATCAAGTGGCTAGTTTGTGTTGTTGGTGCCATGGGGTGGGGTGGAAGAGATTATGGGTTTTTATTATGGGATGAATTTTTAAATAATTTTTAAGCTGCCTGGAGTCACCTTTGTGTGAGTTAAGCTGCTAATAAATTTGTTAAATAATTTAGTAGTTCCATTGTTGTTAAAGGACACTAGATTGGAGAAGCAGTGAAAAGAGTGTAATGGGATAATGAGAGTTACTTAATTCCTTGGGCTGATTGTGGTGCAATCCTAAGCGTGCTTCCTCAAAGTTAAGTCCCACTAGCTCAGATGCAGGCTATTTTTTTTACACCAAGATTTTATGCAGGCCAGTGGGAGCATGATGAACAACTTGCTGTATTTTCAGTTTGCTTTGTTTTATTCTTAACAATGGATAATTAAAGGGCTTTAGTAGCCACATTTCTAAAGAGTTTATACACATCCATGTTGCAAATATGTGTCATTGTCAGCTATTGCTAGGGATTTTTGTTATAAGTGTACAACTGAAATCCTAATGACAAAGGGTGAGTCTTTATACCTCATTCACTTATACTTTCACATAAATAGCAAAGAGATTCACAAGCTCATATTCTTTCTTATAAATAGACCAGCTCATCTTGTAGTTTTAATATTTTAAATTAGGAAACAATCTCATAATCAGATGATACTTTAGCAACTGTTACAACTGGTAGCATGAACTTGTAACTTGTTGCCAAGCCTTGTTGCTTCAGTCAATGACTAACTGTGAAGTGTCATTTTTTCAGTGCAGGACAGCAGATATATTTTTGAACCTGAGGACAACCTTCCTTTTATTATGGTAAAATGGATAACCGGGATCCATTTGTACAGACTCTGTGAGGTAGTGATAGTAACTCTTCTGATATATTTTGCTTTCTTAAATTAGGCAAAGATACTTTGTATATTCACTAGAAACTGCCCTGTATTTCCACAGGTTCTGCAATGTAGAATTACTATTTAAATGTTATCTTACAATCATAGGACGTTATATACATTTTGCTTAACAATTGAATTTCAAATACTGATTGAAATGTAGAACATAAATTGGAAAGTGAAGAAAGATATCTCTGTACATATTTCTTAAGCTTCCAAGTCCTTCACCACACACATTTTTGCTCCCATCAGCAGCTGACTTCTGAATATCAGATTACAGACTTTGTATGCATCTTTTCAGCCACTTTCATTTTAGCAACATTTACAAGAATTTTTTTTGGGGGGTGGAAAAGAGTGAGGGATAGACAGAAATGTTTATTTCAGATCATCCAGAGAATTAGTCTTAAACCTACCTTCTGATTGTTTTATTTTTAAAAGTAAAAGTAATTCAATGAGTTTATACTGACAGTCAAAAAATAATGTGGTATACAACTTTTCTTAGAGGTTTGAAATCTAATTTTCTATTTCATATTTCTATTTAACAGAGGTGTTTTTAAGCAGTGAAGCCTTATGGATTAAACAATAAGGATCTTCATTATTGATTTAAATCTTAGGGAAAACCCTCCTAATATAACACCTGCAAGTACCACCAACACATTAATCCAGAACATGAAAACTTTGTTAACTGGAATTAAAGAAGCCTAAAAGGAATGAACACAAGAATTCTCCTGAAAACAATTAACAGTTGGGGGCATTCTCTAATTTTCCTGGTTCACTTGTAGGAAACTTATTTTTTTTTTAAAAAGTGTAAGCAATTAAAAAAGAAATTTCCAGTCTGATGTTGTCACAGGACTGTGTCACAATTTAACAGTATTGCCCCATTCTCTAAATATCTCAATTCACTGCAAACTGGGCTTACCTGGTGGTTTAGAAGAGCTTTCTTCAGTCTGATACCTTCCAGGTGAAGTAAACACAGCCAACTAGGAAGGCTACACTAGAGCTTAAAATATTTGATGGTGCTCAGCATTCAGTTATCTACTGCTCAAGCCTGGTGCTGCATACAGGGCAGAAAGCTGCTAAGAAATTCAACCATGAATGAAAGAAAAAGGGAAGCCCGCTATACAAAACATATCAGGAGATAAGTGCCAGTTTTAAATTAAAATCCTTTATTTTTTCCCAAATACAAGTCACAACTTATACATAGTGGGGGAAATGCTCAGACTGTGCAAAATAAAGATGGCCTTCCTTTAAATTTGCTAAACTATCCAGAATGGGTATTCTTCTCCAGAGGACTAGCGATAAAGTCCTCTCAAATGTACAGTAACTTAAACCGCTTTATAAAATGATTGAACTTAACATATTACATAGTAAGGCAAACTTGAATTCTGAAAGGTTTCCTGTCAATAGAAGAAAGATTTTTTTCCCCATGAGTTACTTGGGATCAATCTTATGTTTTGCTTTTATATATTATATACTAATGCTGTCATTGCTGAACTGCCAAAAAGAAGTGATTTGCTTTACATATTGCACTGACAGACAGAAGTACACAGTGTAATTAGTGAAAAAGAATACAAGCCCATGTAGATGATTTTAAAAAGAGGGAAGAACTCAAAACCAACCTTTGGACACTTCTCTGTCAAATGATTCAGAAAAAGATTAAAACTGCAAGAGATCTGGCTTTTCTAAAATAAAAAAATAAAATGAAAGCAGCTAAAGAATAAACATGGTATTGCAGTTTGAAATTCATTTTCAAGAGCAAGAACTGAAGACAGAAGCATTTTTAAAACATGAAAATTAAGCATGAGTCCAAGCAGAATTTAAATTCATTCAATTATTTAAAAATAATGGTTCTTTTAGCTATTCTGGTTGTAATTCTAATTAAAGAAAAGTTAATTCAGATTACATTAATTTGTTGTTTGTTTGCTTTTTAAAAAGATCCCTCACTCTCTTTAAAGGAAAAAGTGCATCAGACTCCCTTTTAGCAGCGACTCAAAATTGTTCTTCTAAAAAATAGCTTAGACTTTTTACTGTAAGACAAGGGCTTCTTAAGCCCTCACATGGGAGTTCTGTCCAAATGATAAATGAAATAATTTATTATCAAACCCAGAGTTTAAATAAAAGCCATTCTTGCAAAGACAAAAAAAAATCAAGAAAAGAAAGCATGCACTCAAATTAGCAGTGGAGACAAATATACGTATTTCTACAGGCACTGGCAGACGCAATTTGTTACCGTTACTCGATGTAACACACACCCCACCCTACAATACATTTTTTTCATCCACTAATCACTGAGGTACCAATATTTAAGAATGGAAAGTTCAATATTGAAAAATAAAACCTAAAGTTGAAGTAATTTTTATTTTCCCCAGGAAAAAAACAACTATGGTGAGATTTGTATGAAATGTTAGTATACTTATAGAATTTTACAATTACATTGGCTTTTCTTTCTCTCTTAAACCGAAAAAAGATTGTGTTCTGTATACACAGGTTCTTGATAAAATGTTCACCATTTATATAACAGAAGTCAGTAGACTTGCAAATGAAAAGAGGAGCTCTTGGCTACCTATTGGCACATCTTCCTGGTTACCAAGAGGATTTGAAGTCTGAAACAACCTGTTGTAAATTCAGAACAAGATGCGCCATGCCACACAGTGCAACAATTTAGGTGCAATGCTCGATGAGACACTCACAAAGAAGAGCTGTATGGAAGTTATTACGTCCAACTGCAAAGCAATTCCACACAAATTGCATTGAATGCAAAAGATGCTGCTGCCATGTTTGTTGAGAAGAAAAGTCCTCCAATTAACGCAGCCAAAGTTTAAGACGCAATGCATCAACTCCATTTAAATAGTATCTGAACAACCTCTTGTCTCGCACAAAGCCAAGGTTTTCATAAAGTTTCAATGCAGACTTGTTCGTAATCTCAGTCTCCAGGACAACCTGCAAAATAAGACATATTTTTCAACAGGAGGTTTTTTTTGTCTGCTTTTTAATGTATTTGCAGGACTTATATGGCTAACTAGCTCATATAGATTTTAGGCAGTTCGCAACAAACCATAAAAACATAAACAGAAATAGACTTCCCTCCCAGGCACCAGACCAAACGGTTGCCAGATCAACCAAAATCCTAGTCCAATGCTTGAGTTCCTGGCCCAAATTGAGTTGCATATTAAGGTGAAAGCATGCTTGTTGATCAAATGTTATAAGCTCAGCTTTCAATTATTTATACTTAGAAATTCATTGGCATTAAAAAGATATTCCATTAGATTCTTAAACTTTCCTAGGATCGATCCCAGAGACTGCTCTCTTCCATAGTGCTTTACTATGAATAATCCTTAGGGGGGGGTCCTGATGTCATATATTTGTTATTTATTAAAGTATTAACAAATCAAGTACTAATGATACTTAAATGCTATTTTAGAAGAATTAGCATTTTGAAAATCAGGGTGCAAATGAGAAAATAAATTATAAGTGATCTACAGTTAGCTTACTATATACTCTCAGCTTAATTTTTCCACAGCTATGCTAGTTAATGACTGCAATAAAATTGATTTGATAATGTGAATAATGTCGTGTGGATAAAAATGGAGAGAAGGGAACAAGCGGTTTGCATGCAGTCCTGAATTCTTTATAAATAAATTGGGGGTAAAGATAAAATAATTAAAAGAACAATTTTAGCACATACAAACTTACAGAGTCAGGTTTCTAGAACAAAGAAAGTTCCTGCATTCTTAGAAGTATGAAATCAGACAATATCCTATGGCAGCATCCAGACTGTACATTAATGCCACTTAGGATGTGTTACCACTGATGATTTTGACTCACAATGCAATGAGTAAAAGTAAAGCAACTTTAGTGATGGTGCTCACAAGAAATGTTTCCCTGGTGTCCATTCTTCTTGCAGATAATATTGGAGGATAATGCTGAGGACAATGTATCTTCATTTTAGCAAGGTATTTAATGAAATAATTTGCAATGTTACCAAGCTAATTATATGTTGGCTAGATGACATGATAAATAGTCAAGTGAGCGAGTTCTTAGCAAATTGGAGTAAGGCAGTGAGAAAGAAGATAGCACAAGGTTCAGCCCTGGATCCTGCATCCTTTAAGGCTTTTAGTAATGAACTGGAGAGATTACTCACCATATTTTTAGATAACACCACTTTGGGTGGCATAAATAATACCCTGGAACAGGGGTCCCCAACCCCCAATCTGTGGATCAGCACCAGGCCGGGCATGCCAGAAACTGGGCCATGCATACATGCGAAACTCCATTCACGGGACACAGGCAGCACATGAAATCATGCCCACTCTGGTCCGCAGAAAAACCTCTCTCCACAGAACTGGTTCCTGGTGCCCAAAAGGTTGGGGGCCACTGCCCTAGAGGGCAAAAATAGAACTCGAACCTATCTATTGGAGTATGATTCAGCAATATGTTTACCAACAATAACAACAAAGGCAAATGCAGGAGATTTCCAGGAGTGAGCATGAAATGGAAAATATGTTTTACTTTGCCCAGGACAAACAACTGCTATCCAGATGCACTTGCTAAGCCATAATAAATCAGCCATATTCAGCAGAAACTCATCCTAGAATATGTTTGATTTTTTTGGATTTTGATTAAAAATATATATATATATGGAGAAATCCTGGAGTGATTTTAAAAGGCACCTAGAGCAGCACTAGTGCATGTCATCCCTCAGTAGCTCTTAGAGCAGCCTTCCAGCTCTTTTTATTCCTTTCTTCCCTCAGTTGCTATTGATCATCAAAAACTGGAATATTCCATTAACATGCCTCTGCAGGGCCTTTCCTCCCTCTGCTCAGCTATCACTGCTAGCCATGCCTTTTTCCTGCTTCACCCACCCGCACAGCTATTTCTGTGTGGAATCACTGCGTTTTGTCCCATAGCTGCAACTAAACCCCATTTTATTACATATAGGAACCAAATTACCAGAAATGTGTTTTGAGTATGTACTATTTAAAAGCAATTTTTCTTACACCCCAATTTTTCCCAGTTATGGAAAGTAATCCTTCCTCTTTTACGCATTTGTAAGACTTTATCTTGAATACTATGTAAAATTTTGGAATCAGACTTTTAAGAATTGATATAGTTCAGAAACAGATTCTGGGAAGAACAATGTTGATGATCAGAAGACTTAGAAAACTAAGGTGTATAAAGAGAGATTAAAAGAGATGAATGTATTTAAACTTGAGAAGACAGGACTGAAGGGAAATATGGCACTCTTTAAATACCTGAAAAGTATTTCAGAAGATCAGAACAGGAGTCCGACATTCAAGAGATGAAATAATGCATTCAAGTCACAGAAGACAGATTCTGATTAAATGTTAGAAAAAAAACTGCCAACCATAAGAGAAGTTCAGTTGTGGAACTATGTGCCCAGAGAAATGGTGGGCTTTTCTTCTTTAATACTTTCAGGTGAAAGCTAAATAGCCATCTATGAGGGAGTTTGGATTCCTCCAATGAGTAGGATATATAACTTTATGACTTAATTCTCTTCTAACACTATAATTCTATGAATGTACAATATTTGGTCTGATACCAGAAGTAATAAACTATGGTTGGAAATGATCTGACACTTTTACAGAGCTTACAGACAGGATTGAAAAATTACATCTAATGCAGAAATGATGGGAACAGGCTCTTGATTGAGGAGATTATGACTTTATTGTGAATATTTTGATTGTTTCATGCTTAGATTACTGCAATTGTCTTCTCGGAGACATTCATGATTCTTCTCTCCACCTCCTGATCCCGAAGTTCCTCTGGATAAAGTCTTCTTTCTGTTCAAGTCCAGGGTTAGGGTGTCTTGGGATCAGCAGTTTCCTTTCCTTGACCACTATGATAGCATTTTTAAGAATCAAAGGCTTTTTTTATTTGACTAGTGTGGGAATGAAGTAATTCATTTGACTCTTATTAAGACTGGTAGCTTTTAGGTTATTTATTTTAATCAAAATAAATAAATAGTTATGGATATATGTGGGTTCTGCAGGCTCTTGAAGTGTTCTGTTAAATCCACATGGTGGTTTATTCGATTTGTTTAAATTAAAATCACTGATTTTTGTTGGGTTAATTGAACTGTGAACTAATTTTGTTGAATGAAATTCTAACTATGTTTTTATTTTTCTATTATATACAGTTGATAAAGTTGCATAATAAATAATAAGAGTCAGAGTTGTCATGTCAGTCACACATTCTAACCCATTTTTTAATAATAATAATAATAATAATAATAATAATAATAATAATAATAATAGTAGTAGTAGTAGTAATAAAGTTGGAAGGGATCTTGGAGGTCATCTAGTCCAACCCTGCTCAGGCAGGAAATCCTATACCATTTCAGGCAAATGGCTGTCCAGTCTCTTCTGAAAAACCTCCAGTGTTGGAGCATTCACCGTTTCTGGAGGCAGGTTGTTCCAATGGTTAATTGTTCTAACTGTCAGGAAGTTTCTCCTTAGTTCTAGGTTGCTTCTCTCCTTGATTAGTTTCCATCCATTGCTTCTTGTCCTGCCTTCAGGCGTCCTGGAAAATAGCTTGATTCTCTCTTCTTTGTGGCAGCTCCTGAGATATTGGAACACAGCTATCATGTCCCCCCTCGTCCTTTTCTTCATTAAACTAGATGTTCCCAGTTCCAGCAGCCATTCCTTATATGTTTTGGCCTCCAGTCCCCTGATCATCTTTGTTGCTCTTCTCTGTACTCTTTCTAGAGTCTCAACATCTTTTTTACATCGTGGTGACCAAACTGGATCTTTTTATAACTTTTACAAAAATCTTAAGAGAAAAATAGTAGGCCTATGAAGAATGGTACATTTCAACATTGAGAAGATGCTTTATGCAGTTTGTAACGGTATGTGGAAATTACCTTGGAAAAACTACAGACTAGGTAACTGTCATGCAAAAGGTATCTTAGCTCAAAGAAACCAAAGGGCATGAAAAGCATTTTAAAAGATACCTCTCTTCGTTTTCTGGAAAGTAAAATTAAAGGAGGGGAAAAATACTTTCAGACTTATAATAAAGGTAGTGTTAGTACACATGGTTTGTGCTTCTTGTCTGGACTACCTTAAAGGGCTGACACCATACAGTTTCAGACTGGCAGACGTTTTAAATTTTTGATAGCCATGGCTTGAGATATTCAGTATCTTTGACAGAAGAATCAGTGCAATGACAAACAGTAGTGATGAAAGTGTCTGGCAGGCGGAGGGAAGCAACTCCACCTCGCCGCCACCTGCCTCGTCTCATCTCATGGCAGTAGCGGTAGTAGCCAGCCGGGCAGAAGATGATGTGGAGGGAGCAGCCACTAGAGGCCAAAAGCACCTAGCTGGCATGAAAGCTGCAACGCCTACCCTTAGTCCAGCACCTGCAGCACCGAGTAGGCGTGCAGGCTGGCGCTCAGCAGCCCGGAGATGGAGGCGTGGGTGGCGTGGTTCCTCCGGCCCTGGCAGGCAGGTAGTGGGGAGGCACTCTGGATGTGGGCCGACTCGCCTCGTGCCAGGCTTGGTGCCCTTTCCACCACCACTGCACCGGTACCATATCTGGTCTGCCACCACGCTCTCGCTGCCACATTGCTTCACCCCAGGCACAGGTCCCGACCCATCCCTGCACGCTCACAGCTTACTGGTACCAGTGGATCTTTCAGGTAGCTTTTTCCAGATGTTAGTAACTCTCCAATTTCACTTTCTTGCAGTATGTTGTTAAACTGCTTGGAAACAAATGAGTATAAACTAATCAGACGTTTCAACCAAAATCCATGCAATTCATCTTTACCTGGTGCTGATAATTCTTGATCTTCCTGCCTTTTTCTCAACCATTTTTGCTGTTATTACAAGTTCTTTCATGTCATCTTTTTTTATTCTTATCCACCTTCTTTAACCAAGCTGTGTTCTTTGAATTATTCATATATTCATCCAAAACTGCAGTTTCTTCCTTATAAGGTGCTGATTCACTGCAGTATCTCCATTGATCGACTGACAGAAATGTTTCTGATTGGATTGAAATTGGGGGTTCTGCCTATAATTTGCAATTTTATTGGCTATGGCTGTTATTTGTTGCTTTATTATTTCCAGTGTTATTTGAGCTTCCTTGTTTCTAAGTGGTATTTCTTGATTAGGTATACCTTAGTCTTCTTGTTCTTCAGTTTCTTTTCTTTCATCTGTTCTAGCTTATTTGCATTTGATCACAGTTTGCTAATCTTATTTTCCAGTCTGATCTTCCATTTTGGTGGTGCACTGTTTTGGCTTTTTTACTTCTTTGTAGATTTTGCATCCCTGGTATTCAGTTATAACTGTAGATGTGTTGTGCATTAGTTGGTTTGTTTCATGCAGTGAGCTGGTGGTTATATTTGATATTACAGCATTGGCATCTTTTAATGCTTATGCTAGCTGTTTCTTTGCAACAAGCTTCAATGCAGGCAACCGTATTCTGTTGTTTTTGTGCTGTTCTAGATGCTCATTTATTCTGTTTTAATTCTTCTAGTTCTTTAGAGGGCTTTGTTCTTTTTGAGGCAGAATAGAGGGTGCCTGCTTTCCAAATGAAAACAATTCTATAGCTGTGCTAGCTTCCTCTAACTGCCAACTCCTCTTGGTTTGCCTCTATAATCTGAGTTACTTCTGGCAAGGCTTTGATTTCTTTGTCCTGGGTAGACTTTTGCAATTCTTCCAATTCTGCTTCTGTGAACACTTTATTTCGTATTACAAACTGATGCTGATCTGCTAGCCTCTGTTCTGTTATTTGTGTTTCTGGATGTTGTTCTTTCCAGAACTGGTGCATTCATTTCAAAAATACTCTTTTTGGACTTAAACTGTAAGAACAGATCATTATCTCTTTGTTTTCAATCACTGTATATTTGTGATGGGTAAACACCTTTCCTTCTAGTAGTTCTGCAGCTACTAGCCCTAGTTGCTCAATCAACAGTCCTGAGTTCTGTAACTTATTTTTCACCAGATGTCTAGGAAATCCAACACCTAGCATAGTCCTTGTTGACTTGGGTGACGACTGAGCCAGTATGGATTTCTGGGTTTACACGCTACCATTTTCATGTACTGTATTCCCAAAATGTCATAAACTTTTAGTATACTATGCAAGCTCAAATCATTACTTTAGGTCACTTATATTATTATCTAGATCTGTTTAGGCTTTTTGCTCATGTATTTTTCTGCGTAGCCCAAAGGAGTCAAATTCATTTTTTGGAGTTTCAGAAAACATATAGTATGTTTTTCTGAATATATTTTACTTAAACTGAAGACTTGCTTACATAAGAAACTGCATTTGGAAGAACAGCCTTCAAGTAAAGCAAGGGAGAAAAACACAGTTCCTTCAAAGAAACAAAATAATTACCTCATCACAATCTCCTTCTACCATGGCGTAAATAGCTTTCTTAACCAAGTTTGTACCTGGAATACAAATTAAAAAAAAATTAAACTTCAAGTACAAATTGTTACAGCATGAACTAGTCTGTGTTCTGATCTTCTAACACATGCATAATTTAAGAAGTAACAATTAGTAATATGATAGTCTACACATTTTTTTTTAAAAATTATCTCATAAGGGAGAGGGAAGGCAACCCAAACACCCACGTCTTTACATTAAGTATAAATGAAATATCGTGGCACAACATTCAAAGATCTTATTTAGGATTATTCTTTAGCATTTTTGACTTTCAAAAATTTGCATAGCAGTTTCCAGAGGCTGTTTCACTTAGCCTGCCACAACTTACAGTGTAAAGTAAGGGAACCAATGGGGTACAGAATAAGCTAATAAAATCATGCATATTCCTTTCCTTTAATGGGTTAAATTTCTGTCCCCAGTCTCCTTTTAACCTGTGAATGTCTTATATACAGTGGTGGCTCACAAGAGAAAGCAGCCAACCTAAACAGAATATATTTCACAAATATGAGGCATGTTTGTCTTGTCAACATCATTGCAGCAGAACAGGGTTGGTGATGAGTTCAAAGTGGATATCCACAGAATAAGGATTCATGAGCTGCACATAAGTGTATGACAATAGCAGGCTGCTTCATTTTAAAAATTATCGATTAAAGTAATTGCCACAAAGAAAGGCAATTGTATGCAAAAATATTTATCTCAAAGCAATAGCTAACTGAAAGTATATAACTTTCAGAAGGCTTCAAAAAGATGCAACTGCTATTCTTACCTATGCCTTTTCTTCTGTATTTGGAATCCACCGCTAACATGGCTATATAACCTCTACGAAACATCTTTTTGTGCATGTCCAACTTGCAGACGATTGCACCTACGCACTCATCACCTACCATTGCCTTAAAAACAAAACAAAAACCAAACAAAACACATCTTGTAGGTTAAGGCTAACACACAGTGCCATAAAATCACAATTTTATAGACACATTTTTAAAAAGATCCCATCTTGGAAATTCCCCAAAACTTTTATTTATTAACAGAAGCTTAAATTAGTTTCTTGGAAAAGTAATATTATACTCTTTAGCTTGGATGTTAAGTTGCATGAGCACAAATATCTGCCCAGACGCATGCACAGTATATTAATTTGCTATCACAAAGGGCTAATAGTGAGTAAGAAACTGCCCCAGAATGAGTAGATGCATATTTTAGGTATGGAATGATAGCACTCAGGGTGCCTTTCTTTTCTTTGTTGCTCTATTTAGTATATGCTATTTAAGAAAGCTTCACAAATCTTCTGAGGGGCTTGCGTAAGAAGCACGCAAAAACTAGGAAACCATGCAAACTATCTTCTGTTTATAATATTTAGTACTCCAAACATTAGCTTTAGCCTGTTTGGCCTGGATCTTACAGTATTTTATCCAATATCTCAGTGGAGTTTGAATTATTCTTCAATGATACTTTTCTATTCTTTGAGAATGGATCTTTTATTTTTATGAGGAATAGAATTATTAAATTCAACTAGAAAGCACATAACTGAAATATTGATCAATCAGCAATTCTAATAAAAGCTGCCATAAAGAGCTGAAATAACTGATTGAAACATGAAAAAAGAAAAAGCCTTTGTAATTTCAATAGTCAAAGATTATGAAATGTAGATCAATTTTAAAATTTAATTTTTAATGAGAACATTTTTAATTTTTATGTTTCAGAAAGTTATTTCTGACAAATTAATTGTATGGTTCTTTTATACACAGATATTGCTCAATATATACTTTATATTTTACAGATGCTAGTTTCAAAATATGCTTCTTTAGAGGGCAAATCTGACAAAATGTACTAGCATCAATTTTAATCCTCCTACAAAACTTAGAATGTTGAGATTGGAAAAAGGAAAAATTGAAAAAGAAAATATCATAAATCCTGACAAAACCTTGAATCTGGTTATAGCTGTAGGTGAAATTTCAGCTGAAAGCTAACTTTCCCATTTTTTTTCTGATCTACTTTTTGCATTAGGTGCATGTAATAAGATCAAGAAACATATACATAGTTAACACAACTGTTCAACCTGTATGATTTTTAATAGGATTATGCTAGCATTCAAGGTATGCATGTACCCTCATGCTTGCAGATGTTTATTTATACAATATTTATAATGCTCACATAACTGATTGTTTCTGCAAAGGAGCATCTTGCTCATACCATAAGTCACAATTACTGACCAAGTTTCATGCAATGAAGAATAAAAACTTTAGAATCTTAAGATTCTAAAACACCCAGGCAATCACAAGTGTCAGAATCAGTATTTTCACCTAAAAATGAAGTTAGGTCAAAGTTATGCAGGTAAAATAATTATATCTGCAGAAAATTTGACAAATTAAAGAAATGAACACTATTAGATTCAGACTAGATCAAACTTAGACTGATACTGCAATAATTTCTGATAGACAGAAAGAGCAGTGAAGCAGCAATAATAACTAGAAAGATAAATGCCTGAGTATTCCAACCAGGGTTATGATCATCTATTCCTATTCCTGTGAGTGATCAGTATCTGATCCTGGGAAATCAGAGGATTTTTTTCTGTCCTTTTGAGAAGACAATTCTAAAAAAAGCATTTTGGTTAAAGCATTTATAATTGCTTCCTAAATATTTTCTAGACATTCCAATTTATACTCCACTAACCAAACCCAATAAAGGTCAAGTATATGCTACAGACTTCACCTTCCTCCTCTTGGCTTATGTTTCTCAATGCACCCTCAAGTCCTTAGCTTTTTTCTTTTTATTTTTTTGAAGGCACATTAACCATAATTTATTCCATTATCCCAACCATAGAAAAACACAGCAGATGAATCAATGAAAGAGGGGGAAATCACATATGCCATGTGAAAATCAGACTGAATCAATGTAAGCTGAGAGTGGACTGATTTCAGGTTTGTCAGATTTGCTTTTGTATACCAAAAGGTATGCATTTGGAATTAAAGTATTGAGGAATTCTGTTCCAATCAGTTTTAGGGGGTACCCTTTAGAAATTTTACTTCTTCTATTCCAATGAGTATATCTGGGAGAGTAAGTTTCCAACTATTCTACAATCCTTAAAAGTTAAAATCAAAGCTAGCTATTCAAATACCAAAATAATACCAATATTATTACCAATATAATACACATATTATTGCCAATATAATATCAACACTAATCAAGGTTTGGATAAGGTTTAATCCAGATAATATGTGGATGTTCTTGAGCTTTCTGACTATGTTAAAATCCTTAAAAGTTAAAATCAAAATTAGCTATTCAAATCCTAAAATACCACCAATATGATTACCAATATATTAATCAATGTTTAATCCAGATAACATAGTGTTCCTGAGCAATACAAAGATAAATAATTCCTAGTTGCCTTGAAAGTAATCTTGGAGGGAAAACTTAATAAATCAATGTTCTCCTAGCTTCTTTCAATTATGCAATGATCCTTGGCCTAGTTTACAGGCAATCTATAAGCTCTCCTCATATCACATAGGGATATTGGTATTTTTACAAAACATATTCATGACATATGGAAAATAATAATTCTGAGCAGTAACACACCATATTCCTCCATATTGCATCCTGGTTTGATGAGAGTCCCTATCTAAAAGAAAACCTAGAAGGACAAGTTGCAGCCTTGCTTAACAGAGCATACAGAAGTAACCCTTCCAGTTCTTAATTAACTGCAATGCTACTGCGTTAACCGTTAACACCCTGCAATACTAAAATATTCATTAAAAACTCAATACATCAAGATAACATTAAGATTATATCCTCTATACTCATATTAAACTAATAAGAACAGGACTGGCATAATGTTTCTCAGTTATTTTCTAAGTTTTTGCTATGTAGTCATAGCTATATGCTGTATATAACCATTTATAAACTTTTTTTGTCATGTCACTTTTTGTTTTTAAAAAGTCAGGACTATATTTAAAAATAAAAATAGACCGTTACATTTTCAACTATTTTTGTTCCTAGTTTGCTTTAGAGATATTATGCTATTACTGAAATATTGTATAACAAAGTTTGGATTTCTGAAATGTTTTTCATGAGAGCATAGGGGAAAAAATGTAAACTTTTCTGTAGGGTCTAAGCCAGTCATTGCTTAAACTGTCTATTCATTAGTTAAACAAATAGGAATATAGGAATGGGCCTTTCTTATTCTTATGTAATAGTTACTATGGTACCTATTTTTATGATTTTGCAAAAGGGAAAATAGATTTCAAATGAAAGCTGTAAATCTGGACATAGCTCATCTAGCTAGGGCAGTGACTCCCAACCTTTTCTATACCCTGGACCCCTAAAACGCTTTTGATATATTCTCGTACCTTTTACAAAAGTTTGAAATAATGGCAACAAATTATGCATATACACTATAATTTTGAAAACCCAAGTTTTCGCACCCGATTGGGAACCCGAGCTAGGGCAAATTTCCCCAAGGAAATGCCCCTTATAAGCATTTACATTACACTGATGTGTTAATATATACATCTTCATTTTTTCATGCCACCCTATCTGTATCCCACTCAGACAAGTTTTATGTTTATTGTTCTTTTTGCCTTTGCTTCAACACCTCAAATATCCTCAGAAAGCTAAAACTTGTTAGTAGCTTGTAGGCATCTGATAAAGTAAAACAAAGTCCATGTATTTTGTCATTTCCTTGAAAGGATCAAATGAACTTACTAGATTTTCTCACTGAAAATTTTAAAAATGACTGTATTAAGGGCCTGTAGACATTATCACAAATAAACACGTCAAACCATTAGAAACTTTTCTTTCAATTTGTAAAATATTTTAAAGATATCTTAAGAGAACTGAGTTTCAAGTAAGCATACTCTACTTTTTTTCTCAGTTGCTTGTATGATACATGCGAAGTTTTAAAAGGAAGGCTGGCTAACCTGATATTTGACTAAGTAGATAGCAGTTTAGACTGCTAATAAATAATAAGAACCACTAACATAATTACTTGCAGTATGGTAGAATCATTTAAGAAATCCTCCCTTTTTTTCCTTTCAAATTATCCTCTCCTTACAATTATGGTTCAAGATCTATGCTCACCTTTTTAGGGGAGAATGAACTGCTTTCTGTATATAGAATCATGTCTATTTAAGACATACAATTTGGTAAGAGGCATGTTGCACATAACATGTAGGTTTTCATCTCTGAAAATAAGTTGCAATTTAAATTTTATACAAAAACATTAAAATTACATAAATGGTACCAAGTTAAAATTGAATCCTGTGAAGTACCAAGGGATACTCATATTTAAAATTCCCAAAATGAGTTTTTCAGAAGCATTATAAGATTGTATTAATCCTAATTTACTTTTCAAACATTTGCTCCATAAATAGAAAATTTTGTACAAGTATCAACTCAAATATTTTCTAAGACATTATACTTTTGATTTTAACTGGGCAAACATTGATAGAGCAAACTTCAAAAAACTAATGACAATATAACTCAGCATCCCCAAACCATTTAAAAATAAACATACAGAATTCCAAATTCACCAAGCACAATTCAATTTCCTTTGTCCTGGGAACAAAGTTATAGAGAGATTGGTCTTCAGTTTACACTGTATATGTGGGCAAAGTTTATGAATAATTCTGCATAATTCAAACCATACTTACACAATCACCTGCTTTGCATATGATTTATTTTACAATTTGCCTACCGGTGAATGACAGATGTGAGAACTTTGTTTACTCTATAACTTTCTCTGTATCACCCACCAACATTTTTCCTTTAACCCTTCAACCTTGGAACACATTTTTAATTGTGTCTCCACCCCAACTTACCAAAAAGCAAAGCTGAGGCCAGTTGTGGATAAAATACCTATAAGTGTAAATGGAGTAGGGTTCAGACAGATCTTTGGTGATCAGTCTCATGATGTCTGGCATCTGTAGCTCGGACTCGTATCGGACATATCGTATTGTGAGGTCCTCTTTCTCCTCCTTCACCTGCTGGGGGGGCCAGGAAGTGTTTGTATGGGGACCCATGGAACATTTTTGCAAACTGCAGGTAGAGGCCAAGGATCTGGAGAGAAGTAGCAAGGACTCCTCTTCCCTTTCCAACTCCTGGTCCTCGCCTTCCTCCAACTCTCCTCCCCCAACCAGCCCATTCCTGTCCCCAGCCGAGGGAGCAGAAGCATCATGGTGGTGGTGGTGGTGGTGATGTTGCTGCTGTTGGGACTGTGCAGTCCTTGCCTGGGGGCAAGGGACCTGGTGGTGGTTGCTGAGCGAAGGTGGACTTGTCTCCTGTTCCCCTCCCTGACAGGGATGCTGGGGCTCCTGCCCGTGTCCCATTCTTTTGCCAGGACCAGTGGTGATGGTGGCGTTGCCATTTTTCTTGCTATTGGGCGGACACTGCTTCTCGTTGCTGTTGCTTAAAACCTTGTCCTTCAGGGAGCTTCGCAAGTGCCGCAAGTCCGATCCAGCGATGAGGCCGTTGAGCTGATGGTAGTGGCGATGGGGCTGGCAAACGCGGCGGCGGGGCAGGCTCCCCTCCCGCATGCCTTCATCCTCAGCTTCCTCCTCCCTGCAGGAACGCCTTCCTCCTTCCTCTTCGTCCTCCTCTTCGTCCTCCTCCTCTTCAGCAGTTCCCGGAAAGGGAGAAAGGAGCGCAGCGGCGGCTCCCGGCGGCGAAGCGAGGAGGCTGCTAGGCCCGGGCGGTACCTCGGCCATGTCCTGAGGAGACCAAAAGGAAGGAGGGAAGCGAAGAGAAAAAGAGTGAAAGTGTAAGAAGAAAACACTCAACGCTTCCCTTTTCATTCACACAACCCCACCCGCGTGTTCCCTCTTCTTCCTCCTCCTCCTCACCCCAAAGTCCCTTCAGCAGCAGCAGCAGCAGCCGCGACACCTCCCGCTCCCTTTCTCCGCTCCTCCTCATCCAGAGGCCGTAAAGCGCGACTAGGTTTCCTGTCAGGCCTGGCTGCCGCGGCTCCAGAATCAGGGAAACGGCGCGACACTTCGCGTCGCTTTACTTTATGGTTGGCCCCGAGGAAGGACTGAGAGGAAGGAGAAAGGGGTCAGAGGCGTGGCTTCTCACGAGCGACTTTCCCTCCGAGGCGGGCGTGCACGACATTGGATTGCAGCTCGCTTTACGGCTGGCCTTGCCGCTAGGGTTGATGCTGTATTGTTACCGGCTTCATTCCGCTTGCGGTGGTAGTCAGAAACTCTATGGTCAGAAAAAGAGAATGAGCCCGGCCGGACTTGGGATTACCTTCCTGTAATGGAAGGCTCTGGCGACATCGGCGGAGCAGCGCAAGCGCACATTGTCATTAAGCGCCGACTAGGCAGGAACAAACGAGTGAGGGGGTGGGGGAGCGAAAACGGAGCGAGCGCTGAAAGGCATTTTTTACCAGACAAGGACTGGAGTATATCACCAGGATAGCTAAGAGCGGCCCGTGCAGCAGGGACCTTTTAAGGGGAGGGCGGTTGTGTCTTATATATGGCGGAAGGCTCCTCCTGCTCTCCAAAGTATTTTTCAAACTTGGCAACTTTAACATGTTTGGACTACAACTCCCAGAATTCCCCTGCCAGCATTCTGGTAATTGAAGTCCTCATCTCTTAAAAGTTGCCGACTTTGGGAAACCCTGATTGGAACGACCAGTTTCCTTAATATTAATCAGCTGAACCATGCAAGAGCTATTTCCATATTTTGGGTGTGATCACCCATTCCCACTTCATCAGACAAAACTGGGAAGATACTACTCTGATGAACTGAGAGCTAGTTTGGAGCAGTGGTGAAAGGCACCAGGCTAGTGATTTTTAGCTGGATGCCTTTGGGTCAGTCCCTGTCTCTCAGCCTTCTGAAGAAAGAGACAATGACAAACTACACTTGAAGATGTTGCCAAGAAAACAACAGAGACTTGTTCCTGTAGTCACCAGAAGTCAAGGTTGACTGGATGGAATGTAACTGGAAGCAATCAGAAATGGTGGTTGTGGAGGAATGTTCAAATAAACAATCTGTGCTCAAATTTGTCCAATTTGCAAATGTATGAACCAGATATTTCATAAAATATCTGAAGTAAATCATTTGGTTTAACTCGGCTGTAGTAGCATGCATCATCTAATTCTAAGGAGTAATGGCTGATGGTGTTTGCTGAAGTGATAATGCCTACACTCAGTGGATTTGGAGAATGTTGAGATGGGGAAGTTTGGCCTATTCAGCAAAATTTATTTGTTATTAAGTCCCTGCTCTCTCCACTTGATTCTTCTACTGAAATTTCCCAGTCAGGTGACTATCATGAATATTACGCTACAATTCTCCTGTGGGTCTGGAAGCTACAGCTCAACATACCTGGAAGATACCAGTTAGATTAGGAGAAAGCTACCTACCTGTTTTTCACTCTTTTATATAATCCTGAGACTTGCAAAGTGTTTACTGCATTGTTGAGATAGTAATACATAGGCCATTTTGTGTGGTGTTTCCTAAGAAACCCTCATCTCTTAAGCTTGGAATGGCCATGTTCTTTCAGTCTGAAGTCATAAAGGTGGCGATGAGGTCAGTGATATTGTGCATAAAGGACAAGAAATACAGAGTTCAGGTATGGAATTCAGTGCATCAGATGACCACTAGATTAGATAGGTAAAAAAATGAACTGGATAGGTTCATGGACTATGAAACTTATCAACAGCTAATCTTAATTATTTTCATATATTAAACACCAGCTGCTGGAGAGTGATAGAAGGAAGGCATATTTCAACTAATTATGTAAGTTGTCTGAATTCATCTAATATGCTTCTGTGTGGAACGAAGATGGGCTAAATATGCACTTGAAATGATTCAGCGAGGTTAATCTTATGCTCAAAGTAATGCAAAGTTTATTTGAAGTACATAATTTCATACTGTGCACAACAAATGGTGCTTGCTAAGTAGAATTGTCAATATTTAGTTTGGCATTTAAAAGACACCTATAAGCTTGAACTTATTATAAATTAATATTTCAATTTTGAGGCTGCCCAAGCAAAACAACAAGAATAAGAAAGAAAACATTAATAGAAATAATATAACTGACCAGAAGACCAACCTCAAAATGTAAAAAGACCAATATCACCACCACCAAAAATGTGGAGAGGCTTAAACGCTATCCTAACCCAAGACCTGGGAGAACAGGTAGGTTTTTAACCATTTATGAAAAATCAGAATTGGGAGTAGTACCAATATCCGGGTGGATATCATTCCAGGGTGCAGGAACCATCACTGAGAAGGGCGCTTCCTAGGTAGTACAAAATTAACATTTCTTAATTGGCAGACCTCAAGAATGCCCTCATCTCCAACTGGCCTAACTGAATGGGTAGAAACACACAGAAATAGGCAACCCCTCAAGTACCCTGTTGTTATGCCATTTATTTTCTGTTTTTTCTCTCAGCCATGGCCTCAGTGATTTAAAAGAATCATTAACATTCTAAAAAATAACCTTTTCACATAGGAGCCATTTGTACAGCTGGAGGTTTTGTAGCTAATATGTTTGCTTAATATTGTGTACCTCTTCCAATGCTTAGACCACAGAAATGGAGTCGAGATTTAGAATATGGTGTTTAAACAAATACATTTCGCCAGGGGGCAATGTTGCATCATTTTCATTTGTAGCATCAGAAGCGTGATTTACCTGCCCGGATTATTTATTTTTAGATCATTTTGTGTATTTTTAGATCATTTTGTGTATTTTGTTCAAAGATATGGTAAGTTGGATTGACTGTTGTGGTAGATAGAGACAGCTGCATTTTGCCTCTTCTGTTCTGGCTTTGGTGGCACTGGATATTATAATAGTCACTTTACTGTAGGCAAGCCACTCCTAGTGGCATAATTTTGGAAATTGCTGTAGCATGCATGTTTTCCATAGCCATTCACTGGTCTTTTTTCCAGCTGCTGGCAGCCACAAAATTGAGAAATGGACTCCTTATCATGCCCTGCCAACACTGCTGTTGTAGCACTAGTCAGGGAAAAAGGTTGTGTGATGTTAGTTGTGCTATTTTATACCTAGGCTTAAAGGCCAATCATGTCTTTTTTCAAAACATGAGCCAGGAGGGAAAGTAGCCCACTAAGTGCTGTTTGGAACACATGTGGAAAAGGGCTGAGCCAGCTACAAGGTGCAGGAGAAATAGCAATTCAGTTATTGGAATGTAGACATTTTCCAGAAATTGCAGAGGAAATACATTGCAAAGTTTCATTCTTTTGGCAGGAAAGAACCACTATTTCAGCTCACAAGAACAAAACAACAACAACAAAAAAAAACAACCCTTCAGATAAGAAACATTTGATAAGAAAGGAGACATAATCAAGGAATTTCAACAACTGTGATTCAGGAACAAATTCTAGGTAGAAATAATGCTCAAACTCTTTCATGCTCCATTTTTTCCTTCATTCCCCATATAACAAAGTATTAGTCTGTTTCTTTTGAAATGGCTGACTTGTTTTCATCTGGCCTTTGTTTCTGCAACTGTCAGATTAGTGAAAACTAACTCATACACGAGAGCATAGATATTCCTGCATAGCAATGAAATGCTGGACAAAGAAACAACACAATATCTGTAGTACAAGTGTGTCAGCATTCACAATTCAAATCCTGAAGCACTCTGGCAACATACCCTATACTACTCCAATTGCACTGTACACTATTTTCCTGGGCCTATATTTTGTATCTTATATTTATATACTTTTTTTAAAAAAATTGTTATTTGTTTTTGTAGCCATCCAAAATTACACTGTTTGAAAGGGCATATTATAACTCTAAAAGTAAATCCAAGTAAATCTTCATTGTAGAACAGGATTTCTCAAACTGTGAGGGGTACCTCCCTTGTATCCTCCCTTAGTTACTTTGTTACAATAAAGCCATGTTTCCCAAAGTTTCATTGTATTGTTTTCATTGTTCATTTGTGTTCATTTTGATATTGGGATTTTCAGGAAATGTATATAAATTAAGTTTACACTAAAAGGAGATATGATGGGAACAGTGAGCTGCATTGCCATAGACCCAGTCAATGTGTACCTTAGTGTCATGTACAATACTGGGGAATCACTGTCCCACCTATTCTCAAGGCAGTGCATATTGTCTTGTAGGTATAGGGTATAGGTATTCCTCCTCTTATGACCACAATTGGGACTGGAATTTCCATCGCAAGTCGTTGTGGTTGCAAATAGAATTGGACCCAATTTTATGACAATTTTTATGGTGGTAGTTACCATGGTTGTTAAGTGAATCACATGATTCTTAAGTGAATCACACTGTCACTAAGTGAATCCAGCTTCCCCAATCGGCAAGGGTTTTGTATCCAAAATTGGCAGAAAAGTTGCAAATTGCAATCGTGACTGCAGATGCTGCAACTGGTTGTAAATATGAGCCAGTTGCCACTTGCCCAAATTGCTATCATGTGACCGCAAGGGTGGTGTAATGGTCATAAGGAAGAACTGAATGATTACATGCAAATTCAGCCAGAGGCAAAAGTATAAATTAGCTGCCTTACTGGTAGATAACAATACAGTAGAAATACTGTTCCAAGATGGCAATTCTGCATTTCATCATCAGAAATATCAAAAGTGCACTCAAACAAAAGGATATTACTGCATACAGTATTGACCATGTCAAAAGCAGTTCCATGTTTGTGGAGTTCTTCATATGAATTGGGCTATCAGTCTCTCTTGCATCAGATGTAATAAAATACATCTGTAAGTCCTTGACTTACAACAGTTCATTTAGTGACTGAAGTTATAACAGCACTGAAAAAAGTGATGCGACCATTTTTCATACTTACAATTATTACAGCATCTCCATGATCATGTGATCAAAATTCAGACGCTTGGCAACTGACTCAAATTTATGATGGTTGCTGTCTTCTGGGGTCCTGTGATCCCCTTTTGCAATCTTTTGGCAAGCAAAATCAATGGGAAAACCAGATTTACTTAATAACTGTGTTACTAATTTAACAATTGCAGTGATTCACTTAACAAATGTGGCAAGAAAAGTCGTAAAATGGGGCAAAATTCACTTAATAAATGTCTCACTTAGCAACAGAAATTTTGGGCTCAATTGTGGTCATAAGTTGAAGACTAGCTGCAGTTGCCTTTTGCAATTGTTCCAGAAGTTCAAAATGTGGAGAGGGTAACTATCCCTAATAATTATAAAGTTCAGCTGTCTGAAGTAATGGGCCATTCTCAGCCATCTTGGGGAAAAATAGAAGGATGAAAATCCTGCAGTTACTGATTTTGGTAAGCCAAGGAGATTAAATATAATGCTTTATTGATATTAGTGGATCTCTGGTTTATATCTGTGAAGTCAATCCATCCTTGGAATTATAGGTAAAGGTTTCCTCTGTTGGGTCATATCCGATTCTAGGAGGTGATGCTCTTCTCTGTTTCTTAGCCGAGGAAGACAATGTCCGAAGAAATTTTTGTGGTCATGTGGTATACACTGGGGCACATGGAAAGCTATTATCTTTCCACTGAAGTGGTAGGCTTGCAACATTGTGCTACTGTATGTTATCTTACAAAAAAAAAAAAAAATCTTTCCTGAAATCTAAATGCTTTGTTCTTGTTTCCTGAGCTTACATTTCAGGGACTAACAATGTAGGAAATTCCATCAATAGTGTCTATTTGTATCAGTGGTTATATTCTCTGAATGGAAAGGAGTATTAATGAGCAATCACCATATCTATGAAATTAACTATGGTATAAAATACAGAATAATACTGTTGGAAGAGACCTTGGAAGACTTCTATTCCAACCCCTTGCTCAAGCAGGAGGCCCTATATAATTCCGGACAAATGGCTGTCCAATCCCTTCCTCCACGTCCAATGGATGGAGCACTGATAACTTCCAGAGGCAAGCCATTCTACTGATTAATTGTTCTAATTGACAGGAAATGTCTCCTTAATTCTAGGTCAGTGATGGCGAACCTTTTAGAGACCAAGTGCCCAAAAACTGCCCTGCCCCTCCCGCCTCCACCCTGCCCCCCTACAAGGCCACCCACTGCCTCCACAGCCCGCCGCAGCAGATCGCCCAGGTGGCCCAACAGCACCATGGGGGCCATGGGGGCATGAGGGCAGAGTCTTTCCCTGCTGCCTGGATGCCATATCCTTGGCTGCGCTGCTCCACATGGGCTGCGCCTGGGGGTGACTCTCTGGGGGGCTGTTGGTGAGGGGGGCCACAGGGGAGGCTGGGGTGATAGCGTGCATGCCCACAGAGAGGGCTCTGAGTGCCGCCTCTGGCACACGTGCCATAGATTCACCACCACTGTTCTAGGTTGTGTTTCTTTTTAATAATCTTCCATTCATTACTTCTTGTCTTGCCTTCAGATGCTTTGGAGAATACATTGACCCTCTCTTCTTTGCTACAGTCCCTGAAATATTGGAAGTATGCTATCATAAGATATAAAGCAATACTAAAAGTGGATTTGATACATGATTCTGAGAGTCTAGATCTTTGGGACCAAGGGAGATGTAACTGGTGTAAAATGAATGAATGAAACAATAATGCAAACTAAATAATGAATTAACAAATTAATATGTGGAAAAACATTAAACCAAATATGTGTAAGCTGGCAGTGGGGCCCTCAAGAATTCCATGTAACTGCAGTTGCCTATTCTTGTAACAATAGACAAATAAACAATAAATCTAAAATCTGTATTACCCTACCGATTTTCTTTCAGCCATTTAAAAACCCGTGGATCTTATATTGCAAAAATGAACCGAGAATAGAAGGGACCTGTTTGGCTTCTGTCTCTGTTGTGTTTCTATGGCAATGCAGAGCCAGGAAACAAGATCTGTTGTTACTTTTTTTTTCTTTTTTGGTAAAAGCTATTTGTTTACTTTTGAATGAGATCCAGACTCACTCCAGCTGTTCATAAGCGATTATGGTTTCTGTGAGGAAGAGAAATCGTTAGCCTGTATTCCCATTCTGTGCAGAAACGGCAGGCTCATGTAGCACGCTGTTCTGTGTTCAACTGTGTTTTCATTTTGATATAATACAGCTCTTGGCTGAGTGGAGCTCTCCAAACGCACAGCAAAAAGCCCCAGCCAACTGGAGCAAATCTTTGGTGACAAACGATTTGTATTGAGCACATTGGGCAATTTGTTCTGAGCAGTGTGGTACAACTGTAGATTGTCCAGCATCCTGCCTGGATCTCATATAGTCAACCTGGGCTTGGAATGTACCATTTCACATCACAGGATGGAATGTTTCTTCATGCTAAGAGGTAACTAAAACTCAGCACTCAGGCTCAAGAAGAGCTTTTCTGGATTAAGTTCATAGTCCATCCTGTCCAGCATTTTGTGTCACACAGTGTCTTATTAAGGCATTCAGGAAGCTCTAGTAGTACAGACTCAACATGTACAAACATGTTCTGACAGCTTTTTCTGCTGTTTTCCCATGAAGTTGTCATGTCATTTTTGACCCATCAGCAAGACGGGCTTCAGTTATTCTCAGCTTTATAGCAATAGCACTTAGCCTGATATACCACTTCATAGTGCCTCCCATTCTGTCAGAGTCAGAGAGGTCCTGATAGGTCATTTCTGATAAGTCCCCTCCCATCTCCTTGACACCCCCCCCCAATCAATCTAATCTGCCACCATTTTGCTGTTGCTTCCTAAGTAGGTAGGCATGTTGGCATGTGAAAGGCAAAGAAACTTACTTGCTAGTCCTCACAATAGCATGACACAGTAACCATGATGTGAAATGAAATGACATAACTGGCTGAAATAACGTAACTGAAATTATAGCTTAAAATCATTGTGGTTCTTTACCTGAAACAAACAGACCCTACAGAAGAACCCTGAAGTCAGTATTTCTTGTCTATATGAAGAAAGGTAAGGAAGGTAAGCAAAATTGTAAATAAAAAGACTAGTTGAGAATGTCTGGGGAAGTTAAAAAAAAAAGATGGCAGCTATGATGCATATTTAAAAGGGGCAGAGCTTTATTTAGGTGGCCATGACTATTTTTTTTTGATGTTTTTGTCCATCCTTCCACAGAATCACCAGAGGCTAATTATGATTTAGACGTGTTTATGATTCTCTGTATGTTGAAGTTTTATTCTGGTCATGTTATGATGAAATGCAGTTTGCAAAGAGAAAAGTACAAGAAGAAGCCTACAAATAACAGACATAGCCCTGCAGCCAAACCTGTCCATTTCTGCTGCAGCAATTATGATTGGTAGATGCTTTTTTCCCATTGGTTGGTTGGTGATGTGCAGAAGATGATGGAATGATTCCTTTGCATCTCAGACTCTTCATACATAACATCAGTTCAGCACCACTGGGCAGTGCATCAGAACAGAAGGAATAGAGGCAGAGTAGGAATCAGCAGTGGAGGCCTGTTACAATTTTCTCTGGAAATTTTCAGGAATGGGTAGATGACAGTGAAGAAAATCTCAGCAGTATGGTGAACATGAATAGGAAAACATTTTTCACCCTCCTTCCAAATACAGAACATTTACAGATCATTCACTGAAGCTGGGATGAAATCCTCCGATCCTGAGGTTGATGAGAGGATCCTAATGGATCCTTAACTTGTATCTCTGGAGGCAAGAGGCTGTTGGTCACCTATAAGTGCTGAGTCAGATTCACCCCAGGTAGCCACTGATTCAGATAGAAGAAGTCAGAGCCTGATTTGGTGAGAGAGGTGGGCTTATAAAAAACATTAAGATGATTTCCCCTTGCCAAAAGCAGATAAAAAATTCCAGATTCAACCTTTCTGCTTGGAACAGCCCCTTCTTGATAAATAAGGGTAATAAAAGCAAAGCATTGAAATCAAAACTAGGTCTTTTTGTTCGTGGTCCTATAGATAGGGAAAAAATATCCCTATCTAAGCAGGTTATTTAACATTAAGCAGTTGGGCAAGAGTAAAGAAGATACATGACAAGAATATCAAGGGACAAATATTAGTAAATATAGTTATCTTGACTTAAATTTCACTACAATTGGAGAGGATATACAAGCCAAAGATTTCACACAAAAAAATAGTTTGAGGGTGAATTTCAGAGACGGGAAACAGACAGATTCAGCAGCATCACATGAACATTCTGAGTCTAGGTTGGTATTGGATCTACTAGGAGAAAATGGGTATCTTGTCAAGGGTCCTAGTTAGCTTGATGTCTTCTCTGTCTTTTATCTCTGTTCTGCTTATACTCTATAAGCCATTCTGGATGCTTTTGGCTGAAGAGACAGATGAGAACACAGTGGTACCTTGCTACTCATCCTTAATTGGTTCTGGGAGGTGTGATGAGTATCAAACATAATGAGTACCAAACAAATTTTTCCCATAAGGAATAATGCAGTGAATCACAAGGCAGCCTAGCTTGCATATTGAGTATCAAACAAATGATGTGTATCAGTACAAAATTTTCATGTCAAAATGTGTTGAGTACCAAATTTGATGAATTTCAAAGCCGTTGAGTACCAAGGTATCATTGTATAAACAAAATAACAAGGGACATGGTGCTGTTACCCCACTAACATCTCTTATTTCTCTTTCTTATAATATTTCATTGAACAGGATGCTTTGTTACATCAGTAGTAGAAGATGATGCTTTATGAGGAACTAAAGAAGGGCTACTTCAAAAATTCTCTGGAGCAACACCCATGAATTTCTAAGTACTTTGCATAGAACAACTTCCTGTAGAATACAATTCCTGATGAATTGTATCCTACAAAACTGCTGGCTTAAGTTGTCACCTAATGGCAAAGCCAGCTTTGCTAAAACCCTATATTTAAGTCCTACAATTCTGAAAGTCCCAGCAGCTCACAAAGGGAACCATTTCAAAGGAAATACAAGACCTTCTGCATCTCCTGCTGCACATTATCATTTTATTTTCCTGCTAGTGGGAAACATGCCATATTTGCATTTTTGAGCCTGAATAGTTCTAATTTCCTGGTTTTTAATTGCAGAAGCTCAAGAGGAACATTTACTTTGTTTTCACTGAGCAGTTACACAATTATTCCCTTTCAGATACTATGTGGACCATGAACTCTAATAGGTTAGGTTTTGTTAATACAATTTAGCAGAGGTATTTACATGAAAACAGAAATCTAATGAATTTTTTAAATAAGTACATTGGTGACATAAAGTAATTACTTTTTGAGGGGCAAAAAGACCCCAAATTCATTAAACTTTTTCTGAATTAATAAAGTGATTTACTAAAGAAGTTGGGAAACAAAGGATCTATTTTGTTATAAATAAGCTACACTTTTCTAGTGGAACCTGAGTGAATGTCTCTATGAGGCTTATATCTGAGCATCTATATGTTGGCTAACAAAGTAGAGATCCTAGCTAACACAGAAGGCCATGAGCATGCTTGGAATAGTGCTAAATTTTGTTTGCATTTCTGACACACTGGCCAAAGGTATCACAGAACTGACCTCTTACCACTAATAACTTACCATTAATGGAGAGTACTTTGATAGACCAAAGCTGCAATGGGTGATAGAGGTCTATGGAGCCATCTGATGATGATCATGGCATACAGATATTTGGAATGTAAAGATAATAAATGATAAACAGCATTAATAATAATAATAGTAATAAAGTTGGAAGGGACCTTGGAGGTCATCTAGTCCAACCCCCTGCTCAGGCAGGAAACCCTATACCATTTCGGACAAATGTCTGTCCAGTCTCTTCTTAAAAACTTCCAGTGTTAGAGCATTCACCGCTTCTGGGGGCAGGTTGTTCCACTGGTTAATTGTTCTGTCAGGAAGTTTCTCCTTAGTTCTAGGTTGCTTCTCTCCTTGATTAGTTTCCACCCATTGCTTCTTGTCCTGCCTTCAGGCGCTTTGGAAAATAGCTTGACTCCCTCTTCTTTGTGGCAGCCCCTGAGATATTGGAACATTACTATCATGTCCCCCCTCGTCTTTCTCTTCATTAAACTAGACATACCCAATTCCAATTCCTGTCTGGTCTAACTTGAAGGACTAACAAGATCATATGGCAGTTATTTAAAAATCTCTTTTGACTAGGAAATTAACATTCTGTTTATTTCTATACGTGGTGATGGATATACATTTAAAAGCACAGCTGATTAATGAAAACTTTTTAATGAAAAAAATAGTAAACATTATAAACTCAGGGAGCACTAATATATTGAGCAGATTGCATTTTTGTGTGAAACACTTATCCTGGGAAAAATACTTATCTAGAAGCAAATGAAAGACGTGAAAAATGAGAATGAGAGTAGAATGTAAGAAGCAAAAGTATGAACTTGTAACACAGTGTTTCCCAAACTTGACAATTTTAAGGCATGTGGACTTCAACTCCCAGCATTCCACAGCCAGCGTTGCTGACTGTGGAATTCTGGGAGTTGAAGTCCTCATGCCTTAAAATTGTCAAGTTTGGGAAACACTGTTGTAATGGACTATGTTGATGACCTTGGGCAGGGGTAGGCAACCTTGGCTCTTTTATGACTTGTGGACTACCCCTGACCTTGGGGAACAAGGGGAAGAGATGCTGTCTAGGAAACAATCAGACAAGGGGCCGGGACTCTCAGTGGCTTAATGGTCAGAGAAAAAAAATCTTAGGAAGGACCCACCCTAATGGATCAAGCAGTCAAAAGTGATGGTAAGAAGTTTATACTTTCAGACCTGCAAGATTCTTTTAATGTAGCCTTACAATAAAGTAGAATTAGCTCATTTAGTAGTGTTTTCTGTCTGGTTTACTGGGAGGGCTGACAAAATCTTACATGACATTAAAAGATTACTTTCCCAACAGAAGCAATGGAAAATGGACATAAAAAAGGAGGATGTAGAAGTAGCCTGGAAGCAAGTGAAAAGAATTTTGTTATAGAGTGTGACAGAAATAGGAAATATAAAAAGGATGAAGTGAAAGCGGCTGTGGATGAGAAAAAGGCACATAAGAGAATGACTAATGTAAAAGTGTTATTTGGGCTAGAGAATGGAGACTTTTTAAGAACTTCATTATACTTCAAAATTTCCCCAGTGCAGATCTCTAACTTTTTTCTCTCTCTCCCAAGTGCCCCTTGTGAGTGCAATTTGTGTTGGATTGTGAAGTGGAGCTATGGACATAGTCAAAGTCTTTAAAAGAACCATGGTGGAATAAATTAGCAGCAGCATCCCACAAAAGTCTGGTTGTGGTAATACAGCTATCTGGGAATGCTGGCACGGATGCAGGAGACCACTGCAACTGTTTTAGGAGGCTGGGAAGGCTGGGATTTCCTCTGTGCATTTTTGACAGAGCAGAATGGCTCTGCTGCTCAAATCCCTTGCAGGGAGAGACAGCTGAGTTAGCTGGTTTGCACCAATACAAATTTAAGAAGGCCAGAGAGGGAGCATTTTGGTCTGGCAGTGATTGTGCCAGTCCAGCCACTCTGAAGTATGAAGAAGCTGTTTGAGCTGGCAGCAGCAGCTGGCTTATTGCCCCACTTCTCCTTCAAACTGTTGCAAAAAAAAAAAAAAAAAAAAAAGGTGACCAGAAGTCTCAATAATGTGAATCTACAAAAAAAGCAATTGCAAAAAATGTTGCCAAAGAAAGCAAGAAAGAGTTAAGATGTAAAAAGGGCAGATAAAATGCAGAAAAAAAATGATTGATTTTTTTTAAAAAAAAAAGGTTTGAAAGTGAGTAAAGATGAAACAAGTACTGACAAACAAGGGCCCATCATCAAAGTAAACAGAATTAAAAAATATAAGCAGTTATATGAGTTGGGTTGAAACTGAAATGAAGGTATGCTACAAAATAGTTTGGAGATTTATTTAGAATTAATAGTGATGCGTTAAACACTAGAAATATAACAAATGATATAATTTTTTAATGTCCAAGATGAAACTGCTGAAAGGAAATCATAAATGCTGTGCTACCACAACGTTGCAAAATGTTAAATAGTTGTTACAAAGGGGACATTCATTCATTCACAGCTTCTGGAGGCAGATTGTTCCAGAAGTTATGAAGTTGGTATCAGTGGAGAAATTGTAACTGTCTGCAAGTGGTTTGTTTATGGAGGTGATTTGCTTTGTGACGGGTTCAACATCTGCACGAAGACTGCATCTGAGCTTGATAATTGGAAGAATGCCATTTTGTTCCTATATGCAAAGGGAAAAGGTGCAAAAATACATGCAAAAATGAAAGTAGTATTAGTTTATTAAGTGTGCCTGGGAAGTGTTTGGCAGAATTCTCATTCAAAGAGAAGGAAAGGTGAGAATGAAAGATATTTGGGAAGTACAAAGTGGCTTTATACCAGACACAGGGTATCCAGACCAGATTTTTGTTCCTCAGGACATTAATGAGAAATGTATGAATGCAAGAGATTTTATTATACTGTACATTTAAAAAAAATGAGTAGGGTTAAATGATGGAGTGTTTTGCGGCCATAGGGATGGGAAGGTTGTTGCTGAATGCTATAAGAGAAATATATGATGAAAAAATGTGAGCATGGGAATAAATGGAATACTTCACTAAGTATTGTTCAATATTGAGCAGAAACATGAAGATGTCTGATGTCCTTTTGATAGTGGAATAAAAGGTAATAAATGACAACTTTGGCCAATAGTCAGTCTGAATTTCTTGATATATTAGGTTATCCAGCTAGGGACATCTTACCTTTTTTTTTTTTTTTTTTTTTTTAAGCAAGGATGGCTGCTTTCAGGTGAGGTGAAGGAAAACCAGAAAGTTTGGTGGATTTGGAGCTTCTACCTAAGATCCAAAATCTTGTAGACATCAAGTACAACTGTGCAAATCTGTAATGGGGAGAGGTTTAAACAATGACATTACATCTTTATATTAAAAAGGGACTTTATTGGGAAAGGGGGAGATATAAGAAAGCAAAAAATCACATAACAATTTGAAAAAAGACTAGCAAAGTGTAACTATAATAGTTTTACTTGATTATTCCCTGTAGAGTTAACTAGGCTTGAAACAGTCAGTAACATTGTTGAATAGTGTTCTCACAACTTAGAATGAAAAAATAAATCCCAGTATCCCAGTAATGAGTGAGCCTTAAAATAACTGGAGCTGAAATAATGTTGGAAGGAAGGAAGGAAGGAAGGAAGGAAGGAAGGAAGGAAGGAAGGAAGGAAGGAAGGAAGGAAGGAAGGGGGAGGGAGGGAGGGAGGGAGGGAGGGAGGGAGGAAGGGAGGGAGTGTATACATACCATTTCTGCACCATTACAGATTTCAAAATAAGATAGCACTGACCATGTTGCCATGCCTATGTCAGATTTTTGACTTTCAGAAATTGGCAGCTATTGTATAAATAACTACCTATATAACACCATCAGGACTTGATTTCTATATTGCTTTAAGAACCTAAGCTCTAACAACTTTGGTCTGGTCTGAACATCTCTAGTGTTATCTTGAATCTTGAAGACATGGTTCAGAAATCAAGGCCACCAAAGAAAGAGACCCAACTTTCCATTTCTGAGAATGAGGAAGAAGTAATTGGTAAGGAAGCAGCTCTTGAAGCCTCCAATGGCCACAAGGTTGTCTAGGTGTTATTTTGGTCCTTCCTTTGCAACTGATTGCTGCAGATGTATTCTTGTGCATACTGTATGTGTGTGTGCATGAGTTCATTAGAAAATACATTAAACATTATATGATGACTTTGGACGCTCAAATATTAAATATGTAGTTTGTGGGGGGTCCCTTTATACTATGACCCATTTACACTTTGAATAAGCAAGTCAGGTGAAAATATATCTGGGACTTTTTCTTTCTTTTTTATTTTATATGCTTTCATTAGGTTGATGGAGTGCACATCAGAAGGGCTAATTGTCAGAATCTTTAATTGTTCCCCTATGACCTCGGCTTCCCTTGTGTGATAGTGGCACACCATTGGGGCTAATGGAGAGAAAATTTGACTGTCATTCTGGCTAATGGAACACTTTCCTCCCATTTTCTCCTTAGGGTGGCTGTAGGAGTGCAACCTAATAATTGTCGCTCTTACAGTAATTGGAGGTAGTAGGAGTACAAGTAATTCCATTGTCTTTGCTGCAAGGGGGTAGGTTTATTTATGACCTATTTGATGATTCCTAGCCTACTGCAGAAATACGCTGAATGTTGCATTAGTTTTGCTTTCTGGTTGAGTAAGGGCAACCCAAAAGCTATTATTAACTTTTCTGGTGGGGGAAAAAAAACACTAGAAACATAAGTCTGGAGCAAATATTAGGGCTGCTAAGCCAAAGGAAGACAGTATTTAGAGTGCCTGTGGGGGGGCGGAATATCACTATATCTTTGTTTCAAGTTCTGTATTATAATTAGTGCTTTTAGAGGGCAAGTTTATTTTCTTAAAACAAACAGAAATTGTACATTTCTTAAAAAAACCCTCCTAATTTGCTACAATTGTTGATCTTAGTGCCATTTAACTTATATAATTTATGAACTTCTTCCTCAGAATAAGAAAAAGGTAAAGGAGTTCCTGAGGATTTTATTCTGCTAGTCATAGCCAACTTTAGGGGGCCGTGCTCATCTCCATTTCTAGGCCATTGAGTCAGCGCTGTCCAAAGACATTTCCATGGTTATGTGGCCAACATAATATCATGCCACTGTGCAGAGCACATGGAGAAATATGGACGAAGTGGTACCTATTTATCTACTTGCATCTACATGCTTTTGAATTGCTAGGTTGGCAGAAGTTGAGGCAAGTGACAGGACCTCACTCCATCACATGGGGGTAGGGCTTGAACCACAGGAGTATAGACCTTCTCCATTGTCTGTTAAGCCACTGAGTCACCATACCTCTCATTGTTCCTCACAACAGTTTCCATATAATTCAGACTTAGCCAAGGAAAAATGGGATCATGGTGTCATAGCTGATGAGATCTGGTTCTCTGACACTATATCATTAAGGGCAAAGTTAAATAAAAATGAGAGATCTATCAATACTTTGACAAGCAGGATATTTTCAAAGCTTTTGAATATATTTGGGATTTTTTTCCTTTGTGACTTTTAACATATTGCAGATGAATTGCTTATGGCCTTTGAAAAAAAGAGATAAATACACTGCAACCAATAGAAAATAGAAATCTTGCACACTTGTAATCCAAGATACTTGATTTTGTTTTAAAAAGGAAACAAATATGAAAATATTAGCTTATCCCTTAGTTAGAATCAAAGGCACATAATATATAATTGAAGATTCCCCAACTAAGACTTGGCAGTAAATCACAGCTACTACTGACTTTACCTGGTTTAACTCAACATTCTAGTACCATACTTTATCCTATAGGCATCTTAGGGAAGCTCACTGAAATTCAGAAATAGTTCCAGTCTAAAGAAAACATGACTAGGTCTGAACATTACAGTAAAGATAAGACAGAGAACAGCAGTGATAAAAAAAATTAGAGGACTAAAAATTAAGTTTAGTTGGGTGAATGAACATAGGACATAGAACAGGGGTATGGAACTGTAGCCCATTTACGATCTGTGAACTTCAACTCCCAGAATTCTTGAGCCAGCAAGCTCACAGATCATTAAAGGGCCACAGTTCCCTATCCCTGATATAGAAAAATAGGGTTGGAAGGGACCTTTGAGGTCTTCTAAACCACCCCCCTGTCCATGGCAGAAGATCCTGTACCATTCCAGATTTTCTTTGAGTTTGATGGGATGGATACATGTGAACATAGAAAGAATAAGAGGACAGAAAAATAGAGTTAAATGAAGTTAATAATAGACTTAAATGAAGTTAAATGGACAGAACAGAATAATAGAGTTGAATGAAGGAATTGAGTACAGTATGTTTGGATGTGAGAAAGTGTAATATTTAGACCTGATCACATTTTCTCAAGGTTAAATCTAACCAGGCAGACGAAGAACTGCTTGTGTGGATGTGTTTTTTTTAATTTGAAATGACTTAATGTTTTCCTCTTCTCAAGTTGGAGATTTGCAGAAGCAGCTAGAAACACACCCTTATTTGCAAAACACATCTACTAGTGTACTTTTGTGAACCTCTGTCCTGTTCTCTCTGTTAGTTTCATCACAAATATTTTTCTATTATACTTGTGTGAGAGCCCAGTTAGAGCTAATCTAGACACTAAAGAAATTTACATATAACCCACGCACAATACTATATGTTGTATTTAATGATGTCCTTATCTCTTTGTACTGTTTATTTATACAGTATTTCCTTAAGCATTCAGGAAGCATTCATACCATAGTTAAATTAATAGCATTCTGATCGAACTAGTATTTCTAGCATTAGTATCTCAGGATTTAAAAAGGATTATTAAAACTTTCAGCTTTTGGTCTTGTAACACCATTTCTTAGGTTTCCTGCTAAGTGCTGGGTGAAAGCAATGGATGTTCATAAGGGTAAAGGCATATCTAGGTAAGTCTGCTTTAGAAGCATCTTTCCTGTGTTTAGCTGAAATGTGTTATCTCCGATCCCCAAAAGAACTAGCAGATTCTCCATGTTTGAAGTAGAAAAAGCTGCTGTGTACTGATTTATTGATGACTATGTTGGGAAATATTCTAATTCCTGGAGCATTATTTAAAAAAAATTATGAAAGAGATGATAATTCTGTTAATTCAAGAGTTTTAAAAATGTGTAATGCCATTCATTAGAATATTATACCGAAGGGTGTATTTCTTGCTTTATTAGGTATTTTGTTTGCATCTGGGCTTAGGGGTGTACTAAATTTAATTTGATTTGATCCTTGATTAGACATATAGAATGTATGAATCCTTGTTCAGTGCAGGAATCCACTAAGTCATCTCCAGAAGGATGGCCACCTTGGCCCTGTGGAATTGAATAACTTCTTCATAGTCAACTTAGTATATCAATGAAAGGACAGCATAAGAATTGTTTCTGACATACTGGATTTCTGCGGGCGAAGATTTAAAAATGAGAGATGGACAAATATTATATTTTGTGGAAGATCTGTTTTGGAAGCTGCAGAGACCCAGTTACAGATTGGACAACCCAGAACCTTAATTTATTGAATTATTCAAACTTTCTGACTCAGGCATGGGATCTGTCATAGACTGTGGCTCTTAGACCCTTATATGCACACATTTCAACCTGACATTTTATTTATTTATTTTATCTTGACTTTATTACTGTTATAAATAACCCAAGTGTCATGGTTCCGATAGAACCATGGCAAACATACCTAGTGCTCCTTCCTCTGCCTAGTTTCCCCAAAATAAAAACCCTGTGAAGTGAGTTGGGCTGAGAGAGAGTGACTGGCCTAAAGTCACCCAGCCTGCTTCTATGTCTAAGGTGGGACTAGAATTCACAATCTCCTGGTTTCTAATCGGATGCCTTAACTACTAGACCAAATTGGCTCTCCCAATGCCTTTGAGTCATTGTTGACTCCTGGAAATTCAAATGTCTTTCCTAAAACAGTTGCAAGATTTTGCCCTGGGATGAGATGGGGAGAAAGAGCAAGGGCAGCTAAATCACCCTTGGGCTCCTCTCTTGCCCCCCCCTTTTTAAATAAAAATAAAAATTAGAAGCTACAGCAACTGATGGAGCTAGTTTCTTCTAGTAACTCATGAAGTAATTTCTGAGCTGGTGAGCACTACAGGGTAAATCTGTCTTCTACTTTTAACCCTGTTAAGAGATAAGAAATGATTATTCTCCTAATTGCTATACCGTTACTTTATTGGTTAAATTAACATTCAATTGCAGGGGGTTTACTGTGCAATATACAATATTATTTTGCCTACTGTGCACTCAACGTTGCCTTGTCACAGCAACAGCATGCCAGCAGGAGAAATCCTTTTAACAAATAGGTAAATATAAGCCTTGATGGGAAAAATAAGGGGAAAAGAAGGGTAATTATTTCAGCTATGTTAGTGGGTGAAGGGGGGAAAAGGGGACTAAAAATAAATCCAAAATGCTGAAAATGATTAATCGGTTTGCAGAGGCTGTTAATTCAAGCAATGCCACAGATATTAGAACAGCCTTTCCCGACCTGGTTCTGAATGCAGAGGTCCTATTTAGCCTTTCCTGGAAAGGGCAGCAGATGAAAGATTCTTCCCCATCCACAGCTGGCTTCTCCAGATGTGTTGGACTGCAACTCTTAGAATTCTTACTAAGAATAATAGTATCACAGGACAGAGCCATGCCTTTTAATTCTAATTTTGAATATCCTTATTATAGATTTATTTGTTTGATTTGTAGCCTACTTTTCCAACCAGTTGAATACTTGAGGATACTAACAATAATTAAAATGGAGAACGAAATCAGATGAAAAAAAAAAACTAATGCAAAAATGATAATTTAGATTGTTCTATTTTCTGACTTAAATAGACTTACACAAAGATGCTACTATGTGTAAGCAATTTCCCCACACACAATTAGCACATTGAGGAACAGGATTCTAATTGTTATGCCATTTTTTTTCTGGGAAAGCCAGTGTGGTGTGATGATTAAGGTGCTGCAGTTGGGCCAGGGACACCCAGCTTGAGGTTCTCCCTTAGGAAAGGAAGCCACTTGTGTAACTGTGGGCAAGTCACTCTGCAACACAACTGGATCTGCAACAAACAGGGCAAATATTTAAAAAATATGTATTATTTTCTCTGTGCAAGAACCTTTGTTTTGTTTTATATGGTAAAGAATAGAATCATGTACCTCTCCATCTTCTATTTAAAGTACTGTGATCCACATCAGATTTTGGAAAAACTTAACATGAATGGGTTTTTACTCAGTTGGGGAACAACTGCTAGGATTCACAACCCAAAGACTGTTAGGATCAGGATAAAAAAATGGGCAGGATCAAGACAGAATGTTAATTTCATCACATTTAAATGTAATTAAATTTACATTAGAGAGACACTTTGGTTTAATGATTAATGACATTGGACTAGATACCAGGAGATTCTAAATTCTAGTCCCACCTTAGGCAAGAAGCCATCTGGGTGTGATCATGGGTCAATCACACCCTTCAGTCTTAGGAAAGAGGAGGCAATGGAAAACCACTTCCGAAACTGTTGCCAACAGAATGAGGCAGTCCTCAGGAGTCAAAACTGACTTGAAGGCCCATACATGAACGCACTCACAAACCTGCATTAAGTTAAATACAATAAAAATGACTGTGTTCTTATGTGCACACACATACCCTCTCTGTGTGTATTTAATGGTTTGTCTGTTCTTGGGAGTGGCTCAGAGTCTGTTTGGAAACTATGTCCCAAGGCCCAATCTAACAATATGTTGAGCAGAGAATGCTCATTCAATTTCTTACCATGTTACTTGGTCATATTTTTTTGAAAAGCAACAGCTAGTTTATTCTCCATTGCCAGTATCAAAATGTGTTTTATAAACCTGAGTAAAGACTGAATTATTGGCATCAGCTCTGTTACTCTTAGCCTGAGAACATAAGGATGCATTTCATGGTGGTTTGATCAGAATAGATGGCTTTTTCCCCTCCAAGAATGCTGTCTTTGTTAAGGCTAAACTTCAGTTTTTGTCCCCTTCCAACCTCTAACTCCCAGCCATGAGTAACTTCAAACTAGTGGTGAAAGGATTTTTCAACAGTGTATTGCTTGTTCCAATTTGCTTTTTAGGGCCAGTGATCAGGACCATGAAAGGAGACTGTAAAAGGATCTAGTTCTATTAATTTGACTTGGTCATTCCTCTTGTTTAAGTCCTATTTAGTTTCCCTGGTAGTCCCAATGGATGAGCTAATTGAACCCAAAGTGCCACGTGCAGGTCTAGTGTTTCATGTCTACTTTGAGCTGTGCTTTGCTACAGCACCTGCGGAAGAGGTGAGGAACTGTGGCAAGGGGGGATTTTCCCATTATGGTTCATAATGGCAATTGTGACATTCTTCTTGAGATGAAAAAGATGGCCCTTTTTTAAACAACATGCATAGGACTGGAATTCTTTTAAAACATACTTTGGAATGTGGGGTATTCCACATTGATTTTTTTTTATAACGGACTGTAGTTTTAAGAAGAGTAAATGGATTTTTATTTGGAAAAATGGTGCCGACTTCTTCCCCCACTTTTCTCTCCAACATGGTTCCATAGCAATCATTATCTTCTCTGATCCCAGAGCAAACCCAGTCATGAACCCGATCATATAATAATGTAGTGTTTAGGGATCAAGATGGGTTATTTTCTGATGTTTGAGTTTAGAGAAGAGTTCAGAACAAGAGTAAGTATACAAGCACCCTAATGGTAGTCATTTATGAGAGTGTCCAAAAGACGATCTCAGAATTTATGATCCCCATATGTTTGAAATGGTTCAGTTTTGCCTGTAGTCACAACTCGGTTCTGTTTATGTTTCAAAAACAATGAAAACAATATTTTTTCTTACAAAGTCTGCACTTGGTTTATATTTTAATATAAAATACACATTTTGTTTCTTAAATCCTTTTTTCTTCTTTTTATCTGCGAATTGTATTTCAAACTTTGGAGAAATGTGAAAAGAGAAGTGTAATTCATTTTTGGTATGGAATTGAAGATCAAACCAGATTGCTAAAGAAGTAGGAGACAAAGAACCCTTAATAATCTAGCTTTTATGTGGTGATGGTTGGGAATGTTGTAAAATTACTCTGGGTAATTTCCAATTCACTTTGCCACCAGCATTTTCTAAGTCAATCCTTGTATGTGCACAAGCACACACACACACACACACACACACACACACACACACACACACACACTGCAACTAGCAAAATATACAGATAAACATAAAAAAGAGTACACTGGTAAAATAGAACAAAAAGAGAAAGATACAGAGACATATTAGTATTCTGTTCTATTTCTTTCTTTCCTGTCAGTAGAGAGAAAGCTAGATCCTCATATAATGTGTGTCCAGAATAGGGTAATTTGACCCTAATCATCAAGGGAGAACTCTACGTTAATTTGTTCATAGCACCACTTTTCACTGAGTTCCTTCTTCCATTACCAAACTTTGCAATTTGTTTGCATTTTCAGCTATTAGAGTAATGTCATCAGTCTAACAGAGGGTGTGGATGTTTCTTCCCCCAATTTTTATACTATCCTGATCTTATTCCAACTTGCTTTCCTCGAATATCAGCATATTGATTTAATGAATGAGACAGTATATAGCCTAGGCTCACTCCTTTGCTGATTTGGAGCCAATTTATTTTGCCATATTTGATCTGGACTGAGGCTTCCTTTCACATGGGGAGAAGAGATGTTCTGGAAATCCCAATTTCTCCAGGATATTGCATTGACTGTCATGGTCAATGCAATCAAAAGACTTTCTATAAATGAAATGTGCATTGGCTTCTTTTCCATATTCCTTGGCATTCTATTAACTGGTGTATCAGCAATAATATGTCTTGTCCTTGATCTGAATCAGAATCAGAATAACAGAGTTGGAAGGGACCTTGTAGGTCATCTACTCCATCACCACCACCACCCCGCCCAAGCAGGAGACTTTTTAAAAACCAGCTAAACATCTGGCATCTCTTTTTTCATACAGAATTCAACTCTCTATTGAACGAGAGCCCCAAGTTCCCCAGTTAGCTGTCATGGCCGGGAGTCAGTTTGGACCTTGTTCAAATTTCCCCAGTCCTAATGCAACATTTTCCAGACATTCTCCTGATCCTAGGACTTTTTCCTTCGGATGGGTGGGGAGAGGCTGAGAAGTGAATGCCAACAAAGGTCTAATTGTTCTATAGCCTCCAGGAGTCACTTGTTGAGATGAGCAACCATAGAAACCAAATAAATAAAGAGAAAACAGGAAAGTTAGAGATAGATTTCCACGATCAATTAGGACAGGGATTTTTTAAAAAAAAAATATGAAGTGTTGTCACTTCCCTTCTTTGTTACTCTGCCTGAACTTTGTTAAATAAGGTCACAAAAGAGACTCAATTATTATAGAATCATAGGTTTGGAAAGGAAATAACAATAACAATAACAACAACAATAATAATAGAGTTGGAAGGTACCTCGGAGGCAATAATAATAATAATAATAATAATAATAATAATAATAATAATAATAATAATAATAAAGTTGGAAGGGATTTTGGAGGTCATCTAGTCCAATCCCCTGCTCAGGCAGGAAACTCTATACCATTTCAGACAAATGGCTGTCCAGTCTCTTCTTAAAGACTTCCAGTATTGGAGCATTCACTGCTTCTGGAGGCAGGTTGTTCCATTTCAGACAAATGGTTGTCCAGTCTCTTCTTAAAAACTTCCACTGTTAGAAATCTTAGAGATCTTCTAATCCAACCCAACCCATTGACCAAGGCAGGAGCCCTCATATTATCTCAGACAAATAGTTGCCCAATATTTTCTTGAACACCTTCGGCGATGGAGCATCCACAACTTTGGGAGGCAAGCTGTTGTCTTAGGGGCTAGAATTAGTTTTAAAGAGACCTAGTCCAGGAGTAGGCAACCTCGGCTCTTTTATGACTCATGGACTTCAACTCCCAGAATTCCTGAGTCAGCATAGTCATAAAAGAGCCGACGTTGCCTACCCTTGACCTAGTCAAATGTGAAAATCAGCCATACTGTGACAGTTACTAACTGTGGGGCTTACCCTTGGAATATAGAATAACAGGGTTGGAAGGGATCTTGGAAGTCTTCCAGTCCAGCCCTCTACTTCAGCAGGATACTTTATACACTTTCAGACAAATGGTTGTCCACTCTCTTCTTGAAAACCTCCAGTGATGGAGCACCCACAACTTCTGGAGGGCAAGCCGTTCTACTGATTGTTCTCATTATCAGGAAATTTCTCCTTGGTTGGATCTCTCTTTAATGATCTTCCTTCTGTTACTTCTTGCCCTGCCCTCAGGTACTCTGGAGAATAGGCTGACCCTTCTTCTCTGTGACAGCCCCTCAATTATTGGAAGACTGCCACTTGTCATCCCAGTTCTTCTCTTCATTAGACTAGACACACATAGTTCCCACAACCGTTCATCGTGTGGTTTAGCCTTCAGATCCCTTATCATCTTTGACGGTTACTTCTAAGTTTAGTAGAAAGCCATAGAATGATCCTAAGAGAAGATGAATGGGTAGGTGGGAGATAAAGGTCTCCTTAAGACCCATTGTGCATGGTGATGCCAATCATGGTCCTTCCACTGTGGAATTTTTTTCTTCTTTTTCATTCTTGAGGATAAAAAAATGAAAGAGAATTCTTCCAGTGTACTTTGCAACAGCTGATGAACTATGGGCTTCAAATGTGTGATGGTGAGTCATTCATATTGTGAAAACAGTCTGATTCCAACAGAACAAAACACTAGGATCAGAGGATGAAGCCATGTTCTGTAGGGCAGTGTTTCTCTAAATCTTCCTCTCCTCCTCAACCTTCCCACTCTTCCTCGTCCGATAATAACTAAAAATTAAGCAGCACAAAATGTTTAAGTTTAGGCATATTTTTTTAAAAATACATTGAAATAACAAACTAGCTACAGTGTTTAACATTCAAACCTCTCTATTATAAAGTAGTAGTTGCTTTAAGCAAAATAAAAATCTGTAGAATGACATTCATTCATTCATTTAAACAATTTATATAATTTCCCATCTCACACCATTGACTTTGGGTGGTGCATGAAAGATGTAAGTCAAAAACAAAATGTATCAGATAGAGCCCTGAATAATAGTAATAATACTATATAACATATGTCCAGTTTAAAAAACATCCAGTTTTAATCCATATAAACCAAAGAATTCACCAACAGGGCTAGTTGAATGCCTGACCCAGGTTTCTGAGGAACATCCAAATCAAGGCACCTGGATCTCTGGGGAATGAAAATGACCACTCCAATTTCCCAGATCCAGATAGAGCTTTTAAGTCATCTCTTGGCTAGCCCTACCTTTATCTTACTTCTCTCCTCTCTCCGAGATTGGCTGAATCAGCGAGAGATCTCCCCAATCAATGAGGAATGCTGTCCCCAATCATTTTGACTTCTTCTACCATTGATGTACTCAGAAGCTGCTCCACCCTCTCCAACAAATCCTGGACAGTTTGAGAGATCTGAGATTCCTAACTGGATGGAGATTTCAGAGTGCTTTTAAAAATATGTACCTAGGGAGGGGGGAGGCAGATAATTTTAACTTTAGTGTTATAGATATGACTTCTTGGTAATGAAACATTACCCCTTGGCGTGGTTCACATACAGGTAATATGTAAACCTAGTCAGTTATCAAACCAGTCACAACACACAGTCCTCTTTGGTATCCTATCAGCTCTTTCAGCAGGAGGGTTACTTATAACCTTTCATTACACCCATGATTCTTTCCCCATTGGCCAGGCATGACTGTGGTGCTGCAGCTGGTCATGGTGGGGAAGCATATTATGTACTTTCTAGCCTTGAAGATGAGATTTAGAATGGAGCATCTTCAGTGGTGGGATTCAAATACCTGAACAACCGGTTCTCTGCATGGATGCACGCCTTGGCCTCCGAGGCCTAGAATGGACTTCCGGAAGTAACATCTGTGCACTTCTGGTGAGCCATTCTAGGCCTGGGAGGCCTCCTCCAGGCCTCTGAGACCTAGAACGGACTTCCGGAAATGGCATTCATGCACTTCCGGCTGGCTGTTCTAGGCCTCAGAAGCCTCCTTCAGGCCTCACCTAGAACTGACTTCCAGAAGCAGTGTGCATTCAGCCAGTTCTCCGAACTCAACAAAATTTAGCTACCAGTTCTACCGAACTGGCAGGAACCGGCTGAATCCCACCACTGAGCATTTTGTAGTCTGAATCATACTATACCTCCTTTCCTTGGAAGATTGGTTCACAATTGCTTTGGGGTGGTGTGAAGTTAAAATTGTCTTTGCTTTGTCAAATTATTAGGTTAGCAGGTATACACAACATGCTGGACTATCCCTTTATCCTAAGCTACATATGCTAGTGAACCTAGACCTTGACATTTTCTGGGCAAGTTATAACTCTTATAGGAGATTCTTTTTGAATCATTCATAACTTCTTGACATAAAATTTAGACTCTCTAATTCTTGGAGAATCTAATTTTTGGAATCCAATGTTTATGGGAAAGACTAAGGGAACTCCCAAATGTCTAGGAAATGTACTTCATATATTGTAGGCAAACCTCTCCTCTTCCATTGGTGACTACATGATTGACAGGAATGTCCCTCCTCTTGTGGACGCCAATAATTGTCCTCCATGGTTGTTCCCCATTAGCTAAGGTACTATGAGGTTACATTCTCTTCAATCGCCTTCTACATATTTCCTGCAATCCTCCTCAAACCTACTAAATCATACATTGCATATGCATTATAATTAGCAGATAATATATGCAATGTGTGTCAGTTAATATTCAATGGAATTTTGAGCATGCTTTATTGCCTTGTTTTGAGTTCTTGGGTGTTTTATGGCTTTTTAGAATAATAGGTTCTTTCCTGTTATCCAATTCTTTTAGCTTTGGCTTTCCTGTTTTTCAATTCAGTTTTGTCTTTTCAGCTAGTTATTTCCTCTTACAGCTGTTTTTCAGCTTGTAGCCTTCCATTTCTGAAGACCCAGTTAATTTTAGCCTTACATTCTCCCTTTATGCTACCATTTCCTTGCTCCCATCCATTGTAATTTCTTTGGCAAGCTTGTTTGTTTACTCAGTAAGGTTCCATGCACAGCAGATTTCCTTTTCCAATTTTAAATTTTTCTTATATATATATATTATGCCAAATACTTTGATACTTCTTGTTTGCATGTTATGGGATCTGTTTTAATTGTGGAGCTATCTGTACGGTACTCTGAGCTTGGAAATAGAAGAAACATTTGGCTAGTCTTTGACCACTAGAGGGCAGCCATGGTCTTTGAACTATATTCTCATTCTTTCTAAAAAGTATTTTTCTACTTTTCTTAACTGCTGTTTTCCAGATCATTAAATTAACCTGTTATGATCTATAAAGCACACTATGCAAAAAGGATCAAATGTGTTGAATATTTAGAGCAGTGCAGCTCAGATCACGTTTGCTGCACTGCAAAAAAACACTTCATGATCGGATAACTATGCCCTGCCATTTTCTGCAGGGTGTTTGGTGGATGGAGGCTCCAAGAAATTGTAAGAAGGCAATCCAAGCAAGTGTCTTTGCTACAACTGCGCACTGTGTCTAAAATAATGCAGGATATGCTGGCACGCTACATTATTTGAAATGGTATATTTCTTTGCTGTTCAAAATGCTTTGTTTAAGAAAAATAGGCAGATGTTATGTTCACAGTACTATTGCTTCTACTCCTTAATTCCTCACAGCAGTTTGAAAACAAGAACCCCTGTTGTCTTTTCTTTGACTGATTTGACTGAGCTGAGAACAAGGAATAAAGAATAACTGACCAGCCTACAGCTTATATAGGTTCTAGATAAATACACGCCCCTCAAGCCACTCCATGCAAAGGAGAAATGAAACTGGCGAATATACATATCCCAAGATGATGTTGTGTGGGTTTTCACGCGCCCAGCGGTCTCCCATGGGTGTTGAAGAACAGACACGTACACGTGGTTTCCTCGGGATGGGAGCCTCAAACAAAGCCGAAGCATCCCTTTTATTGTGTTATCAGAAGGCGGGTTTATAGGCACCTGGTGACCACCTTACACCAACCACATTTGTTATGACACAGCATATTAGCATATTACACGTGCTAACTTCCTCATACCTTGGCCTACTGCAGCTGATGACTCAGCCCAACAGGCCAGATAATCAATAATTCCAACATCTCCTACTTTTCTGTTTTATTTAAAATAAGGAGGTAGCGCTTTATAGGAAGTCATCCTCAGTGTCGCTTGGCAAAGTGAAGGCTGGTTTGGTTAGTAGGGGTAGCTGAACTGCAGTGATAGGTGTAGTTACTAAATTGACCTGTTGGTGGGTGACAGTTCCTGAAGATTACAGTTTATTGCAGAGAGATGGTTCTTCAGGAAATTGCAGAGGAGAGAGAAGGGCAGAGAGAGAGAGAGAGAGCACATGGGGGGATACCCCCTCTAGCCTTGTTTGGAATAGTTTCCTGTTCCTGTGGCATGAAACTTGAGGCTGTTTCTGAGTATTTGTCTAGGCCTTGATATCTGTGGTTTAATTATATTATCATATCCTGCTTCCCAGGTGATGGGGCTGACTCCTAGAGTTTGGGTGGGGTATGCAGATCTTCTCTTTTGTCTTCTTGATTGCTCTGGCTTCAACTTTCTGATGGTGTTACATTTGCATTTGTATGGGCCTAGCTCTTGCTTGGGGCAGAGAAATAGATTTGGGGCCAGGTTTGGTTTTAAAAAGTCCTTTTGAGGAAAAATATATTTTTCTGCCCTTTTTAATATTTCCTTCTGGGGGGGGGCTAACTTAAGTGTGTAAATATATGACATTAAAATTGATCTGGTCAGGGAGACTTGGTAGGCAAGCTTTTAAACTGTTAAGCAAAAAAAAGAAAAAGAAAAATAAGACATTAATGGAGGCAGCAGAAAAAGATCCCTTTAGTGGCTCCCAAAAGGGGAGCTTGCACCCATAAAGTTCTAAAAGTCAGGGCAAAATTTTGTTAGGTGGAAAAGAAATTTATAGTATCCAATATTCTGTGCCAATCATTTTCAAATGTTGGATGTCACCTTTAGCTTCCAGTCAGGTTTGCATACCTCCCAAAATTCTTCACAGCCATGGTTTTCCTTAGTACATGACCACTGGCTGCCCAATTTCAAGGATTGTTTCCTGCCTTAGCTCTTAATTCAGTGCATCCAGGTTTGTAATGTCCAATATGCCAGTCTATTAAATTTTCTTTAAATTGCACGTAATGAGTTCTAGGAATTCAAATCTGAGCTCAACAGTGCAAAATATTCAGGGCATAAGTTTGGGATTTTTCCTGTTGCTTCCTTAGTCAGGGCATATGAATTGCAAATCACCTGAGGGGGCCTAGTTCCCTCCCCCTTGTTATCTGTTGGAAGTTGGTCCCACAAAGCTTTGGTGCAATAGAGCAAAAATCAGCCTGAGGGGAACTTTACTAAAGGTAGGTGGAGGGGATAGACTCAAGTGTAATTCTGAATGGTGTGTGTGTGTGCATGTATGTGCAGCTACTTTTACAAAATAGTCAATACAAACATTCTGGATCAATTTTCCCTCCCACCAGATAGAAGTCCAAGGTGTTCAGTACTTGTTCTGCCACATATTCCCAAATGCCATCTCTCCATAAATACATTCAACTGGCTTGTTACAATACAAATGGGGCAAGAAAGAAAAGTTTACAATGAGTTTCCACCCTCCCCCCACAGTCTTAATTTTTTCTTCTGAGGCTTCACATGGCACCACCTTCCTTCTGCAGCTCTCACAGGCATCTGGGGAAATGGTAAGACTTGGGAAGATGCATGGTGGCTTTTTAGTGGATGGCCGGATTCAAACTCAATTCCATGGCTCAAATGGATGGAGGCAGCATCTGGGTCTGTATGTTCTGCTTCCAAAGGCTTGGGAGAGGGTTTCAGGGCTGAAAGATACAAGAACAAGGTCTCCCCCCCCTTTCTGGACGGACTCTACCAGGAGAGGCAGACAAAAGGTATGGAGAACAAAGGACAGGAATAGAATTGGAAGGGGGGGTAGCTTGCAGGCAGTTTGAAAATGCTGAAAACTCCAAATAATTTTAAAAGCCTAATATTTTAAGGTGTGCAACTTGCCAAGGGTAGGAGAACATTTATTCTAAAATAGACCACATCGTTTTAGAGATTGAGAAATGTTTATATATTTGGGATAAGAAAAGTTTCATAGTAGCATCACCAATAAGTGATAGGATACGAAAAAAGGATAGATAAAACACATACAGTAAATGCAAGTGAAACTTTTCCAACAGATAAACTTAAAACAATCCCTCCTGGTAACTTAAGGCTGTTCTTGAGCGTACACAGAGAGAAAGAGGAATACAAACAAACAAACAAACACAATTCTTTTTTTTTTTCTTCACTCTGTTTGTTGGCCAGACAAACAGAGTGGGGTTTTTCTTTTTTGTGGCTTATTTTAAGCAGAATTTCTAGCAGACTTTAAAATTCTTTTTCCTTTGGATTTGAAACAGTTAACAGTCACATTTACTTCTCACGCACAGACTTTGACAAACATATATACACAAAGACAAGCGAACAGAAGTCTTAGTTTTACACATCCTGGTCATTCATGAAAATACTTTCCTAATTTAACCCACACAGACATTTTTAGGGATCCTCCTTCGGGATATGCAAGGCAATTTAGATATACATATTTTAAGAGGAGGATCAAATCCCTTTTAGTGGGAAGGGGCAAATTTTTCCCATTGTTTTTCAAAACAATTATTGATGACTTGGTCAATTCCCTAAGTTCTGGGAGGTGCGCAACCTGAGGCTTAGAGAATCCTGTCCCCATACTCACGGTAATGTTTTGGGAGGGTGCTTCGTCTAGCTCTGACGACCGGCCCTGAGTTGCAGTAAGCTCTTCCGCTGAGTGAGTAAGAGGGTACCAAATCACGTCGGGGTCACCATTTGTGGGTTTTCATGCGCCCAGCGGTCTCCCATGGGTGTTGAAGAACAGACACGTACACGTGGTTTCCTCGGGATGGCAGCTTCAAACAAAGCCGAAGCATCCCTTTTATTGTGTTATCAGAAGGCGGGTTTATAGGCACCTGTGACCACCTTACACCAACCACATTTGTTATGACACAGCATATTAGCATATTACACGTGCTAACTTCCTCATACCTTGGCCTACTGCAGCTGATGACTCAGCCCAACAGGCCAGATAATCAATAATTCCAACAATGTTGCAAGATCCAATCTGGGTCAGTCACTGGAACCACTATGTAAGCGGTATATAAGTCTAAGTGCTGTTGCTATTGCTAGTGCTAGGTCCTCTGTCTGAATAATGGAGGAACTAACCTGGCCCCATCCATTAGCAGCTGTAGAGCTGTCGTCTGTCATCCCAGCCAAACAGGTCATGTACAAACATTTTGCAACTAAGAATGGATCCATAACTTTTTCATTTCTCCCTGTCTTTTTAAAAATCTTTTCCAGCTTCATTTAATCTTCAAGGTGGGGATTATTTTTGATTTTTGCAAGCTGGCCTGGAATTTTTTTCCACTGGGATGAACACATGATGACCACATCATGAAGTGATGATCGTGTAATAATAACAGTCATCAACATCAACATCACCATTATCAAAGATCAATAATGATTGCTGTTCTTTGATGAAAATTAGATCTCTTTAACTATTACTGCATAGTAGAGTCTTACTGTAATATAAGCCTGCAGTACATCTTTTTTTTTTTTCTTGAGTGATTGCCCTGGTACCCCATGCCTTGCTCACATTTCCTTAGTGTGAAGGACTATGGTGGTGCTATGTTTCCTCTATGGTGCCCATCCTATAAGCTTCCACAGGCCCCAGTGGAGAATTTTTGCTGAAAATGAAAAACATATTTATTTACCAGGGGGCAAAATCAAGCAGATATTGGCCGGTCTTAAAAAGGAGGAAGAGGAGGAGGAGGAGGAGGAGGAGAGGGACAAGGAATGGACATTGTTAGCTCTTGAATGGAGACTTTTAAAAATCTCAAGGAAGTTCTGAACTCAGTTCAAATTGGTTTTACGTTTGTGTTCATCCAAGCTTTGGCTTGTTTTCTACCAGCTGCTTTCTATTATGGATTGTTGATTTTATCCTTTCTACTTTATGTGTTATTTGCATTTGACCTTTATTGTATTTGTTGTAATTATTGTAAAACAATTTGGTATGCTTAGTGCTATTGAAGTGCAGGTAATAAAGTAAAAAAAAAAAAAACAGTATTACAGGTATGACCATGAGAGTTTTCCAGCTCCATCAAATGACCATTGAGAATGGAATGAAGAAAACCACCTCAGATGTGTCCTTGAAAGTCTCTGCTGCAAATTACAGCAAACCCAGAGATCCTCATCCGAGGAATCAATGTCTGAGCTTCCAGAAAGAAATTGGTGTACAGCTTTAGTATAAAAATCCGCTGCTTCCTTTAAGGTTAACCAATATAATTTGACATCTACTGTAAATTTTTTCAGCCAAAGATAAAGTTTTTCAGGTGTTAATGCAGGAAGCCCTCATCTAAACAGGCAATTATGCTTCTATTTGATGGCAGGAAAGTAGTGGCCTAAATGGTGGATATGTTGATGGTATGATTGCTTAGTCTTCTACCAGTGGCTGTCACATAATTTGGCCATTTCTTAAAAGGGGATTTGTTTGTAAAACTCACTACACTGTAATAAGTGTTAAGCTGTTTCTGTCTCGGCTTTAAATCCTTCTTAGTTTATGTATTATTGACCCAATAGACAGAAACAGGCCCTGTGAATGTTTTCTTACCTGCCCTGTCAATCCAGATCTCATCCAGCTGCTAGACTCGCAGTGTTTCTCAACCTTGACAATTTTAAGGCATGTGGACTTCAACTCCCAGAATTCCACAGCCAGCAATGCTGGCTGTGGAATTCTGGGAGTTGAAGTCCACATGCCTTAAAATTGTCAAGGTTGAGAAACACTGTGCTAGAGAGACTGAAATCTGCTTGGGTTTCTGATGCAACATGAAGTGACATGCAATGGGGAGGGAACCACATGAAGTTGCCATTGGTTAATCAAAATCAGGCTTATCATATCATTGGAACTAAAATGCCTTGGTACGTAATTGGAACTATAATGCCTTGGTAAGGCCACACTTGGTATATTACATCCCGTTTTGGCCGCTACGATATAACAAAGATGTTGAAATTCTAGAAAGAGTGCAGAGAAGAGCAACAAAGATGATTAGGAGGCTAAAACATATGAAGAATGGTTGCAGGAATTGGGTATGTCTAACTCAGGGATGTCAAACTGCCGGCCCATGGGCCAGATGCATCATAGCAAAATCACGCCCACCCCATTGCCGGCAATGGCAAAAAAATCATGATACGTCATAACATGTCACGTGACATTGCAAGTTTGACACTCCTGGTCTAGCTTAATGAAGGGAAGGAGTAGGGGTGACACGATAGCAGTGTTCCAATATCTCAGGGGTTGCCACAAAGAAGAAAGGGGTAACATATTCTCCAAAGCACCTGAAGGCAGGACAAGAAACAATGGATGGAAACTAATCAAGGAGAAAACCAACCTAGAACTAAGAAGAAATTTCCTGACAGTTAGAACAATTTATCAGTGGAACAACCTGCCTCCAGAAGTTGTGGATGCTCCAACACTGGAGGTTTTTAAGAAGAAATTGGACAACCATTTGTCTGAAATGGATAGGGGTCCCTGTTTGGGTAGGGATTGGACTAGAAGACTTTCAAGATCACTTCCAACTCTGTTATTCTGTTAAAAGAGCCACCATCTTGGATTTGCCAAAATTGCAGTTGGAAACCATGAGTTACAAATTCTAGTTGCCAAATCCCCCTCCTCAAAGAGCTGCACATTTCCCTGTGGTTAGCCAAAACGTTAATCAGAAAGAACTGTTAGACAAAAGTGTGTGCAGACTTGTTAAAAGGCCTTCTGGTTAAGTTTAATTCAGTCATCAGATCTGGCTATCATCCCCTTCTGTGTGTGTGTGGGAGAAACACTGTCCTCCAGAAAACAGTTCTGATGATGGGACAGGAGGCAAGTGGAGATGCAGCCATTGCATATTTGGAGAACATACAGCAGCTACAACACCAGACTTAACCCAGCGTTCACTGTTCTGTAAGGCATCAGGAGCTCCAGGGTTGAGCCTAACATTTTTCTCTTCTGCAGTTGGAAATACAAGCAATTAAACTAGGATCCTTTGCTTATATAGCTTATGATCTACTGTTAAGATACCGACCTTCCCTAACATGTTTAATTTAGCCCCTAATCCTCTGCCTTGTCAGGCAGAAAGAGAAGTCTTTCAGTCCCCTGTTATCTGATCTTTCTAATTCCAGATGCAAGGAATTAAACCTATGCAAGCAGGATCTCTGGCACTCCCAGGGTGTGCCATGTTCAGAAAACCTATTACTCAGAATATGTTTACTAAGGTTTTCTAACCATGGTAATTATCTAATGGTTTGGCAAGAGATTTGTGAGAGGAACCCCATTTTGCAAAACTGGTTGTAGATAACCGCCAAAGCAAGATTTTTATTTACACCATTCTTCTTCTTCTTCTTCTTCTTCTTCTTCTTCTTCTTCTTCTTCTTCTTCTTCTTCTTCTTCTTCTTCTTCTTCTTCTTCTTCTTCTTCTTCTTCTTCTTCTTCTTCTTCTTCTTCTTCTTCTTCTTCTTCTTCTTTTCTTCTTCTTCTTCTTCTTCTTCTTCTTCTTCTTCTTCTTCTTCTTCTTCTTCTTCTTGCAGCAAACTTGGGTAGCCTCTTTCAAAAAAAAAAAAAAACCTGTCAAAAAGAATTCCTTGTAAAAAAGGTTTCACCATAAAATTATTGTTTTGTTTAGGGCATCTTTATTCTAGATTTAATTTTAGCCCTTTGAAATCTTATTGGACGAATTTGACAGATTAGCAGAATTGCATGTTGTCTTATTAGTAGTAATAATGTTTAAAGTGACAATAATTTTAGCTTTATTTCATTCTATCCACATGTGTTTTTTTAATTTTAATTTTTATTGTGGATAGATTGTTATGTTATTAGTTCTATGCTGGTCTAGGACTGAAATATAAATAAACATAATAAAATAATAATTCTTAACCTAACAAGGCAAAGCAGGGGGAGACGTTAATAGCTAACTCACAGAGCAGAAGCGCATTGAATTGTCATCAGCAACAGTCAGTTGATACATTAAAGCAAATAAAACGTTCAAAATCTGTGTTATAATCCATTCTGCTCTGGCCATCCTTGAAGAACTTAGTATTTTGGGCTAAAAGTTAGAATTTGGTTTTTCAGTTGTTCTCTGAAGATCAGAAAAGAGGATCTTTCACATCCTGGCTCCTCCCTAAGCAAAGCAGAAGGACCCAGCTTCAGTGGCCATTCAATTGACTTTCTATGTCAGAAGCCATCTTCAAATACTGAGAACAGACAGCAACCCTCATATTCGCCTTTCTTTCTTTCTTTCTTTCTTTCTTTCTTTCTTTCTTTCTTTCTTTCTTTCTTTCTTTCTTTCTTTCTTTCTTTCTTTCTTTCTTTCTTTGATGGGGAAGATTTAGGAGAACGAAACGCACACCCTGGTCGCATCCTGGTTGTTCCCCTAATCTCAGTTGCACTTTGTCAGAACGAGGTAACTGCTAGTTAAGTGAAATAGCCTAGATCAAAGGGGGATTAATCACCAACTGAATCCTTGCTGAATAAACCTGTCATTCAAGAAAATTATTTCCAGTGAACTTAACAGAGGATTGGGGAGGCATTTGCATAACAGGCCCAACATACTTCAGCCAGGTTAAAAGGTTCCGAATCCATCCAAGGTTTTTGAGTTCTTTGCCTTCCTTTTCCCATTCAGCCACCGGGTACAATGGGGTTGGCCTAATCTGATAATACAGCTCACTATCTAAATGATGTTAGGACAGCAAGTATTTCAGAGTTTGGATGAGGGATGGATCAATTTCAGTTTCAGTAACTCCTAAATCTGATTTGTTGGAATTTAAGTTGTAATCCGCAGAAAGAAAGAAAAAAAGGGCTTTAAACTGAAAGGCTGTTTATTAACACCCCTCCCCCCTTTTTATTTGACCTTTGTCTTAGAAACACCCGCTCTGACTCATTTGCCCTGCCCTTACCGTGAGGGCCACATTCAAATTTTTAGAGATAGCTATAAAGTAAGCAAGCTAGGCAAAGAAATCTTTTCAGGAAGGGAAAAGCTAAGACACAGTAGTTTTTCAGAGATTACAATTCAAGGGTTGCAAAATGTGAGTTGTTAATATTATTGTACCGTTATTGGGGAGAACCTTTGTCTATTCTGATTAGGTTGTCAAACTCTTGGAAGGCTTCTCTTGGGTAAATGGATGAGGTCCAGAAAAGGGTCTATGTTTTTATTTATTTATTTAAAATAATGTTTAAACATTACACATAATTTAAATACATCTTTAGTATTTTAAATTTAATACTGAATGTTTTTAATGCTCTCATTGTTTTATATTGTGCTTTTAAGATGTTCTAAGCTGCCTAGAGTAGTGGGACAAAGTGATGGGTTGCATATAAATTTAATAAATAAACAATAATTTATATGGTTACCCATCTTAAATAACTCTGAGTGCATTGTGAGACTTCTGAGACAAATCTCCTATAAAACTATGGTTTGTATTCCTTTTTTTACATCCAACATTTTTCAGCTGCACTTTATAACAATATAACAATAATAGCTTGTTTATAAGTAATGGAATCTCCACACTTCTCTTTAAAATCTTACCTAGATTATTTTAAATAAATATGTTTGGATTTTATACCTTTCCTGTTATCTATCAAACATGTGGAGAGGCTATAAAGAATTCCTGTTCATTTGCTTATTTTATAATCCCAACAACCTTGTCAAGCGGGTCAGTTGGAGAACTAGTGAGCAGCCTTAGGGATCCTGATGAACTAAAATTGCTTAGATGTCCTAACCTGACAATTTAAACCACAACTCTACCATACAAGAATATTCACTAAGAATGTTGCTTTATGCAGCTGCATGGGGTTTTTTTCCCCCTGTAGTTTAGAATCAATATAAGTTTGGTTGGGGTATGTCATGAGTGGCAAGTCTATAAGGCACTTTATTTGCCCAATCTCGGCCTTTTGAAAAGTATATTTGCTTATTTTTGCTTTTAAAATCCCCAAACAATGCAATGCAGAAACAGCTTGACCCAATTCACTTTAAATGGAATGCAGAGATTGTGTAGGATATCAGCTGTCACATAACCCCCTCCCCCTTAAATCCACATCTTTGTCTAATTCATCCAAATATTCTGCTTTGAGTGTGGGATACATCGGACTTGTTCCAAGCTTTGGGGGTCAGCACAGCCTGGCAGATCTTTGGCTGTGCAGTTTGAAAAATGTAGACACATTTCCTCTCTTCTGGTCTTGTTGATAGATGGTCTCCTATAGCTCCAAATGATTCAACTATGCTATGCATTCTGCATGCTACACTTGTATTATTAGGATGCATCTTACATCTGGGGAGGCTCAGCAAATCTCAGAATAGTTTCCCTGTGTAGCAGTTGTGGCTAAAGGATTAACTGTGCAGTACTGGAAGACTGGTTCAAATCCAGGGAGAGAACAGTGGCCCTGAGATGAGACAACTCTTTTGGATGCAAAAGAAAGATTGGTTTATTTTGAGCACAACAAACTGGAAAAATATAGAAATACAGTACAGTTTAGGGAATTCTCATCTTATTAAACATTAATAATATATTTAGATCACTTAGGATGTTTCTAGTGATCGGTGCTGTATTTTTATGATTTAGGATGTCCCTCCTCTCTTTTCCTAATTTTTTGCTTTTGAAGTCTTTTAGTTATTTTTGTTATCTCAATTTCTCTTACACGATGTGATTTTCTTAATTAGAGAGTGGAAGGGTACAAAGGAAACAAACCTTGTGTGAAGAAAATAATGACCATTCTGATTTGCTGAAAATACTTGTTGAGGAACATATTTCTTGGTTCCAATCAGCAAGAAATAAAAATGCTGCTGCTTAATTTTATCTATTACTGTTTGGAAAATGTACACTGGTCTAGAATATATTGGTATGTCTATAGGTTGAGATTATATTTTGATTATTAGATTGAATCTGTAAATTTGTATTTATATATTTTTTTTCTTGAGGTCAATTTCCTAACCCTCATGAACAACCAAAATATGTGGGATGTCATCCATTCTGAGAGAAATCTGTGCAGGGCTGTAGGTTTTTGTATAAGTTCCAATAATCAATATTGTCTTAGCAGAGAAAATTTGCAGTGATGTGCATGCTTATTTTATTTCTTTATTAAATGTATACGTCAAGCAGCTCTGGGTGAACTATTATTAGAACACCAATATCACTTATCTGAGGAATGCAATTTTCTATGGCATTAAATACTCAATTATTTATATACTTACCTATTTATTTTTACATTATTTCAGTATAAATGCTATCATGAAGCTAGAACATTTCATTTTTACTACTTTTTGTTATTGATCTGCTTGGCTTAAAAAAGGTTCTATAGAGTTCCTTGATTTGCATACATTTTGTCAAACATTAAAAAAAGCTATGTATTTTGGATTGTTTGTTTATTAAAAACATTTTTATAACTGTGAGGTCTGGAAATTAAAGTATGAAGAGATGATGTTCCCTGAAAATAAATATAAGTGCTTATATGTTGCTTTCCCATCTTCTTTTAATGATTATTGGCCTGATACAAAGATCATCTGGACTGCTTTGATGGAGCTCTAGAAGGTTTATGTTGGCTACTGGATATTATTGATTTTAATTCTGGAAGCTTTCACATAGTCAAGAGGTATGAAAGAGTTCTGCTTGGCATCCTGGAAAAAAGGTATCTGACTTTGGCAAATGGTTATTAGAGTTTTGTTATGGATGACTTATATAAAACATGGTTAGCCTTACTTGAATTAATTCTGAAGCCTCTGAAGCCCTGCAGCTAGTTACTTCAGGCAGGAGCTCAGCAGAGAAAGTACTCCAGACCAAGTAAGAGAAATGGTGAAATTCCCAATAGGTTGATGAGGACTGACTGAATAAGAGATCTTTTCTATTGTCTACCAATTATAGACACAATTTTAGTAGCAATTTCTTTCATATTGTCTTTGGAGAGTCCCTATTAGTTTATTATCAGAGTTTTTAATATATCACCTCAGAAAGCTAAGTGTTCAGCCTTACCTCCTTTTGCCCTGCTTGTTAATTTTATTTTAATAACATAATAATGAAAAAGAATGCTAGCAGGCTACAAAGTAAACGAACAGCCTCAGGACCATCAGGTTTATATTCAAGACTGCTCCTGGATCCCATGAGGTCCCAAGTGGATTCTTAGAAAATGACAGGTTGCAGGTTGAAACTGTGCCTAGCTGCCCACAGAATAGATAGCTATGATGAGAAAGAACGTCTTGAGAGACTATTGGAAGTGGCAAGGAGCAATGCCGCTATTTTTTTTTTTGATAAATGACCGTTTTGTGATTGCAAACGCTGTTGTTGTTCAGTCACTAAGTCATGTCTAACTCTTTGAGACCTAATGGACCAGACCACACCAGCCCCCCCCCCCCGTGTCCTCCACTGTCTCCTGCAGTTTGCTCAAATCCATGTTCCTTGCATCGATGACACTATCTAACCATCTCATCCTCAATCCATCAAATACAGCTACATAGCATTTCAACCTTTCAAATTCCAGTGATAAAAAAAGGTTGGAGACCTTTGGCTTACTAATTGGGTCTTGAGCAATTATGCTCAGGTCTGGAGCTACTCCTGTGATGTCATGTTTCTTCCTTTGTATGATTTTCCATGGACTTCAATAATGTGTGGAAAACACACAAATAAGAGATGTTTATTGAATCCAAAGCACTCACACTGATAAGGGTGTTATTCGTTGAATTCAATTTCTTTTTCTTTTCATAAATGTCCCATGAGTCTTTCCTGAACTAACTTGGAACTGCAGGAGTTTCACATCAATGGAGCTAATTTAGATGTAGAAGGATTATTCTTGATTATGAATGTCACTCCAGATTTCTGCCTCATCTGTATTGTCAAGATGCACTGTGGGCTTTTGAGGGTCATTACATCTTGCTAGCACTCAGCTTATTTTCTGAGCACAGTATTACCTAATTTAATCTTTTCTCAGGCCTGCATCCTTCTGTGGAGTCCTTGGTGCTCTCTGAATTTGGTTGTTTGCTTGCAAATATTTCATTAACAACTAGGTAACATCATCAGTGCAAGTAATTTTGGGGTTTACTCCAATGGTGGGATTCAAATATGTGAACAACCAGTTCTCTGTCTGGATGCCGCTTCCAGAAGTCCATTCTGGGCCTGGGCAACCAAAAATTAGCTACTGGTTCAGTTGAAGTGATGTGAACTGGCTGAATTCCACCACTGGTTTACTCCCTGTTTATATATAGTAGCTAATCTTGCCAGTTTTGGTGGGCTTGAGGTTTTCTCCTTGGTCGTTCCTTGATTATTGTTTTCTGCTTATTGTTTGCCTGGTGTTAATCCCTACTTATCTGAGTGTTGGCTTCTGAAGAGGATGTGTTCTGGTCTTTTTGCTTTTTTCTTAATTTTTTTTAATTGTCCCTTTTGAATGGTACCTAGACATGGTTTGTTTCTCAGTGTTCTTCTGTTATGTTGGGACATTGATTCCAAGAATTCCCTGACCATGCTGCCAAAGACGTTCTGGAACTGAAGTCCCAACATATTGGAAGAGCACAAAGTAGGCTGAATAATTTGATTAAATTTGAAAATCCATCAGGAGATCTTTCTTACTAATAGCATACTGTAGTAAGCATTAAAGAACGACAGTGTGGTGGTGGAATTATCGTAGAAGCAATTCAGGGAAATTACATGATGGAAGATTGAATTGGAACTAGATGAAATAAAAAGCATAAGGCAATGTGGAAGGATTAAGGCAGGTAACTACATTTATCCCTTGAATGAATTCCAAATTAGTAGATTCATTGACCAAATAAATGTAAATATTAACCTGAACTGAGTAATTTTTGGAGGCTAGCCACTCATTTTGTAAGGTATTTCGTTTTACCGGTACTAGATTTATGTTATCTACATCAGTAGCCTAATTATTTCCACAGTATTGGAAATATTGTTACTCTCAAACCGATATTTGGTTACCCTCATTATATACTTTTAGATTAAAACAATATTTTTCTCAGTTACATAACCTTGCCTTCGAAACTACTTCATCAAATTCATCAAATTCATTGTTCCAAAGTAAACATTCATCAGTTTATAAAGTAAAAAATATGTTATTTTGAATGACTACTGTTGTTTTGTTAAAGAACTGCTAAATTGGAACCATATTTTATATTTCTTTAATTGGTTAAAAAAAGTAAATTCTTATAACTGGGTTTTATCTAAAACTTCACGACAAACTTACCCGATTGACAGCCAATTTCAAGAACTTTTCCTTTTGGAAATTCATATATATGCCATACTATATGACAGATATCCTAAGCATATTTTTGACGTTAAATAGAATTTACCCACTTCTGCTTCTTGACAATGCTTGACAACTGTTGAGACTCCCTTATTCTTGCAGTTCATATTCACTGCCAGTGCCAAGTATATGTGTATAAAAAAAAGGCAAAGAATGGCTAAAGGAAAATGAACAAAATCCATATTGAGATAATTTTTTAGAAAATGATTGAAGTTTTAACCCAAGAGAGGACTCTTAGAGTTTCTTATAGCTTAGAATAAGAACATGTCAATCACGATTAAGCTTCTGGAATTGGAATCCCTTTGAAATGCAGCTGTTTCTTCTTTAATTGTGGTAGCGGAGTTGGAAGAAAAGAAAGGTCCAGCCTTCAAGATGAGTCAGGAATACAAAACAGCTCAGGATTAGTTGGAGAGTTCAAAGGTCGGTAATTACACTAAGGAGTTCCCAGACACAGAGAAAACATTAAACAGGTCACCTACCAAACGGGCAACAGACTTTTGTCTTCTCCCCTCTTTTTCTTTTTGTTTTGTGAAAGAAATTATCTCGAAAAGATAGGTTTCTAGACAGAATCAAAAGCAGCCTAGGGATGACCAACAGATTTGCAGGGAATACATACAGGAGTAGCTAGCATTGTCCTGCAATATGATGGGACCTCCCTAAAGAGGGTACAGGATATTCCCTCTCCACCCCCCTCCAAACAAAATGTCAGAATTTCCCCCTCGGTAGTGTCATCCAACTGGGTGTCTTCTACTTTCTTCCATCTTTTCCTGAAGATCAGCTGTTTATTCATCCCCAACATTCACTGAATTGTGTGCTGTGCTAACCCATCTCTTTCAAAACAGATATAGCAGAGGAGGAGGTTCCAGAGATAACAGCAAAATAGTGAAGTGCCTTCCATGCAGAAAACTCTTTAAAAGAAATTATTTTCAAGGTCAATTTTCCCATGCTACCAACTAAGGGAGAGTGGCATAGATAGTGGGGAGAATTATTGAGCGATATGACACTGAGGGGAAGAAATGTCTGTATCACTGAAGCAGAAAATGTCAGCTACCAACTTTATTTTGATTAGAACTCTGCTTCCCTTACACTTTCACATATTATTTTTCTTGGATATTGTCTTTTGCAAAATTCTGAATGCTGAAATGATTTATTTTAAAACAATATTTAGTTAATAGACAAGATGGAAAGAGAGGCTGATACTATTTGAGGAATAGTCAAGTCATTGGATATTAGAGAATAAGCACCTTCTTATTTTAATTGAATATTGGACAGAAAAGAAAAAAGAAAAAAAGTCAGAAAACAACAGGCACTTAAAACACCAGAAGCTGACGACGTATATTCCATTAGATAATGATGGAATGGCCAGGTTGATAAATGCTCACAATACTAACATAACTTTCACACACACCCAAAAGTTCTAGTAGTATTACTGACGGAAGCAAATATCTCTTCTGCTTCCCAGCCAACTGCATGCATGGTTCAGTGTGCTAGATGGTGGATACTGTGTTGTATGCAAGTCACAATCTGTGACCTGTGAAATCATGATTTATGAAATAACTCTCAGTGGCTGGGTTCAATCCATACTAAGCAATAAATGATAGTTTACAGACCACCGTTATTGAATTTTCACACAAGGTAAGCCAAAATGAAAGCAACTATACTATAGCTTAGGGTCTCTCTCTCTGTCTCTCTCCCTCCCTCCCTCTCCCTCTCTCTCTTTCTGCCCTTGGTCTGCCAGTCCTCTTCCCTCACTCAGTGTGTATGTGTATGTGTGTGTGTGTGTGTGTGTGTGTGTGAGAGAGAGAGAGAGAGAGAGAGACAGAGAGGCACTTGTGCTTCCCCTCCTTTCTCTTTTCTCTCCCTTTCTTCTCTCCCCCTCTTTCTTTCCTCCCTCTCCTCTCCCTTTCCTCTCCCCCTTTCCTTTCTCTTTCTTTCTTTCTTTCTTTCTTTCTTTCTTTCTTTCTTTCTTTCTTTCTTTCTTTCTTTCTTTCTTTCTTTCCTCTCTCTTTCCTCTCCCCTTCTCTTTCCTCTCCCTCTCTCTCTCCCTCTTTCTCTCTCTTTTTCCTCTCTCCTCCACCTCTTCCTCTCTCCGATCTTCTGCTCACCTGGCAAGCTGGCTTCAAGCTGTTCGCCAACAAACTGACAGACATTCTTATTGGGCTAGCTCAGGGATAGGCAACCTCGGCTCTTTTATGACTCATGGACTTCAACTCCCAGAATTCCTGAGTCAGCATAGTTGGGCTAGCTAGCTCTCTCCTGCCATTCCTGCTTCATGCTTCCTGCAGAGACACAGGCAAGGTAGGAGCCCCGCCCAATAACTTGCCAGCTTGTGGAACAGCATGAGGCCATTCTCTCTTTTACACACACACACGCACGCACGCACGCACACACACACACACACACACACACAGAGAGAGAGAGAGAGAGAGAGAGAGAGAGAGAGAGAGAGAGAGAAGGGAAGCGCAAGTGCCACTCTCTGTCTCTCTCTGCAAATGGGAGAGGAGGCTGGGAGCCGCAGGTTGCCGACCTGTGATCTAGTTCAACCCTCTGCTCAGGCAGGAAACCCTATACCAGGGGTGTCAAACTGCCGGCCCACAGGCCCGATATGTCATGCCGAAACCGCACCCACCCCATTGCCGGCAATGGAAAAAAGTTGCAATACGTCACAACAGGTCACGTGACATTATGAGTTTGACACCCCTGCCCTCTACCATTTCAGACAAATGGTTGTCCAGTCTCTCCTTAAAAACTTCCAGTGTGGGAGCATTCACAGCTTCTGGAGTCAGGTTGTTCCACTGTTAATTGTTAATTAATTTCTTTGAATGTAGTCTCATAATTAAGGAAACTTCTCCCTGTACTTGATAACCCTTTCGTGCAGCATTTCCTACATATAGAATTAGCTAAATACAGAAGCTGGGCTATAATTGAGGTTCTCCTGACCAAGAGGATCCTTGTAACAAGGAAAAGCTTATAAGAACTCCAGTGGTCCATTCAGAGGCAGAATTAATTAAAGAATGTATGATTAAATGGGCACAAAATTTTGGTGAACCAGTTCTACTAGATACCTGGGAAATTATTTGGGTGAGGAATGTCAAATTTACACAAGCCCAGAACTTAAGGGAGAATTTTTATAAAATGTTTTACAGATGGCACCTTGATCCACAAAAAATGTCTCGTATGTATCCTGACTGTTGGAGATGTGGTTGTTTGGATGCTACTTACTATCATATTTGGTGGTCGTGTAAAAATATAAAAGCCTTTTGGATTAAGATATGGTGGAATATTCAAAGAATTTTTAGAAGGAGGGTAAAATTTACCCCACAATTATTTTTGTTAGGTATTGTTACTGATTGTGATACTAAAGAGACCACATTGATGTTAAATTTAATTACAGCCACAAGGCTGCTAGTAGGGCAATGTTGGAAGAAGGAATCTTTGCCTACTTTGCAAGAGTGGTTTTTAAAAGTTTCTTATTTGGCGGAAATGGCAAAGATTTCGGTTTTCTTGAAGGATCAATCGCAGGAGAAGTATTTTGCGGTATGGAAAAAATGGATAGATTTTATACAATATAAGTTGGATATTAAAAAATACTATTTAGCTTTTCAATAACTTATATTTAAAATTTAAAACATTTTATAGATTTTATTCCTTTTTTATTTTTATTATACTTTCTTTTATCTTTTTCTTTTTTCTTTTTCTTTATCCTTTTTTCTTTCAAGTATTATTCTTTTGGTATTTGTTTTTATATATATATATTATTGTTAATTATCTTATAGTTTGTTTAATTAATGTATTTAGTATTTAGATTTATTCATGGTTTATATATATATATATTTTTAAGATTATTTGAAGAAATTTTAATTAAGCCTATGTTCAGCTCTGGGAAGGTCGGGGGAGGGAATGGGAGGGTTGGGGAGGTTTGGGGATGGGTTGTTTTGTTTTTGTAAAATTTTAAAAACTTAATAAAAAATGGACTTGAAAAAAAAAAAAGAACTCCAGTGGTCCAATCCAAAATCAATTGTATCTCTTTATATAAATTAATTGAATGTAACATGCAGTAGGTGAATCTATGCACAATAAAGGATTAGCTGAAATACACGCATTTGTCTACCTATCTGTCCCACTCCCTCCTTCTCTCAAGAAGCAACTAACATCTGCACAGGTGATATCTCCTAGATCAGGGCTTTTCAACCTTTTCACCAATTGTACCACTTTTAGGATATGGCAATATTCGAGTACCACGTAGCAAGGTGTCAAAAATTTGATGACCCCCCAAAAAACACCAAACCTGTTCAAAGTTGCAATTGCACTGAAATGACTTATAACCGTTTTTCACACTTATGACCATTGCAGCATGCCCAGGGTCATGTGATTTATATTTGGATGCTTGGCAACTGATTCATATTTATGATGGTCACAGTGTCCCAGGGTCATGTGATCCCCTTTTGCAACCTTTTGACAAGCAAAGTCAATGGCAGGGCTGCTGGTGGCCAAGTACTAAGGCGGGACTTACTTCCCTCCCTCCCTCCTTCCCTGCCTCCCTCTTTCTCATGCCTACCTCCTTCTGAAGGAATAACTTGAACCCCCCCATTTTTTCTCTCTTCCATATATTCATCAAACAAGGAAAAGCCTCCAGAGACAGAAAAGACAAACTGCTGAGTGAACTAGCTTAAAAAGGCACATTCCCCTTTAAGAATTAGCTACTGGCTAGAAAGCAAAGTTAAGGAGCGCAGCCAGCACTTAAGAAAAAAAAATGTAGTAAGGCAGCCTCCCCAAATGGCTCTATTCATAAGTAAAGGAATGCTACAGGCAAAATCCATTCAGGAGAAAAATACTTCAAAATCCCTTGCAGCAAAACTTACAGCTAACAATAGCAGAGCAATAGAAGCTAACGCGAGACATCAGCCATCAGCCAAATAGAAATTGCCAAACACTCTTTAAGAACACAAAGCCCATCATTGCACAAATCCCAGAACTTCGAAGTCACAAAAGCACATAAGAATCCTTCCACTCTCCATCTCCCTCCCTCCATGCCTCACCTGCAGCCATTGCTGCCTTTCTTCATTCCTCCTGGAGGGCAACCCCTCCCCCGCTGCATTTCTTGCCTGTTTGCTGCTGCCCACACAGGTGGCTGCCACAGCAGTTACAGATCAGCTCATGGCTGGCCATCTTGATCGTCTCTCCTCTCCCCCCACCCTCCTCCTCCTCCTTCTTCTTTCCCTTCAGTGCAGCTAGAGCTGACTCCCCGTCCTCCCAAGGCTGCTGCTTTCTCTCTCTCTCCCTCTCCCACCCAAAATGCCTCCATTTATAGCCTTTCTTGTCTCCGGCCCCCTCCTCCTCCTTTCTCAGCCACTCTGAAGCTCCAGAGGACTCTCTCACAGTAAGTCCTTGCCTGCGCTGGCTCTTTCCCTCCTCCACTACACTTGGCTAGGCAGGGCTGTGTACCACCTGCCACTGGTTAATGTACCACAGGTGGTACACGTACCACCGGTGGAAAAGCCCTGTCCTAGATGTTATCTTTGAGAAAAACAGATTTTTTAATTTCAGTTCACCCTGGTTGTCTTTTTTAGAAATTTGGCCAAACAGTTTCAGCTAAACAGCATGGTTTGTGCTAATCAAGCTACATTTTATTATGTTTATCCAACTATTAGATTACCATCTCAACCTGGGATATTTTTTAAAATTATCTTACTTTTAAAATTTCTCCACTACATACAAACACTGATATTATTTATCACTTCACATACTGTTAAACAAAACTTTTGTCACTATATCTGGTTTAGAAAAAAGCCATTTGTCTTTGTTTTGTGCTATTCTTCAGGTTCCCAAGTCTTCTTCTAATAACCTTCTGGAGGTTTGTTCATTTTTTGATAATTCACTGCACCTCAATTTCCTGTCTTCCTAAATATATCAGTTAAAAAAAATAAAGCAGAATTAGTATGTCCCATCTGTGGTCTTTGGCTTATTTTACAACAGGATCATGTTAATGACTATGTTAATACCAGTTAGGAAAGGCATTCCTCTTTTTTTAACATTCTAGGTTTTAAGAATTGTTCCTGGTGTTTTAAAGAGTTTTCAGTAAGATGATTCCATAAACAAATTTGAGAAAAAAACAAAACATTACAATGAAAAATATAGTGAAGTGAGGAAACCCAAAATATCTAAGAACGTTGTCAGTTTCTTGTTTTTCAAAACAATAATATGGACATTGTTAGATGTTAGATGAGAAAATGTGGGAGGCTGGATACAATCATTGTTTCATCCATGTTCTACTGTAATTTAAGATTGGTCTCTTGGAATGTAGTTTTAACATAAGAGTGGCATCTAGAAAAACTGTCAGGGATCATACAGATGCACTCTGGCAGTGATCAAGGTTTGGGGGAAAACTATTGTGTCTAAATAACCCATAAAAGAAAAGCACACAAGGGCATGGGTTTTCTTTTTTTCTTCCTTCTCTTTTTAGTCAATACTAGTTTATCCACTTTGATAAAATAGTTCAGAATGAGGTTTGCAGACTTGCAGGTTTTCTTTCAGAAGAAACAACTTGAGCCAATACTTTTAATGGCACATTTTCATTTTGGACCATCTAGATATATTGCTTTCTGTAATGCATCTTTTTTCCATTTATTTGGAGTGATTTGCACCAGCCACTATACTGAGGTGCCTTATGTATGTGTGTGTGTGTATTCTAAATGAACCTTTTAATATCTCAAATGTGATAAAAGTAATAATTGGTATTGTCTTCCTTCCACTGTAGCCTAGTTTTATATTCAATATTTATTTCACTGAACCAGGCGCTGCCATTACCAGTGTAACTAGAGCTAAATTATAGCATTGAGCCATCATGTGGCCAACTTCAAATTTTGGTGGCAGAGTGCAGGTAACAAGGCAGTGATATAAGGACTGAAATATTCACAATTTGCCGGGATCAGAACATAGGTTTCTTGGACTTCCGATTTTGCATCATAGCAATGCACCTGAGGGATTTTGCCCTAAATGGGTCTAAAGTCATCCCTGAGAAACAACAAACGAGGAGGACCCCCTGTGGATCACAGAAAGATGGCAGTTGATCTGTTTGGTCCGGGGGAAGCCCTCCAACCCGACAGGAGAAAGACTAGCTGCATTCCGGTTACTAGCCCAAGCTACTGGCAGCTGAAGTCCAAAAGCACCAACTAGAACAACTGTGAACTGTTGGAAACTGGGTGAGAATATTGATCTTTTTTTCCTTCAATTTTGCAACTAATTTCCTGAAAAAGATCCTCAAAAAGCAAAAATCCTCCAAAAGTGAGAATGAAGGGGATTGCCCCACCCTTCCATAGATGGAAGCAGCTCTAATTTTTATGGGGAATAGAAACATATTGAAATGGAATTTAATATAAAACTATAGTCTGGATAAATCTGAAAACTGTGGAAATTGTTAAGACCTTCCCTTTGAAAGAGTATTGATGAAACTACAAGAAAATATTTTTTTTGTTTTACAAGTTGAAAAATGAACTACTGACATCTAGTGGTGGATTAGAGTATAAAATTATAGCTGCCTGGGCTCAGAAACTGGCAAAACACCCAGAAACAGATAACAACTGTCCCTTTGATATTCAGCAACTCCTGGCTAAACAGAACAGCTCGGAACAGAGGAAAGAATATACATTGGGCTATCTACTATAGAGTGAGATCTACAAGTGTTATAAAAAATTGCTTACTTTGTTGGATTATAATACTTACTGAGCAGAGATTTGTTAGGCTTAAGAATTATTTGCAGAGAAAGAAAAACTTTGATTTTTGGCCATTCTTCTAGGGGGAAAATTACTGAATTACCTTTGGATGGTTGAACATTTTGGACTGCAAATTGTGATTGATTGATAATAGTAGGACCTCTGGGCAGAAGAACCGTTATAAATTATTGTTTTCAGTGATGGATTAACAAATGGAAACACATTGGAGTATAAAGACCACATATAAAGATAACAGCTATATAAAAAATTGTTGTTTGGACCTTAAGATTGGTTGGTTGGATAAAACTAATATAGGGGATAATGGTATCTGTGAAAGACTATTCGGGGGGGGGGGGAGACAAAATGGATGTTGCATACCCATTTAGAGGTGGTAGGAAACCACACTCAAGATCTTTTACTGAAGCTCCCAGCCTGGGTCATCAGAGATCTGCAGGAGTAATACTTCAAGACAAGGCAAATATTTTCCAGGAGGAAATGCATGCAATGTTGCAACTAATTCAAATGACAATTGTTTCAAATCATAATGAGATTAAAAACAATTTTGATGACATAAAAGAGCACATCTTTAACCTAAGCTTACAACCAAAAAACTCTCAGAAAATGACAATAAAGAATGAACAAATAAATCAGACAATAGAATACAAACCAGAGGAAAGTGACCCAAAAATGGAGGCTATAAACGAAAGGAACTATAGCTTAGCACAGGCAAAAAAAAATCTGCAAGATTCTGTTATAACATCGGAAAGGGAAAAGACTTTTTATTTTTCAGGACTTCAAAATAAACCAGAGGATAAAAAAGAAGATCCTAGAAAATGGATTATAGAGATGCCAGGAGAACTACTAAGAGTTTGGGAGACAAAAAATAAAAAGAAAAATTGAGGGAGAAGGAAAGGGGAAGCCTTTTAATGCATACAAATGGGTAAAACTCCTCACCAAAAGTACTCCACCTAATCTGTCTTCCCCAGCTCTAATAACACTTATAAAAACACCAGAAGAATTCCTTGGCAAACTGAATACACTGACTTGGAAAGTTGTCTGGCAAAAGAAGAAGTCTAAAGTTAGATTTAAGAGATCAGATGATTCGACTTACCAGATGGAGTACTATATGGTTAAACACTTGTTTGAATATGACTAAAAAAAATAGATAAATTTTGGATATAAATGGGCTCTATAATAAAAGGGATGTGATTTATAAATAGTATAATATCTTTGTTCTTTTTTTCCCGTTAAGAGAAATATAAAAATACTGGGATGGCTTATGTGAGCAGAATATATAGACATTTAAATGTAATTAATTTTGAGAAAATTAAAATTGATAAGAATGTTTTGAATATTGAAGGGAAACTAAGCTTAAGAAAGAACATCGAAAACAGGACCTATGGTGATTCAATAAAATGACTCTTTGCAAATACAACTGAAACATAAGCTGATTAGAAAAGATGTTATACACTGATGTTAATGTTATTTGTATAAACACCAGAAAAATATTTATATTTAACTTTGTATGTATTGAAAGTACTAAGAATTGTAGTTACTCAATGTTGGCAAAAGGAAAATACTATTGGAAGAAGAGAAGATCAAGGAAATGTATTACTAACTAGTATGTTGATTATGGAAACATAGAAATTAACTATTATTGATTGTTGTTAAATATATGAACCCAGATAACACCTTGTTTACCAAGTACTAAAAATTGTTATTGTAAAAAATTAATAAAATATATTTTTAAAAAAGAACATAGGTTTCTTGATCTTAACTCATTTAACTCATAGCATTAATATTGGAATTAATTTAATTAAAAGATGTTGATTTCAGCTCCTGATTTCTTGCCCAAGCTTAACTGGAACAGTAGTTTTATGTACAACACAGCAATAGCTTCTTTTGAAAAAAACAAGTCTTTTGTCCTAAATCAAGAACTTATTGTTTTATTCTTTAACAGACAAATGACTAATGTTAAAAAACTGTCTGAATATCAATATGTTCAAACAAACATTTTAAATACATTCTTCCTCTTAAAGATCTTTTCTTCAGATACAGGAGATCAGTTCCTTTATCATCCCTATACTATGATGCAAGTATAGTGTACACTTGCATAGGAACTGTACTTGCGTTACTTCACTTTTAAGAAAATAGTTAAGACACACACCTTAAATCTGTTTTTTTAAATTATTTTAACAATAGGCTGCATGTTGCTTATTTTGCTTTTAAAAAGTTTTTATTTGTATATATGATTTTATGTTGTAAATTGTCTTGATAGCTCTTATTTATATGGAATACAAATGACATGAATAAATTCAGCTACTTCTTACTGGAAACTATACTTTTAAAAATTGTCTGTGAAACTAGAATACCAATGATTTTTATGTCAGTATAAGGACAGGAGTGAAGTAGCTATCAGTATAAATTGCTGCCCCTCTCAGGAATAAAAGTAGCAAAGAAAGCTGGCAACTTATGTATAACAAGATTAAACTTACAAATTCAAGAATATTTTCTACAGTTTAAACTCATATATCCAATGCATCTGGAGTGCATCTAATCTGGTAGAAAGAGACTGTGGTTGTTCAACAAAATACTTTTCAGTATGTATATAGCCAGAGGTACTTTTAAATTTCTGTTTCTTCAAAACATTTTTTGAAGGCCAGCAATGTATAGAAATGATGCTCAATGACTTAGTTAAGGTTGAGAAATGTGACAGTAAAATCAACAATACACACAAGAAAGATTTTAATTTCCAAGTAATGTATTTGGCACCAGGTAAGTTTGATTGTCTAAGAGTTATATATCATGCAATATCTCTAATAGCATACTCACAGAGAAACTTTAGTCATTTTAAATAATAGAAAAATGATCATTTAATATCTTGTTTCACCTCGAACAGAAGCTTCGGAATGGATGTAAAATACTTTGGCAATATATTTTTCCTAATACAAAACTGAATAGAAAATTTAGAAAAGTAAAGTTCTATATACAACAGGTGCTGGGGCTTTGGAATTCCAGATGTAGTAATCTGATGAAAGTACCTCACGAGCTAAAATTCAAAGAAATGGAGAAAGTAAGTTCTTAGATGGATTATATCCTAATGTACAAAATACATTTCATTTTTTTAATTTAAAAAGTAGATGCTTTCATAAGACATAATAAAGCAGCAGAATATTCTAACATAGAGATACATGCTTCATTAAAAACTCAAATTTTCAGACCAATACACAACAAACAGGCATAAATGTTTGGAAGTTAAATGTATTTGCTTCAATTCAAATTGCCAAAGATGTAATATGCTCACCTGTATTGATCTTTGCTTTGCCTGATGAAAAGACCTGGATGGAATGTTGGTCTGTGTAACATCCAGTAAGTGTGAAATCCAAGATTTTAAAATAAAGCTAAAGACAACCAAGCAAAGAACACTGAGAAAGAGATGCAGTGACTCTCATTTCTGTTGTGTTTTTTTTTTTGAGGGGAAAGGAGGGCAATATACTAGCAATTTATATATAATTGATGAACTACAAAGAAATGCAGCAACCAATTTAAACACGCAGATGATTGGCCTACATAACACAAAGATCTATATGTCAATCTACAGCAGGAGTGTCAAACTGGTGGCCCGTGGATGCATCACATGCAGGCCACACCCACCCTGGCTCTGCAAAGGCAAAAAAACGTTGCTATGCGTCACGTGACGTGATTGAGTTTGACACCTGTGATCTACAGTAAAGGTTGACTTCCTTATTTATTTGTTTTAAACTGAAAACTACGTTAGCTACACCATAGCTTTTTGAATAATTTTTATCTTGATAAGATTTGATTTTTTTAAAATTTGGAAAAAGAAAAAAATCAGTCTGAGATTGGTTCTTGCAATGGTAATTTTCTCATACATACAACTGATTCTGAAAATGAGATCTCTTGGAAAGATTCATATTGTTCCTTTACCCAACTTGAAAGCCCACAGCACCTAGGAACTGCCATTCTCTGAGCACACAGATACCATTTTCCATTGACTGCAAAGCCAGATAGCTAAGATCTAGTTTCCCCCATTTTCTCTTAAATATCACAACTTACTTTGACATACGCAGTATTTCCAGTACAAACAGCATCCACTGGCTGATCCTGATTTGTTGGACCAAAAGCAACAGTCCCAGTAAGAGAAATTTCCAGTGATTTTGGAAATTTTTGCCCTTTAGAGTTAAGAAAAAGAGGCTAGAAATATTTCACAGGAATGACATTAACATTCTTCTTCTACAGGCTAAATTATTTAGGATAAAGATCTATTGGTCCTACATAAAACAGAGATGGGGGAAAGTCAAGAACAAAAGCTGTGTCTGGAGAAGGATCATTTTACCAGTCAGAATACATCTTCTTGCAATGTATTTCAGTGTAATTTTTGGTCAGACTCACTTTTGGTATTGGAGCCTAACTCAGAAAAAGCAGGAAAGTTTGCAAGATATTTCAGGATAAAAAATCCAAAAGAATCCTGGCTTGCAAGGATGTTTGTGGAAGAGGTGGACATCTGACAAAATGATCAAGAAAAAAAAAATCCTCCAGGTGCCATTAAGGTTTGCGAAGAATTCTAAATAGCCTATTTTCAGAAATAGATAAATAGAATTAGTGCACAGTGTGTGGCAAATAAAAATGGAAGGGATCCAGGAAGATAATAAAGCAGGGGAGAGTAGTTTACAGGTAACTACAGCTTTCAAAGCCCTCCAAATTTGGACAGTTGAAAATTTTCACAAAAATAATTAAAATAAGCATGGTAAACCTTATAGTTATTTTATATTGATCCTATCTCCATGGGCCAAAATATTTGGCCTGTCAGCTGATGATACCACAACACTGCCATGTATTCTGCAGCTGTAAAGCCTCACCAAATAAAAGATTGCTCATGCCTTTTGATCTCATCTGCTGCTTTGGAAAAAAATTCTGGAAAGATGGTAAGACAGAATATTGTTCTTTACCAAGCAACTTAATTTTATTCCAGATGGAGAAGACAAGTACAGGCCTAGGTGAAGGAATCTATCTTTGGAATTGTTTGGTTTATCAGAGACCTCTAGTATATTTTTAGGAACATGGAAAGCTGCTGTATATTAGCATTGCTCTGTTTAAGCCCCATATTGTCAACACAGTGCTTCCAGCAGCCTTTGGGTAGGAATTTTCCCCACTTTATTTGGAATTGTCAGGAATTAAATGATAAAGCACAACATAAAATAAATTCCTTCCTCCATTAGTAAACAAAGCAGACTGCAAGCTGTTTCCAAATGAACTTGAGCCTTTCCTTGGATCAGATGGGGCCAAATATGCTTAACTTACCTATGAACCAAATGAACAAGCTTTTCTCTTTTGATACCTCCAGTTGGCCATAGCTGATTTTGTATTCCAAGTGTGTAATAGGACCTCTAAGAATCAAGAGCAAAGCATTATTACTTATTGCGGAATGGTAGTCTAAATGACCTTATTATTAATAAAGCAATTTTGAGTAATTTCTGAACAACTAAGAAAACAGCACATGCCTTTTCTATGAATTATATCTGACACAAATCAACAATTTATATTAGTTATTCCCACTCTTGGTGCCCTGTAGATATATGGATTTCAATTTCCAGAATTCTCAGCAATGGACATGCTTGTGGGGATAATTGTGGCATATAAAATCCTTACATCTGGAATGTGCCCAGTTTTCTGGAAGGCTGGTAACTAAATAAATTCCACATTAACGACATGGCTTTGGGATTTCAAATGATTGCAATAGAGAAAACTTACAATAAAGCACATTGCAATTTTGAAATTCACTTAACTATTTCTAAAATTCAATTACATAAGTCATTTAAGTATTTCCTGAATGCTCATTTTCACCTTCTCTTTTTCAAAGCTTCATATGCTATTTCAGTATTCAACTATGCTGTGTTCTATACAGGTAGCCCTTGCTTAATGCTCCTAAATGGAACCGGCAATGCTGCTACTAAGCAAAGTGGTTGCTAAGTGGGAAATCACATGACCATGACTGTGTTTTTTGGCTAGAAACAAGACTACTCAGTTTTACACACTTTTTTTTTTTACTCCTAACGACTCCCCTGCCCTTTGAAGTGCTCAAATGCCTGCTTATTGTCTTGTATTGCAATGAAAGCTGAGGGTTGGGAGCCATGGGTACACTACAGAAACAGCTTATAGCAATAGCACTTAGACTTATATACTGCTTCACAGGGCTTTACAGCCTTCTCTAAATGGTTTACAGAGTCAGCATACTGCTCCCAACAATCTAGGTCAGTGTTTCTCAACCTTGACAATTTTAAGGCATGTGGACTTCAACTCCCAGAATTCCACAGCCAGCAATGCTGGCTGTGGAATTCTGGGAGTTGAAGTCCACATGCCTTAAAATTGTCAAGGTTGAGAAACACTGATCTAGGTCCTCATTGATGCTCTCTAGAGAAAACAGAAAATGTAGAAACTGTATTCTCTACAGCAATCTACAGAAATCACAGAGGGGAGAGACTTGATCTTGCTAGGGTGGGGTTTCAGTATGTTCCTCTCCATCTAAACTCCTTAGCTTCCAGATTCTGAGTTAGAATCTCAATAGCATCCCTTGGACATCAAGGGCTGAGAGATATCATTGGCTATAATCAGCATCTTGCTACCTCATCCCATGTTGATATCTGGCAACCTCAAGTAGATGTTAAAACAAGAGTGGGGAGGGAATTGAGTCCTGGGATATATCACAAAGAAAGGATTAAGAGCTAGAATTCTCCCTGTATAAACGCCAACCAGAACTGCACTGAAGTAAAATCAGTGCAACACTATGTTTCCTGCTCATAAGCCTGCATCTGTAGAAAAGTATACCATGATTGATAGTATTAAAGGCCACTGAGAGATTAAGGAAGGCCAGAATATATGCACTACCCCCATTCTGATTCCATCACTGGTCATCTACAAGCATGATTAGTGTCATCCCTATACTGTGTTCAGACTTGAAAGTCAACTGAAAGGAATCCCAATAATCTGTTTCCTCAAGAGCCTTGTGAAGCTGCTAGCTGACCACTTTTCAACAACGTATCCCAAAAAGGAAAGTCAGAAGACAATTCAGAAATCATCCACCACTATTTGGTCAAGGAATAGCTTCTTGAGGAAGGGATGGACACTGCTCAGGCAGATTCATCCCTTCATTCAAGAATGAATTTGCCACTCTTGAGACACAACTACTTGTCATCTTCCAGAAAAGCAACAGCATTAAGACTTAGATACCACTTCACAGTGCTTTACAGCCCTCTCTAAGTGATTTACAGAATCAGCATATTGCCCCCAGCAATCTGGGTCCTCATTTTACTGACCTTGGAAGGATGGAAGGTTGAATCAACCTTGAGCTGGCCAGAATCTAACTCCTGGCAGTCAGCAGAATTAGCCTGCAATACTGCATTCTAACCATTATTTAGCTCTCTAAATAATGCTTTAACCAACCAAAGAGGGATCTACTGAGTTTACATTCTCAGGCCTAAGAAGCCTGCTCACTTCCCACATAATCAGATGATTAATCAACTCAACAGTTGGAGTCCAGCTCAGAGTTAATCTAAATGATTTTATTTGCCAGACGTCTTGAAAAAATTGTCACAACAGCCCTTCAGATAATTTTCTGAATCATCTCTCTCTCTCCCCATGGAGGTTTAGAGCAGGTTTAGAGCAGGTTACCTAACAGGGCCACAGGGTGGCAAAATGCAGAGGAAAGATGAGAGGAAAAATACTGACATTTTGCCACTCTTATTGTCATGATGTCATCCTTAATAATGGCTGTTATCTGTGTTCAGTCAGGCATGTCCTTTACCTTCCTCCAGTGGTATTCTGCTGCTTCATCTCTCAGAGCTCCACTATAAACCAGAGAGCTTTACATGCAGGAAAACACCACAAGGTGTAATCTGAGCCAAGACTCCAGCCACCCTCTGACTCCAAGAGGAAAATAAGGCCTGTGTACAATAAACAGTCAGAAACCTCCTCAAGGACCCTCTAAAACCCAATAGGTGTCTGGCAGACCAATAAAATGGTTCCTACATTCTTGAAGTAGTACACTCAGCTACTCTGAAAAAAAAAATTATATAAATGCAGATTTTTCAAGTACTCCCCAAACAACAATCTCTATAAAGAAGTCTTTGTTTTGTTGATTTGAGGGAAGGAGGGATTATTCTCACCGGTTAAAAAAGGGAATATAAGCTTTGCAGTATTCAAAAGTATTTTTCATACTTTCGTGAAGTTTCAAGTGAATTGTGAACTTCCATTGTGATTCTTCTTCTTTCAACTGATAAAATCCCAAAATAGGTGGAACAGGTACCTGGTTGGGATGCACAGAGATAAATAGCTGAATTTGTTATATTTCTAAATTAAAATCATTTAATGTATTGTATAAATTGTTGGTTTCCATTTTAATATGCTGTAAAGCTACCCTTAGGCTTCTTTTGGAAGTATGTGATAAGGGTGCACATTCTAAAATAAAATAAATTAAAATAGGATGACAGCTTCCAGATGTCAGATATAAACTCTGTGATTGCTAAACAGTAAGATAATTAGGCAGAGAGTGCTTAATTCTAATGGAAAATAGGAATTAACAACTCATTTGCAAGCTAGATTCTCTAAACCACTGATCAGCAGGGTGCTGGAAATATTTCTAGGATGAAGGCCAAAAGCTCTCCTAACACCACACAAAGCATGTAATGAGCTGGAGGGTTATTGCTAACTTGAAAATTCCTTTCAAAATCACATAGTTGAGAAGGGATCATCTGTCATGTTGAGAAGCCAAGCTATTGCCAAGGAAGATACTGGGGCTGCCTTGTCTTTCAGAGATGAAAATTAGGTAAAAATCAACTCACATGTAAAAACATTACTCATTAAAAGTTCAACTTAAGGCATTTTTTCGTAATAAATTTAGATGAGCATTGTTACTTCAGTATCCTTAACACGTGTAGCCAAACTGTCCTATCAACTTTTTTTTTCTAGTTTGATATAGGAGCCTTTGGTAAACATTTGATGATGTTGTTCCTGACTGGTTTATTACAAATCTTGAAAACTTACCTGGGAAGTGTAAAAGCACAAATTAAACAGATCTGAAGGTGGTATAAGAGGGAATTTGTAAGGTCCACTGAAAGCTGAGTCATCCATTGCATCAACACTACTGGAGGTCAGAATAGCAGAATCAAGGGATGTTACACAGGGATGGACCAAAATATCTTGGAGAGGAGAACCATTGGCAGGGAGGTTCAGACCAACAGTCACGTTGGGAGCAGTGCCTTCTATATCACACTTCAAGCACAAAAACATAGGAGAATAGGAACTTACTGGTGAACAACCTAATTTAATACACTTCCTACAATAAATTGTGTATTATCTGGTGGCAAGAGGAAACCTCAATTTTTTTCTTGCTTAGAGTAAGGAGTGGGCAAACATTGTTTCTGTAGCTAAAATGAACCTTAGTCTTATATTGTATTTTTAGTTAGTTTTCAGATCAGAACTGAGTTTTTAAATTATTTTCTTATAAAATACAAGTACAGCAAATACAAGAACTGATGTTTAAAGTAAATTCATTACCATTCTAAATTCTATAATTGCATAATGCCTTATACAAAGTATAGTGATTCATTCAGCCACAATAATGTACTCTGATTAGCAACGCCCTTCAAAATATCAAGCAAGAGTTCTGTTTTCACTATGGTCTATAGATTCTTTTACTAGAAATTGATGGTAAACGATTTATGGAATCCAGCATGCATATTATAGCACAGGATTATGGTTCTTCTTTATTATAATGTTTTAATCTTTTTTGTAAAAGTATTGATTTAGTAAAGTATTATTATCTACTGCATATGTAAATATATGATATCTAAATTTGTTTTCCAACCTGGACTTTGTCATTTACACTGTAAACTATTCAATTTTTTTACCTAGAAAATAAAGATTCAAATCTCTACTGAGTTGTCAAACACACTCAAGTTGCAGTCTTACTTTTTTAAGTATAAGACACATTGGAAAAAGTAGCACTTATTTTGGAGTATGCACATATTAGATTACATTGCCATTGCTTCTACTCAAATGAAACATCATACCAATATATGATTTAAATTAACCATAATTGGAGTTCCAAATATACACAGGCAAATCAGATTTAGAGCAGTTTACTCTTTTTGCTTTTTATCTCTTCAACTCTTCCATGTCAAGTTATAGGAGTATATAATGTGTCAGAAATGGGTTACTGATTCTCAGTTTAATTCTCAATTTAATTCTCAATTTCATAATTGGTTTCATGTCTATATATATATATGCAAAATTGATAAAATTTTAGCAGCTTGTCCTATTACCAGCAAAACTAAGAGCAAGATATGCAAGAGCATAACTGTAAAGTGAGGTTTTCATTCTAGTTTAATTTATCAGAATGAACCGAGTCTAAAAAAAACCCCAATATCTTTCCTTTGACATGCTGAAGCATTAAAAATATTAAGTTCAGCTTCTCTACACACCAAGATGAGCTGAACTATTGCTCTTCCAGATGCATCCATGTGTCAAATAGGTTATAGAGATTTGCAATAGGAATCATCTCACCTTGCATGTTATAGTTCCATAAACTTGCCACATGTCTGCCACATCCCTTTGGTCATACTGGACAGATTTGACTTTTTCAATGATACAGATATTAACTTGAGGCTTTCCCTTGTACGTGTTGCTTCTCCAAGCTGGTGGTTTCTGAGTGTGACTACTTACAGCAACGTGACTATTTTCCAATGAACCATTTAAATTTGTATCTAGTGGAGTCCCCAGAGGACAGGCCTGCATAACCAAACTTGGCAGCTGGGCAACTTTGGTACTCCTGTCTGCTTCACTCTTCTGATTAGAGTTCATAAAAGCCAGGAGCCCCAACAAGAAGTCAAAAGCCTGAGAGATTCCACTGATACTGAAGAGAGGTGGTTGTGGTATAAGGGACTGCTCAACTAAAGGAAGGCCAACGTAAATCAATCCATTCTTTCGGAAAGCCACTACAGGCCAGAGATCCTTCCTTTCAACCTGCAGTGTATAGACTGAGGTCTTGTTGATTCTGGAACAGCCGTCTCTACATTCTACAAAGTGTTGACCTTCATCTGTCAGCCTCAATTCAAAAAGTAATGCTTTAAGGAAAGGACCGTCTTCTGGTATTGGCACATAACTTGGCCCATTGAAAAACTGTGCTCGCTTTTCAACTGTGGGGTAACGTCTGCAAGATGGAAATAGAAGTACAGCAGAAATATTAACATTCTGTATTGTCTTCCTGCTTGCACAAATCTGGAATATGGTACAAAAGATCACATCAATCTGTTATTATTCCACATGTATAAACCTTGAAATACATCAGATAGATGTTGCTAAAATCAAATCATAAATTGGCTCCAGCATATTTTCATGTTAAAAAGCAACATTTTATGCAGTGACACAATTAACGTTTTGCACCTTTTATATTCTTATATTCATGTATTCAGCTCTCATTTTACCGAAACAAGCACTCATACCCCAAATGTATCTCCTTTAGTGACTGCTGAGATGCCATAAGTGAAGAACCCAGAGACTTGACTCTTCATAGTTCTATTACCAACAAGATACGCTAATCATAAAGGCACAATGCTTGCATTATTTGCAAGCCTAACTATCTGAGAAACAATGTTTTGTGTTTCTCCATTCAGAATGGTTGACTATCATTGGCTGCACTGGTATCTCTCCTTATCCCTATAGTTAATTATTTCATTATGTAGTGTGAAAGAAATATCAAACACGTGTAATATCACCAGGAGAGCAGAAAAACATATTTTTAATAAATGGGTTTAACTACTATGTTGTACAATAATTTCTAAAAGACTCCTTTGTCAGAAGCAAGACTTTTCCCCCCAACATTAATCTAATTCAAAAATGTCAAGTTGACAATGTAACTTTAAAGTATAGTAGGAACGAACAAAAGGGAATAATTGGTATTATGTTGAGTTGGTATCTGAACTTGGCACAGTGGAAGATTTCTATTTGTTATTTCTAATTCCCAGTTTGACTGAAGGATGCCTGAAGTGTTCCTGAGTCTATACCAGAGTACAAATATTGCTATACCTAAACAATGACCATTACAGTTTGTGTACAGATTTTTCAGAAACACTATATGGTCCTTATGTTTTTCATTTCAGCTCTTACAACATTCACATGAAAGAAGTAAGGGCTTATGGGTGGCGGAGTATATTCTTGTTTAGATATAAACAAGTTTTTCCATTCTGCAGTGGTGTGAATGCTTCTCTTTTTATTTAAACCTTTTTTTTCAGGGTTTGTGTTTCTGATTCTCTTTACTGCCATCCAGTGGTTACCAGTTATTTGCAGCTCAGATTCTGGCCTCTCCAGTCTTTGTTAAATAGGAGAGCAATTATATTCCACTGGGTTAAGGCTGAACAACTCATTTGTTATAGAAATTCATAGTTTCCACACATCTACAATACAAGCTGCAAGTTGGCCCGCAATATCATATTTCTACAGAGATAATGACTCATATGGAAAGAACTTAAGATTTCTAGTGCTTACGCTTATGTAACCAGAATTAACCATAAATTTAATTCTGGTTACAATTCATAATTCTCCACCCCACTTCCCCAATAAAGTTTAAGAGCCATTGCTCTTCATAAATAACAATGGGCTAGAAAGACAAAAGATCTAAGGTCTGTTCCCAATTTTAACTTCTATGCTTTCAAAAAATCATAGGCAGATTAATAATGTACAGACACTTCTCTATGACAGATTTCAGTCTTTTGGAATTACAGCTATCAGTGAACCTTGAGAAGAATGAAAAAAGCTCCAAAACAAGCTTAAATTTATATATTAGAAATGGCCTTTCCCCCAATGTCCTCCTAGCTTATATGATAAAAATGTCAGCATATAATTGTCTGGGGTGGTTGTACAACAGAGAATACTCATTCCACTAAGACATCTTCAAAGTTTTTATTTTGTATTGGCAATTCAAAGTAAATTTGCATTGTACAAGGCTATGTAGGAAAGAAGTTGTAAAATTGCTGTTTGTCCACTTAACCTAAACTTGTATATTCTGAAAGCATCTCTCTACGTAGTAATAGGCACTTCATTCTCATTAGTTGCTTGAGATACCAAAGCCAGGGATATAAAAAACTGAATCTGACTGTCTGCATATGTGCTCGGCTAAATTATAGATTCTCTCCTAAAGACTGCAGGATACTATCTATTGGGTCAAGTTCTGCTTTATAGTATAGACAGAAAATGATACAAAAATCAGCAAAAGGTGCCAATATTTGCAGTAAAAGAAATGTTATACAGGCTTGGACCAGAGAAATACACTATATTACCTGGAAAACAGCACAATGCTTTGTATTTCTTGCTCATGACTGATGAGCCATAGTCCTCTCAGAGCCATCACTGATAATTATCAGACTGGAAGATCACCTTGTCTGCTTTACTGCCAAGAAAGTTCCAGTTCTGGGCATTGTTTGATATGGTTCATATTTTCTTCCTTCTCATTTCCAATGCTGCAACTTGCTTCTGCATGGGAGGACTGGAGTCTCTTATTCTCCACCAAGCTCCCTTTCCACAATCACACCATCAGGGTGCTTATTGGGACACACATCTCTCGTTAATTACATTCCACACAAAAATCTAGGGGAAACAGATTAGGGAATCTTAGTGTACTGGACAACAGGCTTTCAAAAGGAAACAAGGCCCCCTCAGCCAAATTAGACCTAGCCCATTCTATGCCTGGAGTTACACCCCCAACAAACACCCCAGTTTTGTAGGTCAGCAATTCCTTGTACAGGGCTTCCCAATTTGAAAACCCCAGCTCTAGGAAAAAGATCACCACTCACACTGACCCTTATAGCAGGCAGAGCTGCAAAATCGGAAGAAGCCTAGCTGCTTCAAAGAAAAACAAAACAAAACAACCTCAGAAAGTCTAGTTGCCTTTGGGAGAAGCCCAGCTTCACTTCCATGTACAGTAGTGTATTATTCTCTTGGCTTCTCTCCAAGCGGGAAAGGCAGATCTCTTGCAGCATAAAAAGCCCTTTCCCTAGTCAATGCCTCCCCCCCTTCTTCTAGAAGACAGTCTCCTAAACCGAGGAGGCGCACTCTGCCCCCAAATCCTTAAGGCATCCCTGCTAAATTGGAGCTTCGAAAATGCCTTCCCTTCGTGTCTATGGAGATTCTCAGTCATCCAGGTCATAGTTATCAATCGCTTCCTTGTTTAAACCCCCTGAGCCAACAGGCCTCAACTGCACCAAGCAGAGCCCCCTTTTACAGAGTACGTGGCCTCCTCCCGCTGTAACTCGGTCCCCCCTCAACCAGAAACGCTTCCGCCACACATCCCTCCTCTGGGTGACGATCTGGGGAGGCCTTCAGCCCCAACCTCTTCGCCGGGTCTCTCCATTCTCCCCGAAACGAGCAGAGAGTGGTTACATCGGAGGGCCGAAGAAACGACAGCGGTGGCGGCGACAGCAGCTGACTGAGGCGCCTGGGCGGAGCCACCTTCCAGGCCTCACCGCGGCTGCGAGCCGAGCAGCACCGGTGGCCGCTTGGGGGGCCTATGGTTGGTTTCCGAAGGAGGAGGAGTTGGAAGTTGCCGCCGCCGCCGCAGCCGCGGGAGCGGCGAACGCGGCAGCTAGAGCAACCTCCCTGCGGGAAGAGACAATGGAGGAGGCCTGGGCTGGGCGCCGGCCTGCCGGCCTGAGGGGACGGATTCGGGAGAGAGACAGCGACGGGAGCGCCCTGGCCGCGGTCACGCCCGAGCTCTTTGAGGTAAATATTGGCGGGGGATGGGGAGCCCACCCTCCTTTTCTTTCCTGCTGGGAGAGAACCCGACGGCCCTCGGCGTGTGGCAGAAAAGTTGTCACGGGAGAGCTAAATCCTGTACTGGCGTGGGTGTGTGTATGGACTTTTTTTTTTTCAATAGGGAGAGCGCCTCTGGCTCACACCTTCCCCTATAATTGCTCTTTCGACGGGCTAAGCAGCCCGGGGATGGACCATCCTATGGTGTGGGGGGAAGGGAGTTGGTGGGGCGAGGGTCTGTCCAGGGGTTCAGGAGGGGAAAGGAAAGAGGGAGATGTGCCTTTGCTGGAAAAGGAGGGGAAAGTGCCTTTTGCAAGTGCAAGAATGAACTATCCCGGGGATTGGAAAGCTGGAGGGCGAGAAAGAGAATGGTATTGTGTGAATTGAAGGTGATGAAAGAGAAACAGTGGAAACAGAAGAGGCAGGACGAGACCGAAGAGACCCGGTGGAGGCTGGAGGGACGAGCCGTGGAGGTCGCCGAGTCAGGCTGGAAAACCGCGAGCAGCCACTTTCCACCGACCTACAATTTACCCCGTACGGTGTATCGGCGAAGGCCGCAGACCCGATTCCAGCAGCCACCGGAGACCAATGGATGCTTGACTGGAGACCGGAAGAGAAGGCGGAAGCCCAGACAGACCGCCATCAGACTCCAAAGGGTGGTTTAGAGAGGAGGGAGAGCTGAGATGAGCTGGAACGTGGCGCAATGGGCAGAGAGAGAGAGAGACGTGGATGGGAGCGACTCGGAATCGAAGAGGCCTGGAGAAAAGAAGCATGGCGGAGAAAGAAGATGAGGGATGAAGAATGGGGAAAGTTGGAACGGAGGAGTTTTTGGAGAGCGGAGCTTAGAAGAAGGGGGTATCCGGGGGTGCATTGCCTGAGATCGAGCGGTTGAGGGTTGGGAGACGAGAGAACCGAGAGCAGTTGTTTAGGAAGTATTGGCTGTGCAGGATCGGTGGGGGAAAAGAGGAAAGGAAAAAAATCATAGAAAACTGGGGGGCTGGCAAGAAAAGTGAAGAGCGGATTAGGGAGGGGAGTGCGGGAGGCAAAGGAGCGCATTGAGTAGGAAGAAGTGACGGTAGACCCTCCCACAGACCATGAGAGATGGAGGAGAGAAGTAGTCACTTACAGAAAGACGAATGGAAAGTGAGTAGGATGAAGGAAAAAAAGTTGGAGAGGATAGAGATTGAAGGGTGTGTTTTAATTGATAATAGGGTGGGGTAGTACCTGGGAGAGAGGACAGGGTGATTGGAAGCTTGGACTGTCACTAACCATTGCCCAGATGAGAGTGGAGCAAATGAGAAAAATGTGGGCAGTCACTTAACTTGCTGCCCAGAAAAGGAGCAAATGGGAGGATAGGAAAGAAATGAGAAGGGTGGAATTGAAGAAGAGTAGGAGGTAATAGGAGTTACTGGGAGTTCTTAATGCTTAAAGTTCCCCAGTGTGATTGGAGTGAAGAGATGTCTGAAGAAGACCATCAGGATAGTGATAATCATAGAGAGGTAATTGCAGGCGATGGGGCAAGCTGTTCCAAGGGTGAGGGATTGGGAAATTTGAAACCAATCCCTTCTTCCAGCCTCTTGATCACACTTGAGAATTAGGCAGCTGGATTTCTGGGGACCTAGTTGATGCTCTTAAATGCTAGGTGTGCCTTTATTAAGACCATCAGTTGTGACTTGATTGAGAATAAAAGGGTAGATGTGGCATGTATTATTGAATTCTGGATGAGTGAGAATGAAGTGCCTTTGCCTGAGGCTGCTTGGGTTTCAGTAGAGTCCCCACTCCTTTAGAGGTGCAACAAAAGGGACCTGGAGGTATAAACCTTCTATGCAGGAGCTCCCCTCCCCTAAATTATTTTAGATATTTAATACTTTGGGTATTTTTGTTTACTGTATTGTTATTGATTGTAAACCACTTAGAATCTGACTTGTAGCATAAAAGCATTTGGAATAAATTGTATCCCAATTTGTCATGCAGCAAGGCAAGATTATTTTGTAAACAATGATTTGCAATAAAATTCAGAATGGGAATGAGTGTAGAAAGAGATGTTAAAGATGTACAGTAGAATGGGGATGGAATATAGGTTTCCAATTGTGCTCATTACAGTCATGCTATCTGAAAAGATAGTTTAATAATCTTATTTTTAATTCCTATAATTAATGTTTCTCCCTGCAAAACTCCATTTTGTTTGCAATTGGTGTTCTTAAGAGAGGAAAAGCTTGCACAGTAATATTGATAATTAAATATTCCGCCTCTATCAGCTATTCTGATTCTGTGACAGAGCACTCCAGCAATCCACCACTGTGGAATTTTGAACTGAAAATCATTCATTAAAATCCTAGTTACTAAGGGAGTAACAGATCAATATTTAAATTAAAGGTCTTATAGGCTCTTATTTTCATAATTGCATCTACACCAAATCTTTACGTGGTATGAAGGGAATTCATTTTCCAGGATTGTCTTAAATTACAATTATTCAGACATAGCACTGTGCTCTGTAAAAAAAACTGGCAATGCAAACTTCTCTGGGCATGTAATAGGATCAAAGTGGGCTTTGAATTTACTTTAGGAACAGAGTTACCTGGGGCTTTATTTTTCTGGCCTTGTTTGCTTACATGAAAAAAAAACCAGAGTGAGCATGTCTATAAAGTTATGGTCAGAATGATGTTAGTAGTAAGGTATATAAAGGGTATATATAGGGAAGGAGGCATGCCCTGGAAAATAAAGCCTCGGTTGAAAATGATTCTACAATCTTAGCTCGTGCCAAAACATGGACATTTCAAAATTAGTCTTCAGAATATTTTTTTTAAATAAAATTATATAAATGTCCCTTCATTGAAAAGTCACAATCCTTCCTCCTGCTGCATCTGATTTACTGGAAAGTAAATTCCATTGAACTCATTGACTGAATTCATGTAATACCTGATTTTTTTAGCATGATGTGTAACACAAGACTCCTTCATTTTCACTTAGTATTATGTGTGAACCGTTTATATTATTCAAAAGGCATAGTTAAAATAATCCTCACTTAATAACAAAAGCTAACAATTACATACAGGACTTCTGGAAGTATTTCAGGATGACACAATAAAATCAAAAGAATCAATATCCCAGAAGAAGCAGCCAGGAATAGATAACAGGGAATCCATAAAATCTAGCAAGCTATAAAGCCATTTTTAAAACTTGTTGAAATGGCCAGCCTTTTTTTAGAAAGGCCAGCCTTTTTTTAAAAAAACAACAACAAACCCACCACGTTGCATTAAAAGTGAATTAAGATTAGTTGCCATAACATTGTTTTGTGGCGCATGTGTTCTACTTTTTGAAGATTGCAATTGGGAAAGTCCTTTTCCTAGTCTTCTGCTTCATGAAGATTTCCAGTGTTTATTTGTAATTTTAGAATGCAGATGGTAAACTTTTCAATTTGTCAGATCTATTTTATACTGGCAAGAGATCTTTGTGACAATCCAGAAATAACAGTTAGTACAGTACTATTTCATTTTGTGTAAGTAAACCTGCAAAAAAAAAAGTTTACATATTACAAAATTCCAATTAAGCTACAAAAACATCAATAACTACAGCCATACTATCTTTGTCCAGAAATGAGGGACTTGGAGAAAGGTAATCCATAGTATCTAGTGTCGAGTAAATTACCCTGTACTGTTCTGTAGCTTCAAACATGTCAGTGTAATAGATTCCCTTCATATCACTTCTGGTAGAATACTTTGGAAGTTCAAGTTCAACAGCTTCCCAGATTAGAGGAAAAGAATGTAGATGTACTGGTTTTTACCATGTAAGTTAATTTACATGAGTTAATTCAAAAGACAGCCTTTGCTCTCTGAACAAGAGATCAAATGTTCAGTGGTGTTTTAGAATACCTAAATGTGATCAGTCTCAAAATACTTTTAATTCAGAAAAGCTTGTTTTTTCAGTGTTTTTTTAAAGCCCACCTCCTAATAAATTAGATTTTAATGTTAGATTTAAAAAATAAGCAAAAAGTCTGCTTGTCTTTTTTCCCTTCAAATGAAATTAGTACCAACATTGTAATAATTTTATACTCCAACATTTTAATAAAGTTATCATTAAAGTGTTCCACCAATAGGTCTTTATAATTATTGCATTCTGTAGACTTAAAGTTTGAATTAAATTAAAAAATCTAAAAATACAAATAGCTTTCCCCAAAGACTTACAGTTCAGAAATGTCATGTAGAACATGAGGGTGACCAGGGTTTGGGGTTTGTAAATATGCAAAATGGGAGTGGCGTGATGAAAGCCACAATGGTAGAAAATGGTACAGTGTATTTAAGAAAAATGTTGAAAAAAATGAGTCATGAATACATCTTTGATGAATTGGCTTCTTAAAAGCTTCCTCTGGTAATTTTTGGAAAATGTGGATGCTGGAATATGTGTACTTATATTCTACTCTTATCAGTTGTATTCTTGTAAACTTATAAGACAAACATTTTAAATGCGAAACGAAGTTATGGAACATGAAACTGCCTTATATTAAGACAGACCATCCTTGTATGAGCAGGTCCCTGAAATTGAGATGGAGTGTTTTTCTCACTGTTGCTGAGATCCTTGTAATAGGATAAATTTAGGATTTTTAAAAAGACACCTTCCGTTGCCCAATCCAAAACTGTTTTGAGCTATTCTGTGGGAAAAACCCTCCATATGACAGGTTAGTCTTAGGGAATGACACTGTTGAATGAATTAGTAGTGAAGTAGACTGAACTTTGTTATTGACAGGTCCTGAAGTATAGAGGGCTGGCAGTTGTTACTGATGCTTGCTAATTATATACGGTACTTCAAATATTTAAAGTTTTTAAAATGTTTAGTTTTTAGTTTAAATGCACAAATATCAGAAGTGCCATTGGTCTTATTACATAATTGCAGAAAAAATGATTTGAATAACTTTTTTTTAAAGATGTGAATAATATGTAGACTATATTTCCCACTGTAGCTTCTTGTAAAAGACTCTCTTTTCTTGTATGACTAGGAGCCCTTTGTAGCAGATGAGTACATTGAACGCTTGGCATGGAGGACTCCCGGTGGAGGCTCTCGAGGTGGCATGGAAGTTTTTGATCCCAAAAGGTAACACTTAGCTGCATGATCTAGCCATACAGTTTGTACTTTAACCATCTTTAGTGTAGGACAACCTTTCCATGATTCAAAGAAGTCTCTAGTAAGCTTCTTAAGAGATTTTGAGTATAACTTAGAAAGTAGCAAGGGAACAGTTTTTCTATTCAAAGCACAGATTGGAGAGCAAATGGATCTTATGCAGCCTACCAACAGATCATTTTAGTTTTTGTAAGTGATATCAAAAGTTAAGTGAATTAATTCTTTTGGTATATAACTGTATATATATGGGCAAAAATATGGAATAAATTAGGGGCATATAACATGTATAGAGTTTTGTATTAAGGAGAAGAAAGCATAACAGAGTTGGAAGGGCCTTGGAGGTCTGCTAATCCAATCCCCTACTCAGGCAAGAAACCCTATACCATTTCAGACAAATGGTTGTCCAGTCTTAAAAACTTCCAGTTGGAGCACCCACAACTTCTGGAGGCAAGTTGTTTGACTGATTGATTGTTCTCATTATCAGGAAATTTTTCCTTAGTCTAGGTTGGTTCTCTCTTTGATTAGTTTCCATCCATTGCTTCTTGTCCTGCCTGATGCTTTGGAGAATAGTAATAGTAGTAAAGTTGGAAGGGACTTTGGAGGTCATCTAGTCCAACCCCCTGCTCAGGCAGGAAACCCTACACCATTTCGGACAAATGGCTGTCCAGTCTCTTCTTAAAAACTTCCAGTGTTGGAGCATTTACTGCTTCTGGAGGCAGGCTGTTCCACTGATTAATTGTTCTCACTGTCAGGAATAGCTTGACTCCCTCTTCTTTGTGGCAGCCCCTGAGATATTGGAACACTGCTATCATGTCCCCCCTCATCCTTCTCTTCAGTAGACTAGATATTCCCAATTCCAGCAACTGTTCCTCATATGTTTTAGCCTCCAGTCTCCTAATCATCTTTGTTGCTCTTCCCTGTACTCTTTCTAGAGTTTCAATATCTTTTTTACATTGTGGCAACCAAAACTGGATGCAGTATTCCAAGTGTGGTCCACCCAAGGCACTGTTTGTCAGTGCTATTTTGCAAAGTCTTTGTGATATTTACGTTATCTTATGTTCTATAATGTCTCATTTTAGTACCAAGGATAAACATTTGCATATTAAAAACTATCTTATTAAACTGTTTATTCTCATCAGATTGCAAGAAGAATTTGTGAATCATATCAATGAGTTGAAGTTGTTGGATGAACGAATCCAAAGGAGGGTGGAAAAATTGGAGCAACAAGTCCAAAGGGAAGCTAAGGAGTTTGCCAAGAAAGTACAAGAACTGCAGAAAAGCAATCAGGTAAACACAAAGACCACAGATTCTTCCATTGTTCTGATTCACTTCAGTAAATTATACCTAGAATGGCTGAGGTTGCACATTATGCTTCTCCATAATGTGGTTGATTTGGTTTTGGTTTAACTGTGTTTTGAACCCAGCTGCTGTTGTTTGTAAAATCATGGTTTAGAGCTAGGTATTAACTTTCTGCTGAATTCTGTTGTACATGTTTCATGAAAAGATATTATTTTTATTCCATGAACATTTAATGCAGTAACAATTTAGGCACATATATTAATAATTCCTGTTTTCAGCATACTTGACTGGAAACAAAATTTGAGAAATATTTGTCCTTTATTGATCATGACAACTCAACTTACCTTGATATCTCTATACCTTTCCTTATAGTAGACATGTCAAATTGGAACTTTTTCCCTATTGCTGGCAATGGGACGGGCGCGGTTTCCTCATGACGCGTCTGGCTCGCGGGCTGGCAATTTGACACCCCTGCCTTATAGGGAGAGATTCCTTTTCAATTCCTTTAATTACATCAAATGAGACATCTGCAACTATTAACTAGCCCTGCTGGAATATGGACAAATATATGAAATTTAAATTCAAACTTGTTTGGGGGCCAGCTTGATATAATTCTAAATTTCAGATGGAAACTACATACTGAACTTTGTAATGACCCATTCCAAGTATTTTATTTCAATGGAATTAATTTGGTTCAAATTAGTTAAAATGCTATTTTTCATCAATTGCTTTTTAATTTTGGTGGTGGTTACAGATTTTGGAGAGGTTTGGCTGGGTCCTAAATCATCCCTTATACTGGCTTCTGAGCTTTTACTTGAACTGAATGTTATTAAAGAACTTGATTTCCATTCATTATAGAAAACACAAACATTTTTTGTCTATTTTTCCCAGGTTGCCTTCCAGCATTTCCAAGAACTAGATGAGCATGTCAGCTATGTGGCAACTAAAGTCTGTCACCTAGGTGACCTGTTGGAGGGGGTAAATACACCAAGGCAACGGCTAGTAGAGGCTCACAAACTGATGAAATACTTTAATGAGTTTCTAGATGGAGAGCTGAAGTCTGACGTTTTCACCAATCCTGAAAAGGTAAGACCCATCAACCAGATTGAATGAGGTTACTCATGATAAACTGAGTTGCCCTAATTATAATTCTTGCTACAACTTTTCCACAATTTAACTCCCCGGTGAGCAACTTGTCCAGGCTCCATTGTTCTTGAGTGCAGATTAACTTCATTTGTCTGCTGATTCAGCTATTCTCAGTGTGGCAGTGCTGTCACTTTTTCATTTGCAAAATCATAAGCAACTTGAAAGAATGCTAAGGAAGTAATCCTTTAGAATGCCTTAGAAATCCCTTATATTCTTCTTCTGAACATCATGCCCTAATTCTTCCTACTCGAGAATGAACATTTTTCCACACATGATCCTTGAGAAATCTCTCAGACAAAATCTCTTTGTGTAGATAAGTATTTTCAGGGTGTGTATTTAGATTTCTTCTTAAGGCACACAATGAATACTGAGATGCATTGATAAAATCTAGCAGATGTCAGAATTTTTTTCTTGTGAATATAACTGCACAATTTCAAACCAGGGTATTATTTTAATATTGGCCATTTTAAATATGGGCACAACTACTAGCCACCTGCTGCATCTCAGTATGGAAGAGCATTTGGAGCAGGGCCCTTGAAGGTGATTCTAGGCTATGGTTAAGTATATATGGGAAGAGGCATTATTTCAGATACTGTGGTTTAATAAAAAGCCATTATTCCTAGCCTTTTAAATAACACCATAGGAACCGGCAGCACAATAGAATTTAAGGAGAATGTGTTTTCTGTGTGAGTTGCTCATACCTTATCCCCATCTTTCTTAATCTCAGGACACTTATGCTCAGGACAAATTTCTTGGACCTACCAAATGCAGCAGAGCTGGGAAAATATTTCCCGATGATCTGTCTGTCCCACTTATTTTGCATGTCTTGCTTTTCTTGCCAGATCTTACAAGGCTTTTTATAATTCATACTGAAAGCTGCTGAACTAGTAGAGGTACACTCCCAAATCAAGTTCCTAGTGTAGGTTATTATCACAGTAATTAAAATAGTCTTAGTTCTTCATTCCAAATGAAAGCCTGACTGAAATAACTCCAAATAATAAGACATTCTACAGATGTCTTAGAGTTATGAGGACACCACTTTCTCAATCAGCTTAGCCACTAGTAGTATTTGTGAGACTGGCAGATAGTTGCCAGCTGTTACAAGGTAAGAGAGGGTTTCTTTAAGAATGGGCCATCACTGCCTCTTTTGGGTAGGAAAGAACACGCTAAAATGCGTTGTGGAATACTTCTCCAAATATTTCTGATTTTTACAAGTAAGTGGCACTGAAGACAAATTAAGGAGACATTGAGTACAGAGAACAAATGATCTCAGATATAGAACTCTCTTATAGTAAATCTTATGTCTTTTCCTTATAGATTGAAGAGGCAGCTGATATTATCCAGAAGCTGCATCTGATAGCACAGGAATTACCTTTTGAAAGGTGAAGTGTGACTGATAGCTATAAGTTATCTTTGATTTGTGTTTGTACCAAGCTAGATTTTAATTGATTCTTTCTACTAACATTTTGGGGGAAGTGAAACTCAATAGTATGATGAATCAAAATGTGAAACTTAATTTTAAAAGAATAGGTCAATAGCCCACTAATGTTTAATATTAATTCTATCAGAGGTGGAAACAATTGAGTGGTTTATAGTGCAATTCTCTGCCCGTTCCTTGAAAAGTAAGCTCCAGTATGTGCAGTGGGATTTATTCCTAGATAGACGTCTGTAGGTTTGCAGCCTGACTTAAAACATAGGAGGCACATTTTACAAAGATCCATAATATTTAAAAATCTTTTAAACGTACTTGTTTATAGATTTATTTAATGTATTTTATACCACTCAGCTGTTGAAGTTCTCTGAATAGTTTTTAAAAAATATAAAATATAAGTAAAATTACTAAAAAAATAAATTGAAGGTAAACCAACAGCCATGCAAGGATCTAAAACACATTCTGAGTGTTGTTAGAATAAAAAGCTTAGGACCGCAGTTCTCAAATATTTTGGTTTCAAAACTCTTTTATATTCTTAAAAATGATTGAGGAGTCCAAAGAGCTTTGGTTTATGTGGGTTATAAACATGGATATCTACTCTATTAAAAATTAAAACTGAGACATTTAAAAATATTTATTGATTTGACTATGGACCCTCTGAAAGGATCTTGGAATCCCTGGGGATCTCCAGACCTTATTTTGAGAATTGGTGGATTAAGGATTAGGAAAAAAAATCTTCATTTGAAAGCGCTAGAATCACTGAGGAGGGCTTCCCTATCCAGCATCACCACTGCAAAATCTTCTATCCAGTAGCCACCCTCTTTACTTCATTCACAAGTCTTCAGGAGCTGGTCTTAGTAACTGTTAGATTTGTTTGGCAGAAGCCACCGCTTCAGGTGACCTACGGCCAAGCCACTTAAAGCTTTAGTGCCAACACTTTGCTTCTCTCTTTGATCATTTTCCAAACATTGTTTCTTGTCCTGCCCTCTGGTGCTTTGGAGAATAATTTGACCCCCTCTTCTTTGTGGCAATCCCTCAAATACTGGAATACTGCTATCATGTCACCCCCGTTTCTTCTTTACTTTAGACTAGCCAAACTCAAAACAAATAAATGAAACAAATAAAATGTGCTAAAACCTCAAATAAACTTAGCATATCTTGAACAGTAACCTCTCAGTCATCCTGTTTAAAGTGGTAGAACCACTTATAAAACTTTGTTTTGTTTCTGCTATGTGCTTATGGCCACAATTTCTGTAAATAATATATATTTTTTAAAGCTGGAAATTTGAGTTGCAAAAAGGATGGTCTATCTTTCCTTTAAGAAGAGTACAGCTTCTTTCAGAACAGCTTGACTTACTACTCAACTGGGCAGATACTTTGTTTCATCTAGTTACTATCACCTGGCTATCGGTGATACTTCAGTCCGCATTTTCAGTGGTTTCCCATATGGCTTTTCATTAATTCGAATATGAAATAAAATACAGAACTTTATAGCATACATATTATAAATCAGAGGAATAAGCAGTCAGTACCACCTTCTGGAGGGATCATATGGAGGACTTTGGGTGGGTGCATGGGGTTTCAGCCCAAAAAATAATTCTACTGGCTTCCCAGAGCAGTTTTGTTTCCTGTGCAAAGTTTGAAGCTCTAGACTAGAGTCTAGTGAAATGGACCTAGAAAATGTTATTTTTATCTTCACTACAATCTTGCAAGATAAACTATGCTGATAAACTATGATTAACAATGACCGTGGCTGGAGAGGGAGTTTAGCCTTGTCTTCCGATCTGTGTCTGTCACTTTTGTTTCTGTATACCTATGGCTCTTCTTGAGAATGAGAAAGAATGCAGCATTCTTCCTGCAGTTAGTGTTTGTTTTCCACATATTTGGGTGTATTCATTTATTTCTTACTTGGAAATTTGTTCTATTTCTGTTTATTAAGGGAGCTTTTCCATCATTCTGTTTGGATCTTAGCCTTAAAATACTAATAGCACTTATATACTGCTCCATAGGGCTTTACAGCACTCTCTAAACGGTTACAGATTCACCATATTGCCCCCAACAATCTGGGACCTCATTTTACCAACCTCGGAAAGGATGGAAGTCTGAGTCAACCCTGAGCCAGTCAGGATTGAACTCCTGACAGTGAGCAAAGTCAGCTTGCAATACTACTTTCTAATACTGCCCTCCTTAAACTATAGTGTGTAACTGAGGTTGGTAGTAAAAGAAAAACCTCAGAATGTGTTAAATGAAATAGACATAAAAGAGAGCTGCATTGGATAGGAACATAGGAAAGCTTGATATCGGTGACACTGCTAGAAATTGCATTTAAGCACATAGCCATCATACCATGTTCTTTTGGGATAGGTAATATGCAAACCTCAAAAAGGCAGTAAACAAGGAAAATAAATTACCATCATAGAAAAAGAAAATGCAATATAACTAAATTTAGTTTACATCAGTGAGATCTTTTAAAAATATCTGCAATTCTTATGCATCTATAAGCTGTATCACCAATATATATTTTCATATTTATTTGCAAAAGTAAGACAAGTTTTGTTGTTATTAGGATTTTACACTTGGAGACCTGAATCTTAGCACTATTGACTAACACTTGGCTTCTCTTGTGAGTCCCCGGTTTGGTAATAATTGGAAGGTGTTTTCCTGGGACCAGTGCAGCGCACTGGTTTATTTTATTTTTATTTATTAAACAAATTTATATGGCCACCCAACTCACACACAGCAGGTTTACCTGCTCCTCATTATATATTTCATATGCTAGCTCAAAGTACCTATGGTTGCCACAAAGTACAACTTGACAGAGAGTTGCCCTTAATCTTATTTTCTGTAAGCATGTAATTACATGGTATAAATGATCATGGCATTCATAAATTAATTTTTCAAAAAGCATTTTGCTTTGTTCTTGATGTTAGCTAAAATAGAAGCATTGCATCTAAAAGGCACACTGCATAAATGTCTCATGGTTGGAAGATTGAAATCCTAAGGCATGAGTTTTATTCATTCTTTTGTTTCTTTCACAGGTTTTCTGAAGTAAAATCTAAAATAGCAAGTAAGAGTCCATCTTTTAATTTTTTTTAAAAAAAAATAATTCTGCTGCTGCCACTTAATCAACTCTGATGTGTTATTTTATTTCCTTTATCTTCTTCCTTGAACTCAGGTAAGTACCATGACTTAGAGTGCCAACTAATCCAAGAGTTTACCAATGCACAAAGAAGGGGGCAAATCTATAGGATGAGAGAAGTAACTGCCGTTTTGCTACATTTTAAGGTAAGAAGTCTGTCCCCAAGGCTGTAATGTTAAACATATTTACAGAACCTCTTCTGTGGTATTTAATTCTGATAAACCTATGTTTATATTGAAACTCACGATGCCATTTTTTCCAGTAAAACTGTGCAGCCATTAACACACCAAAATATTTAGTCCCTATTGATTGTTTGTATTCTAGTGAACCTTTTTATTCCAGGAATAGTATTTTCTTTTGTCACTGCAGGTATGATTGTTGGATTATTTCTTCATTAATTCCTTTCTAGCATCGGTATGAAATTTGGATTGTCTTTCTAAAAAAAACTTTCTCTAACAGCCTTTTCGCTATGTCTCTGTTGATAGAAATTGTTTGAGTCAGACATTTGTGTGCAGGTTCAGACTGATAGCCCTGGAAATTTCCTTCTATGCTACTCAAACTGAGCCTATTTTGCATGTGTTTATAAGTGCTTGTGTAACAGCTCAGTGACTACGGCTAAGTGGGATTAGGAGCAATAAGGATATTTAGTAGTATATTTTGATTCTGGGTGGCGTGGTGGCTCAGTGGTTAAGCTGCTGAGCTTGTCAGCTGGAAAGCTGGCATCTCAGGTTTGAGACCCGACCTCCATGCAATGAGGTGAGCTCCCATCCTCACCCCAGCTCCCACCAGGCTAGCAGTTGGAAAGCGTACGAATGCAAGTAAGATAAATAGGTACCACTTCGCTCCGTGACATGCTGGCCACATGATCCTGGAAATTTCTTTGGATAGTGCTGGTTCAATGGATTTGAAGTGGAGATGAGCTCTGCTCCTTATAGTCAGCAATGCAGTAAAATCCGCAGGGACTCCTTTACCTTTTTTTATTCTGATCTAATATATCACAAGATGTCAAAGTTTGGTATTCCTGAACACTGTATTAAAATTATCATCCTGAATGAATAGCAACTAGTCGGTCCATTGCTATTGATTCAGCTCAGGAGACAATGGCTCTGAGAAGCTATTGAATTGGGGAAATTAAATACAGTAACATGGATAGTAGATAAAAGGCTTCATTTTATGACGACAACTGTTATTTTAGTTGGCTCTGTTGTCATCCAAGAGACTAAAAAAAGAAAGAAAAAGCCAGAAAAGTAGAAATTCTCTACCTATTTTTTTAATTAATTTCAAACAATAACTACATTGAACATTTAACTACATTCCAGAATCTTTTTTTCTCCCGTAGGGCTATTCCCACTGTGTTGATGTGTATATAAAACAGTGCCAAGAGGTAAGGGTTTGGGTTAAATATTACGTTGTGTATATATTTATATGAAATATAAATATATACCCGTGGTCTGCGGACCCCTGGGGGGCTGCAATGTTGTCACAGAGGGTGACAATAGAAGAAATGTTTATGATTTAAATCTTAAGTCTTGGGGGGCATGGTCCATTGCCACAAAAGGGGGTTCCTCATGAAGAAAAGTTGAGAATCACTGGTCTATACAATAGATATAAATATTTTAATGTAGAAACTCTCTTCTAATTTTTCTGTGATTCAGGGTGCCTATTTGAGAATTGATATTTTTGAAGATACAGCCATTCTGTGCCAGAATGTGAACAAACAAGTTGGAGATATATTCAGTAGTCCAGAGACTGTAATGGCCAAACTTATTCAGAATATCTTTGAAATTAGACTTCAGGTAACTTACATGTGTTCCTATTTTTTTAAAAAGCTACTTGCCAATATAATAACTTTTGGGGGGGGAAACATAACTTTACCTGTACCAATTGGCAAGGATGCATTATGTATGATTGGTAGCCTTGCCAATCTTTCCCAAAACATTTATTTCCATTTGACATGAACATTGCCTGATAGTGGACATGATGACTTGGAATTATGGGAGTTGAAGTCCCAGATACCTGGAAAACATCAGAATGCTGTACATATCTGGTCCTTTGCGCATACATGCTTTCTCTTGATTCAAGCTTTTGTTAAATTTTCCAGTCTTGGATGGTTCACCCAATGTGTGATTCCCAGTTGTACATGGACAATCGCTTATGGCAGAGGATCTTTAAGGGCATGATTAGGAGAAGACTGGAATGTTTTGTATTTAAAACTGAATGCTATTTCAGACAACTATCTAAGGATCTTGAGATGCTTCTTTTGATTGTTGCTTATAATTAGTTTTATTTCCTGTTATTCCTCTGCTTAGGAGATGTTTTGATTTATGTTTAGATTCTTGGATTTTCTGTCTAGCTGTATCTATAAGCATAGTGAAAGAAAAAGAATGCATGAGAAAACTGAAACATAATAATAATAATAATAATAATAATAATAATAATAATAATAATAATAATAATAATAATGTTGGAAGATACCTCGGAGGTCATCTAGTCCAACTCCCTGCTCAGGCAGGAAATCCTATACCATTTCAGACAAATGGCTGTCCAGTCTCTTCTTAAAAACTTTCAGTGTTGGAGCATTCACCGCTTCTGGAGGCAGGTTGTTCCACTGGTTAATTGTTCTAACTGTCAGGAAGTTTCTCCTTAGTTCTAGGTTGCTTCTCTCCTTGATTAGTTTCCATCCGTTGCTTCTTGTCCTGCCTTCAGGGGCCTTGGAAAATAGCTTCTGATAATGCTCTGCATTAAAATTAGAGAACAGCATGTCAAAACAGTGGTATTTTTTTTTTGTAATGAACGAAAATGATTTGTTTAATATGAAGTCCATACTGTACATCTGGTGAAAATAATGCAAAGGGTATCAGCATGTCTATATTTGTTTTCTTTTTTGTTCTCTCTCTTTCCTACCCAGGTTTGGGAACAAAAGAGGCTAACAATGGTTAGGTTACAGTGAAAAGATAAAATTCAAACCACGCAGAAATGCACTGTAAATGGGCTTATTGTAATGCTGCCGCTGATTGTGATGTAAATTTCATAACTGAATTAAACTGCATTGAATATATATCAGGAACTTGTATTCTTAATGGAAAGGAAATAATATAATATTGGCCTTTATTTTCCCAGGGTTATATAAAAGAACAGTTAGAAGAACATAAGAAATCAGATGCAGAGCAATATCTCCAGACTCTTTATGACCTGTACACAAGGTTGGTTTTATTTTAAATAACTCAAAAAATAAAGCTTTAAGAGGCCCAGATATGGCCTTCTCATTTGATTTGTCCCTCTGCAGTTTCTGTGTAGGTGCTGTCTTTTTTTTTTTTTTTTTAAACTCTGGACGTGTATGCTGAATATTATTTTCTTTTGCATTAGTTGATATAGTAGCATGGGGAAGCTGGAGTGAAAATGATCATACTGGCTCTGTATGTGCATAATTCTAAGGCAGAATTTGCTTTAATCATAAGTTTTAAGCAGGATCGTGATGGAATTATTTTTACACATCAGCAAATTAATCATTCATCATTAGCCAATTTCTGGTTTCATTTCTTAATACTTTTTCTTGTACCCAAAATAGTTCAGATGAGCATAAAAAAACCCCCAGGAATAGGTTCTGGGTTGAGATATCAGAAAAAGACATGAAAGCAAGCCCGGATTCATAAATCAACAGTAAACTATATGTTCAAATTATGATTTCTTTCCAAAAAGTAAACTGATTTGTATGGGCTTGAAGTTATGCTAAGCTAGAAACAAGGCACATTGCGGCCTAACATTTTGTGTAAAACCTGCTTTTACTCCCATTTCTGACATAAAAGTTTGTTGCCTGCCTGCTGATGAAGTGCTAACCTTTGTGTTAAATCAGCCCAGGGTTGGAATGCCAGAGTGCGGGAAACTGCTTGAATAGCATGGGCTATTCTTACGTGAGACAAATACAAGTCAGTTGGGAAGAATTGGTTTTGGCATTCCGTAAGGGAATGTAAAAAAGATTAATTAAAGATCTCTTGTTCTTACTAGGGAGATTTTCTAGTAATCTCTAATTCAGTGAATTGTTAAGGTCCATGTTTGCTTACTGATAGATCTCTGGGTATTTCCAGTAGGTCAGCAAGGATTTCTGACTTCCAGTTGTTTTAACAATAGCTGTAACAAAATGACAGCCCCCACTCCCACCCTTAATTACTTTACAGAAGGGAACTGTAGTGTTTTTGTGTGAAAGGACTATGAGCTGTGTTCATTTCTCATAATCAAAACAAATTCCTGGGCTGAGAATTCTTTAATTTCAAGCGTTTGTCTTTTGCTCTAAGCTCCAGCTGCTGGATCTTGGGGTTCTAGATAAAATAGGCTTGAGGTCTGCCTACTTTTACAATAGGGCTAGGTGCATTCTGACTCCTTACTGTGCCCCCTAAGAAGTGAACATTTATAGATGTTATACCTGTATTTTACCTCCTGCAACTACATTGTTTTCTTCTCTTGCTCCTGGCCTTAATATAAAGGACTACTAATCTTTCAAGCAAATTGATGGAGTTTAACTTGGGCACTGATAAGCAGACTTTCCTGTCTAAGCTTATCAAATCCATCTTTGTTTCTTACTTGGAGAATTACATTGAGGTGGAAATTGGTTATTTGAGAAGCAGGAGCTCCATGATTCTGCAGCGCTATTATGATTCCAAAAACCACCAGAAGAGAGCTATTGGAAGTGGAGGGTAAGTAATACTTTTTAATCTTATTGTTGTTGTCTTATATACTTGTAAAATTTGCAGTATGTATAAACTTTTTTAAGTATGTATACCTTGTTTAAAATGTTTGCATAATGCTAATGTTAATAATGGTTTAATTGTATAATGACAATTACTGATTATGTGCCATCAAGCCGATGTCATCAGACATTTCTTTTTCCACGTTGGACTTTAATCGGTGTTGGGTGATCTTAAGCATTATTTTGCTAGGACGTAAATTAAGGGTATTAGTTAGTTAAATCTCCTTTCATATAGTTAGACAGACTGACCTTTTCCGGTCTTTTGGGCCCTGTGTTATTTTCCAGATTTCTTGGCATAGTTTGGTTAGATATTTTACTGATTCTTCTTCTGTTGCTTGCCATATTTTGGTAGATACTTTATCAATTCCTTAGCTTTTCAATGTAATAAAGATTGCATTGCTGATATCATTTTGTCTTATGGTACTAAAAAGTCTTGTAACAAGGGTATATCTTCTAAGGTATCTTAGAAGTTGACATCTCTGGTACAAAAAAATCAGTGAGCTCTTTCCATCTTTTTTTAAAAAAACTTCTTTGAAAACGTCAGCTACAAAACCAGTCTGAAAATAGGCAATGATCTCTTGTATGACCATAAATGTCCTTACAGGGGTAACAGTGTAGTCTCTTTGGAGGTTTCTGTTTTGCTGCTTCTAAAAATTCTTAGAAAAGGCAACAAGAAATCAATAAAATCTTTAATACATTGGCAAATTAGCTATTATAGCTTAACCATGCCATACAGCCTTTTAAAATGCAAACTATTTTATATACTTTGCAGGTACAGATTTTATCCAGCAATTAATATGTCAGTGGAAATGAATTTCCACATTCCTGCGATGCTTTTTTGTCATAGAAAAGATGGTGATTTAACAGAATGCATACAAAGCATCTCTATTAGAATTGTGTCTTTTACTAAACCTGCACAATTAGGATCAGCTTCTGAAACTGCTATGTGAGCCTGGAAAAAGTTACAACTGTTTTATTAATTGAAAAGGCATTGTATGTGTTCCCATATATAAACATATTTTAAAGAAGTTGCTCATTTTTAGCACTTATCTATTCATGAATGTCTTTGATTTTGCCATAACATACTGAATTTTCTTATGAACAGATGTATGTCTCCAGCTGTAGAGGGTGCTCTTAATCAGTATTGTGGATTTTGATGCATCACAGAAAAAAATGGCTTTTTTTTTAAAGGAGGTATTTGTCAAATAATGTCACTTTATAAAAAAGAAGACTTTCCCCCCCAGTGGAAGGGTATTTGTTTCTTCCATTTAATATGTAAATTTGTAGTTGATAATACTTGAAAAATTAATCAGAGCAAATTCTAACTTCAGTAAATAATTTTATTTGGGGTAATTCTTTTTTAGCATTCAAGACCTCAAAGAGAGAATACGACAGCGAACCAACCTGCCTTTAGGCCCAAGCATTGATACCCATGGTGAAACTTTCTTGTCCCAGGATGTTGTGGTTAATTTATTACAAGAAACTAAGCAAGCTTTTGAAAGATGTCATAGGGTGTGTATATGCATAATATAAAGCTTTCTAACTATTACATATTAGAATACTCATGTAAACAATAAACCGTTATTGGTTAACTGTAAATCAGCTGCTAAAATAATTGTATTATCTTGTTTTTATGCTATATTTATAAGTTAATTTAAGTAGAAAAAGTAACAGATTATTTCATGAATATCATACCTTTTAGGGAAATTGAAGGGACTGAATAACATTGCAGGAAATTGCTGCTTACTGTTAAGGTCCCCACAATATCCCTGCATCCTTTGTTTTATATAGGTTGAGTCTGGATTCCAAAGGCCATTCTGGAATTTAGACACTCCAACATTTTAAATGGTTTTAACATATTTCAAAGATAAAATAACACCTGTTTCTGAAAATCAGATGAACAAGAGAGGAAGAATAAATTGTCCAGAACAAGAAAAGTATAAGAAAAAGCAGTATTTGAGGCTTATTAGATATATCTCAACTTGTCTACACGTTGAGATATATCTAACACAAGAGCTGGAAACGACTTCAGATAATCACTAGCAAGAATCTGATATGTGAATGTTGACCTATTTTTCCACAATTACACTTATTTGAAAGTAGTCATATAAATATATGCAAATGATTTCTAACCTATTCTCGCTAGAAAAAGGCTGAAGTTGATGTTTTTCATTTTTAAAGCTTTCAGATCCTTCTGATTTGCCAAAGAATGCTTTCAGGATTTTCTCTTTGCTTGTGGATTTCTTGTGTATTGAGCATATTGATTATGCTGTGGAAACTGGGCTGGCTGGTAAGTCTATTTCTGTTTTACGTTGCAGGATAAATTAGTTGATAAGTATGATGATTGGTTGAAGTAAATTTATAATCAATAGCACAGTGAAATATAAAACTATACATTAAAGGTTTTAAAGGATCATTTAATTCCATAGTATAGTTTATTTCCACCTTCTATTGGTTCTAAATAGACAACCTGTTTAAATATCAGGTCTGCACATGGTTTAAAATGATTCAGAGGATATACTTCAGAGCTAGTGAAAGGACAGAACCTCTGTACTATTCATTGAACCTACTTTTCTTTGGGTTTCCACATGATTCTGAAAAAAAAAGATGTGACTGCTTTAAGAGTTGCATTAACTAGAGAAAGTCAACTCTTGAAAACAATCACAATGTTCTTTGGATTTACATGAAAGCACCTTTTTCTGAACCATTTCCAAAGCATGTGCAGCCCTTACAGATAACCTTTGCAAAACAAATCATCCTTCTTACAATGCTTGATAAATATGATCAGTTGTATAATTATTACTCGTGATTCCTGATAGACTGTTAATTGGATTTTTTTTTTTAGTCCCAGTGAAATTTTAATGTGTTGACATTTCATTTCATTTTTAGGTATTCCTTCTCCAGATGCCAAGAATGCAAATCTTTATTTCCTGGATATTGTAAATCAGGCTAATACCATTTTTCATCTTTTTGATAAGCAGTTCAATGACCATCTAATGCCATTGGTGAGGTAGATCATTTATTATATCCTCGTGCCAAAAGTCATGTGGCGTTTGCATTCTGATTCATAAACATTCCTTCTCTCAAAATCGTCTTGAATAAAGCCATATTAAAAGTGCAGAGCCTTCGTTTAAATAACCTCAGTCTAGTCATTCTGTATTAATGGCGTCCCTTACAAGGGATTGGCCTTTCTTTTGGAAACCCGTCCCTCTTCACTTCATACCAGTGTGTGTATTTTTTATAAGTAATAAAGCTAATGCTTCTTTCCTCCATGGACATGCTTGTGCTCTTCCCTGAAGTTGGCTAGTTTGAGAAACGGAATGTTGAACCTAAATAGGCCTCTGATACTGTCTAGAAGGGCTCCTCTTAGATCCTGAAAATGTGTAACACTTTTCTGTATTTGTCTGCATCCTGCGTTCCCTGCCGCAAGTATTCTTTTCACATCAGTTGGATTGTTCTGTATATAATTTTGACATGAAAGCCTATTTTCTGAGAAGGGAAAATAAAAGGGAGATGAGCTAAAAAATCCTTGCACAAGTTAAGTGCTTGGAATGTTCAGGTTGTCTGCAGTTGCTGCATACATTATAATAGAGGGTTGATACTGACTGTCCATTCTTTAATTTATCACAGCTCTTCTCCTAAGCTATCTGAATGTCTTCAGAAGAAAAAGGATATTACAGAACAAATGGAGGTGAAATTGGATATGGGCATAGATAGGCAAGTGAAGATTTCATATTTTAGTTTCCTCTTTCATTTTGTCCATTATTGTATTAAGGCATTAAATACAGGACTAAATATTATATTTTTAAGAATTCACCACAAGGAGTATATTAAATATTAAATAATAAAAATAATAATTTGACAGCCTTGTATTCCTTCATTTCTGCAATTTCATGAAAATAGATATGCATTTGCATTTCATTGCAACTTACGAAGATCACACTGCAACTTTGTAAAATTTAAAATGCTCTTTCTAAAACTACAACCTAGTATTTTTATTTTGAAGGACACTGAATTGCATGATTGGACAGATGAAGCACATCTTAGCAGCTGAACAAAAGAAGACCGATTTCAAACCAGAAGATGAGAACAATGTTCTGATTCAGTACACTAATGTGAGTAGCTATATATAGCTTAGTAAGTGATAAGTGGCACAGCAAGTAATTGGGTTGCTGCTGCTGGTGTTTCCTACAGTTAACTGTGCTTGGGGTATACATTGTATTACCTTGCTTAACAGTAAAATTTTCTTCCACTTATCTAGGAATTCTGGTCCAGTTTTTTTGTGTGATTTAAGCTGGGGGGAATATTAGCATTTCCTTATACAGTATGTTCAGTGTTAATATAGAATTTTTTTTAGACTAATTGTATTTCTTCAAATAATTTAGATTTTCTTCAAGAAGTCTATGTCCTCTATATATCGAGCCACATTATTTGCCATCATGATTTAGCAGCTACCACCAGCAATCAATCTACCCATTCTATAAAACAATTTATTCTACATTTCAGCTACAATAGGCCATATATAGAAAGCAAGAGTGAAAATGTTCACATCCCTTTTCTGAGAGCATAAATGACAGAGTTAGAACAGATACAAAAACCATTAAATTTAGATCAGTGCAATCTTGTATTGTATATTAGATATAGAGTTGTTTTTCTTAGCATTTTTCCTGCTTAGTTGCAAGGCTTGCTTGTTTTTTCACCTTGGTTGTCTTAATTCTTATAGCAAAGTAGCCAACAAATAGTTTTGTTTATCAGCTGGCTTGTTGCAGAGTCTGGTGCTGATAGGGGATTATTGGCTTAATTGGTTAGTTTGCCTGCCTAGTGAAAATTAAAACGTAGGTCTCCTTCCTCCTGGTCCAGCACCTAAATTGCCATACTATTGGTTCTCATATTTACTTTAAATTAATTATGCCTAAACTAAGAGAGCCAGCTTGATGCAATGTTTAAGACATCAGGCTAGAAATTGGGAGACCATGAATTCTAGTCCAGCCTTAGTCATGAAGCCTACCAGGTGACCTTGGGCCAGTCATTCTTTATCAGTCCTAAGAAGAAGAAGGGAATCCACTTCCAAAAAACCTTGCCAAGAAAACTGTAGGAACTAGTCCTCACAGTAGCCAGGAGTCAGCAACTGAATCAAAGGAACAAAACAACATGCTATTTTAATAGAAATTTATTTTTTATTGGAATTCAAATCTCTTTTGTCTATTCCACAGAGTAAATGCAGAACGATTCTGACATTCTGAATGCCTTTATAATTAGCCAATTATATTATAATTATTTGTTTGAAGGTTATAGGTTGGTGGATATGTGCGATTATTTTCTGTGTTAGTCATATTAATTTTACTAGAAGATTAACTTTTAGTAAAATTTTGTGTAGGTTAGTGAGGGGTAGAATGCTTTGTAAATAATAAACTAATGGGTAAGATATTTAAGGCAACAGGTCTTTTCCACAGTGTATCTGGAAAATTAATACAGTTTCAATTATAGATGTCTGAAATAGGCTGCAATGTAGTTACTTCAGGTAGGACTGGTTTTACCAAGTTTTTTTATGTAAGCAAACCGTTATCCATTGCAAAGACTTAAAATCTTTTAATAAAAGAGAGGTGGAGAGAATTTCATGTTCTAGGGAAAAAGAAATTGTCTGAAAGTGATATCCTAGTTATTTTCATTGAACAAAAGTTGGTATCCTAGGAATTGCCCAGAGAGTCTCCTCTCACCCATTTTGTAGCTTTCATGTCAAGATGAATCTTTTCTCCTTGACGTCCTTGTTTATGTTACAGGCCTGTGCCAAAGTCTGTGCCTATGTTAGAAAGCAACTGGAAAAGATCAGGAATTCTATGGATGGCAAAAATGTGGAAAGTGTTTTGATGGAGTTTGGTGTTCGTTTCCATCGCCTTATTTATGAGCATCTACAGCAATATTCCTACAGCTGCATGGGTGGCATGTTGGCAATCTGTGATGTGGCTGAATACAGAAAGTGTGCCAAAGAGTTCAAGGTGAGTATTGGCTATTATTACAAATGCAGTCTGAGCTATGGCTCATGTGTATTGAATTGGCTGGCATGGGTACGCTGTGGTCTTAATGTTTGTAAAATGAGCACAGTTAAATGGCCTATCTCTCAGGTTTGTTGTGTCCCTGAACCAGATAACAAAAAGTATTGCATTGAGATATGTGTAAATAATTGCTAAATGTGTTTAAGCTGATTTTCTGAAAAGTACCCCTTGATATTTATACTGAATTTTGCTTTGCTTTTCCTGATTGTCACAGGTTGCGTTGGTATTGCAGCTTTTTGACACGCTCCATTCCCTTTGCAACCTCCTTGTTGTAGCTCCAGATAACTTGAAGCAGGTCTGCTCAGGAGAGCAGCTGGCTATTCTAGAGAAGAATATTCTCCATTCCTTTGTACAGCTACGCTTTGACTACAGATCTGCTCGTCTTGGTCGCCACTTCAGCTGAGCATGCAGAAGAAGGAAACCAAGCATTCACAAGGACTTGGTTTATCAGCAGCATACGAAAGTGGCTTTTGAGTGAAAAATAGAGTGTGGAGGTTGCTTGGACAAACAAACTGTCATAACTAAATTGGCCTTTATCACTGTCCTGTTTTCATCTTGCTTCTGGAATAAATAATCTTATCAGGTTCCTCCTAACCATTTTCTGTTTTCCTTTCATGGGAAAAAACATGGTTGTCAGAAAGCACACGGTGCACTAGAGCCTTCTAACTTGTGTTCTGGATGGAGAAAAATACTTTGATTTTTCAACATTTGTCAATTGGCATGTCTTATCCAATTGTCCAGTTCTGGCTGTTCCTTTTCCTCAGAGCTTAGTGCTTGCATATATCTGAATGCTTCTAAATATTGGACATGTCTCCAAGAAGCATCTGGAGTCTAGTGTGGGTGACAGTAGCCAAGGTTGCTCTTTTGCTGATAGGATTTCTGTGCCTGATGGGCAGAAACTCAACAGACATATCAAATCACAACATTTAGATGTTGTGGAAAATTGTCACAGGCTCAAGATGTGCTATTAAGATGTTAAAAAGAAAATGACATCATAGGACACTACAAAACAAAAAGAGGTTAACGCCGCAGAAATTATATTCATTTTTCTTTGTATCTTGCCCCACAAAATGGATGATGAATGGAATGGAAAAGGGAAAGAATAGAATTAGAACTAGAAAATAGAATAGAGTAGAATAGGAATAGAATAGAATAGAATAGAATAGAATAGAATAGAATAGAATAGAATAGAATAGAATAGGTGGCCATATCAAGGCCACCTGAAGAGACTAGAAGCATTTGAAATGTGGATTTACAGGCGGCTGTTACGTAGAAGCTGGGAAATCATCAAAACAATTAAAAAATTAAAATTAGAATATTTCGGACATGTGATACGACACCCAGAAAAATATGGCATACTCCATTTAATCCTCCAAGGAAAGATTGAAGGCAAACGAGGTCCAGGCAGAAGAAGAACATCATGGTTTAAAAATCTAAGGGACTGGTTTGGACAAAACTCAGCAGCACTTTTTGGTGCCTTGTTTTTAAGAAGTTTAGAGGTTGGCATAGCTGGTTTTATGAGAAACAAGAGAAAGAGGATCTTTCACCTACATCAATGTAGCATCTAATTTAATTTTCAGAATATTATGTAAAGTATATAATTGACTACATACGCCTGGGACCCACATGATTTCTTCCATGAAATTAATTACTGCATGTACTCACAAATAATCTGAGAATGTTAGGTACCAAAATACACCCCAAAAATGCGACTTGACTTTCTGTGGATGGGCTTATAGATTTCCCCCCTAGCCCTTTAAAATATCCCTATATCCCATTTGCTTGCATATAAGTCCATCTGCAGCTAAGCAGAGCCTCAAATTTATAACCAAAATACCATGAAAAATGTGGGTTGGCTTATCTGCGGGTGGTGCATTTTTCATGGTATTTTTGATTAAACATTTTGAGAGTTGACTTATCTCTGGGTGGGCTTATATGCAAGTATATGCAGTATGCATATTTTTTCTATCTCTGAGTAAACTTTCACTACTGTGTAATCAGGTATATATAGTTTTGAGATAAAACAATTGCTTTAAAATATATCCAACACTCTCTCCCCTGATTTTGAAAGTTTAGCCATGTAAATGTTGCTTTGTTCTGTAACAAAATAATCAACAGAAATAGGTATGGGTGCACAATTACTGTTCTACATGAAAAAATTTCCAAGGAATACCATTTTAGGAGTTCTTATTAATTCTAAGTTAAGATTCCTTTACCATTTTGTGGTGGGTTCATGGTTGAGCCATTATGAAACAGAAAAAAATTGATTTCCTTCTTACGGAAGTACAATAAACCAAACAGTTGTAGAGACAGAAGCAAGAATGAATCAAATAAAATCAGGGTTTATGTGTAAGGACAAGGATGAGATCTTCAGGGCAAATATGAACATTATATTCCAGTGGGGGCGCACTGTTTAATCCCACTGGGATTGGCCCCAGGAGGGTAGTTCTTTGACCTGTATTTCAGTGTCTTCCAAAGGACTACCCCATTCCCTTTAAACAGAGAAGACTAGTCTTGACATTTTATTTTGTAAGTATCCTCCAGCTTTTAAATTACTGCAAGCCCATTTGCGCACAGTACTGTCTGATTTATAGTGCTGTAGATCTTTCTTTAACTGGGTGTGGTATTTATACCGATAAATCAACGAGGGAGAATTATGCCAAGCTTTCTCAAGCATTCTGGGAAAATGCCTGCTTTGTTCAGTTGCTCTCTTCATTGGCCATTGGCACAAATAGTTTCTTGGACACTGAAAGAAATGGAGATGTGCTTGCCATTTTCTGAAGCTGTGAAGTAGATTCCAAGTATACTTCTTTGATATCTCCAAGTCTTGGAGTTAGCTTTTAAAAGCAATGATTTTGCACATCACTATAAACGTTTGTCCAGCAATGGAAAATGGGAAGTTAACCAAATTGTAAAGATTTCAAAATGTCATGCAAATACTTGGCATAGATACAAGTTGGCAGATTGCATTGGAAGACTATTTCCATTTTTTTAAAAATATATATACATGTACATAACAAACATCCATTTTTTTAAAAAAAAATGGATTATGTTTGTATATGTACGTGTATATTTTTTCCTTATTTTTTGTTTTTGCTAGATTTATTCTCCAGTTGCATTGGTTCTAGTTCTCTTTTAAGCCCATTAAAATAGAGTGTGGATGGTTCTATAAGGCAAACAGTCACTGACACTGCAGTGTGCTTTATTTGGAGATTCTGTTCTGTTGCTTCACTGATACAGTTTAAACATTATTGTACTTTTAATAAATCCTGCCCACAGAAAAGAATTAGAGTAGTCCACATTTGCCAACAAATTACTCACTGTAATTTTTATAATGCCATTTATTGCTTAAGCCCATTTTGCCATCTCTGGAAATGTGTCACATGTCCTATAAAAATGATGACTGATTTACTACCTTTTAATAAATAAAGTTTGATTAAAGATACTGTAGGTCAGTGGGAAAGAACATGTTTATTGGGCATCCAACAGTTTAGATAAAGATTGCCTTCTGTTAACAATCTCCAGCCAGCAGGCTATGTTGGTTGGGAATTATGGGAGTGAAAATCAATTGCTGTATATCTGGAAAGCAACAACTTAAGTGAAGATAGCTACTTATGTTAAAAGCTCCAGTAGCACACTCAAAATACTAACATGGATGTCATATTTGTCCACAAGCCAATAAACATAAGAGCTTTTTAAAAGTATTTTTTAGTTACACTTCAATTTTATTTATTATTTGCTATGGCCAGTGTGTTACTCTTTATTTCAAATGTTTCTGAACAATTTACATCAAGCAACAATGATGCTAGATTGTAGATTAACCATCTAACAGGTCAATTAATCTACAGTATCTCCAAATTCTTTCCCAAGCAAATTTCTTTGTACCTGGAGGTGGTCCAGAAATTAGGGGGCAACCTGTTCTAAAAGTACTGAAGGTGGTCATTTAGAAAATTCAGTTATGGAGTCCTTGATGATGATGATGATCTCTCAAAGAAGATATCTTTAACAAGCCATCTCTTCCAACGTTTACTTGGAGGTGACCGGATGCAGACAATGTAAAATGGCAATTCTCACAAAACTGAAAATCTAAATAGTGAATTAGGTTCATTCTGATCTGTAACTGATTGGTTTCCTTTTCGTGCTGCCTTCCCTTGTAGTTAATAGATGGAGAAACAGTGATCTGCCCAAAGGAGCTGTTTATATGGACAGGAATTGCAGCTAGCTAGTATTTTCCTGTGTTGAATATTGTGTTAATGTATTGCACAAACTCAACAAGCAACCTATGAGTTAAATGGGAGGGCCAACAACACACATAGGATAGCTCTTCCTGTTGCTGTTAAGGATTCTGGTTGCGTTCAGATATTGTTTTGAGCTCTGGCTTGTTTAGTCGCATGTTATGTGAAGCCAGCCTTTGCAGTTTCGAGGCCTGGTTTATTGTCTGGTCTTGCAGATGAACCTGTCCATCATGACTTATTTGGCAGAAATAGCTAAAACATAGCTTAACACAGTTCAAACCTCTAATAAGGGCCTCTTGAGTATTGGCTACATGCAATGGTGGGATTCAAATATGTGAACAACCGGTTCTCTGTGTGGATGCTGCTTCCGGAAGTCCATTCTGGGCCTGGGCAACAATTAGCTACCAGTTCTGCCAAACTGGTGCGAACTGGCTGAATCCCACCACTGGCTGCATGGGAACATACTGGAAAGGATTAGTACCCTTTATGGCCAGAAACCAGGGACTAGTTCCATCTTTTGTCCCCACCAACAGCCAGACAGTGAAAATATCTTAAAACTATTTTCAACAGGGCAACCGTTTTCTAGGGCTTGGCAGATCAATATATCACAGTGTGGAGTATTCTTGTTCAAGATGCCAGCAGGTATGTCCTTATACAAAATACTCCATACTGTTCCTCCCATTTTTCATCTCCCCATTTGCTTTTTCTCTTGTGGTCTTTATTCTCCCATCACTGGGATCAGCAAGCCCATTGATAGACTGTGCACCCCCTTCCCCACTTCAAACCAACACAACTTACTTGAAAAATAAAATTTGACTCTGGGGAGGGGAAGGGAGGGTGTAAACTGCTGTGCATTTCAAGGTATTATAGCTATTATGGCATGCAATTTAGGAAAATATTTCTAGTAGCACTTTGATATAATTTAAGTACTATCGACAAGTAAATTTTAAAGAATGACCTTTTATTTGAGGATAATGAATTAAAAGTGCTGCCTTTCTAAGGCTCCTTCTTCTAACACTGGCATTTAATGAGCAGCAATCAAGCAAATGCCTGAGAGGGGGGTGGGTGTAATTATACGCCTTCCAATTGGTTAAAATGGGAAATTACCCAAAGGGTAGAAAATAACATATGTGATTTTTCCCTCCCCTCTCCAAGTCCTGTAATTTTTTTTTTTAAAACAGAACTTGGTGTTTATATTCTATTTGCCTTACAGCAAAAGGAATAGCAATAATGAAAGGTGGCAGAGTACTTTATTACTCCACCATACAACTTGAAAAAGAAAATATTGTGAAGGGGATTGGAGGAGAACCGAAAAAATAAGAAAGATATATTTAAATGCTTAGAAGCAGGCTGATGGGGAGTCATAAAGGATGAAGGCAGCCGAAACATTTTAAGGGCACAATTGAAATACTTCGATAGCTCTCTTGTTTTCTTTCGCAATGCAAACTCTTTCTTCAGCTCAAAGGTGACATTAAAAGGGGGAGGGGGAAATTCTGCAACTTTTAGCATTATTTCACTTTGGACTGGATCTTGTCTGATAATCCTTTAGGTAACCACAATGATGCCCCTTACTGTCTAGCAGTTACAACATCATTGGCCCACCTTTCCCAAAACCCTGAAGCTCTTAAAAGGTTAAAAAAAAAAAAGAAGGTTATATTGAATTGTCAGATTTTAAAAAGGCCACAGGTTGACTAATGCAATGAAAGAAGTAAGACTGACAGTGGCTTTTTTTAACATATGCTTTTACTTCCTATTGCAGGTAAGAAAAAGAGGCTTGGAGCTTATACTGGTCAGAGGGACAATCAAATGATTGTGGGAAGAAGCCTCTTGCTTCTCTTTTCATCCAAGAGAAGGATGGTCCTCTCCAGCCATCCAACAAGGTGGCTACTTGAAATCACACAGAGCTCCATGTGTCCTACTGGCTTGGGTGAAATTAAATATTAGGTATCACTTCCTTCTCATTCCTTAAAAATGTTTCACTTCTCATCCATGAAGCTTCTTCAGTTCTGGCTGAATGGTAGGGAATGGAAGGATTTATAACCTCAGCAGTCATCTGGTTATTAGCAGTCTGAAGGTTGGTTGTTAGAGAGCTAATGACCGACCTTCAGAGAGCTCATGGCCAGATATTGCAAAGAATATAGATTCTTTCTTTGGGACAACCATGACCTGGATGATTGAGAATCTCCATATCACTGAGTTCTTCTCATACCACCAGCGAGGGATTGAATATGATGACAAATGGTTGAAGCCTCTGTTCCCTATAGTTGCCTTTGTTGCCTATCTTTTTATCAAATGGAGTGTGAGATTGCTAACAACAGCAGAAGTAGGCCTAAGGAAAAAGGCTGCAGAGCATAGAAAATATATTGGTGCCTCCTTGGATTTTTCAATATAATAATAATAATAATAATAATAATAATAATAATAATAATAATAATAATAATAATAATAATAATAATAAAGTTGGAAGGGACCTTGGAGGTCATCTAGTCCAACCCCCTGCTCAGGCAGGAAACCCTATACCATTTCGGACAAATGGCTGTCCAGTCTCTTCTTAAAAACTTCCAGTGTTGGAGCATTCACTGCTTCTGGAGGCAGGTTGTTCCACTGGTTAATTGTTCTAACTGTCAGGAAGTTTCTCCTTAGTTCTAGGTTGCTTCTCTCTTTGGTTAGTTTCCATCCATTGCTTCTTGTCCTGCCTTCAGGTGCTTTGGAGAATAGCTTGACTCCTTCTTCTTTGTGGCAGCCCCTGAGATATTGGAACACTGCTATTATGTCACCCCTTGTCCTTCTTTTCATTAAACGACACATGCCCAATTCCAGCTTTTGCTAATTAATAAATCAGAACAGTGATATACTTAGTATTAAAAAGTGAGATCAACAATGTATGGCCACAGTGCATGGCTTCTGATGGACTTTTAATCAGGAAGTATCAGTAGAAGTGAAAGATGGGCCCCCATGACCATTCTTTCTCTTTTTTTGATTTCTTTGATATTTTCTCTCCTTTTTAAGAAACAAGAAGCAGGAAGATGGTAATAGACAACACAGTTACAGGTAGTCCTCAACTTACAGCCATTTGTTTAGAAGCTTTTCAAAGTTACAACAGCGCTAAGTAAATGACTTGCAACAAGTTCCTGCCTCTATGACAGTTGCAGGATCTTCACAATCAGATGATCAGAATTCAGGCGCTTGGCAACTGGCTTGTATGACGCGCAGTGTGCCAGGTCATGTGATTGCTATTTGTGACATTTCCAGCCAACTTCCAACAAGCGTAGTCAATGGGGGAAGCAGGACCCACTGGACAACTGCATGGTTTGCTTAATTACCACATGATTTGCCTATCAACTGTGGCAAAAATGTTATAAAATCAGGTGTAGCTCCCTTAACAACTGCCACGGTTGTCATGGTTTACCCAAAGCTGCTTTTTCAGGAGGCAACTGGACTTTCTTGTTTTTCTTTTTCTTTGAAGGCATTTCGCTTCTCATCCGAGAAACCTCTTCAGCTTCTTCAGCTCCCCGCCATCCAGTCAGAGCTGAAGAAGTTTCTCGGATGAAAAGCAGAACGTCTTCAAAGAAAAACAAGAAAGTCCAGTGGCCTCCTGAAAAAGCACCTTTCGGACAATGTTCTCTCTACCAATCTCCACACAGTCTGCTCTTGCACCAAATGGAACATGACCTCTCGTGCTTCTGTTCATTAAGGAGAGAGTCTCAAAGTTGCTTTCTCAAATGGCAACTGGACTGTTTTTTTCTTAAGGAAGAAGACGACGTTTTGCTTCTCATCCAAGAAGCTTCATCGGTTCCAATGAACTGATGAAGCTTCTTGGATGAGAAGTGAAACACCTTCTTCTTCTTCCGCAAGAAAAAAACAGCCCAGTTGCTGTTTGAAAAAGCACCTTGGAGACAGCTATGATCCGGATGACCAAGAATCTCCAGGGACATTAAGGGTAGAGATATAGAGGTTGAGGGCCCAATAATCTTCAAAAATGGCTACTAAGTTATAATTACTAATGTGTCAGACAAAGCTATTAAATACAAATAAAGGGAACAGCTCTATTAAATTTTAATTAAATTTGCATTTAAAATGCGACCAAATTAATATGACTGCTAGCTTTGAGAAGCATGCAGAGACACAAAGGTAGCATCTATCGGTATCTCTTTAAAGCAGCCATATCTTTTCCTAGAATCATGCTCAATTATATGAAAAGACAGCTGTTTTAAAGAGTAACAACAGCACTAGTTCACATTTTTCTGCTGTGAAGCAAATCTGATTTGGAATCAAATCTGAAGTACTGCGAAGGTTTAAAATTTGTTTCTTTTCCTGATCACATACGTTTTATTCTGAGCATGATGCCGGCATGTCACTTAAAGACCAAATATGATCCTCAGACTATAAAAAGGTGCACATTCCTTACTTTAAGGTTAATAACACGGGGTGTAGGATTGCTACTGATACCATGTCTGAGAAGACAAGGGTTAAACTTTCTCCTTCCACTGTAGCCCTTAAAAATTATCCCTGTTGTATATAAATGTATATATTTACCATGAAGTGTACAAAATACATTTTAATTTTAGTACATATAAGAAGAATCAAATGTATAAGCTTAGAACGAGGCAGATAGCAGCAATAATAATTACTATTTCAGAGATGGGCTAAATCCTGGCTTTGCCGTTGAACCCTAAACACTATTCAATGTGTCCAATAATATTTTAAGACCAGCCAGCACATTTGGCTATCCAGATGAAAGCCTTTTGGGAGGGCAGGGGAGGTAACGTTCATTTGACTGTAAACAATTCATTAAAATAACTTACTAAATCTCACACTAGTGGATTTTTGAAAGTTGCTCAATCTACCTCCTTATCCATCCAAAGTCAATTTGAATATGAATATGATGCATTGTGACCATAATGGCAAACAGCTTCTCCAAAGAGACATTTATTCTGCTGGCATGGATTCCAACTAGACAGCAATGATGCATTACAAATATATAATTATTTGCACTAATATTTGAGCAGGTGGAATGGATTAGTCCACTGTCAACAGTACTGTGCTGATAACATGTATTTTTCTGTATTAATATGTACTATGCAACATGTATTAAAATTGTCAATAATTCATTTCCACAGAATTAGCTGTATTTATATTGCACTGTTCTGTTGTGGCTGGAAATGCAATGATGGGATATGGAGAGAGAAAAGAAAAATATGGAACTAATATTAACTTTTAAAAATATTTGAAGTTTTTCTGTAGGAGTAGAATTGGAAAAAATGTGCTAACAATGAGTTTCTGTTTTGCTTCAAACAAAATGCACAACTATTTTTTTGACACTGATGTAGGAGAAAACTGTTATTTAAAAATGTGATGGACTCACTAAAGTGTTATTTGTTGGGTTATCAAGCACCAAGAGCTGTACGCAACTTACATCTCAACTTTCTAGCATTGTGTGCAGTCTTTGGCCTAATTTCAAAGTCCTTTGGGGCTTTGGCCTCCAAGGAAGAATAGCAATCCAAGGGAAGATCCTGGAAAAGATAATCAAACAATGAATCAATGAACACCTAGAGGCAAACAAAGTCAACTAAAAGCCAACATGGTTTGTCAAAAATAGATCATGCCAGACAAATCTTATTGCATTCTTTGACCACGTGACAAAATTAGTGGATCAGAGGAATGCTGTGGACATAATTTACTTGGACTTCAGTAAGACATTTGATAAAGTAGATCACAACCTACTACTTGACAAGATAGAAAAATGTGGGGTAGACAGCATCACCACCAGATGGATCCATAGCTGGCTGACCAGCCATACTCAGCGTGTGGTCCTCAATGGAACTGCATCTCCATGGAGGGAAGAGTGTAGTGGGGTGCCCCAGGGCTCTGTTCTGGGCCCAGTGCTCTTCAACATCTTCATCAACGATTTGGACGAGGGGATAGATGGGGAACTCATCAAATTTGCAGACGACACCAAGCTGGCAGGAATAGCCAACACTCCAGAAGACAGGCTTAGGATGCAGGAGGATCTGGACAGACTTGAATACTGGGCACTAGCTAACAAAATGAAATTCAATGGTGAAAAAAGCAAGATTCTACATTTAGGCAAGAAAAACCAAATGCACAGGTATAGTATAGGGCGTACTGTTGTGTCCTGAGCCTGCAGAGGCAGGCTCGGGATGTTGCAATGGTCCCGGGCTGCTGGAAGCTGCCTGGGACCAGACTGAGTGGCACAGGCTTCTCGCGCATGCGCGAGGCGCAGAAGCACGCCAGATTGTTACCTTTTTGCCCGGGGATTCTATTAAAAGGAGACAGAGAGGCCTGCGAGCCTCAGAGTTGTGTTGGAGGAAGAACTACTGAGAATAAAGGCTGTTGGAATTACAGAATGTGTGCTCGAGGACTTAACACTGGCGACGAAGGTGGGATTGCTTACAAAAACAAAGAAGAAGAATTGTAAGCTTACCCCAAAAGTCCTGGAGAGAGGAAGACGGCGTTAAACTCAGCACCTGGCCTGCCAGTACAGCGTCGCTGGAGATAAGCTGGCTGATAGACCCCTTCCTAGAGTAAGAAGCAAGAATGGCGAAGATAGGGAGACTGTCTGAATTCGACGTTACTCACCCAGAAAGATGGGAGTCTTATGTTGCTAGAGTAGAAAATTACTTTAGAGTGAATCAAGTTAGAGAAGATGGCTTGAAGGCCGCTACTTTGCTGTGTGTCTGTGGTCAAGATGCATTTGAAATTGCAGAAAATTTGGCAGCCCCTGCTACTCTTGAATCTGTCACTTACACAGATTTAAAGAAGTTATTGAAGGAACATTTCCAGCCCAAGTTGTCTGTTATTGCGTGGAGACACACGTTTGAACAGAGGGATCAAAGAGCTGGTGAATCAGCCAAAGAATACATTGCAGCCTTGAGAAGAGCAGCTAAGCCTTGTGACTTTAAAGATTTAGAAGAAAGGCTGAGAGACCGATTTGTATGCGGGCTTAGGAACAGAGACTTGCAACAGAGACTCTTTGCAAAAGAAGACATTTCCTTCCAAGATGCCTTGAGAGAGTTCACTGCAGAGGAGGCAGCAGGTGGGGCAGTCAAGAATATAAGGCCTATCAGGAACAACCCAGAAGTAGTCTCCGTGCACCATGAGGGAGTCCAGGAGAGCTCGGAGGAAGATCCTGAAGATGAGGTGGATCATCTCTACCCATTCAGAGAAAGGAATAAGAAGGAAGGCAAAGAAAAGTCTTCAGCTGTACCCAAGTGCTTTGGGTGTGGAGGTCGCCACAAGAGGATCGACTGCAGGTTCCGTTCTGCAATCTGTAGAGCATGTGGAAAGCAAGGCCACATAGCAGCTGTGTGTCTGGGCCGTCAGAAGGTACAACCCCGAGAAGAATTGCGCCTGAAAGGTACCAGGGTACCCAGCCAAAACAGGGTGGGTTTCTGTGCATCACGTAGAAGCATTTATAGGACAGGCACACACAGGCCACTTAAAAAGAAACTGTCACTTAAGGTGAAGTTGCAAGGAGTTCCATTGGTTATGGAACTGGACACTGGGTCTGCCCTTTCAATCATTTCTATCCACACTTTCAGAAAGATTTGCTCTAGCAGTGGGTTCCAGGCCAAGCTTAGGCCATCCAATATAGTCTTAACAGATTTCCAAAATTCCAAGGTGTGTGTTAAGGGGGAGGCCACCCTTAAAGTACAATACAAGGATTTTGAAGGTCCATTGTGGACTTGGAGAGTTCTACAGAAATGCCAAATACTGGCGGGCACGTAGAGGGGCCCAAGAGCCAGGGTTTAAAAGAGGAGGCAACTCCACTCCAACCTCTGCACAAGAGGAATTAGGGGGTTCTCAGAACCTGAGGAGGTCACAGAGAGTAAAAAGATCTCCCAAATACCTTGAAGATTTTGTAAACTTGCTGTCAAAGCAAGGAAGAGGGTGCCTGCTGTTGTTGGGGGAACTTGAAAGTGCGAGTGTTGGGCACTTAATTCTAAAACAATAGCCTGGTACCATGCTGTAGTGTGGCTAATGAGTAGCTGCAACAGATGTGCAGGTTCCTTGGATTGGCACACCACGCTCATGTTGAGGTCACGTATAACTACCTGTATAGTTAATAAGTCTCATCCGGGGGGAAAGGGGTGTTGTGTCCTGAGCCTGCAAAGGCAGGCTCAGGACGTTGCAATGGTCTGCCAGATTGTTACCTTTTTGCCCGGGGATTCTATTAAAAGGAGACAGAGAGGCCTTCGAGCCTCAGAGTTGTGTCGGAGGAAGAACTACTGAGAATAAAGGTTGTTGGAATTACAGAATGTGTGCTCTTCATTCGCCGTTGACTCGAGGACTCAAGAGGTATCTTGCTCAATAGTAGTAACTGTGAGAGGGACCTCGGAGTCGTAGTGGACAATCACCTAAATATGAACCAGCAATGTTCCAATATCTCCGGGGCTGCCACAGAGAAGAGGGAGTCAAGCTATTTTCCAAAGGGCCTGAAGGTAGGGCAAGAAGCAACGGATAGAAACTAATCAAGGAGAGAAGCAACCTAGAACTAAGGAGAAACTTCCTGACAGTTAGAACAATTAACCAGTGGAACAACCTGCCTCCAGAAGCGGTGAATGCTCCAACACTGGAAATTTTTAAGAAGAAACTGGACAGCCATTTGTCCGAAATAGTATAGGGTTACCTGCCTGAGCAGGGGGTTGGACTTGATGACCTCCAAGGTCCCTTCCAACATTATTATTATTATTATTATTATTATTATTATTATTATTATTAAAGATTGAATACCCTCACCATTTCTTTATTCCAGTGCTGGAGCATTCACCGCTTCTGGAGGCAGGTTGTTCCACTGGTTAATTGTTCTAACTGTCATGAAGTTTCTCCTTAGTTCTAGGTTGCTTCTCTCCTTGATTAGTTTCCACCCGTTGCTTCTTGTCCTGCCTTCAGGCACTTTGGAAAATAGCTTGACTCCCTCTTCTTTGTGGCAGCCCCTGAGATATTGGAATACTGCTATCATGTCCCTCCTCGTCCTTCTCTTCATTAAACTAGACATACCCAATTCCAGCAACCGTTCCTTATATGTTTTAACCTCCAGTCCCCTAATCATCTTTGTTGCTCTTCTCTGTACTCTTTCTAGAGTCTCAACATCTTTTTTACATCGTGGTGACCAAAACTGAATGCAGTATTCCAAGTGTGGCCTTACCAAGGCATTGTAAAGTGGTATTAATACTTATATAATACTTATATCTAAAAATAATGAAGGTGATAGTGATTGTCATCTTGAAGTCCCGTCCTGTGATCTTTTAGATACCATAGAGATTGGGCATTAAACGAGAGGATAGTTCAACAGCAAATGTTGTTCCAGTTTTCAAAATAGACAGTGGACGGGAGAGGGAAGAAGATATGTATAATTAAGCTAAGTCAATTTGACACAGATACTGAGCAAAATTCTGGAACATATGATTAAGCAACTGGATTCTCAACATTTAGAGAAAGACTACGTTGCTTGGCGGGAGCCTGTATAGGTATATCAAAAATAATTCATGCCAAACAAAAACAGGATTCTTTTTTGATATACACACCAGTAACTACCATAGTTTAGTTGACCCAGAAATGTAGTAGACACAATGTACCTTGACTTCATTAAAGCTTTGGAGAAAATCTCCCATGAAATCCAAACATAGAAAATGGCAAAATATACCTTGGGTCATGATTCCATTAAAAGAATAGAGTAGGTTGAACAATCATACCCAGTGAAAGTATGTCAATGGCTTCACATCAAAATAAATGACCTTCACGAGGGATTAAAAATGCAATTATCAGATTTATGGATGGCACAGAGATGGGGGTGGGGTGATTGGGAGGCAAGCACATTTTAGAGAACAGTATCTGGATTCAAGAGGATCTTGGCAAGCTGGAAAATGGGCAGAAATCAATGTGAAGAATTTCAACAAATATAAAACATCACATTTTGAGTAGGGAAAGTTTAAAAGACACAAATACAGGTAGTCTTCGTCATACAACTGTAACAGAACCTGCTCATTACAGTTGCATGTGGTAACAGTTATAAAATGGGTTGGTCATATGACTGAACTGAATTTATGACCTTTTTTGCATAAAGTTGTCAAGTGAATGCAGCTGTCATTAAATGAACCAATAGTTCACTATGGGTGTGGTTTTGCTGAAAGCTGCCCTAAAGCACGGCCATGTGACCACAAGACACTACAAATGGTTGTGCATGTGCAACTGTGCTGTTGAGTGCCTGAACTTTGGTCACTTGACCATGAAGGGAGCCTGACTGTCAGACTTTGAATCCGATTGTTTGAATTGTAACTCCCCTGTTTTGATTGTAACTTGAGGATTGCCTATATAGAATGTGGAGACAATTTGGCAGCAAATTGTAAAAGTCTGGCTGTGTAAAAGTCTGGCTGAGTTGGTACATCACAATGAGTTAAACCACTGTTTCTCAAGCCTGGCATTTTTAAGATGTGTGGTCTGCAACTCTCAGAAACCTCCAGTCAGTATCATCTGGAACATCTAGAATTCTAGATGATCTCTAAGGTCACTTAACACTTCTGTTCTATCATTTTATTTCTCACTGGTGTGTTTTCTTCAGGAACAATATTAAACAGGGTTACTAATGCACACTAATCTTCAAAAAAACTTTTCCTTCACAATAAGAAAACCATGCTTATTTCTAAAGGAAATGTATTTAAGAGAAGAATCAAAATCCATTTTATTCCTGTCAGCTTGATAATGATTAGAGTAAAACACCACACCAGAAATGTAAAAAAACATGGTGATGAAGCATGTGAAGATCAGGATTGCCTGTGTGTTACCCTTGGCCAGTTAAAAATGGGCTTTGGTATAGCCATTAAGTTCGGAGTCTTCCACAGAAGTGGAGCACTTACATCCTTTGATTGTGGCTGCTCTATTGACTTTTTTAACCCCTTTTTAGTCTGTTTTTCAAGGAGTAGATGGAGATAAGCAACTTCCAGACAATTGCTCTCCCTTGTGATAGTTCATTGTGAAGGCAGATTGGACAGCCCTGAAAAGATAAAATACAACAGCTAGATTCTCTAGAAAAGATCTGAACATGGCTGTCAATGGTGGGGCCAAGAAGCCATTTTGATTTTCTACAACACTCAAAACAACTCTATATTAGAAGCAGTCTGGGAAATCAAAATAGCAGCTGAAAACTAAAACTTTGTGTAGCAATGTAGGCCATATAGAAAGCCCGTTCAACACAGAGGCAGACTTAACCCCAAAGTCCTTGGTGATCTTCTGAGTGTAAAATATGTTTAAAAGCCAAAGTTTAAACTACTCCAAAAACAAAGCAGTTATCTTTTCTAGAGACAAATACTGGAAGCCATTGTTCCCTTTGGCCGTTCAGACTTGTTACCGTATTTTTCCACCTATAAGACACACCCTTGTATAAGACGCTCTGGCATGTGAGTTTCTCCCCACCGATCAGCTGTTCGACGGAGTGCCGAACAGCTGAGTCAGCAAGTTCAACCGGCCGGTGATCTTGCCCCCTCCCCCCAGCCATTAGTAGCAAGCCCACAGGGGCTTGACACCTGCACCAGGCGGCATGGCAACCCACACAGGCATGCCCTGGGCTGCGGAGGTTACCATTATTTTTCCGTGTATAAGATGATGCACTTGTATAAGATGCACCTGATTTTTGAACAGGATGTTTGCAGGAAAAAATTGCGTCTTATACACGGAAAAATACGGTATATGTGGTAGACAACAACAGCTAAATGGGCAGTCCAGAAGCCTGTTTCCCACAAATACCATGTGCTTACAAAGCAGGTGGATAAAAAACATTTTGAAGAGCAAATGCCTACTGTGAATAAACACTTAGCCATAGCAATAGCATCAGGAAAAGACAGAGAATCAGAATAAGGTGCAATTTTATTCTATTTTTTTCCGTACTCAGGAAATTTGAATCCCATTATAATCAAAATCATCATGAATGTTTTGTATGGAGACTTTCTATTATTATGGCCAGAAACTAAACCCTCTTGCTCTATGTTTTCCATCTTTGCCTCCTGCAATCACTTGTTGACATAAATGACTTATTTCCAGACAGAATGCTGTATTTCTATTGTTAGGCAAAATGGTCCTCTTAGGAGGGCAACAGGGCTCCAAGAAGCTCCATTGTTAAGAGATGGAATATTGAAGTCACCAGCTGATAAGATGGAAAGTTGAGTTTTCTCTAGGTTGCATTTCCCTTATAACAGCTGCCCTCGGGCTGAGCTGTGAGCTGGTGGGGAGGCTTCTATTCTTTGGCCTAGATAGAATTGCAGGGGAATTTTTGTGGACAGGGAGTTCAATCTGAGTCTGATGGGATTAAACAAAGAGAAGAACTGGGTTTGAACTTGGTCATATCCAAAAGATGACAGGGAGTGAGGAAGGGATACAGTGTCCATTCTGTTTATTAGAGTCCCCCCCCCACACAAACACTAGAGTATGTTCTCTTCAGGTCTTTCTCCAAGGAGTGAAGGTTGGCATAGCTGATGACAAGGTTGGGATGGAGAGTTGGAAGTTCCCTATCTCTCTCCCCTAATGGGGAGAGCCCAAGGGCCCAATGCACCAATGAGGCTCATTCTATTCTTGAATGCACACAGCTAAACTTCATCATGAGATCAGCACACATTTGAAAGACAGTGGGAACATCACAGGTGAACTACGAACATGTTTGTTGTTAATCATTCAAGGCTCCATGTGCAGAAGCCTTTACAAATCCATTTTGGAAGAAGAATATTGGACGTCTTGCCAAGTTGAGATGACAGGGATGGCAGGGCTACAAAGCAGAAGGAGTTTGAAGTTGTGTCATGTGACTGAAAGCTATTATTTCAATGTCTTATGAACTTGCAAAGTTGTGGTACAACAGCTTCTCTGCTGCTTTAAAGCAAGAGAGGGCACAGTAGGCCCCAATAATAAAAAGATGCTGCCCTGGACCTCTGGCATTAAATACTGCATTTACCTCTTACCTTTCCGTTTCACAATAAATGTTAATTATTTAAATCAATAGATGATAGTTATTTAAAGAGGGGCATAATATTGCAACAAATAATTGACCATAGATAGGGAGGACATCAGACATTAACAGGGTAGTTCTAAGCTTTAATATCCATTTCCTTAAGCTTTTGCAACTGAACAGTCAATCCACTTATACAAGGATACCTTCAAAATGGGGTTTATCATAATAATTAATAGTAATCATTCAAAGTAAATATTCTTTAATAGGGTGATGAAGTGGAATATGTGGTGAACTAAGGCTCTAACCCTGAAAACTGTCACAGCCATCATCACTATCCAGCAACTATTTCCAGGAAAGAAGAAAAAGTAATTTTGCCCTCTCTACACTTTGTAGAACTCAAGCAAGGAGAGAATTAAAATTGTTAAGCTGAGCAATGTGGCAATAAAGAAAAACTAATTAAAATTTCATTAAAAAAATAAGACCAAACACCTTTGCAGACATATTTCTGGGTGCTGGGGGTATACAAAAGAATGAGAAAACACAGGCTGTTCTAGGTATGCAAAAAATGTTTTTTTTCTCTCCCATATATATTGACAGCCAGAGGGGGGTTATTATTGAGAATATGGGCAAAGCTCCTGCCAAGGTTCTGCCAGTACTCATGTTTAAAAAGAAACTATGGAAACCACGAGTAGGAATATTAATTAAGTCCAAATTTGGAATTTCTTTGCCAGGAGTGGCTGTATGAATTCCATGAAGCAACCTGTTGAGCCTGCCATTCATGAGGGCGTTAGCAATTTAATGAAGTGCCAAACTGTTTCCCCTCCCAATAAATTAACATCTTGCTGCAATAAGCAGATTAAAAGGTTAGGTGTAGATAAGGTACATTTTATGCCCCTTTCCTACCCTATCACTCTGCTTCTTAAAAAAATATTACCCCCTTTTCTAAGGGCAGTTGTCCCCACCACCTCCACCTCAGCTAATAGCAATACCACTTAGACTTATATATCGCTTCACAGTGCTTTATAGTCCTCTCTAAGAGGTTTATAGAGTCAGCATATTGTCCCCAACAATCTGAGTCCTCATTTTATCGACCTCAGAAGGATGGAAGGCTGAGTCAACCTTGAGCCGGTGAGAATTGGCAGAATTAGCCTGCAATATTGCATTCTAACCACAGGGCCACTATGGCTCATTCTGGGTTTTGGGAGGGGCTTTTGTTTAAAGCTGGACAAGATGTGAGATGGAAAACAGTTAGTACAAAGAGCACAAGCCTTGTCCTTGCACTCCAGTGGTCTAATAAGTTTTTCTCCCAACCAAGATGCTGTATTAAATTCAGGATAGGAATGATGCCACTACTTCAAAGATAGGCTCTCAGCGGAAAGTTTTCCTTGCCTTAGATTTTGCTGGAGAAGCATTTTGTTGGAGGGTAAAAGGGTAAAGAAGTAAAATAATATTTCCATGGATTTTGTCTTAAAAGTCTTGCCTGTATGTTCCTTAGACAAGATGAGTTATTAATATTCATTACACTTATGTCTGGCCAAAAAAGATGTGCATTACAATCAAGCAGGACCAAAAAAGACACAGGTGGAATGCAATTTAAATAAGTTAATTTTTGTAATTCTAATATAAAATTAATAGAATTTCATCATGGGGAAATATCCTTACATGCACTAAACCAGGGGCCTTCAAATTTGGCCCTTTTATGACTTGTGGACTTCAACTCCAGGCATGCTGGCTGAGGAATTCTGGGAGTTGAAGTCCACAAGTCATAAATGGGTCAAGTTTGAAGACCCCTGCACTAAAATGTTAATGTGTACTAATGGCAATTGCTCCATTTTATTCTCAAAATAACCATCAGAGAAGACAAGTCTATATTATTTTCCTCTCTATTTCATTTTTCCAGCCATTGATAAAATAAGTTCCATGTTTGAAAGTATTCTGTGTCTTCTTTTTCTTTGATTCTCAATGCACATCTATCCATTTCAGCACAGTCCAGTATTTTCTTGCTTATCGCTTCATCCAATGGTGTTATCTCTCTTATGTCTAGTAAATGCTGGAAATGTAATCAAAATCCTGGTACATATTATCACCTGTGGTGGACATGTGTTAAAGCAAAAAAAGTCTGGACAAAAATACATACTTGGTTAGAAAAGATGTTAGAGAAACACGTAGATTTTAAACCTGAACTTTTTTAAATTAGGTATAATTCCAGAAAAATTTGATAAACAAAACGTATATTTAACATTACATGTATTAACAGCAGCGAGGACTGTATTTGCTCAGCACTGGAAATATGTTTTTTTCCTTTAGTGCAAATATGGGATGTGTTTGAGAATGCAGAAGTCATTGGCTTGCCCTTAAATGTCTAGGAATTTTACGGTTTCAAAAGACTCCAATGGGAGCCTTTCTGATTTATTGGTAAGTTTACAGGTCGTGCCTATTAACAGTTCATAATACTAAACTAATCTTTTTAAATGGTGCATGGCTGCTTCATTTGCTATTGTCAGTTCTTGTCAACTGACATTCACTTCTGAAGATGTACTGAAACCGAGAAATGTTCAAAGCAAGAAAACCTGTCCCCAAACCTTTGACAGGTGTCAGTTCCTTCTAGGTCCCGGGATGAGGCTAATGAAGAACAGCCACTTTGCTTTGGAGATGGGTGTAAGTTTATTATGACTAGGAAACCGACACAGCCTTGGGGGTCAGTTCAGTGGGAAATGGGGCAATTTAAAGGGGAAGTTCACTCAGACTTTCATACAAGGGAATCTCCTTCTGCATTTCTTGTTAGGCTGAAAAGGAACTGTGCGAAGAGCGAAGGCTTGCATTAACTTACCTTGACAGAAGGGAGGCAGCCTTGACTCAAACAAGGCTATTTCTGGGCTATAATCCAAATGCTCAGTAGGCAGAAGGAAGTGCTCCTTTTTGGGTTTTTTTATTTAACTATATCCCTTAATCCTGGGCAATGATTGACAATCAAGATTTATAGCACGAGGTCTCCCTCTCTAATCCTGCAAGTTGGATGTCATATGCATCTCTAGTGCGGCTTTATTCAGTTGCAGCTAAATGGAAGCTGGTACAATTGATGTTATGTTGCTGAGATGCTTTCCGGACTGGGAGTCTATTTACAGATTAGTACGTATACAAAGTATTCATTGTCAGGGCCATTAAGGAAAAAAACATAACAAACGGATGGAATGTAATTTAAAGGCTACCCAAAAACGTATTGAGGATTAAAATATTCCTTGATCACTAGGAAGAAATCCAGTTGGGCCAGGGAGGAAAAACTCACTTTTTGCAAATTTAAATCAAAAGAAGATAAAGATGCAGCATGATTAAATTAATCTCTCTATGAGGACAACAACAACGACAACCACAAAAACTCCACACACCTTTGCCATCTGTCTATATGATTTCAGTTTGCTTGATTTTAAAAATAGTGTGCGGCAACTATATTGAAACTGAAATAGAAAAAATATCAAATTGGGAAAAGAGAACAGGTTGAATTATGGAGATATGTACCTGCATACACATATATTACAGGTCAAAATAAACCTGCTTATCCAACGTATTCAGAAGCTTTTAAAGATCTGTTTAGTACTGAGGCCACCCCAGGTCCTGCTGTGCTGCTTCATCATTGTGGTGGTGGGTGTTCCTGGGAGGGATGAACAAAGAACACTAGGAGAATAAGCCAAGAATAATCCCAGCAATGTCACCCAAGGTGTGAATGTCATCTCAGCTGCCCAGCTAAAGCAAGCAGGAACTTACGTTGTGCAGCAGTAACATAGGAAGATGCTGGAGATAGATGATCATTTTAGTGATAATGGCAAAGGGATGAATTCATACTGTGCTGGAGAAGTCAGTGGTAAACTACTGTATTTTACCAAGAAAATCACATGGATAGAAAATATAAAATGATTGACGAGATAGTGTTGGTTGATGGGCACCTCAGGTCAGATGGCACTCAACATACTACTGAGGAAGAATAGAATAGAATAGAATAGAATAGAATAGAGCTGGAAGGGACCTTGGAGGTCCTAGTCCAGCCACCTGCTCAAGCAGGAGAACCTATACCATCTCAAACACGTGATTGTCTAGTCTCTTCTTAAAAGTCTCCAATGATGGAGCATCCAAGATTTCTGGAGGCAAGTTGTCCCACTGGTTGATTGTCCTCACTGTTAGGAGGTTTCTCCTTAATTCCAGGTTGCTTCTCTCTTTGATCAGTTTCCAACCATTGTTTCTTGTCCTGCCTTCTGGTGCTCTGGTGAACAACATGACCTCCTCTTCCTTGTGGTAGCCCCTCAGATACTGGAATATTGCTATCATGTCTCCCCTATTTCTTCTTCTTTTTAGACTAGCCAAATCCAAGTCCCGCAGCCATTCTTTGTATGTTTTAGTCTCCAGACTTTTGATCATCTTAGTTGCTCTTCTCTGAATTTTTTCCAAACTCTCAACATCTTTTTTGTGATATGGTGACAAAAATTGGCTGCAGTATTCCAGATACGATCTTATTAGAGTTTTATAAAGCGGTACTAATACTTCATGTGATCTTGATTCTATGTTTCTGTGTATACAACCCAGGATTGTATTAGCTTTTTTGGTTGCTGTTGCACATTGCTGGCTCATAGTCAAGTGATCGTCCACTAAGACTCCAAGGTCCCGTTCACAGTTACTGTTTTTAAGCCAGGTCTTGCTCAATCTCTACTTGTACCTTTGATTTTTCCTGCCTAAATGTAAAACTTTGCTTTTCTCCACATTGAAACTCATTTTGTTGGATAGGGCCCATTTTTCAAATTTGTCAAGATCTTTTTGGATGCTGAGTTCCCCTTCAATTCCCTCATTTAAGTCATTTATGAAGATGTTGAAGAGTACTGGGCCTAAGATGGAACCTTGTGGTACCCCACTGCTTACTTCTCTCCATGTGGATGTAGTGCCATTGAGGACTACTCATTGAGTACGATTTGTCAACCAGCTACATCATCTGGTGGTGATGTTGTCTATTCCACTTTTTTCTAGCTTACCAAGGAGTAGGTTGTGGTCTACTTTATCAAATGCCTTACTGAAATCTAAGTATACTATGTCCACAGCATTTCACTAGTCTAGTAGTTTAGTCACTTTATCAAAGAATAAAATAAGATTGGTTTGGCATGATCTGTTTTGACAAACCTGTGCTAGCTGTTGGTTATGGTTTTGTTTGTTTCTAGTTGTTCACAGATCTGTTTTTTTATTATCTTTTCTAGGATCTTCTCAGGTATTGATATTAAACTGATTGGTCCGTAGTTTCCTGGGTCCGTTTTTTTCCCCCTTTCTTGAAGATGGGAACCACATCGGTCCTTTTCCAATCCTCAAGTACTTCCCTGGTGCTCCAGGATTTATGAAAGATGTGGTGCAATGATCTTTTGAAGTTCTAATGATATGTATGACATGGCTTCATTAAAATCTTTGGGATATCTAGTTGGTAGTGTTCCTAGTTACTGTTATTAAGTGAATTGCCATTGGTTGTTAAATGAAGACCTCGTATGATGAGGAGAATGGACAAGTTTTATGAACAATTTGAAATTGATAGAAGATACAAATAGGATGTGCTGCTATTGATTTGAGACTGGAATGTTGAAGTTGAAAATATTAAGAAGAAATATGTACTTGGATCATATGGCTTAGGAACTGAAATGAAGCAAGAGAGTGGTTTACATGTTTCTGCCAATCTAATTATTTCTTCATTGCTAACATTGTCTTTGATCAACCAAAATGATGGCTGTATATATGGACATCATCAAGTGGAATACATAGAAATCAAATCCCATACATTATTGCTCAAAGAAGGTGGAAGAGCTCAATTATAACATCAAAAGACATGGCCAAGTGGAGCATATCATGACTTGTTAGAATTTGTTGCTTCATGGGGATCAATGGCTACTAGACTTGATGGTAGGTTGAAAGTTCTGAAGAACATCTGTTAAGAGAGCAGTGAGTTTCCTTGTGCAGTTGCTTAGCTACAGTGAGAACAGACTGCTGGATTAGATGGATTAAGTATCTGATCTATTATGCTTGTGTTCTTATGTTGCCATATTTCTGTAGACATTCCAAGAATTTCTGTAGCCTTCCAACTTGGTACTGATTGGAATGCTGATCTTATTTCATCTTCTAGTACTAGAGATTCTAGTAAATAGGGAACAGCTTCTAAAGCATGATAACATTTTTTTTGATAAAGAAATGCATGAACAATTAAGAGAAAGTAAATGATATTTGGTACAGTATATGAAGTTACACAAGGATATTCTGGAAGGCTTTCAAGGTTCTTTTATTATATTCTACATCAGTAATGTAGCATTCTGAAATCTTGATCTGTTTCCTGACTTAGTCTACCTCAAATGACTTGGTACAGAATTTTACTGTAGCCCTTCCATCTTTGCTTGATTCTCTTTAAATCAGTTACTATCTGTCCAGTAGCATCCAATTGGAAGTTGGATCCTGCTGAGTCCAAAGATTTTGGGGGAGGGGGAGATTTTTTTTTCTTCTTTTGTCCATCTTTGATGTTTTGATAGATGTCATTATACTACTTTTTCATGTGTTTTCTGACACCTCTCCAAAACTCTTTGTTTCTCCCCTCCCCCAAGAGATCTTTGTCTAACTTGGCTTTGGTTTCTCTTCTCTTCTTCCCAATTTGCATCATTGTTCTAACATCCAATTTGCTGCCTTCTTGGTCTCATTTCATATTCATCCTTAACACTTCTTTGATTTCATCCCACAGTTTCTCTGATTCCCTGACAATTAGGTTAAGGACTTCAAAGAGATTTCTAGTGTTGTTCTTAAAAATGGTTTAGGGACAGCGTAGCATGGCTCTTGTTTCTCCATGTCTCTGGTTAACCTCACGTTTTTCAGTCACGCCCCTCTAACAGTAGCTACATACAGTAGGTACAGGTAGATTTCTAAGCAAGTTAGGCAAATTGGGAGAATGAGGTCTAACTTGGAAATGAATGTTTGGCCTTGAATTCTAATTACAAGAATATAGGGAGAGTGAAACAGGGAAAACAATATGATACACAAAAAAGAGCAAATAAACATTAAAAACATTATCTTACTTTATCAATGAGAACATATCTATTTCTAATAATCACCATGGGTACCAATGGATGGTCAAGCATGGTGATTAGCTTGGCTGATGGAACAGGTGCTCAAAGGATATTGAGAAATATGATGTGCCCAAAGATTTACAATCTAATGTGAATGGTAAAACAAGTGACAAAGAATGAATGAAAAATATTCCACATCTATAGTACATAGATGGAGATGTCACCAGACTGGGGACAGAAATTCTTATCTCATGCCACTCTTTAGATTAGAAAATGGGATACAAGAAGGCATTACATAGATATGATTTTGATAAACCTGTGGTTGTGTGGCTATTTAAAGTTTTTTTTAAATCTTATAATGGGAATCTTTGAGAAAAACATATCTTAGTGAGAGAGATGCTTTAATTAAGAGAGCGTATAGTTTTAAACAAAGTAAAAAGGGGTAATTTTTAGGCTATACACATGGAGGAGACGTTATACAAAATTCATTTCATTCAAGGAAGTAAAACTATGTTAAGTATAATCGCAAGTCTTATTTCAATCTTTTAAGTTTCCCTGTAGATTTCCTTTTACTGGACCATTAATTTCTGTCAAAGAAAGAACAATGGAGAAAATTATTGTATTGTCATAGGATGCAATGAGAAGAAAGCAGTTGGGTCAGCAGGTGGAAAACTCAAAGTAATATTCTGGAATCAACTAAGAAAATCACTATGTCATTATTTTGGGCTAACCCAAGCAAAGTTTCTTCTTCTCATCAGATCTACAACAATTCTCCCGATGGTTTCATTGTTCATAATTACTACTGTAACTCTAATCATGTATTAGTCCCATTAAATAGAAAATAAAATTCATCCTGATGCCAGCTTTTATTGCCTAATCCTTGAATTTGTAAAGAGGGACTATATGCTCTGCTTGGATCTATCTCCAATGGTGCTTTGAATGCAGTTCAGATAAGGTGGAAGAAGGGGGAAACCTGCCCAGGAAAACTGTAAACATTCCCTTCTATAGATCAAAAACCTTGCTTCACCTTTTGTCAGTACAGTGGAATGTACTGTATTTACTTTCAGTGTTTTATATATAGCAGTGTGTTGGAGACATGTACAAACATACATGCATGCATATCCAGATAAACAGACATGTATATTTCATATACACATATAATGCACACACAGACACACACACACACACATGAAAAGATGAAAAGAATGAGCCACTGCAACACACAAAAATGAGCAAATGATGGAAAGCACGCATGGGATAGAGAATAATGAAGAACTTCACAGGGACTTCTCAGCCACAAGATGAAGCAAAAATGAATTTTTTTAAAAAAAAACCAGGAAAGGTTTATTGATGGTAAGTTAACCTTGACAGCTCAATTAAAATCCCAGTTGATGATTATTGCTTTCAGAAGAGCAGTTATTGGAATACTGTTGTATTTACAATGTTCTTTTTTCTGCTGTTTCCTGGCATTAGCAGTCTCAGTTCTGCTTTAAAAAGGATGCTGTGTTCTTTTGGTCTGATTCAGCAAGGCTGTCTGTAAGTTCTTACGTTACTGCATGTCTGTTAGATCATTATCTATGGTTGCTAAGCTAAGCCAAAGAGGAGGAGCTAAGTTTCCATTGTTCTACTGCATTTTGGCTATTTTGTTTCCTATTTTGACCTAACTATAGACTGTAGATAGATGGGGCTGAGGTTAACACTGCAGTTCAGTCGTGTTGGTGCTCTAACAAGGTGTTCCTAAGTAATCACATTGGCAGTTGTTGGCAGGTTGCATGATGAAGGATGAATTTTGACATTTAATAGAGTGTACACAAGTTTGACCACCGCCTGTGGAATAGGGATTAAGAAGAATGTTGCCATAGGTCCTGCTGGGAATGAATCTGGATGTTTCTCTGACAGGGGATCTGTAGCACATCCACAGCGGGATAAATACTTGCTGGAATGAGGTTCAGCTAATGCTTGTCCTTCCTTGGAAAATCTGCACTGGGGGATAGATCAGAGTTTTCACTTACTGTTTGAAACAAAGAAGTTACTGAACAATCTTTTTAATCTTTTTCTACTTTTTAAAAAAGCACTAGATTCTTCGAAGAGCAAAGGCTTCTGCCCTGGTGCTTCTGGTGCATTGTCCAGTCAATAGAATTCCTTAGGAAAATAGACCCGAGCTTGAAAAGAACCCAGTGTTATTGTAAGCTTGTTTTAAACAAATAAAGAAATTGAAAAGCAATCTTTTAATAAAGATTGAGATCTATGGAAAATAAATTCATATCCTCCCTCTATGAAGCCCTCCAAATGTTGGAACTCTGCTAGCTTGTCTCCCCTTAGCTGTCTCCTTTTTAGGCTGGACACCTCCAATTTCTTCAGGTTGTAGTCCAAAACATCTGGAGAGTGGTCAATTAAGGAAGGCTATCCTAAGGTTTTGAAGACTGAGCAATCATGCTGATGGGACTGATGGGAGAACTGGAAATGTGATGACAAATGGAACGGAATAGTGCATTTTAGAAAAGAGAATGATTGGATGCCTGAAATTCTGAATGGGAACCTCTTACTGCAATATTTTATTTCACACCCACTTGTTAACTTGGGAACCATTTTCTGGAAGAGCTAGACCGATGCAAAAATCATTTGCAGCATAACCAAAAATATTCATATACATCATTGGAAAGGTAATGATAATATAACCACTCTATCACTTATAGCAGTGGTGGTGAACCTTTGGCACACATGCCAGAAGCGGCACTCAGAGCCTTCTCTGTGGGCATGCATGCCATCGCTCCAGCCCACCTCCCCCCTTGGCCCCCTCCTCACCAGCAGCCCCCCCAGAGGAGAGTCACCTCTGGGCGTGGCCCAAGTGGAGCAGTGCAGCCAAGGACATAGCAGCCAGGCAGCGGGGACAAGACTCCACCCTCGCACCCCATCATGTGCAGATGATGCTGTGGGGTGTGGGAGGAGGGTGTGGCCAACATGGTGCTGCTGGGTCACCTGGGCGATCTGTGGCGGGCCATGGAGGTGGTGGGTGGCCCTGCAGGCGGGTCGGGCAGGGAGTGGGCTGAGGTGGGGTGGGGGACAGAGTGGGGGTGGGCCCAGAGCTGATTTTGGGTACTTGGTCTCTAAAAGGTTCGCCACTGACTTATAGGATATTCAGGATAAATAATGAATTAAACTAAAAATTATTGATATCATTATGTAAAGATATGTACAGCTGTGGATACATTGTCTTGGCACTAAAGCAGTAAAAAGCATATATGCTAGGAAGTTTCATGAATAGGAATAAGATCGAGAACTGATCAAATACAGACTACATATGGTATAATGCTTTGGAGAATGACTCCAGTGAATTCCAAAGTATTGTTGTTTTTCCCACAACTAAGAGCAGCAGCAATATACAAACGTAAGGACAGCAAAGGATACTACATTTTTATCCTAGAAATCTATATATTGACAGATGTCCAAACAAACCAAATTCAATAATTGCATGTGATTGACAGGATGTGATGCAGCAAGTTACAAGAAGCTATTGAAGGCACATTTAATTTTTTTTCAATAAACATCATGGAAAAACAATTTTCCAGTCAACTCAAGCAACAAATTGGCTTCGTAGGAGTGGTGCAGTAAATCAAAACTTTTCATGGAATTCATGATTTGATATTAGTTCTGCACAATAATTCATATTCCAGTAAAAGGGTTGGAACTTTGAGTAAGCAAAAACAAACAAATTCCCCAGTTACAGAGGATAAGATGGAAGTGATGGAAAATAAAAAAGAAATATATTTTACAGAACTACATTTCAGTTCCTGTCCGGAACTATAATTACCATAGTATAGTATAAAGAGATCTGGAAGATCGGTTTTGCATCTTGTCAAACTAATCGTATTCACATGATAAAACGGAAATGGAGCAACAAACTACAAAACCTCTCTATAGAGTATATTTGAGGATTCATTCTATACATTATGTTTTCTGGGAAAATAGCCCAGTCAGCAACTTGTGAATTAGCTAAACTAGCCAAATTTGTTTGTTACTTGCAGCTGGGTGAAACTATGTATTAAGACACAAAATGTTCATTGATAACACATTTCAGTATCAGTTCTAGTTACACCCTCCATGTTGGGGAAAGTTCTTCCTGAACTTTTGCTACTAATGCGATTTCCTCAACTTTGATGACTATACACACATCCATAAAGCCTTTCTGATATCCACTCCCCCCCTCCAAAAAATATTACCACATTTTTCAAAGTAAGTTATCTTCATCTAATAATATTTTATAAGAAACATGAACAGGAAAATCATGGCTCCAGTAGACTTGAAAACTGGACAAATACCATTTTGAGGCAAAGGCAGAGAGTCAACCTTGATAGCAAATTTACGATACCATTCAAGGCAGCAGAGTTGAACATACATATATTAAAATGAAAATGATAAATCTAATCCATTTTAAATAAATGTTCCATGCACAAGAGAATATCTTGTGTGAATTATATTTCATGCTAATATTCGGGAAGGAGTGTTCATCTGGTTTTATTCATTAGAATCTTATTCTGCAATTTATCCAGGAGGTTAAGGTGGTCTACATGGCAATATTTCTCTAATTTTTCAAAAATGTTGGCTGAGAGATGACTAGTTGACTAGTTCAAACTCATCCAGTAGGTTTCATATGAGATGGAATGTGCATTTGCAGCAGTAGAGAGGGAGGCTTTGGCCAACTCAGAACTTTCCAAGAAAGAAACACAGCTCAAGGGACTCTGCACATGTACTCCCAACAGGATGTGGAAGAAGAGGTTCAGGGTAACCATACCCTGGAATCTCTGAGGATATATCTAATAGGTTAGAAAGATATGGCTTTAGTATGTCATGATTCTATCTATTAGATATAAGCAAATTGGATTGGATTGGATCTCACTTTCTCATCTCTGGGCTTGGGGCTGACATCATGGCTGAGAATGAACTTGAATCTGGGTTTTCTTGCTCCTAAACCACAATATTGAATGTGACACCATTCTAGTTCAGGCCTATCAAGGGATGTCTGCAGAGATGTACTTGCATGTCAATATTTGCAAGATGGCAGGTGTGAAGAAAGCTGTCCCCTTTTTTACATATGCACACATCTACCAAGAGGGTTGTGGGGTTGATTGCCCCACACACACTTCACACTTCATTGGCCAGCCCATCTTGTTTACCTTAGCGTTTAGAGATATTTTCAGCCATATTCAGCATACAGCAGAAAGCAAGCAAAATAATGATAGTATTTCAACTATTCTTACTTTTTATCCTTTGGTTATTGTAATTACAAGTAATTTTGTGAAGGATTTTCTATTTTTAAGAAATCACACTTTTGTACTTGATCCAGCTAACAGGATTTTCCTACATTACTTCATAAAGAGAGCCATCTTTTAAACTTCTAATGTTATTTCCTATTCATTAGTACATATGCCTGGAGGGTACGTTCATAAATGGGTTAAAGTTACAAAGTTATGCTTATAAAAGCTCATGGTAATTTGGAATATCTGGGGGATTTATTAATTTTTGAAATCTTAAAAGAGCAAAAAGCTAAAATGAGATTGGATTAAGTATGTTCTTCTGAGCCCGTTATTCTAAACACCCTTAAGGACCACAGATCAGGGAACAGAGGACATTATGCAAATAGGGTTCTATCTTCAAGTGCCCTGTAGGCTTTGCTGATGTAATATTTTACATGGTTAGTTAAGTACATCAAGAAAAAAGGTTGACCTTGATAGACTGTAAAAAGGTATTTATTCCACTGTCACCAGATGTTTTCCAGCCCAGATGTGTCATTTATAGTATAGAAGCAGTTTTGTGACAAGCTGCATCTTGGGAATGAAATCAACCAACCATTATCCATCATAGCCATTTATCATTTGTATATATGCAAGTGCTTTAGGAAAACCAAAGATGATCGACTTTTATATATTTATTGAAATGTTTATCAGTTGAGACAGGCTAGGTCAGATTGGAATAGGTTAGGTTACACTATGCTCTCCAGGTTACATTTGAATGAAGAAATAATTCTAGAAAAGTGCTAAAGTTGATGTGAAGATTAGTGCTATTTCTAATTCAGAAATATCTGAAATGTTCCAATTTCTTTACCCTAAATTCAGACATGAAAATTTGAAATTTAGATTTAAGTTCTGTGTTTGTTTACTTTTTTAAAATCAAAAATTGAAATTACAATACTTTATTAGCATCTCTTAATTATTTTGTTACTAATCAATAAATACTACATGTTATTGCATGTCAAGCCTCAAGTAACAACTACTGAAATCCAAAATAAAATGCAGGAATAGACAATATTAAAATGCACTCTGTGGGTTGTAGGTACAAAGAATTCATTGATTAGGAACCAATGATTGCAATATTTAGAAAATATTAGGTGAATATTCATTATCAAGGATACATTTTGGGCAGAAAGTAATTTCAGCTATTAGGGAAGGCAACTTGGAAAACAGAGGAGAAGCTTCAAACATTTTGATCTTAAATTACAAGAAGCTGACTTTGACTTGAATGTTATGAAATATCTCCTTAAAGCTGGTCAAAGTAAAATCAATTATGGAGAAAGTGTAGAGAACTCCAATGGAAGGTGGGAGAGGATACCTGATGCCAAGGCTTTAATTTGGATTCCTAAACTAGACAAAGGGTTGAATTCAATATCCTAAGTGGCTGATTTTAAATTCTAAAAGTCTGTGATTATATGTTCTTCCTTTGAATAATCACAGATGTATTAAATATCTTCTAAAATAATCAAAAAACAGATCTGCGAACAACTAGAAGCAAACAAAGTTATAACTAGTAGCCCACAAGGGTTTGTCAAAAACAGATCATGCCAAACCAATTTTATTTCATTCTTGATAAAGTGACTAAATTAGTAGACCAGCGAAATGCTGTGGACATAGTATACCTAGATTTCAGTAAGGCATTTGACAAAGTAGACTACAACCTGCTCCTTGGTAAGCTAGAAAAAGGTGGAATTGACAACATCACCACCAGGTGGATTTATAGGTGGCTGACAAACTGTACTCAACGAGTAGTCCTCAACGGCACTACATCCACATGGAGAGAAGTAAACAGTGGGGTACCACAGGGTTCCGTCTTAGGCCCAGTACTCTTCAATATCTTCATAAATGACTTAGATGAGGGAATTGAAGGGGAACTCATCAAATTTGCAGATGACACCAAACTGACATGAATAGCCAACATCCCAGAAGACAAACTCAACATCCAAAAAGATCTTGACAAACTTGAACAATGGGCCCTACCCAACAAAATGAATTTCCATGTGGAGAAAAGCAAAGTCTTACATTTAGTCAGGAAAAATCAAAGGTACAAGTACAGATTAGGTGAGACCTGGCTTAAAAACAGTAACTGTGAGCAGAACCTTGGAGTCCTAGTAGACTATCACTTAACCATGAGCCAGCAGTGTGCAGCAGCAGCCAAAAAAGCTAATACAATCCTGGGTTGTATACACAGAGGCATAGAATCAAGATCTTGCAAAGTATTAGTACTGCTTTATAAAACCCTAGTAAGACCATACCTGAAATACTGCAGCCAATTTAGGCCACCATATCACAAAAAAGATGTTGAGAGTTTGGAAAAAATTCAAAGAAGAGCAACTAAGATGATCAAAGGCCTGGAGACTAAAACATACGAAGAATGGCTGCAGGAGTTGGGTTTGGCTAGTCTAAAGAAAAGAAGAAATAGGGGAGACATGATAACAGTATTCCAGTATTTGAGGGGCTGCCACAAAGAAGAGGGGGTCACATTATTCACCAAAGCACCAGAGTGCAGGACAAGAAACAATGGTTGGAAACTGATCAAAAAGAGCAGCAGCCTGGAATTAAGGAGAAATTTCCTGACAGTGAGTACAATTAACCAGTGGGACAGCTTGCTTCCAGAAATCGTGGGCATTCCATCACTGGAGATTTTTAAGAAGATCCTAGACAGTCACTTGTCTGAGATGGTATAGGTTGTCCTGCTTGAGCAGGGGGCTGGACTAGAAGACCTCCAAGGTCCCTTCCAGCTCTATCCTATCCTATCCTATCCTATCCTATCCTATCCTATCCTATTCTAAACATTTTTATTTTGGGCAAATTTCATAGTTTTATGAATATCTATGTTCTTTAAATAAAAATGGCAGCCATTCATACACTCATTTCCCTGGGGCTTGGCATATTCAGATTAAAATATATTTTAAGGTATATTATCCGGATTATTTTAGCACTCGGCTTCATAACTTGTCATTCCAGAAATTTAATCTAGGCCATTCATATTATTTGATTTTGCTGTCTTTTCCTCCAAGATAATCTACTGTAGGAAAAACAGTAAAAATATTTGAACATCATAAAAACTAAAATATTTTTTATGGTATATAACTTTGATAATGTATTAAAATAATGCTACATTCAGTAGCATAATTTGCTCCTTGCTCTCCCTGTTCATACATAAGTTCATAAAATAAGTTTGGTTAATATCTGCCAGTGAGGTATATGAGCCCAGAAGATGGTAGAGGACAGGAAGGCCTGGAGGAACATTGTCCATGGGGTTGCAGTGGGTCGGACACAACTTCACAACTAACAACAACAACAAAAGGCAGGTTAACTGAAATATGCTATCCAAATCCAGATAACTGGTTTAATTCAGAACAGCTGCATCCATGGTTGGGGTTAAGGATAGGGAGTAGTGGGGCAGAAGAATGAGAAGAACAGCATTTGGTATATGTATTGTAATGCCATATGTATCTATATAAGAGGCAGGGCTTATTGTGTGATATCACAATGCTGCAGTTGTCATTCTGAACAAGGCAGCAAGCTCCTAAAAATGTCATAGATTCATAAGAAACATATTAGCCCACAAGCTACTTCTTGATTTAGCCTATACCTACAGTATTCAATGACCTAATCAGATGTGAAAGAAAATAAATCTCTACTTTCTTTAATAGGTGTATACATGACTTTTATGAGTGTACTATTGTATTTCCATCATCCATCTGTCCACTTTCTGCTCTTACACAAATTTAAAAGGCAGAAAAGAAACTTTGTTTTGCATGTCAAGTCTATAGCAAGTCTAATTTTGAACTGAGAAGAAAACTTTTAGATGCTATTTTGTTCAAAAAATATCTCAGAATTGATTTTGCTGTCCTATCACCAAAAGACACCTCTAGTGTGTTGTTCTTTCACTGATTTTCCACCATTTTTCTCCCACAATGCCCCATGTTGCTCTGGGGGGACGCAAATTCTTGGCCAGATGGCTACTACCAGAGTTCTGCTGAAATTTGTAACAAGAACTTAAATCTCAGAAAAAGAAAAATATAAACTGTCACTGCTAATGATGATCTCCTCCAAAAGAACCATTGAATAATCCATTTTGTTTAAGAATATTCACCAAATTCCTATCCATCTTCCAATCTGACCAGATTGGATAATTTGGAAAAATTATTTCCACCAGCTAGTTCCATCCTTGCAAAACAACTATTAAAAATAGGATGTGAATAGATACCAATTCTCAGCACTCTGTTGTCTAAAAGTATGGAAAATGAGAGCAGACAAGCAAAACAAAGTCCGGGAAGGGAAAAAAAAAAAACAAAACAGCATGACTTGCTAGACTAGAGACTGTTGGGTACCACCAACTTGGAGGATGTTACCAAAGACAAAGAATGAATTTCAGTTTCCTCTGGAGACAATAGACATAGTCTAATTTGGCTGAAGATTGTCCAATTATAGAAATGATCCAGGAGACTGAAACATCAGCCCTTTGATCATTTAGCTGGGTTGCACTTAATTGAACTCAATGAAGCTTATGAAATTTCATAGGAATGCGCTGCTGAACTCTTAAAATGCTTTGATAAACTTAACCTGAAAAAGTTAATTGGTACAGGATAAAAAGAGAGATTCTTTCAGATTTATAAATTCCAAGGGTCTTGACAATAATAACCACTAAGATATTGTCCTTCTTGCAAATTAAGCTGTTTGAATCCCTGATGTGTTACCATTAGGAATCCCTGTTGCATAGTCATTCATTCACGTGTAGAACTATATTTCTTTATGCAGATCCCAGTACATAGCATATGGGATGAAACACATATTTAGTTCTACTTTCTATCTTTTGCATTTGGCTTGTGACCCAAGAGTTAACAATTATTTTGTTTCTATCACTTGGGAGATTTCATACGATCCTTAGAAAAACCAATCAGATTTAAAAGATGGGAGTTTACCTAATTTTGGGTTCACTTTTTTTATAAACTGTAAAGAGTCAAAGTAGAGAATCATTATTCAAGATGGTAATATTTCATAACAAGAGATTGAATTGTAGAATGTCCCATGAATGCAAAATGGAACCCAATGTTCAAAATGGCTTCCTGTGCAGTAATTAAGGAAACTATTCTTCAGAAAATTTCATAGGAACCAGAATCTTGTACTGGAATATCAGAAAAGGACTTTAGAAGGGAAATTTAAATATACAAGCATGTGCTATTGGCTGTGTCCATGTTCTGAATATTCATCTTTGATTACCTTTTTTGTTTCTGAATAACAGTTTTAAACCAATACTGACATCAGCTACAACTAAGAAATGTACTTTATATAGAAACACTATCTCAGAATGATTTTGACCAGCAGACTTCATAGTTGAAAGATTGGTCTAATTTTCTGGACATTTTTGCTTCTTCCCCATCTTCCGATTTTTGGAATCCATGCCTGGGAAAAAAATTATGGAGAACTTGCAAAGTTATAACATTATTTTGATTCCTTCCAATAATGATTTGAATTTTTATGTACTAAAGTGTCTGGGATTGCTTTTTACCTGGCTCTTACCTGAAAACTCATATTTTTAAATATTTCATTTCATTTACTGTCCAGGCAAGGATAGTGCACAGTTTAAAAAGCCTGAAGTAAACCTTGCTCTATTTTAAAGTGAAACTCTTGGACCCTTGTTGTATAATTAGACTCCTCTCCTCTCCTCTCTTCTCCTCTCCTCTCCTCTCCTCTCTACTCTTTCATAGCAGCATAGAACCATGCTTAGAAATATTGGGAAAGTGCATAATTTTTGTATCATCTAAATCTTTGATATGCAGCATAAAGATGGTGGAGAATCAATTTGAGTAGTACTGAAGGCACAATCCTAGAAATGGGAGACTTGAGTTCTAGTCCCACCTTGGGGACTAGAAACCAGTTGGGTTACTTTCAACCAATCACAACCTTCATACAGTGTACTAACAAGGAATGGGGGTAGTGGTAGCCATTTAATTTTTATTTTTTTATATAGAGTTGGAGCAAGGAACTTTTAATTCCCTGGGATTATCTACCTGGCTTTGACTGAATAACTTTTTTGGCACATTCCTATTGATCTGCTGGACGGCTCCTGGTGATTGGCTGCTGACTGGAGACAGAGAGTAGAAACAGTGGTGGTGCAATGGAATTATCATAAATATCCTTTCAAACCATGAATGGCAGACCCAGACAGAACTTGAAATGGAGTGCTGCATTTCCATTTTGTAACTCTGTCAAATGCCTGGAAAGAGTTATAGAAAAATTAGACATATTTTACTTTCTTGATCTTTTCTGAACAAAATTTCTTTAAGAACTGAACCAATTTTGTTTTAACCTGATGTGTTAATATTGTATTCACATATAATTGGGGTTTAGAGTCCTCAATAATTCTGCATTTATAAAAGAAGTTGGTTGCTGTGAATCATAGGGCTAGAAGGGACTTTGGAGGTCTTCTAGTCCAAATCCCTGCCCAAGGAAGGACTCCTTATTTTACCCTGGACAAATAGTGGCCCAATTTTTTTTTGAAAACCACCAACAATGAAGCACCCACAACTATTGGAGGCAAGCTGTTCCACCGATTAATTGTTCTCATTGTCAGGAAGTTTTTCCTTAGTTACAGATTGGATTTCTCTTTAATGAGCTTCCACCCATTGCTTCTTCTTCTGCCTTTGAAGAATAAGTCAACCCCCTCTTCCCTGTAACAGCCCCTCCAGTATCAGAAGATAGCAATCATGTCATCCCAATCTTTCTCTTTATTAGGTTCATCATGACCAATTCCCTTAGCTCTTCATTTTATCATCTTCATTACTCTTCTCTGCAGTTTTTCTAGGGTGTCAGCATCTGTTTTATATCTACGTGACTAAAACAGGATGTAGTATTCTAAGTGTGGCCTCACTAGTGCATTGTTGAGTGGTCCTATCACATCTGTGTTCTTGATGCTATCCTTCCGTTGACACAGCGTAGGATTGCATTGGTTTTTTTGGCAACTGCAACTGAGCTTTAGTGGCTGGCTTGGTAAATATTAAATAATACCCTCAACCTCTATCAGTAGCTCTGTAGAGTGGAGAAATTATGATTCTATTTATCTTTTCTCCACTTCCAATGCCTCTGTTTTGTGTGTGTGTGTGTGTGTGTCTGTGTACATACATATATTTATATGTAAATAGCACTGGAAGAGAACTGAACAGACCTTTCCTTAAATATGGAGTGTTATCATCTCTACTTGGGTGGCCTAAGGGAGAGATTGGCTGATGTGACACCTACGGATTACTTCAGGCTATGAAACATTGCTTGTTCTGTTTAGCGCTTTGGTGGTTATCACTAAATGAACTGGAGACAGAGATTTCATAGACCAACTCTCTAATGCACAGGTTCCATAGTATTAACCGGATGAAAATAGATATTGTGTCTGTCTTATATTTCAGGATATTCCAAGCAATTTTAAGGACCACATTCAGTGTTCTAGTTTACCTGAGATTCACAATAAATAAGTCCTGGGTAATAAATATCCCTCTCACCCCAACTCCATCCAAAAGAAATCAACAAAGAATTGCTTTGATTTCCATGCCTACATCCTTCATATTGCATGCATTTGCCTTGAAGAGAATGTGGCTAAATGAAATGAAATTCATATTGTGTTATCATTGATGAGACAATGTTTATAAAATCATGTACTGTTGATATATGACTCCAGAGAAATTATCAAAGATTTATAAAAATACTTCAAATCAATACTGGGAATATGAAAAAAAGGAAGGTGCATTTTACCATACATGGTGGACGTGAAGAAGCTAAAAAATTCTAGATATAAATAGACATAAAAGGATTTTGAAGACTAACACTGAGGAAAATCCAGAATGTTTTAGTAATTGGGACTTATGGACAGCCAATTAGAAAAGACTCACGGAAGATTAATTTTATATATGGTGACTGCAGCAAGATTATTACACACATAACAATGGCGAATACTGAAATTCCCACTGAATGGATTATGAATGGCAAAACTGACCTATTTAGTCAGATATAAAACAATAAGAATTTTTTTTTTATTTAAAAGACTGGAAACCTTTTTGGAGTTCTTGCTGAAAATGAAAAAAATTGAAAATATGGTTTATGGAGCTGGTGTTTAAATAAGGGGCTAAAGGGATTTTTGTAGTGTTAAAAGGAGGAAAGATAATGTTTGTTTATAATTGTTAAAAAGAAGGTTGTAAGTTACTTTCTTTGTCTGATTTTTGTTTTCCTAATTAGTTTTTTTCTTGCTTTCTTTGCTTTGTTCTTCATGGTATTTTTCTTTTTTCATTTATCTTTTCTTCATATTCCTTCCTTACATTTATTTTTTACGTATACAAAAACTTTCAAAAAAAGTATAAAAAATATTGCATGCATTTGTCTGACTGCATGAAAAACATCAAGCAGTCTCTAGAAGAAAATGAAGGGTATCTAGCTATCTAGATTGGAAAAAAATTCAGAGAAGAGCAACTAAGTTGATTAAAGGCCTAGAGACTAAAACATACAAAAAACGGCTGCAAGACTTGGGTTTGGCTAGTCTAAAGAAAAGAAGAAATAGGGGAGACATGATAGCAGTATTCCAGTATTTGAGGGGCTGCCACAAAGAAGAGGGGGTCACGTTATTCACCAAACCACCAGAGGGCAGGACAAGAAACAATGGTTGGAAACTGATCAAAGAGAGAAGCAACCTAAAATTAAGGAGAAACTTCCTGACAGTGAGGACAATTAACCTGTGGAACAGCTTGCCTCCAGAAATAATGGGCGCTCCATCACTGAAGATTTTTAAGAAGAGGCTGAACAGTCACTTGTCTGAGATGGTGTAAATCCTCCTGCTTGAGCAGGAGGCTGGACTAGAAGACTTCCAAGGTCCCTTCCAGCTTTATTCTATTCTATCTTTCCTTTGAAAGGGCAGAATCTCAGAAACTGGGGTAGTGAAGCAGAAACGCCTGCAAATAAGAAATAGGTTTCCCCCAGATTCATTAAAAATGAAATTAGTTAGAATAATTATTCAGTGGAACGATTTACCTCCAGAAGTTGTGGATGCTCCAACACTGGAGGTTTTCAAGAAGAGATTGGACAGCCATTTATCTGAAATGGCATAGGCTCTCGTGCTTGAGCAGGGGTTAGACTAGAGGACCTCCAGGGTCGCTTACAACTCGGTTACTCTGTTCTGTTTTTCTGTTAAATTCGTTTCATTTCCATAAGAGATGACAAAAATGATGATGATGAAGAAGAAACTGGTGGTGGTAATCATGATAAATATATTTATAAAACCATAACAAATCCTTGATAGTATCCACACACTGTTTTTTTCCTTCTCTCCTTTTGAAATATTCTCTCTCTCTCTCTCTCTCCTTGAGCAAGATTATATTGTATATACAGGATGGCACAAGGCATCATGTCCGTTCACATTGAAATGAATCTAAAATGAAAACAAGCTGCACAGTCGGCTAACACTGCCTTGAATATTACACATCAAGAACCCTTTCCAGTGACAAATACTTTCAAGGCAAACAAACAGAAGAGAAATTAAAAAATCTCTGTGGGGCATAAATATGCAATTACACCTCACACGGGGAACATTTTATCAGGTAAACCAATCCTACTTTGTTAATTGAAAAGCTCCTGCAATGGATTTCTCTCTTTCTCCCGCCCTTCCTTGTGATTTTTTTTCTTTCTTTTTTTTTTGACAAAAGCCCTCCAAACATTTCTCTCTCTCTCTCTCTCTCTCTCTCTCTCTCTCTCTCTCTCTCTCTCCCTCCCTCCCTCTCTCTCTCTCCCTCCCTCCCTCTCTCTCTCATACACACACACACACACACACACACACAGAGGCTACTACTGTCAGTGCTCCACTCACTGTACTTCACTTTCTTTTCAGCTGTTTTCTAAGATGGGAAATTCCACCTTCCTCACTTCTCACTTAAATTGCAATTTGTTCTGCATGTATTCTTCTTTCTCCTCCCAAGTAATTTGCAACAATTATACTCAGATACTATGAATATCTTTGAATTCATTTTTAAAAAAGAACAACTAGCTCACAACGTTAGTCAGGAGGGTGGGTCACTGAGTTGTGCAGAAGAAAGGGATTATGTGCAGAGAGAGAAAAAAAGAAATACTATTCTCCCTGGGATGGTGCTAGGGAGTAGGGAGAAATCAGATGCAAAGATCAGTACAATTGAAATAATAAATAAATAACATTGGTTTTGGAGGAGAGATGCTAAAAATTGGTTTCCAGAACACATTTATCTTCTTCAGACACATTTTGAGAAAGTTATGCAACCGTAAAGTTGTTTGGCTCAGTGATTCCACCTGAGAAACTCAAGCTGCTTTGAACATCCAGGAAAATGTAACTTCCCCTTGCTTTTAAAGTAATGAAAGCAGTCAATGCAGTAGGTTGGATAAGAAGGAAAAGACGGGGTGGGGGATGTTCTTCTGTTCTCTTGAACCAGTTTCTATTTCAAATGTTCCCAATTCAAACTCCTTTCATCTCCCTACAAAGGAGTTGATGCAGACCCTCATATCTTTCCCACAAGATAGGAATGCAGTATGTTCCTTATCTATCAGCATCTACCAAGCCATGCGGAGTGATCTATTTGTAGCAAAGCAGAATATTTGAACTTAGACTTGGTGGAGGGAGGAAACAAGGGAGATGTATCTATGGTGGATAAAGACCCTGGTAAGAGAGTAATTAGAATGCTGTATTGCAGGCTAACTCTGCCCAGTGCCAAAAGTTTGATCCTGACCGACTGAAGGTTGACTCAGCCTTCCATCCTTCCAAGGTCAGAAAAATGAGGCCCAGATTGTAAGGGGCAATATGCTGATTTTGTTAACCTCTTAGAGAGGGATGTAAAGCACTATGATGTGGTATATAAGTCTAAGTGCTATTGCTATTGCTATGGGATAGAGTAGAAGCAGTGCACATGGATTTCTACTAACACTTGGGAGAGTGGAAGGAGAAACACGGAGGAGGAAATGAAATGTCCTGGAAAAAGGAAATAGAATCTAAGCAGGAGCACTTTTATTTGCTCAGCTGATTGCCAAGATAAACAATATATAGGTGTCTGGATTTGGACTAAATTCAGAAAGTCAAGTTTCATTCTCCCACTGTCTGGCCACTTATAGTTATAAGATTTTTAATTTTTACTAGAATGGATGAAATTACAGCTGCTCCTTGGTTAATCACCACTTGATCAGCAACTGTTTGAATTTATAACAGAGCTGAACAAGTGATATTTATCACATATCCTTGACATTCCAGCCGTCACAGAGCCTCACAGTCAGGGGGTTGTGATTTGTGAAATTTCCTGCCAGTTTCCCACAAGCAAAGCCAATAAGGAAGCCAACAAGAAACTGGAAGTCACAATCATGTAAGTGTAAAGAAGGGAACTTTTTCCACTTATGGTGGACATGCGATGAAGCAAAGAAATATTAGAGAAGGATTTATATTTTAATGCAGAACATCCTTAAAGTAAAGATAAAGATGAAACCAGAAACTTTTCTTTTGAGCTTAATGGAAAAAGACTTGGAAAGAAAATTGGAACTTTGATCTTATATATGTTGACGGCAGCAAGATTATTGTATGCACAAAAATGGAAGGACCATTTCGATCCCTCCTATGGAAGAATGGCTACAGAAGGTGATGGAGTTGGCAGAGATGGCTAAATTGACTGTTTTGATTCAAGAAAAGAACATAAGTACTTTTGTTTCTACATGGAGACCGCGTCTGGACTTTGTGCTTGAGATGGAAAAAAAAAGAAACTTTGATTTTGGGTTTTACTGATTAAATTGATTTGTTGTTACAGAAATGGCTAGTTTATACTATTATGAAAAAGTAAAAAGTTGAAGCTCGATGTTAATGCTTCATTCTACTGCAACACCCAAAGTCAGAAATTAATGTCTTTTTTTCTTGTTCCCTTCTCCCCCTCACTTTCCTTTCCCTTTTCCCTCCCCATTGTGCCCTACTATTTGCTTTGTATTTTACTTTATAATCTAATAAAATTTATAAAAAGAAAAAAAATTCTGGCTCCTTTTACTGTTTTTAAATAAGGACTACCTATAATAAATAAGCTAAGAATATTAGAACAGGAAGACTAATGTCAAATTTCATAAAAATCAGTGTAAAGGTTTTTGAGCTACAATTTGTAAACACATGGATTTTTTTTAATTCCTGAAATTTTGCTCTAATAAACAATTAGGTGGGTTAGACAGCATCACCACCAGATGGAGTCATAGCTGGCTGACAGGCCGTACTCAGCGTGTGGTCCTCAATGGAACTGCATCTACATGGAGGGAAGTGTGTAGTGGGTGCCCCAGGGCTCTGTTCTAGGCCCAGTGCTCTTCAACATCTTCATCAATGATTTGGACGAGGGGATAGATGGGGAAATCATCAAATCTGCAGATGTCAACAAGCTGGCAGGAATAGGCAACACTCCAGAAGATAGGCTTAAGATACAGAAGGATCTTGACAGACTTGAACATTGGTGCTATCTAACAAAATGAAATTCAATGATGAAAAAAGTAAGGTTCTACATTTAGGCAAGAAAAACCAAATGTACAGGTATAGTATAGGGGGTACCTTGCTCAATAGTAGTAACTGTGAGAGGGATCTTGGACTCCTAGTGGACAATCACTTAAATATGACCCAGCAGTGTGCTGCAGCTGCCAAAAAAGCCAACACAGTGCTAGACTGCATTAACAGAGGGATAGAATCAAGATTAAATGACGTGTGAATACCACTTTATAATGCCTTGATAAGGCCATACTTGGAATACTGCATCCAGTTTTGGTCACCACGATGTAAAAAAGATGTTGAGATTCTAGAAAGAGTACAGAGAAAAGCAACAAAGATGATTAGAGGACTGGAGACTAAAACATATATAAAGAACGGTTGCTGGAATTGGGTATGTCTAGTTTAATGAAGGAAAGGACAAGGGATGCCATGATAGCAGTGTTCAAATATCTCAGGGGCTGCCACAAAGAAGAGGGTGTCAAGCTATTCTCCAAGGCACCTGAAGGCAAGACAAGGAGCAACAGATGGAAACTATTCAAGGAGAGAAGCAACCTAGAACTAAGGAGAAATTTCCTGAGAGAACAATTAATCAGTGGAACAACCTGCCTCCAGAAGCTGTGAATGCTCTAATACTGGACGTTTTTAAAAAGAGACTGGACAGCCATTTGTCTGAAATGGTATAGGGTTTCCTGCCTGAGCAGGGGATTGGACTCCTCCTGGGATGACCTCCAAGGTCCCTTCCAACTTTATTATTATGGATCATCGCACAGTCAGCCAGATGTTCAGACTGGATTTGGCATTTTGTCTACCTATTGAGTCCTTACCCAGGACCTGGGATAGGCAGATGTGGATGTATTATTATTATTATTATTATTATTATTATTATTATTATTATTAAGGCTCAGGGCCTCCACAAGGCTAGCACTACTAGTTTTTTGCAATGTTACTATCGAATTAATGTGTTGCTAGCAGTTATACACTTTGGAATGAAGGACAGAATCACAACAGGCTGATGTACAGACAGTGCAATTTACCCAATTTGTCTTCAATAACTGGGGCAAAGCTGGGACTAATGTGCGCAAACTAGCAATTGCAGAGATGTTGTCCTCTCTCTGTTTTGCTGAATTTGGTTTTTGTCGGCTTTGTTTGGTCCTCTTTCTCCTCTCTCTCCCACCTTGCTGGCTTCTCCCCAGCTTGCACTGTTTGAAGAAGGCTCCTGCTTGCAGGTATCTTGTTGACTGAGCTTCACTAGTGTTGCAGAGAATGTAAATACAGCCTCTTTGTCGTTATTGTTAAGGGTCACAGGATGCCCTCAAACAGAATTGATGAGGATTTATGTCCTTGGTGACAGTTTGGTGGTTACCGGAGAAGAAAAGACAATCTCTATACTATAAAGAAAACAAGAGGTTTCCCAGGCAGGCTGATCCAAACTACATCAATCAAATAATTGTGCCTATGTACTTAGTTATTCAGGCACTGCCCTTGTTTAAAATGGTTTTCCAGCTGTAAGTTGTAATAGCTGACTCTGAGGCATATGGCTGGCCCTACTGATAGGCAGGATGAACTGGCACCCTCGGGCAGCAGGTTTGATGTGTTGCTATTGTACTTTTTAGTGCCATGGAGAGGCACTTTGGGCATTTTATTCAACTTGTGCTAAAATAGCTTAACTGGCTTTAGATACGAAGTATGTTACCTTGAATTGATAGCTGCTCCAACAGCAAAATACCTTTGGTAGTTCTCCTTCCCCAAAAGAGAGGTCTCCATATCCTTGAACCTCTGCTAGTTCAAGCTAGAGGAGAATCAATGTGGTGTAGAAGTTTAATGTTTAAAGTTTATGAGCCGAGGTGGCACAGCAGTTAGAGTGCAGTACTGCAGGCCACTTTAGCTGACTGTGTTCAGCAGGTCAGCGGTTCAAATCTCACCGGCTCAAGGTTGACTCAGCCTTTCATCCTTCCGGGGTAGGTAAAATGAGGACCCAGATTGTTGGGGGCAATGTAAATATATATATATATATATATATACATTGCTTACTGGTGTACACCACTTAGAGAGTGCTTGCACTTAAAGCGGTATATAAGTCTCATAAATAAATAAATAAATAAATAAATGTGCTGTAACAGAACCAGAGCAATAGGAGTCCAAATCTGACCTCAGGTATGGAAAGTCAGTGGGTGGCTTAGATCTGGCTGACTCCCTCAGCTTAACCTACCTGCTAAACCATGCCGCTGTGAAGTGTGAGGACATGTGATGGCATCACTTTAGCGACAGCAATCCCAGCAGTCCTGAATGCCATCATAACTCACAGACCATGCAGTTCATTAAGAGAAGATCTCATGTGACCAGAGTCCTAGGCAAGCAAACCAGTGAGCAACAGTTGCAGGGCTGTGAAAAGGCACAACGGAGTGCCTTCTTAATAGAGACAATGCAATACAAAAGGAAAAAGGAATTATGAAAGAAAACAATGTATTGCATTGTCTCTATTAGATTATGAGCTTCCAGCTAAAAAATTATGTTTACATGTTGTAAGGGGCTCCACAAACTTAAGATTCTTTTGATTGTTAAACAATAGCCATAATCTCTTTTCTATTGATTTTCCCAAAATTTGGTTGCCAGATTGTTTGGTTACCCTGCAGCTCCTTCTTTTGGTTAAAACACGGTGGGTAGAAAGATGGAAGCCATGGCTGATATACTTCAGGTTAAAGACTTCCTACGTGGCCAAGAGGTCATGCACTCACCACTGGGTTCAAGACTGCCTTCTCTGTTATAATGTATTGGCTGCTATATTTGCTACTTAATGAATAAGTTATGCTGTTCTCCGACATTTCCTTCTCCTATAACCTGAGCTATAAAGTTATACAATTCCCTCCTGCAAGAGTCCTTCCAATAGGTTTCTTTTTAACTTGTTGGGTACTCTGACCATACAGTCATTAACACTGACACTGATGGCATAAGCAGACATTTGTTTGACAACTCAAAGAAACAGGTGCTTGTCCTGAATGTGATCAAAAGAGAGAGCTGGAGAAGAGTTTGTGTTTGTAAAATTAATCTTCCCAGAGTATTACAGTTAAACAAGTTGTCAAGTGCTGACAGCTCTGATTAATAAAGTTAACCTTGAAATGAACCAGAATTTCTCTATGAATTCTTCTGTAATTTGATGCTAATCAAATATACTTGAATGGAGCCGAATATTTGACATGGCAATGATGCTGAAAATGGAGTTTATTGCAATTGGTAGACTTCAGGCTGGTGTCAAACTCCTTTGCTTAGTTACAGTAAAGTTTCCAAAAGGGAATAGAAGACAGACTGCTAATAAAAGTGACAACATTATGCTGTTATTTTTTTCCTTGCATAAGAAAAAGGTTATTTTTTTTAAAAAAATAAAATTAATGTAGTACCTGTTCCTCTATAATAGATAAAGTCTGTCAGCCTTTTCTACCCATACAAGAAAACTTTGGCAAATCATTACATCATTTTCTTTCTGTAACAGAATATAAGGAACTTGCTGCCTGCAGAAGAATCTAAATTTGGTTCTTGTTGTTGTTGTTGTTGTTGTTGTTAATTGTGAAGTCGTGTCCGACCCATCGCGACCCCATGGACAACATTCCTCCAGGTCTTCCTGTCCTCTACCATCTTCTGGAGCCCATTTAAATTCACACCTACTGCTTCAGTGACTCCATCCAGCCATCTCATTCTCTGTCGTCCCCTTCTTCTATTGCCCTCAATCTTTCCCAGCATTAGGCTCTTCTCCAGTGAATCCTTCCTTCTCATTAGGTGGCCAAAGTACTTGAGTTTCAACTTCAGGATCTGGCCTTCTAAAGAGCAGTCGGGGTTGATCTCTTCTAGGACTGACCGGTTTGAACGCCTTGCAGTCCAGGGGACTCGCAGGAGTCTTCTCCAGCACCATAGTTCAAAGGCCTCAATTCTTTGGCGCTCAGCCTTTCTTATGGTCCAACTTTCACAGCCATACATTGCAACTGGGAAAACCATGGCCTGGACTATACGCACTTTTGTTGGCAGGGTGATGTCTCTGCTTTTTAGAATGCTGTCTAGATTTGCCATAGCTTTCCTCCCCAGGAGCAAGCGTCTTTTAATTTCTTGGCTGCAGTCCCCATCTGAGGTGATCTTGGAGCCCAGAAAAATAAAATCTGTCACTACCTCCATTTCTTCCCCATCTATTTGCCAGGAATTGAGAGGGCCGGATGCCATGATTTTGGTTTTCTTAATGTTGAGTTTCAAGCCAACTTTTGCACTCTCTTTCTTCACCCGCATCAAGAGGCTCTTTAGTTCCTCTTCACTTTCTGCCATTAGAGTGGTATCATCTGCATATCTTAGGTTGTTGATATTTCTCCCGGCAATCTTAATTCCAACTTTTGATTCATCTAGCCCTGCCTTTCTCATGATGTGCTCTGCATATAAGTTAAATAGGCAGGGCGACAGTATACAGCCTTGCTGGACTCCTTTTCCAATTTTGAACCAATCAGTGGTTCCGTGTTCGGTTCTCACTGTTGCTTCTTGACCCGCATATAGGTTTCTCAAGAGACAAATGAGATGGTCTGGTACTGGTAAATTTGGTTCTTGGATATCTCCAAATAAACGTAAGAAACTGTGACTCTGGTTTTCTTCTAACAGAAAGAATAGATCGCCCTTATGCAACCTAATTGTTTTTAACAGGTGAAATATATGAGCCAGCAGTGTGCTGCAGCTGCCAAAAAAGCCAACACAGTGCTAGGCTGCATTAACAGAGGGATAGAATCAAGATCACGTGAAGTGTTAATACCACTTTACAATGCCTTGGTAAGGCCACACTTGGAATACTGCATCTAGTTTTGCTCACCATGATGTAAAAAAGATGTTGAGATTTTAGAAAGAGTACAGAGAAGAGCAACAAAGATGATTAGAGGACTGGAGGCTAAAACATATAAGGAACGGTTGCTGGAATTGGGTATGTCTAGTTTAACGAAGAGAAGGATGAGGGGGGACATGATAGCAGTATTCCAATATTTCAGGGGCTGCCACAAAGAAGAGGCAGTCAAGCTATTCTCCAAAGTGCCTGAAGGCAGGATAAGAAGCAATGGATGGAAACCAACCAACGAAAGAAGCCACCTAGAACTAAGGAGAAACTTCCTGACAGTTAGAACAATTAACCAGTGGAACAACCTGTCTCTAGAAGCGGTAAATGCTCCAACACTGGAAGTTTTTAAGAAGAGACTGGCCAGCCACTTGTCTGAAGTAGTATAAGGTTTCCTGCCTGAGCAAGGGGTTGGACTAGATGACCTCCAAGGTCCCTTCCAATATTATTATTATTATCGATCATCGCACAGTCAGCCAGATGTTCAGACTGGATTTGGCATTTTGTCTACCTATTGAGTCCTTACCCAGGACCTGGGATAGGCAGATGTGGATGTTTGATGGTATTACAGATATCGCAGCAGGATGGAAGCAGTTCCTAATAAGGAATTACTTCTGGTAAGGCTTTGATTTCTTTGCCCTGGGTAAACCTTTGCAGTTCGTCCAATTCTGTTTCTGTGAATACTTTATTTCGTGTTATAAATCGGCGTTGATCTGCTAGTCTCTGTTCTGTTATTTCTGATTCTGGATGTTGTTCTTTCCAGAACTGGTGCATTCGTTTTAGATATCCTCTTCTTGTTGGACTTGATCTGTAGTAACAGATCATTATTTCTTTGTTTTCAATCACTGTGTATCTGCGACGGGTAAACACCTTTTCTTCCAGTAGTTCTGCAGCTGCTGGCCCTGGTTGCTCAGCCAACAGTCCTGAGTCCTGTAACCCCTTTTTCACCAGATATCCAGGAACTCCGATATCTAGCGCGGACCTTGTTAACCTGGGCGACGTCCGAGCCGGTATGGCATTCTGCAATTTACGTCTCACCATATTTTTTATGGGAGAGACACTCTTTGTCTGACTCCTCTGATGAGACCTGTCCAGTATGGTTGAACCTCTGGCATAGCTCTCATCTTCCTCAGAGTACACAAGCCCCACAACCACATCAAGGTAGTGCCTCACTGGGGGTTGTTGTTATTATTATTATTATTATTATTATTATTATTATTATTATCGATCATCGCACAGTCAGCCGGATGTTCAGACTGGATTTGGCATTTTGTCTACCTATCGAGTCCTTACCCAGGACCTGGGATAGGCAGATGTGGATGTTTGATGGTATTAGTAATCAGTTTGTGCAATCTTCTTGCAACAGCTTACCAAGTGGTCCACTGTTTCTTCAGCTTCTTTGCATAGGCGGCAGTTACTGTCTGTTGCTGTCTTCTCAATTTTGACTTTGTATGCATTTGTCCTTAAGGCTTGGTCTTGTGCAGCCAGAATTAGTCCCTCGGTCTCTTTCTTCAATTTTCCTGCTCTTAGCCATTGCCAGGTTTTATTATTATCTGCTTTCCCAGCTATTTTTTTCATGTATTGGCCATGTAGTGCTTTGTCTTCCCATGCCTCTATTCTGTTCTTCATTTGGTCTTTCTTGTAGGCCAGTTTGGTCTCTCCAGTAGTTAGTAAGCCTTCCTGATATACTAATTTCAGTGCATCTTCATCATTGTTCTTCAGATATTCTTCCAAAGCCATTTTTTCTTCTTCAACCATCTGATGTACTTGTAGCATTCCACGCCCACCTATTTGCCTTGGTAGATAAAGTCTATCAATGTCACTGCGTGGATGAAGGGCATGATTCATTGTCATTATTTTTCTGGTCTGCCTATCCATTGCTTTTAGTTCTGCTTGAGTCCAGTCCACTATTCCAGCTGTGTACCTAATGACTGGGATTGCCCAGGTGTTGATTGCCTTTATGGTATTTCCTCCATTGAGTTTGGATTTTAAGATCTTCTTCACTCTCTTGATGTATTCACCTCTAATCTTTTTCTTGACTTCAGTGTGCTTGATGTTGTCAGCTTGAAGGATACCCAAGTATTTGTAGTACTCTTCCTCATCCAGACTCTTAATGTTATTTTCGTGGGGCATCTTGATTCCTTCAGTTTTCACTATTTTTCCTTGTTTGATAGTAAGTGTGGCACATTTGTCCAAGCCAAACTCCTTACAGTATCTTGGCTATATATACGGACAGTGTTGAGCAGCGATTCTATTTCAGATGATGTTTTTCCATACAGCTTCAGATCATCCATATAAAGGAGGTGGGATAATCTGGCAGATGTTTTTGATGTTTGATAGCCATGTCCTGAGTTATTCAGTATTGTTACAGAGGAAACAGTGCAATAACAAATAGTAATGGTGATAATGAATCTCCTTGAAATATTCCTCTCTTGATATTAACCTCTCCCAGCCTCTCACCATTGATCTGCAACTGTGTCTTCCATTGTGCCATCGATCTTTGCACAAATTTTCTGATGTTTCTACTGACTCCTGTTATTTCTAGGCACTTTATTATCCAATCATGTGGCAGAGAGTCAAATGCCTTTTTGTAGTCAATCCATGCCACATTCAGGTTGGTCTTCCTTCTCTTGCAGTTTTCCAAGATCATTTTGTCTATTAGGAGTTGATCTTTTGTTCCTCTGCTATTAGGGGCGGTTTCCTTTCTGCTCAGGTGGAAAGAGATTGTTTTCCACTAGATGCTGTTGTACTGCATCAGCTACTACACCAGTTAGTAATTTGAAAGTTGTTGGTAAGCAGGTAATTGGCCTGTAATTGCCTTGGTGTTGTCCCTTTTGCTGGATTTTTCATTATTAGGTAGGTTTTCCCAGTTGTTAGCCACTTTTCAATTTCTCCTCCTTGTAGTATATTGTTGAACTGTTTGGCAATGAGTGGGTGTATAACAGTTAGATGTTTCAACCAAAACCCATGCAGTTCATCTTCACCTGGTGCTGACCAATGTTTGATTTTCCTTGCTCTTTTTTCTACCATTTTTGTTGTTATTACTAGTTCTTTCATTTCAACTTCTGTTTTATTTGCATCCACCTCTTTTAACCAAGCCGCATCCTTGTTGTATTTCTTTGGGTTATCCCATATCTGCTTCCAGAACTGCACTGTTTCTTCCTTGTCAGGTACTGACTGATTCCTTGCAGTTTCTCCATTGATGGATTGGTAGAAATGTTTCTGATTGGATTGAAATTGGAGGTTCTGCCTATAGTTTGCAATTCGAGCTTCATATCTACTGATTTTCCTGGCTATAGCTGTTATTTGTTGCTTTATTATTTCCAGTGTTTCCTTGATCTTCCTTGTTTCTAAGTGGTATTTCTTGATTAGGTATTCTTTGGTCTTCTTGTTCTTCAGCTTCTTTTCTTTCATCTGTTCTAGCTTGCTTGCATGTGATCTTAACTTGCTGATCTTATTTTCTAGTCTAACCTTCCATTTTTCTGGTGCACTGTTTGTTTGTTTTTCTTTTTTGTTGATTTTGCATCCCAGGTATTCTGTTATAACTGCAGCTGTGCTGTACATTAGTTGGTTTGTTTCTTGCAGTGAATTGGTGCTTATACTTGATATTGCAGTATTTGCATCTTTTAATGCTTGTGCTAGCTGTTTCTTTGGAACAAGCTTCAATGCAGGCAGTCTTATTCTGTTGTTTTTGTGCTGTTCTAGATGCTCAGTTATTCTTTGTTTCAATTCTTTTATTTCTTTAGTTAGAGGGTTTTGTTCTTCCTGAGGTAGAGGTGCCTGGTTTCCAAATGAGAACAGTTGTATATCTCTGCTAGATTCCTTCACTGCCAACTCCCCCTGGTTTGCCTCTACATTCTGAATTACTTCTGGTAAGGCTTTGATTTCTTTGCCCTGGGTAAACCTTTGCAGTTCGTCCAATTCTGTTTCTGTGAATACTTTATTTCGTGTTATAAATAGGCGTTGATCTTCTAGTCTCTGTTCTGTTATTTCTGATTCTGGATGTTGTTCTTTACAGAACTGGTGCATTCGTTTTAGATATCCTCTTCTTGTTGGACTTGATCTGTAGTAACAGATCATTATTTCTTTGTTTTCAATCACTATTATTATTATTATTATTATTATTGATCATTGCACAGTCAGCCAGATGTTCAGACTGGATTTGGCATTTTGTCTACCTATCGAGTCCTTACCCAGGACCTGGGATAGGCAGATGTGGATGTTTGATGGTATTACAGATATCGTCGCAGGATGGAAGCAGTTCCTAGTAAGGCCGCCTTTTGCAATTGACTAATAGCGAATTTGTCAATGCCAATGGTGTTCAAGTGGTGCTCCAGTTGTTTTGGGATTGCACCCAAGGAGCCTATGACTATTGGTACTACCCTTGCTTGCTTTTGCCACAGTCTTTCTATTTCTATTTGTAGGTCTTTGTATTTTGTTATCTTCTCTAGTTCTTTCTCGTCTATTCTGCTGTCTCCAGGCACTGCCACGTCCACTATCCAGACTTGTTTGTCTTTCTTATCGACAATTGTTAAGTCTGGGGTGTTATGTTGCAGGTGCTTGTCTGTTTGAATTCTGAAGTCCCAGAGCAGTTTAATTTTATCATTTTCTATGACTTTCTTTGTTTCATGATCCCACTAGTTTTTGCTTACAGGCAAATGATATTTCTTGCAGATCTTCCAATACACCATTGTTGCTACTTTGTCATGCCGCTGCTTGTAGTCAGTCTGTGTGATCTTCTTGCAGCAGCTTACCAGGTAGTCCACTGTTTCTTCAGCTTCTTTGCATAGGAGGCACTTACTGTCTGTTGCTGTCTTCTCAATTTTGACTTTATATGCATTTGTCCTTAAGGCTTGGTCTTGTGCAGCCAGAATTAGTCCCTCGGTCTCTTTCTTCAATTTTTCTGCTCTTAGCCATTGCCAGGTCTTGTTATTATCTGCTTTCCCAGCTATTTTTTTAACGTATTGGCCATGTAGTACCTCTATTCTGTTCTTCATTTGGTATTTCTTGTAGGCCAGTTTGGTCTCTCCAGTAGTCAGTAAACCTTCCTGATATACTAATTTCAGTGCATCTTCATCATTGTTCTTCAGATATTCTTCCAAAGCCATTTTTTCTTCTTCAACCTTCTGATGTACTTGCAGCATTCCACGACCACCTATTTGCCTTGGTAGATAAAGTCTGTCAATGTCACTGCATGGATGAAGGGCATGATTCATTGTCATTATTTTTCTGGTCTTCCTATCTATTGCTTTTAGTTCTGCTTGAGTCCAGTCCACTATTCCAGCTGTGTACCTAATGACTGGAATTGCCCAGGTGTTGATTGCCTTTATGGTATTTCCTCCATTGAGTTTGGACTTTAAGATCTTCTTCACTCTCTTGATGTATTCACCTCTAATCTTTTCTTGACTTCAGTGTGCTTGATGTTGTCAGCTTGAAGGATACCCAAGTATTTGTAGTAATCTTCCTCATCCAGACTCTTAATGTTATTTTTGTAAGGCATGTTGATTCCTTCAGTTTTCACTATTTTTCCTTGTTTGATAGTAAGTGTGGCACATTTGTCCAAGCCAAACTCCATTGCAATATCTTGGCTATATGTACGGACAGTGTTGAGCAGCGATTCTATTTCAGATGATGTTTTTCCATACAGCTTCAGATCATCCATGTAAAGGAGGTGGGATAGTCTGGCAGATGTTTTTGATGTTTGATAGTCATGTCCTGAGTTATTCAGTATTGTTGACAGAGGAAACAGTGCAATAACAAATAGTAATGGTGATAATGAATCTCCTTGAAATATTCCTCTCTTGATATTAACCTCTCCCAGTCTCTCACCATTGACCTGCAACTGTGTCTTCCATTGTGCCATTGATCTTTGCACAAATTTTCTGATGTTTCTACTGACTCCTGTTATTTCTAGGCACTTTATTATCCAATCATGTGGCAGAGAGTCAAATGCCTTTTTGTAGTCAATCCATGCCACATTCAGGTTGGTCTTCCTTCTCTTGCAGTTTTCCAAGATCATTTTGTCTATTAGGAGTTGATCTTTTGTTCCTCTGCTATTGGGGCGGTTTCCTTTCTGCTCAGGTGGAAAGAGATTGTTTTCAACTAGATGCTGTTGTACTGCATCAGCTACCACACCAGTTAGTAATTTGAAAGTTGTTGGTAAGCAGGTAATTGGCCTGTAATTGCTTGGTGTTGTCCCTTTTGCTGGATTTTTCATTATCAGGTAGGTTTTCCCAGTTGTTAGCCACTTTTCAATTTCTCCTCCTTGTAGTATATTATTGAACTGTTTGGCAATGAGTGGGTGTATAACAGTTAGATATTTCAACCAAAACCCATGCAGTTCATCTTCACCTGGTGCTGACCAATGTTTGATTTTCCTTGCTCTTTTTTCTACCATTTTTGTTGTTATTACTAGTTCTTTCATTTCAACTTCTGTTTTATTTGCATCCACCTCTTTTAACCAAGCCACATCCTTGTTGTATTTCTTTGGGTTATCCCATATCTGCTTCCAGAACTGCACTGTTTCTTCCTTGTCAGGTACTGACTGATTCCTTGCAGTTTCTCCATTGATGGATTGGTAGAAACGTTTCTGATTGGATTGAAATTGGAGGTTCTGCCTATAGTTTGCAATTCGAGCTTCATATCTACTGATTTTCCTGGCTATAGCTGTTATTTGTTGCTTTATTATTTCCAGTGCTTCCTTGATCTTCCTTGTTTCTAAGTGGTATTTCTTGATTAGGTATTCTTTGGTCTTCTTGTTCTTCAGCTTCTTTTCTTTCATCTGTTCTAGCTTGCTTGCATGTGATCTTAACTTGCTGATGTTATTTTCTAGTCTAACCTTCCATTTTTCTGGTGCACTGTTTGTTTGTTTTTCTTCTTTGTTGATTTTGCATCCCAGGTATTCTGTTATAACTGCAGCTGTGCTGTACATTAGTTGGTTTGTTTCTTGCAGTGAATTGGTGCTTATACTTGATATTGCAGTATTTGCATCTTTTAATGCTTGTGCTAGCTGTTTCTTTGGAACAAGCTTCAATGCAGGCAGCCTTATTCTGTTGTTTTTGTGCTGTTCTAGATGCTCAGTTATTCTTTGTTTCAATTCTTTTATTTCTTTAGTTAGAGGGTTTTGTTCTTCCTGAGGAAGAGGTGCCTGGTTTCCAAATGAGAACAGTTGTATATCTCTGCTGGATTCCTTCACTGCCAACTCCCTCTGGTTTGCCTCTACATTCTGAATTACTTCTGGTAAGGCTTTGATTTCTTTGCCCTGGGTAAACCTTTGCATTTTGTCCAATTCTTTTTCTGTGAGTACTTTATTTCGTATTAAAAATCGGCATTGATCTGCTAGTCTCTGTTCTGTTATTTCTGATTCTGGTTGTTGTTCTTTCCAGAACTGGTGCATTCATTTTAGATATCCTCTTCTTGTTGGACTTGATCTGTAGTAACAGATCATTATTTCTTTGTTTTCAATCACTGTGTATCTGTGACAGGTAAAGACCTTTTCTTCCAGTAGTTCTGCAGCTGCTGGCCCTGGTTGCTCAACCAACAGTCCTGAGTCCTATAACTCATTTTTCACCAGATATCCAGGAACTCCAATATCTAGCACGGACCTTGCTAACCTGGGAAACATCCGAGCCGGTATGGCATTCTGAAATTTACATCTCACCATATTTTTTATGGGAGAGACACTCTTTGTCTGACTCCTCTGATGAGACCTGTTCAATATGGTTGAACCTCTGGCATAGCTTTCATCTTCTTCAGAGTACACAAGCCCCACAACCACGTCAAGGTAGTGCCTCACTGGGGGATTATTATTATTACTATTACTACTACTATTACTACTACTATTATTACTATTATTATTATTATTATATCATTTTGTAAGCTGCTCGGAGTTACTGCAACAGTGAGATAGGTGGCATATTCATTCATTCATTCAATATAAGAGGTTAATCCTCAAAATAATAATTATGGGAATCCCCAAAATAGAGATTATTTGAAGAAAAGGCATATTTTGAAAACAAATTCATTTATAAAGTGGATTCTAATGAGGCTGCAGTTCTGCTAGATTAGATATTAAACCAAAGAAATATTGGACTTTGGATACTATTGTTAACATTTAAAAATGTAATGTGGAACATTCACTTTCACATTCACTTTCTGAATTACTTCGCATTCTCTTTTCCCTATAATATACTATCTGGAATTACTTCTCTTATGAGTCCTATGGATAACAGCTACAGTATTTACTGTGATAGACTTTCTCAATGGTGAAGGAAATGAAAGGTTGTAGTCCTTGAGGTTTTTGATATAGATCCCTGAGTAGTATTAAGAAAGAATTAAGTAACATTTGAAGATAAATATCCATAAACACCTTTTCATAGCCAGTGTTTCTCAACCTTGACAATTTTAAGGCATGTGGACTTCAACTCCCAGAATTCCACAGCCAGCAAAGCTGGCTGTGGAATTCTGGGAGTTGAAGTCCACATGCCTTAAAATTGTCAAGGTTGAGAAACACTGGACCATTCCAATCACTTCTGGGAACATACAGGTAAATATAGGACCATTATATGAAAGAAGGAAGAGAATTCTCGCAGAAAGGATTCTTTAGTCCAAGGAGGAGGAGGAGGAGAATGAGAAAAGCACTCAGAATAACTTTACCTTAATTTCAATAAGTGATCAGGATAGAGTAATAGCAGTCTTTCACAATTCTATTCTATTACTCTACTAGCCATAAAGATCATTCTGGAAATGCAAGTGGTTCTTGTTTACTGACTTTGCCAACCTCAAAGGGCAACATAAGGATGTCCAGGTATTCTGAATTTTGATGGGAAAGGATATGCCAGTCCTTTGCAATGCAAAATGCCACCATTAATATTGTTAAATCTCCATACTTAACAATATCCTGCTAAAAATCACCCCACAAAAGGCTGCAATTTTTTGGCCCTGCCTTCTCTAGTGATATAATCACCATATCATGGAAGCCCTCCTACAATCATCGGAATAAAAATCGATAAAAAAACTCCATGGTATATTATCACAGTTATAACATATTAATTAATACACCTGATTCTAGAGAAGATATGGACTCTTGTTCTTCAAAAAATGACATGTTTGGGTTACTAATCCATTATGTCATCAAATCAATTGAGAGTTACGTAGTATTGCTAGATTAAGATGTAATTCTGCCAAGAGATTCAATAGCTGTTTGTATTTCATATATTCAGAAGAGTATGATTATCTATCTAAGAATCTCCGCCAAATTGCTCCTGACATTGAAGTGGAGCTCTTCAAAGGCCCATCTAATAATAATAATAGTAAAGTTGGAAGGGACCTTGGAGGTCATCTAGTCCAACCCCCTGCTTAGGCAGGAACCCCTATACCATTTCAGACAAATGGCTGTCCAGTCTCTTCTTGAAAACTTCCAGTGTTGGAGCATTCACTGCTTCTGGAGGCAGGTTGTTCCACTGGTTAATTGTTCTAACTGTCAGGAAGTTTCTCCTTAGTTCTAGGTTGCTTCTCTCCTTGATTAGTTTCCACCCGTTGCTTCTTGTCCTGCCTTCAGGCACTTTGGAAAATAGCTTGACTCCCCCTGAGATATTGGAACACTGCTATCATGCCCCCCCCCCCGTCCTTCTCTTCACTAAACTAGACATACCCAATTCCAGCAGCCGTTCTTTATATGCTTTAGCTTCCAGTCCCCTAATCATATTTGTTGCTCTTCTCTAATCAAGAAAGATCTGATAAAATATGGATACTAGAGATTATCATTTTATCACCCTTTTAGGAGAAATTCAAACCTCTGGTTATTCTTGGAAGCTTGTCACCTATGTTTTAATGCTGTTAAATGAAGACAGAAAGTTGAACTATAACCCAGAATCACTCAGATACAAATTTATTAAAATTTTAATAAAATTAACAGTCCTAACTTACCAATGATAATTACTGGCATGTTCAAATTATGTTCAAAAGATTGATTTTTTTATTGATTTGTTCTGCAGATAGCAGAAGATTTAAATTAACAGCTAAATTTGCAAAAACAAAATCCCCACAAAATGCAATCCTAGGCTACATCAGTAGAAGCATTATGTCATTATATACAATTATAATGTACCATGCTGGTTAGGCTATGCCTAGAAAATTGCATCCAAATCTGAATACCATACTTTCAGAAGGACTAATGCTCTGGAACATGTCCAAGGAAGAACAACTAAGACGATAAGAGACCTGGAAAGAAAAACTTAAGAGAAACAGTTGGTGGCTCTGGAGACGGTGAATTTGGAGAAGACTGTAGAGAGACATGATAGCTGTTAGGTATCTGAAAAGTGTCATGTGAAATATGGGACAGAATTGTTCAGAGTTATTCCAGGCTTAAAATTATAAGAGATTTTGATAGTTCATAAGAAGAAATTTCATACCAATAAAAAATGTTCAGTTGTGGAAAGGGAAGAGATAGACTTTCCTCTGTTGGTCGTATAAATAGAATTTGATGGTCATTTGTCAGGTTGGATTTTTTCACTGGGTACTGTAGAGATAAGAGGCATGGGACTGGACTAAATGAATTTCAAAATCCATTCCAAATCTTATATTTTTTAATATTAGTTGTTTTTCCAATCATATCCTTTATGTAACATTGTTTATGAACATTCTGCATTTTGAAGACCACTTTTGTTTTGATTGTATAAGCTCTAGTCAGTGTTTTTCAAAATGAGCAACTTTAAAATGTGTGGCCTTCAACTTCCAAAATTCTGGGAATTGAGATCCACATATCTTAAAATTGCGACGTTTGAAAAAACAGGCAGAGGAACATATTTTTAAAGCAAAGTTTGCATGTGAATGCATCTCTTCCCTTTCTCCCCTGTGATCTTTCCCACTAAAGAATCTTCAAATTATGGCAGGAAACACCACCATGCAACAAGAAGTTTTGACGCATGTTGTCACTAACTTAGATTACTTTCCCAGTGGTCAATTAAACCCCCTTCCTTCATTCCTCTCCAGTGGGATGCTATGGTTACTTTTTTAGTGTGGAGTTGCTGCTGGGCAACAGACCCAAACAGTAATGAGGAAAAATATATTCCAGAGATAATGTGGAGAAGGAGAAGTTGCATCTACCTGTTGTGCCTTTTCTGGCATGGCTTTGAGAACAGTGGGACAAAGGCAGGCAGCTGCAAAGGAGCCAGTGGCAGTAGGAACTGCTACTAGGATGGTCCTAGTGCCAATTAGAGAAGTGCCAGGCTATCTGGCACACTTTCAACTATCTGGGTGTTCACTCAGCTTGCCAGTTTGCAAACGCAAGGAACTTCTTCAGCAACCCAATTCTCACATTTGGTTCATAATCCTTTATGTTGGCCTAGTTTCCCATCCTGTCCCCCATTCCTCTGTGGAAAACAAAGGTAAGTCCCACAACATCAACTGTAGTGGCCATCAGTGCCAAGACCAAGCGTCATGCTATAGAATTAGGTAAGGCCCTTGCAAATCTACTGGGTGTTTTGTCCTTCTGCTTTTTTTTTATTAAAATATCTTTTCAGCACAAAAGCAAACAAAAGTTTTATCTCCCGCAAACACTCCACTCATCTGCCTACTTCTTCGGTGTGCACACAATTCTGGGACGGCAAAACAACTTAGCTTTAAGAAATTGTGGCAATAGTATGGAAGTCAACATAAGGAAGGTTCAGGAGGCATTGAATACAGTACTGAAGGAGATTGCACGCAAAGTGCAAGAAGAAATCCAAAGAGATTTTTTTCAGCTTTCAGCCCAGTCAACAGCCTGGTTCATAACTCCCATTAAGCCATGATATATTTAATCATGGCTTATTGAATAAACCCCAAGTGGCTTTGCATATCACTCTAAGCAACGTGGCTTGCAGTTCATAATGGTTAGATTTAGACATATACTAGGCCTAAATCAATAAACCACATCCTGGCTTATGGTAATTTATGAAACCTATTGATAAGATTCTGATGAGAATTTCTGAGATGACACAGCGCAACTTTGCAATTCATTAACGTTAAGGAGATTCTTAAAGCAGCTGTATCCATTTTTCAAGCTTGCTTGGATGCCTAAAAGAAAGGATGTCCAACAGAGAGGCTTGGGTGACATCCAAAGCCCCTATTAGGGATCAGTTTCCAAGTGGACACAGCCTCTTCTTCTCTCCCATATTTTTATTCTGCTTTTATTTTCCCATTTCTTTGCTTTTACCTTTAGATTATTCTCCTTTTTTAAACTCTGAAATTTGTTTAGATTTTTTTTTCAGGGAAGGAAGGAAGGAAGGAAGGAAGGAAGGAAGGAAGGAAGGAAGGAAGGAAGGATCAGAACATCACATTATAATGGGTCAGATGCTGACAGGTGACCTGCAGCATCCTTGCTACAGCAGGTCTTCATTTTTAAACCAAATATGAGGTAGGCAGAACATCAATGAACAACCTCTTTGCGGTTGAAGAATACTTCTTAAAAAAAAACCCTAGCTTCCAGGGCCCTGGTTATGACAGTGATGTGACAATATCACCAAAAAAACTAATTTTTTTCAGTTCTTTTTGGGTTTGTTAAGGGATATTTGAAAGAAAAAATAGCCAAACCAAATCTTGACATTGCCGTCTCACTTGATATATTTACTTAAATAAATGTCTGGTTTTATTCCCAAATAATTTAGTTTCAAAAGAAGGGATGGATATCGATACAATTAGAATACTATAAGGATTTTTTCTGCTATATATTCTTTTTTAAGGGGATTAATTGAGGTAACATAGCATTTTTGCATCCTCTGCATTTCTCAGTAGCACATTCTGAGAATGAGCTTTCAGAGGTCACAAAATGTGGGACTCACAGTATCCACCTCTGACACAAGACATGTGGAATATGGAATAGTATTTTCTAGGCACATCACTTTATATTTGAAATAAGAAAAGGTGTAGGCAACTTTCTGGGGTTCAAGGTTACTTTGGAGATTTTAAGAGCATATAGTAGGGACACCTAGCATGGAAGCTGTGAGAATCCTATCTATACACAAAATGGCTGCATGGCTGTCATACATAATAAGGAAACATGAATTTTCCAGAAGATGACCTAGTGTTCCAGCATGATTTCTACCATTCGACCAAAGGTATTTCTGCAAAATAAGTAGTATATATAGCAGGGGTCTTCAAACTTGGTCCTTTTATGACTTGTGGACTTCAACTCTCAGAATTCCTCAGCCAGGCATGCTGGCTGAGGAATTCTGGGAGTTGAAGTCCACAAGTCATAAAAGGGCCACGTTTGAAAACCCCTGATATATAGAATCATTCTTTGCTTTGGAGTATGCTATTTCCTGATTCATTTTTATGTTATTTAAAGAAAAGTGAGGAGCTTGGTGAGGAGCTTGGTGCACATCAGAGGAAATGTGTAAAGTCCCTTGGAAGCCTATGTCTGCCCCCGAACTAAAGTTTCATGATCTTTTTTTTAATGTTTCAAATATTCTTTGGTTCAAAAATATTTTCTCTCTGTTCTCTTCTCTCCATACATCTTCCTGATGATCAGTGGATCTTTTTCTTGTTCTGCTCTCAACTCCACATGCAGTTGCTCTGCAGCTTCAGGACAAGAAAACAGCAGCTGTCTTTCAATACTAAGGCATCTACTTTAATCTTGGTGCAAATTGAGCTGTGCAGTGGTGGGATTCAAATATGTGAACAACTGGTTCTCTGTGTGGATACCACTTCCAGAAGTACATTCAGGCCTGGGCAACAAAAAATTAGCTACCAAACTGGTGCAAAATGCTGAATCCCACCACTGGAGCTGTGTCTCCCCACTGTCAGCCTCCCTCTTCTTGTTTTTGCTCTGTCCACTGGTTGAAATCCAGAGAGAAAAGACCCAATCGAGTCCTTTCCGAGGTTTAGCATTTGGCAGTCCAAGTAAGCAAGGTCCTGCAAAAACAGAGAAAGGCTTTGATGACAGCCTCAGTTACATTTAAAAAGAAAAAAGAAAACAAGGCATCAAACCAGTGAAGGAGCAAGGATTTCTGCTGCTCTCTTTCCATCCTTTTGGGTGAACGGCTGGGCTCTGCCGCTTGATGCTTGTCCTCAGAAAGTATTATGAGAATCAATATTTCGACAGAATAAGCCTTAATCATAACAGAGTTATGCCTCATTAAAGAGGGATTCCTTTTGCCATTGCTTTCTATTTGGGTTTCTTCTCTCTTCATGCTTCTCCTTCTATGCAAACAGGAAAAGGATTTTTAGCCAGAGGCAGAATATTTCTTCCAGTTCACCTTCATAGAATCACAGAGTTAGCGAGAGTCATGGAGATAATCAAGTCCAGCCCTCTGCTTGGCACAAGAGGCTAAATTGAAGCATCCAAGACTGATGACTGTCTAGCCTCTGTTAGAAAACCTCCAGCAGTAGGGAGCCTGCTGCATCTTTACTCACCTGTTCTAGTCAAACTGCTCTTATTGTATCTTAGTGTTTCCCAATATTCAGCTGGAATTAGTGTACCCAATACATTATGACCATTATTTTCTAATTTGTGAGCATGATAGAGATTTTGACATTTTTTTTGCCTGTAATGGTACGTGGGCATGATCTTGGGAGACAAAAGAAACAGATGCAGACTAGATAACCATCCTACAAATGGTATTTCAGGTCACAGAAATAGAGGAGTGTGGGAAATGATTCAGAAGAGACCTTCCTGAGTTTTCTGAAAAGTAAAAGCAAAGGAGGGATGAAATACATTCAGACTTGCAAAATTGATGTTAATCCTTTGAAATAGTCCAGATAAGCACAAACATTTAGTATCTATCTATCTATCTATCTATCTATCTATCTATCTATCTATCTATCTATCTATCTATCTATCTATCTATCTATCTATCTACCCCCCAACTTTATTGTAAAGGTACATTAACAGAAAATAGCTGCATCTGGGTGTGTGAGAAGTGTGTCAGTGTGTCTTTCAAAACCGTCCTTAGCCTATTTGATTGGACTGTTATCTGGAACCACCCATAATGGTTAGCCAGACTCTTTTCAACTACTTGCTGCCTGGTTCTTTTAACAGAGCACTATCAGTTATGACTTTAGATCAACACAGAAAGCAACATGAGTCGCTGAATGATCCCTGTTGATCAACAGTGTCACCTAAGCCTTTCTGTGTGAAAATGTTTTGTGCTCAGGTATGAATCTGATGTCAGATCAGGCAATGCTCATCAGGCTTGGAATCAAATAAAGGGACAGTGACAAGTTAGTGTAATATCACAGCTTATCCCTGAAATATGATCACTGTCTCATCTCTGGATGGTAACTATTGATATCCCTTCTAAGATTTTTTTAAACAATATTAATTTCTTTATAATCACAAATCCTTAATATCTTATCAACAACATATTTTCTGGATTCCAATATTTAGCTTACTAATACTGTACATGTTAAACTCTACCTCGGTTTTCTAGCCATTGATAAAATGTATCCCATGTTCTAAAGTATTCTGAATCTTCTTTCTCTTTCATTTTCAGTGTAAGTCTGTCCATTTCTGCACAGTCCAAAATTTTCTTAATTATCTCTTCCTCCACTGGTAATCCTTCTTTTCAATGTTGAGCAAATACAATTCTCACTGCAGTTAGTACATGTAACATTAAATATACACTATGTATATACAATATACACATTCTTTCTCATAATTTCCTACAATTATACCTAACAAAAATAATTCTTCTAAGATTTTTATCTAGTGCTGTAAATAGCCATTTACTTGTGTGTCATGTGAACAGCAATACAATCCAGGAAACCAGTGAGAAATTGCTACAAAACAATTTGGAAATCCCATCAAACCAACTGAAATGTAATAGCAATAGCAATAGCACTTGACTTATATACCGCCTCACAGTGCTTTACAGCCCTCTCTAAGCAGTTTACAGAGTCAGCATATTGCCCCGAACAATTTGGGTCCTCATTTTACCAAGCTCGGAAGGATGGAAGGCTGAGTCAATCTTGAGCTGGTAAGACTCGAACTCCTGGCAGTGAGCAGTGAGTTAGCCTGCAGTTCTAAATGTTAACTACTGCACCACCACAGTTCTCCAATTCTGAAACATACCAAGATCTATCCAAATATGATCCATATTTGAATATGTAGCACCTTTAATACAGACAATTGCATCATTTTCTATTCATCGTAAGAGTTAAGGACCTCTATTTTTTTTAATATATTAGAACATAGAATCATAGGACTGGAAGGGACTTTGGAGATCTTCTAGTCCAACATCCTGCCCAGCATCAAATCTATTATTGTATTTCATTATTATATTTTAATACGTTATAATTTACTATATTGCTGGAGTTCTCACCCAAAAAATGACATTCCTCAATAATATTCAAGGATAGATGTGAAGAATAAGGGAATTATGAATGAATTTAGTGCAGTGTTATAGCATTAAAGCATCATGTCCTTTAGAAGGCTTTGTATGGCTTCTTTGAACTTTCCTGGCAATCTATGTTTCTTTATACAGGCACAATTATTTCATTCCTCCACATTAGCGCCAACCTCTTCTGTCTAGATTTCTTTAGCAGTCACAGCTTCCAGTAAGAAAAGGGATGACTACAGGGGAGGGTTGAAAAAGTCAAGATAGAGGCCACAATGTTGTGATTGAAACTCTGTTTTTAAGTGTATTGCATAACTAAAAGATAACATAGCTGCCATTTTGACTTTTTTGACCACACCCTACAGACACCACTGGAGCTATTCTTAGTCCATCTACACAACATTGTTGATGCAATATTCTTCAGGGTTTCCCCCCCAGTAAAACTGGGGGGGAAAGATCCGTGATGGCACAGTGGTTAGAATGCAGTATTGCAGGCTAACTCTGCCAACTGCCAGCAGTTTGATTCTCACTGGCTCAAGGTTGACTCAGCCTTCCCTCTTTCTGAGGTTGGTAAAATGAGGACCCAGATTGTGGGCAATATGCTGATTCTGCAAACCACTTAGAGAGGGCTGTACAGCACTATGAAATGGTATATAAGTCTAAGCATTACTGCAATTTACATGGGAAACTGCATTTGAAAGCAGGTGTTTTACCAAGGAACTACAGCTTTCCCCCTTTGTGAAATAGTTGGAGAAATTCTAGGATTTAGGATAAATAATTTTTTAAAAATGATTTTCTTTGAGGAAAGATTTACTGTGCTAATTTTTTTTCATTGTTTTATTTTGCTTGGTGCTTTACTTAGTATTCAGCATTTGCCTGTCTTTGCTGCAGATGATGTTTAACTCTAGCCTGCTTTCAGGGATCGCTTTCATGTGGTCTATGCATGTATGCATATTTGCATGGGTACGAACATTTAAAAATCTTTATGTCTGATGCATATGTGCATGCATTCTTCCCTACTTGGCTAAAAAGTAAATGCTTCAGAATTAAAAGGTATAATTGCTTTTTCCACCAAAGGAGGAGGAGAACATTTTACTGTGTGGCCTAGGAAATAAAATGCAGAACTCAGTTTTGTCTCCCTACCCCCACCTCGCTCTTGGGGGGGAGAAATGAAATCTGTATTGAAATGGCTGTGGAACACTGTGCATTTAAAGTGCACAGCAAGTCATTCCCTAAAGCACTCCATAGGATATGTAAATCTTTTGATCTCTCACAAAATGCATGAGTTTTGTAAAGAATAACGAGCCCTGGCTTGGGAAGAACAATGTTGACTGTCACTGCCGTGCACTCAGGCACAGCCATTATACAGTTGGCTTTTGCAATATAACTGTAAGGCAGAAGCCAGTGACTTTTCTAATGCAGCCTAATAGCTACTAAAAGAGATTTTATTTCATAATAGATGCATTTTTTCTTTGGGGCCAGCAAGTTCTTATTTCAATTTGTTCCTTTCCATTTCTTCATCTGTAAAGGGAGAAAAATAAGCCAACTCTGAACAGAGTAAGAGTCACTAGTCAAAATAATTCAGAATGTTACTCAGTTATTAACTGAAGTAGGACAGAGAGAAAAATAGTGATAGCATAGCCAGGATGGATATCTACTGATACCTCTGTTACTAAATTAATCCTGCAGGTTATATGTTGGCCCCGGCACATTAAGACTGTGTTACTGAAATTTGATGCCACCTCTGCCAATTTTCAGTGGTTAGATTGTTCAGCTTTCTTCAAGATTATTTGGCAGCTTAAGTTTTTGTAAAGAATTAATTTGTATCTTAACTCCCCATGCCCCCAAAACTGCAAAAAAGAGGAATCAAAATGTATTTTTTTTCTCCAGTAACGTTACTATATACTCAGCCTTCAAAAGCCATTTTTAATGGGAACGTTGATCTTTCATCAGAAAAGGGTTGTGCATTTGGTTACAGTCTCCCAGTTCTTCTTTCACTGGTTCTTTCTTCTATTGCTTCCCCTACCTGCTGTATCATAGAGTTGAACCAAATTCACCCCATCAGATTTGAGAAAGAAGAGCAACATCAGTCATGCAGTAAAGCAGTCAGCGGCTTCAGAGACAATCAGTAAACCAAGGCAAAAATTGGTGCAATAAGAATGGAGAACAGGGCATGTCTACATATATTTTCCATACTAGTTAAAGCTAGTAGGTTTTTTTTCCCCTGAAGATTCAAGTTCTCTGATTTTGTCAGGGGATATGGATCAGAGGTTTGAGATTCAGGTCTGTTACAGGATCCTGGTTTAATAAGGAACAATGATTGATCAGCTCATCTCCGATGAAACAACCCATTGGTCTGAATCAGAGCCTTTCTGTCCTCTGGAATTTAGGCTGCTCAAATATGCTTCTTAATCTAGGGAAAATTCTGGGATAATCCTAGATCCTTCACCAGGATCTGTATTTAGCAGGAGTAAGAGCATGATTGAGAGATGGGGTAGTGGTTAAGATAATGGATTAGAAACCAGGAGACAGTGAGTTCTAGTCCTGCCTTGGGCATGAAACCAGTTGGGTGACCCTGAGCCAGTGACTACTTCTCAACCCTGGCAAGCAGGCAATGGTACACCACAAACACACACACAAGCATAAGGAAGCATAGAACCAAGGGTTGAGACAAATGCTTAAGGTCCAAAGGGAAAAGTATTTTTCATTGAAGAAATTACATACTACAATATAAACCTTCTATCTCTTCTGTCCTCAGGATACAAAAAAAGAAGAAAAGAAGAACAATTTGAATCTTCTTGAAGGAAATAAGCTTAAGGGACAGTCTAAAAGTATCAGGAAATAGAGCAAAATGCAACAAAAGAAACCAGAAGGAATCCTTCACTTGTTATCTCTGACTTCTAGTAGTTAATAATGTAGGAGAAAAGTGAACCTGCTTTGACTCGCTGATATAAGACAGTCAGATATAATGCAATAGCGTTCCAGTATTTCTTGTGCAATCTGTTCCATGTCATGCCTTATCTTAAACGATTGACATCAGTCCTGAAAACCTGGCAATACTTTCTCTTCCCTCTTTCTTATACCAAAGAAAATTAAGGTAGGGTTATTTTTGATTTCTTTCCAAAACCTTCTCTTTGCCTTAGGCTTCATCCATGTTTTGCTAACTGCTGGTGTATGCTTATCTGTGATCCCTCTACAGAAGGCCAGGTGACACCATGTCTTCCTGGAGCTGCTATTTTTTTTTCTTCCATCCTGGAAAGATGTTTCCAATGCCTCTGGAATGGAGAATGGAGGGGAGGACCCCATCCTAGAGCATATAAATCACTGGGACCCAAGAGACTACATCCCAGAGTTCTGAAGGAGCTGGCAGATGTTATCTCAGAACCATTGCACCATATCTTTCAAAAATCCTGGAGCACCAGGAAAGTATCTGGGGACTGGAAAAGAGCTGATGTGGTCCCCATCTTCAAGAAAGGAAAAAAAAAAAAAAAACAGACCCAGAAAACTACAGACCAATCCGTCTAACATCAATATCTGGGAAGATCCTGGAAAAAATAATAAAAAACCAGAAGCAAACAAAATTATAACTAGTAGCCAACACGGGTTTGTTAAAAACAGATCATGCCAAACCAATCTTATTTTATTCTTTGATAAAGTGACTAAATTAGTAGACCAGCAAAATGCTGTGGACATAGTATACTTAGATTTCAGTAAGGCATTTGACAAAGTAGACTACAGCCTGCTGCTTAATAAGCTAGAAAAAGGTGGGATAGACAACATCACCACCAGATGGATTTGTAGCTGGTGGTGATGTTGTTTATCCCACCTTTTTCTAGCTTATTGTAGCTGGCTGACAAACCATACTCAATGAGTAGTCCTCAATGGTACTATATCCACATAGAGAGAAGTAAGCAGTGGGATACCACAAAGCTCCATCTTAGGCCCAGTACTCTTCAATATCTTAAGATGAGGGAATAGATGGGGAACTCATCAAATTTGCAGATGACACTAAACTGGCAGGAATAGCCAACACTCCAGAAGAAAAGCTCAGGATCCAAAAAGATCTTGATAAACTTGAACACTGGGCCCCATCCAATAAAATGAATTTTAATGTGGAGAAAAGCAAAGTTTTACATTTAGGCAGGAAAAATCAAAGATATAAGTACAGATTAGGCGAGACCTGGCTTAAAAACAGTAACTGTGAGAGGGACCTTGGAGTCTAGTGGATGATCACTTGACTATGAGCCAGCAGTGTGCAGCAGCAGCCAAAAAAGCTAATACAATCCTGGGTTATATGAAAAGAGGCGTAGAATCAAGATCACGCAAAATATTAGTACCGCTTTATAAAACCCTAGTAAGACTACACCTGGAATACTGCAACCAATTTTGGTTACCATACTACAAAAAAAATGTTGACACTTTGGAAAAAATTCAGAGAAGAGCAACTAAGATGATCAAAGGCCTGGAGATTAAAACATATGAAGAACGGCTGCAGGATTTGGGTTTAGCTAGTCTAAAGAAAAGAAGAAATAGAGGTGACATGATAGCAATATTCCAATATTTAAGAGGCTGCCACAAAGAAGAGGGGGTCAAATTATTTTCCAAAGTACCAGAGGGCAGGAGAAGAAACAATGGTTGAAAACTGACCAAAGAGAAAAGCAACTTGGAATTAAGGAGAAAGTTCCTAACAGTGAGTACAATTAACCAGTGGAACAGCTTGCCTTCAGAAATCGTGGGCGCTCCATCACTGGAGATTTTTAAGAAGAGGCTGGACAGTCACTTGTCTGAAATGGTACTATAGGTTCTCCTGCGTGAGTGGGGGCTGGACTAGAAGACCTCCAAGGTCCCTTCCAGCTCTATTCTATTCTAATTTTAATTCCAATACTGGAGGGAGCAAGCAACTCCTTGCTGTCTGCTTCTTTCTCAAACACAGTTCCATTCAACTGAGTATTATGTAAAAGAGATGCCAAGTTATTTTAAGAGCTAATATCTTACTCTTCACATTGAACTTTAAAGCACCCAGAGTGAATTTGAATGTGATCTCTTAATGCATTTGCATTGTTTTCATCTTAGAAACGGTAGGGCTGAAATTTAATAGATGTGAATGTTACTTTTGAATGCTTGTAGGAAGTGAACTTTATTGCAATAAAAACATTATTCAAGTCTACTGAAAAATTAAATGTGAAAAAATGTAATGCAGTCATAACATAATACAGATCTGTCCCTCTGTTTATACAGTATGCGAATTGAAATTTAAAATTGCTACTTCCAAAGATAGGGGAAGTATAGATATATGGAAATAAGTTGATTTCCAAAGGAAAATGAAGTTATTCATGAATCTTAACATCTATGAGAGAGAAAAGGTTTTCTTTTTAATTAGGATTAAAAATATTATCTACTAAATGTACCCAAGCATATAGTACTGATGAAGCCCTATAGCTACACCTTTAACATCAAAATGAAACCTGCACATTTTTTTGCCCCCAGAAAGAAAGAAGGCTGCATGATAACTAATTTAGATAATGCTAATTATATTGGTTGCAATTTATGGCAGAATAGTTTATTCAGATGTTGATTAAGAATAGTTTTTCATGTGAAAAAAATCCCAATTTCTTCAAATCTGACCAAGGAACTTCTTTTTTCCTTAGCCTGTGGCTATAGCATTATTAAAAAGGAACAAACCAATAATTTTTCTGGAAGAGGTGAGCCAAGAAGGAGGTATAAAAACCATGGTTATCTAAGCCGATTAGACTCACTTATACAGTGAGGTGGGTGGTTTATACCTTTGATCAATTGATCAATAAAAACCTTTGCCACTGACATTGTATCAAGGTAGCAGCCATGGGAAGAATAAAAAAGTTAAGATGAAGGTTGCAATTGTGTCATCAAAGATCCATCTCTTTCTATGTACATGTGACATCAAGACATGTATAAAAGAGGCAGGGCTTCAGTTGTGATTGACATCTGATTTTTTGACTCCCAACTTCCATCCCACTCCTAGAAGATGATTCTGCTGTATTTCTGATTTCCAACTCCTAATGCAGAGGCAGTTAGGCTGGGTATCCATGAAATGCATGGATTTCTGTTGATTCCAGAAATCTCTGAACATGCTAAATGTCTATGGAAATTCTATCATCCAGGTTGTGGCTGTTCCAAAGATGCTTTTTCAAAAGGCAGCTGGACTTCCTTTGAAAATATTTTAGTTCTCATTCATGAGAACTTGGATGACAAGTGGAACATCTTCAAGGAAAAACAAAATCCAGTTCCTTTTGAAAAAGCATCTTTGGGACTCTGAATATGCTGCATGCCCGTTATTTTTGGTATCAGGGTAGTTTTACTACAATGATGTTAATTAAATCCTATAAATATGTGTGACTAGATTGAAGCTGCCATAATGAACCAGATATGTAAGCATGAAGCTGCCATAACCTAAAGCTGAACCAATCAGGTCAACAGATCCTTTGGGGGAGGTAGATAAGAAGCAAAGAAGTTGTGAAGGAAACAAAGGAAAAATGTCACCTGAAGCAGACAAAGGAAGTTGAACAAGGGAAAAAAAATAACAATCCCATCATAGCTACAAGATTTATACATTAAGAAAAAAAGAGTGGTTGCCAGCCTTGTAAATCAACAAAGCAAGAACTTTAGGGATATAAGCACACCCACTTCTTGAGCCATTTTTGGATCCAGATTTGGCAGCTTCTGACCTGCTAGTGCCTGGCAGCCTAGTTGAGAAAGATATGGCTAAGTGTGGATGAGTGGGTGTGTGAGACAGTAAGTGAAAAAGAAGAAATGTACATTGTAACCAGTAATGTTTTGCTATTAGAGTAGTCCCAAAGGTGTTTTTTCAAGAGGCAACTAGACTTTCTTGTTTTTCTTTGAAGACTTTTCACTTCTCATCCAAGAGGCTTCTTCAGTCCTGACTGGATGGTGGGGAGGGGAAGGGAAGGGAAAGTTTTTCTTCAAAGAAAAACAAGAAAGTCCAGTTGCCTCTTGAAAAAGCATCTTTGGGACAACCATGACCTGAATGACTGAGAATCTCTATTGACATTTCCTATTACAGTAGTTTAAATTCACTGAGACCCCATGTAACACCAAGGAATTATTGTCAATTGAAAGTTGTATGTTTGTGCTTGTGTGTGTATAGCCGAAATGATTTACCAGCTGTTGACTAAGGGTTGTGTTCTGTCTTCTCTAGCTGCACCTATCTGGAAAACCCAGGCAGAAAGCAAGGTGGGCTCACAAGAGTCCAGTGCCTCAAAAGGCTGTGAGTCTGTCATTGAGTGACCATAAGATGAACCTGGGATTGTATATAATAAAGACAATTGATGGAAATATCAAAGAATCTATGAATCTGGTATCCTGGAAACTTGTGTTGGAAGTTATTTGGATCTGCTGTCTTGGTTTCATGTCCTCAGACTGGGGGAGTAGTTAAACCAAACCTATTGTTTATCTATTGTTTATTTAAACAAGGTCATTCCATCTTGCCCCCCCCCCCCCCAAATGTTCACAATGTTAAAAAAAACTAAGGAATGAACATAACTCTGCCCTCACTTTAGTCTTATTGCTACATAAAGATGTTGGATTCTTTGGCAATTCTAAGACTGGAGTTCTATATAGAAGAACACCAGATTGTTCTCTTAGGAAATTTAGGAAGAACTGCCTGAAATAGGACAATGTTCTTTTTTTTTTCATTTTAGTACAGTTAAAAGCATGGAAGCAAACCAATGAGTAGGTTTGCCTTAATCTTTCTGTATAGTAACCGGAACAAAACAGAGAAAGGGAGTGCACATGCACATCAAGCACATGACTCAAATGTACTCATGGTAACTAAGTGATAAACACGATCATCAGCCAGCAGTTTGGACTAAAATGATTAAGTAACATGAGAACGCCACTGGTGACTCCTGTCCCCTGGAGGGAAGAGGTCCTAGCTAGCAAATGGACCCAGGCCTTTGATAATATTGGTGATAAATAAACCCTGCAAAATGATTGCTTGCAGCGGTCACGTTCTGGGGAAAGGAATGCAAATCCTGTTATGCCTCTCCTTTTTCATCTTGGGGAAAGTTGCAGCAGCCCCAACATAAGGCTTTCCCTGTGCTCAGCTCCCCATGAAATGACAGAAGATACCTGCAGTTTCCTGGAGCCCTGATGGAATGAAAAAGTTAACTGCATTTGAGTCTGATTCCTGTTTTTAAAAAATCCTATACCGTAACATGCTTTTGGAGCATGTCTACAATAGCATTTCAAGTAACTTGTTTCATTGCTTTGGATGCAGCAAAACAGATGGGAGCAGGGATGACCACAAGCAGGGGGAGAAAAAGGCAAGAAGGTGCCACATATGCAGGAATGAAGCTCCATCCCTTGATGTCTCATAGGCAATACATGCAAAAAAATAAAATAAATATGAGGTGGCCTTCAGTTGCATGATTGTAGCGCCATCTTGATTTTTTAGACTTCCCCCGTAGATGCCCCTGGATGGAAGAAGATGTGAAGCAAATCCTAAACGTCAAAGTCATAGAAACTCCCCCCCCCGGTTTGTTTGTTTGTTTGTTTAATCATATTTTTGAACAATAAGAAAATTCTCTTGTTATTGTCGACCAAGGGCCAGAATTTCTGTAACCAGGCAACTTTTAGGGAAAGGTCACTGAAAGAAGGCCTTGTGAAATTTCATTCATTTCATTGCCCTTTCAAGTGAGCTGAGCAAGCAAACTCAGAGTCATAACTTAGAATAGAAGATGTTTATGCTTCAGATGTCATTCTTTAAATGAGCCTTCCAGATGGGTGAAATGCTGGCTTTTATTATCCCACTGTGGTTTCTTCATATTTGTAATTATTACATGATTTTATTATTAATTTTGGCATGTAAAGCCAAAATTAATGAAATAATAGGAGGAAAAGATGTCAGTTAAAAGAGAATGTCCATTAAAGCTAAACAGGATTTTACTCATGTTTATTTTACACATTTAAGCAATTTTATGCACGTGTAAATTGGTGGAGAAAAATTATGCACGTGCAAGTCTCCTTAAATGACTCAAGCTGCAAAATAAAACCAGAAAAGGGGTTATTACTGTGTCGAAATTAAGTTCCTGAAACATTTTTCCCTGCTTCATATAATTTCCTATTTCCTAGCAACTTTACTCTTAAAAAACACATTTACTTTCATCACTGAGGATTGATTGAAGGTATCAGCTCATCCCATCTCCATCATACCCCATGTGAAATCAAAGGGGAACAATTTGAAACATACAAAAAATATATTTAACATTATGCTTGCTTTTCTTTTCCTGACAAGTAAATGCAACCTCATTTTCTAGATTAGAAACACAATCCATAAGTTTGACATATCAAATTCTTCCTTTTACCAGCTGTAATTCTTTCCCTTCCCTTTTAAATGGAATTTACACAAAGAAAAAAAAAAGGAGAGAAATGAGAAGTGACAAAACACATGGATTGCAATGAAAAGCAGTGGTTAGCAGATTCAGGAAATTAGCATTTGCATTCCAAATTTCAAAATACTGATAGAGGAAAATATTTATAGCTCAGGGTTGAAATGAGGGGTTCTTGTTGCTCTCTGAGCTTGGTTGTTTTTCTTGCAGACGTATCATTATCCAAATTAGATACCATCATCAGTGTACTAATGATGTTACCTTTTCTAGTTTGGGTAATGAGATGTCTGCAAGGAAACAGCCAAGCTCAGACAGCACCCAAAATTTCGAAATTATCCACCAACAGGGAGTCTCAGTGATAAACTTGTTCAAATATACAAAGGCATTCTTCAGGCCATTAAATAAGTGAGAAGATAGTACAGTATGTGTTCTTCTTTCTTGATATCGATATGGGACATCATAAAAACACTGTTCTCTCATAAGTTTCCAAACCCCTGGCGTACGATTCAAAAGAACATAATTAAGTGCCATCAAATCAAATCCAGCTCCTGGTGATTGTATAGATAAGTATTTCCTATTATGGCTTGGCCCCAATAAGAATCTGTACCTTTCAGGGATATTCCAGGGATCTCTTGCATTTTTTTCATCCTTTGTTTTCCCTGTCTTCTACTTATCCACATCTTATGAAATATAATTTTTCCTAGTCCATTCTCTGCTCACAGCACATGCTTAAGCTATATCATAATAATAATAATAATAATAGTAAAGTTGGAAGGGACCTTGGAGGTCATCTAGTCCAACCCCCTGCTCGGGCAGGAAACCCTACACCATTTCGGACAAATGGCTGTCCAGTCTCTTCTTAAAAACTTCCAGTGTTGGAGCATTTACTGCTTCTGGAGGCAAGCTGTTCCACTGATTAATTGTTCTCACTGTCAGGAAGTTTCTCCTTAGTTCTAGGTTGCTTCTCTCCTTGATTAGTTTCCACCCGTTGCTTCTTGTCCTGCCTTCAGGTGCTTTGGAAAATAGCTTAATTCCCTCTTCTTTATGGCAGCCCCTGAGATATTGGAATACTGCTATCATGTCCCCCCTTGTCCTTCTCTTCGTTAAACTAGACATACCCAATTCTAGCAACCGTTCCTTATATGTTTTAGCCTCCAGTCCCCTAATCATCTTTGTTGCTCTTCTCTGTACTCTTTCTAGAGTCTCAACATCTTTTTTACATCGTGGTGACCAAAACTGGATGCAGTATTCCAGTTTCTGGCTGCTGATTTGGCTTTTCATTCTTATTCTTGCAGTCCGTAACATTCTTTAGTGCTGTTTCCAAAGCTGCAATTCAAAGGCAAGTGTCTCATTTATCATGATTATTCTTTGTAATGGTATATGGGCATGACCTTGGGAGGCAGGAAGAAGAGCTGCAGACAAGACAAGTCAGACAAATGGTCTCTGAGACTGCAGAAGGAATGGTGGGTGGGTGGCAAATATCTCAGAAGGGACCCTCTTGGGAAATGTCATTCAGACTTGCAAGATTCTGTTAAGGTAACCTTACAATAAAGTTAGAGCTAATATATCTAAAGGGACTTCTTGTCTGGACTATCTCACAAGGCAGATATTAAGGTGACCAACCGTCCTCCTTTTGGGAGGACAGTCCTCCTTTTTTGAGTTCTATCCTCCCTCAAAAAGTGTCCTCCTAAATGTCCTCCCTTTCCATATATCGTCCTCCTTTTGGGAGGACAGTCCTCCTTTTGTGAGTTCTGTCCTCCCTCGAAAATGTCCTCCTAAATGTCCTCTTTTTCTATATTTGAAGACTTATCTGCAGGGCTTTCCCACCCCCATAGAACGCCCAGAAGGCATTCCGGGACCTTTTTTTGATGGTTTTTTTCAACTTTTGCCTGAGCTGTGCTACTCCCCCTATTGGCTTTCGAAAGCCAATAGGAATTGCTGCTGAGTGCGCCAAAAAACCCAGGCGGCAAACTTTGTACGTGCAAGTTGCAGGAACTTTGCACCCCTCACTGCTACCCAACTACACCATCTCTTACTTAGTTCCACAGATAGCTGGAGGAGACTGGAGCGGTAAGTTTCTCTTGATCTTCCCTGTTCGGTTCTACACGGGGATGCACAGGGTAGGCGGTGGTGCTGGGGGGTGGCTGCAGGGCCGGAGCCAGCACGGCTGGTGCTTTGCGAGCCATGGAGCCAGCTCTATGGGGATGCGCAGGGTGGGCAGTGGTGCTGGGGGGTGGCTGGGGGGACAGCTGCAGGGCTGGAGCCAGAGCAGCTGGTGCTTTGCCTTTGCGAGCCGTGGGGCCGGCTCTACAGGGATGCGCAGGGTGGGCGGTGGTGCTGGGGGGTGGCTCAGGGCCGGAGCTGGCTCGGCTGGTGCTTTGCAAGCCTCGGGGCAGGCTCTCCATGGCAGGGCAGCGGTGCTGGCGGGGCGGCTGTGGGCGGGGGTGCGGCGGGCAGTTGACCTTCCCTGTGCTGTGCCAGGTGGTGGTCTACGCAGTGCTGACCTGCGCTGCCACCACTTCACCCTGTGCATCTACATGGCCATCCTGGAGCGCCTGGCTCACAACACCTGCCTCTGCCGCCCACCCCCGCGCAGTCCAGCCGTGTAGATTTTTGGACAAGTGAGAAATCGAGATTGAATGTTGATACTCTAGCTGCAGCACTTGCTGTAAAATTCAATATGAAGGACATTTCTTGTTCAGATATTTCCAATATATTGTTAGAAGATGATACATTGACAAAAAATATTCATTCAATGGAAAAGTACTCATTTAAATAATTAATAGGCATGTAAGCATAATTACAATATAAAATGTTATTGTTACAAATGTTTTTATTATGCATTGATCATATTATAGTGTATTCTGTATTATTGTTGCAATAAATACAATGTTTCTTTTATTTACGATATTTTTTTCTTCAATTTATTAGTGTCCTCCTTTTTGTTGTAAAAAAGTTGGTCACCTTACAGATATCAATCTTGCAGGTCTGAAAGTAGAGCTTTTCCTCCTTACCTTCACAATCTAAAAACTAGGGAGGGTCCTTTCTGAGATGTTTGCTATGTCCCTCATTCCTCCTGTGGATTCAGATGCCTGTTAGCTGACCTCCGTCTGATCTGTGGTTCTCTCCCTGCCATTACCATGACATTCTTAACGTCCAGCTGTCACAGCTATATATTGCCACTGGAAAGATCCATGCTTTAACTATTTTATTTGTTTTTTGTTGTCAGTCCAGTGAGTCTTCCAGAACAAAATTAACATTCAAAGTAATGGCTGGAGTGAAGAGAGCCGCTTTAGCATTCAACAAAATCGTATGAACTGATGCTGCATTGGAGCATCCACAGAATATTTGTTGAATTAATTATAATTTTAAATCCATAGAATTGTAATACATAAGATCTCAGAATGCAACAGTCCACTGACTTTTACATAGTGCCTCTCTATGCTCTTAAATATCTAATTTAGTATATTCCAACAGCAGTTTATAAATACAACAGCTTGTTATTTTGTAAAGGATGTGCTAAATCATCTAGTACTAGAAGAAGTCTTGAAGCATGCTCTTAGAGATATTGAAAAACATCCCTTTGGGGCTCATCTGGAGAGTGTATCACAGCTGAGGAAGGAAGGATTAAATGTCTCCTCACTGCATACTGAAATGTTTATCTGGGTTTAGAATCTGGCATGTCATTTTTAGGAAAAGAAAAAAAACCGATGGAACAGCATGCCACATTTTTAAAGACACATGTAGAAGGATCTTAATCTGATGTTGTAGTGTTACCTCTAAAAGCTCAAGAGGCAGTTAACAGGCATGCACTAAGTCACTAAGCACTAATGCTTCTATGCCGCCAAACCCCATAAGACTCCTGCAAAGCAATGCTATTGTTTATGTACAAAACCTCTGTGGTAAATAGCAATGACAATAAAATGGCAATCATAAATCAAGAAACAAACATTAAAATAAATGTAGAAATCATGTCATGGTGCAAAAGGCATAATCCAGCAGCATATTTTAATTAAGATAGCCTCAGCCGATGCACAAAAGCTCAGCGGAAGAGCTTACTCTTCAGCATCTTTCAAAATGAAATTGGTGTGGAGGCAAGTTTAATCTCAACTGGGAGGGTGTTCCTAAGGGCATAGGCTACTACTGAAAAATAGGGCCTCAAACCTCACTTCTCATTTAATGGAATTTGGGAACCACTAATAACTTTTCCTGGAATAAGCTGGTTGGAATAAGCTGGTTGGAGAAGCTGGTCCTGATGTTATCTAAGTGCCAAGCTATACGGAGTCAAAACTCAGCACTTTGGATTATATAGAAGCCTTTGGGAAACCATTTTAGGCCCCAAAGCACAGGTGTTATGTGTTCCCATCAGAAACTTCCGGATAACAAACAGACAAACTATATATTGTTATCATCTGCATTTTCTGAGTAGACTTCAGAGGTAGCCCCGTGGAAAGCATGTTTTAATAGTCAAGTTGAGTAGCAATAGGAATAGCACTTAGAGTTTTATACTGCTTCACAGTGTTTTACAGCCCTTTCTAAGTGATTTACAAAGTCAGCAAATTGCCCCCAACAATCTAGGCCCTAATTTTACTGACCTTGGAAGGATGGAAGGTTGAGTCAACCTTGAGCCAGTCAGGACTGAACTCCTAGCAGTGGAATACTGCAATACTACAATACTGAATTCTAACCACTGCGCCACCTTAGTAGTGGCTCTTAGCAGTTATAAGATATGAGTTACTGGGACAACTACAGCTGCAATTGGTAAACTGGTTGATGCTGGGTAAAGGCGTCTCTGACCATGGTCTGTCTGCTCAATCAATGATAGCCATCTGTCTAGGAAGGCCTCCCAGTCACAGACCAGCCACTGTCTTCAGCGCTCTTATACATCTAAAAGGCATCACATCATGGAAGATACATTCCAATACTTCCCAAACCAAGTCTTAATTGAAATCATGTCTCCATTTTATCAAGGATAGTAGTACCACTACACCACTAAGAACAACATGTAAAATGGTCCTAAAGTTGGCAAATTCTGCAGCAACTAATTATTTAAAATGACATCTATTAAAATGCAACAAAAAATTACATCAAGAAGAAACTAGATAGTAGATCCATTAAAAGATAATTAAATGTGACAGTGCAACCTTCCCCAACTTGATGCTTTCCATACTTGCTAGACAAATTAATCATACATGCATCCACCCCAGAGTTCCCCATTTTACAGTTATAATTCAAAATGTTGAAGGTACAAATCCAACAGTTCAGATTTTTCTGTGCTTCATAACCTTATGACCACAAGGGGGCATTAAGGTATAAACAGAACTTGAGAATTCTATGTGTATTACTCTGCTTTTACCAGTTTGAGGTCACTACCTCAGTCTTTCTTCCAACCCAAGCATGGACTGGCTGTTTTGACTGTCCTAGTAGGCTGTACCTGGAGCTATCCCTACAAGTAAAAATGAATCTCCTATCACAGGTAGGCTGTACCTGGAGCTATCCCTACAAGTACAAATGAGTCTCCTATCACAGGTAGGATGTACCTGGAGCTATCCCTACAAGTACAAATGAATCTCCCATCAGGATTTTTGTCACTCATTTTTGTTTCAGTTAAATTCTTGATCTCCAGGAATGCTCTCATGCTCATGCAGAGTGCTTTAACCTCCAGTACAAAACACATCTCCAAGACACCATATCAGACTGGGAATGTTTTTTTCAGAGAAGGATCCTGCAGGATCCCTGATTTTACCAGCAACCCTTTTGTAATACCTCCAAGGGCTTATTCTATATTGCAAAGTTGCTTTATATACTGTCCACATATAACTTCCCTCACTCCTCTCCTCCCTTCATGGAAATTAATGGCTTATTTTCCAAACAGAAGACCCTTCAGAAGAACACTTAAATATTCTAGTGCTGTGCCAAGGAAGCATGTGCAGTGTAAATATTTTAATCCCTAATTAATCACTTTGCTTAGATTGGAAAAACAGAAGTCTAATGAAAATAATTTGAAATTTCCTTCGTGGATAATTGCATTGTTCAAGGGCTTCTGGGAAGAGTCAAACTGTCTAACTTTCCATTTTTGGATGGTTGGACGGCTGAGATGCTTACTGTTTTTCAGACATTCCCTTAGTTGCCTTCATGGGATTAAAGAAATACTTTGCACACAATTTGGCTGCGCTACGCAAAAGGCAGTGCTGGGGGCAAAAGGTTGCATGAACACCCCAACAAAATATATTATATCATGTGGCAAAGTTGTCCCCACAAGATTATTACACAGACCATGTGGTTGTTATTCTTACTATTATTTCCTGGAGTCCCAAGTATAATAGTTCACATTACTTTTTAAATTAGCAATACTATATGAGGACCCATTGAAGCATTTCAGGGAGAAAAAGAAAATGTATTTACAGATAAGCTCAGGAGAATTGGAGTCAGCTTGAGGCTAAGAGAAAGAGTCAGATCTAAGGAAATCAGATCCCTTACCTGTTCTTGGGGGCAGGTCAGAGAAAAAGAAAAAAAAAATAGGATAAATTTCATATGCTAGAATCAGTTTTACTTTTCATGGGTCCTAAAATTTGGCTATCTTGCACCTCTCCGCTGCTCCAAGCACCCAAAACTTTCTAGCAGAATAGTGATGGTATCATAAAACAAGCAGAGAAGGGGATACCTTTTTTCTTGATTATGAACTGGCTTGCAATACACAAACATGCGTAGAAAGAGAAGAAAGAAATCTGTTTGCAAATATTCTGCCTGTCCTTCTGCTAAGAATGAGAAAACTCAGCAAAGAGAGCCCATTGTCCCAGGGCTTGGCATTATCCAATTTTTAAGCACAAAGTTAGTGATTTTTTTCATAAACATTTGTGAAAATGAAACCCTCTTCTATGGGAGAAAGACTCTTACTGGAATTGGGAAAGGACCTTTCAGGTCTGCATTGAGTGCAAATTGGTTTATAAGCAGAGCTCAAGGTGTCAGTTTAAGCTCTGGCTAGCTAAATGAGAGGCCTTTTTCTCATTAAGACCAGTTTAGATATTAGAATCTGCAAGTTAAATCTTTTTTTTTTTTTTAAGAAATATGCTGGTTTTAGAAGGGTTTTTTTGGTCAGGCTGGTGAATTGCTCTCATCTCTCTCTTCCAATTTCAGAAAGGGCTTTTTGAAGACTCTATCAGACATTTCAGGAATTATTGCTCATCCTTTGCCTATGAGGTTTATATAGAATCCAGAAACATTTTAAATAAATAAATCTATTGCTAGAGACATTTAGTTTTGCAACATGCCAACTTTCCATAAAAAGAGAGAAAAATATATAAAAAACCTAAAGGTAGTTGGGAAGAAAACCTGGTAGGAATCAAGGATGAATTTCAAAGTATATTTTTGCTATGGGCATCACTTTGTAGATCAGGAATAATATTTTGCTTGATGAACCAATTAACTGCCAAGAAATAAGGAAGCCACCTACATCACTAAACTATTTTGTCTTCAAGAGATTACTAAAGCTTTTCAAGAGGCAACAGTTGTTTGAAGCATATATTTGGCATGGATGAAGTCTTATATTCAATTCACCAATTTAATCTCCAATTAAACATATCTAGTTAGTTGGGAAAATAAAGCTTAGATATACATCTAAGTTCATTTCTATATTAGTGATTTCAAGTGTCTTCATAGCATCACCCAACCACCATTAAATTGTTGTCAAGTCTGTGCAAATTACCATTATATTTAACGAAGACGGCTGGATGACTGGAGAAGATATGATAAATCATCAGTGTGCCCTGTGCAAAAGGCAATACTGAATAAGATGGACAAAAAGTTTAATAGGAGCAGTGCAGCTTCTGTTTCTATCTTTGGGTCTTAACTAGGCTGATCTGCTTGTCCTACTTCCACTTCTGTGCAGACAGATTTTTGATACAAACCTAAGAAGAGATCAAATTGCCTAAAGGGGAAACAATTTTTCATTATGTTGTCAAAACCAGCAAGTTCATATCCTGCAGTGAAGGTCACATTTTGAAAAGAAATGCTTCATATACTTTGCTATCTGCATTTTAAATGGTTTTGTTTATTAATTTATCATTATCGTTCTCCCAATTTATCACTCTTTAATGAAATTGCTGGAGTGACTCCTTGAGCTTAAAAACAAGAATATAATTGACCATAAGATGTTTAGTATTCAGAAAATTTTGCATGCATTTGGATCTTGGGAACTGACATGCTTAATGTTTCCAACTTTGTTGTAGCACATTCCTTTCGTTTTTCTTTTCATTATTAACAGCGTGCTTTATTTTAGTACTTCTCTCTCTCTCTCTCTCTGTGTGTGTGTGTGTGTGTATGTTGTGTAAGAACAACAACAGACCCTTTCTCAAACTTTTACAGGTAGTCTTCAACTTATGACCAGTATTGAGACCTGAATTTGTGTTGCTAAACAAGGCAGTTGTTAAGTGAATCATGCCCAGTTTTACTGGTTTTTTTGCCATGGATGTTAAACGAATCACTGCAGTTGTTAAGTGAATCACACAATGTTTAAGTGAATCTGGCTTCCTCCACAGACTTTGCTTATTGGAAGCTGGCTGTGAAGATTGCAAATGGCAATCATGTGATCCTGGGACATTGCAACTGTGTTGTTTACCACAGTTGCTGGTTGTCAAGTGCCTGAATTTTGATCATGTGACTGAGAGGATGCTGTGAAGTCATAAGTTCAAGGACTGGTTGTAAGTCACCTTTTTCAGTGCTGTTGGAACTTTGAATAGTCACTAAATGAATGTTGAAACATCTCCATGTGTAATAAGCACTGCCTTGAATAGGAATCTACTTTGTAGCCATGATGGCAGAACTGAGCACTTTTTATGGTCTTGACTGATACTAAATAAAGCTGAACAATTACAAAAATATAGATAACTATTGAGTCAGGTGAGAGTTGCTTTCAATTATTTTGATATATCTGTGACTGACTTTATTGTCTTGTCAGCACCAGTGAAGGATTTTTTTAAAAAAATTCTCACATAGTTAAATCAGATTAGATTTAGATTAGATTAGATAATCTTTATAGTCATTTTTTACTGTGGGCACAACGGCACACATTAAAAATGAAATTTAGTTGCTTGTTCTCAAAGTGTACACATACATAACACACATTTAAATATATTATATACAACATATGTATAAACCTATACTCTTACATATAAGTAACTGTCCATCTTGAATACATAATGGAAGGAGGAAGCTTTAGAATTTACAAAGTTAATACTGTATGGAACAAAATCATGACTGAATCTGGATGTTCTGCTTCAGATACCACGGAGTCTCCTCCCAGAAAGAAACAAGGAAAACAGGTCTTGAAGAGGATGTGTCCCAGACAATCTTGTGGACCCTGCTCAAGCAATGCTTATGTGCTATGTCCTGGATGGAAGGAACTGCCAATGATCTTTTTGGCCATCCTCACCACTCTCTGCACCGCCTTCCTGTCTGAAGCAACGATGCTTCCAAACCAGACTGTGATGCTATATGACAGGATGCTCTCGATCGTCCCTCTGTAGAAAGTGGTAAGGACAGAGGAAGGAAGTTGTGCTTTTTCCATGTGATGTAGAAAATGCAGGTGCTGCTGTGCCCGCTTCACCAGTGTTTTGCTGTTAAGTGACCAAGCCAGCCTACTTGTTAACTGCACACTCAGGAATTTGATGCTGGTAACCATCTCCACAGGTGAATCATTAATGCACAGAGAAGTGTGGCTGTGCCTGCCTTTTTTGAAATTGACAATGATCTCTTTGGTTTTTCCAAAGAGTATTTAAAACTAGGTTGTTTTCCTTAAACCAGTTCACCAAACCCTCAACCTCCTTGCAGTAAGCACCCTCATTGTCATCATGAAGAAGGCCCACTACAGTGAGTTGCTTTAAAACATAGTGCTGTTTATAAATCTGGTATTGAACAGCTTGATCCTCTTTGGAGACATTTCTTCACATGTCCCAGCCATATGAAGTGAGGTGGGTGGTTAACGAGACAACTTTCCAATTTGTAAGGCCTTGTAATTGAACAGTATCTGCTTTCCTGTATTTTCCATGCCTACAGTATCACTCTTCTTCCAGGAGTATATACAGATGTTATCAATTGAATTTCAATGCTTGAATCATGTTGGAATGATGGCCATTATCTTCTGCATAATAAGTTGCTGGTTTATTTATTAACTGCATATTATTATTTCCTGCATTTGTTTGGAAACACATATTTAGGTTTGTAATCTGCCCAGAGAACTTTGTCATCATCTCTGTGTGTCTGTCTGTGTGTCTGTGTGTCTGTGTGTCTGTCTGTGTGTCTGTGTGTATGTCTGTCTGTCTGTCTGTCTGTCTGTCTGTCTGTCTATCTATCTATCTATCTATCTATCTATCTATCTATCTATCTATCTATCTATCTATCTATCTATCTCTATCTAGATAGCTAGATAGCTAGATAGCTAGCTATCATCTATCCATCTATTTTTGGTACTATCTGACTCAGGTAGTTTACAATATAAAACACCTTAATACACACACAAAACAGCAAAGTACAATTCTGGCACTCTATATGACTATAAACAATGACACTTCCAACAAAGTCCCCATCCATCTCAAGCCTGGGTGAATAACCAAGTCACTGACCGATGACCTCTGGCGAGCCCGGGATAGGGGTCATTCCTCTATCCTGGTGCTTCTTGACCTCACAGCGGCTTTCGATACCATCGACCATGGTATCCTTCTGCGTCATCTTGGAGAGGTGGGGGTGCGCGGCACCGTATTGCGGTGGTTCTCCTCCTACCTCTCTGACAGGTCGCAGTCGGTGTTGGCGGGTGGACAGAGATTGACCCCTAGACGCCTCGATTATGGGGTGCCTCAGGGCTCGGTCCTATCCCCCCTCCTTTTTAACATCTACATGAAACCGCTGGGTGAGATCATTCGGCGACACGGGGTGAGGTATCATCAGTATGCGGATGATACCCAATTGTATATCTCCACCCCGTGTCCTTTCAGTGAAGCAGTCGATGTGATGTGCCGGTGCCTGGAAGATGTGAGGGTCTAGATGGGGGTGAACAGGCTTAGACTCAACCCTGACAAGACCGAGTGCTCTGGGTCTTGCCCCCCAAGGGTCATCCTGATGGTCCATCATTATCCCTGGAGGGGGGGTAAATTTACCTCCCTCAGTGCAGACCCACAACTTGGGTGTCCTCCTGGACTCACAGCTAAATTTGGAACAACATCTATCGGCTGTGGCCAGGAGGACCTTTGCCCAGGTTCGCCTGGTGCACCAGTTGCAGCCTTATTTGGACCGGGAGGCTCTACTCACGGTCATTCATGCCCTTGTCACCTCAAGACTGGATTACTGTAATGCGCTCTACATGGGGCTACCCTTGAAGAGCGTTCGGAGGCTGCAGTTGGTTCAGAATGCAGCCGCGAGAGCGATTGTGGGTGCACCAAGGTACACCCACATGTCACCTATCCTCTGTGAGCTGCACTGGCTTCCTGTGGGTTTCCGGACGCAATTCAAGGTGTTGGTTATCACCTTTAAAGCCCTTCATGGCTTAGGACCAGGTTACTTACAGGACCGCATACTGCCTCATAGTTCCCAGAGACAGGTGAGGTCCCACAGATTGGGCCTCCTTCAGGTCCCGTCGGCCAGACAATGTCAGCTGGCGGGCCCTCGGGGAAGGGCCTTTTCTGTGGTGGCTCTGACCTGGTGGAATCAACTTCCCCCCGAGATTGAACTACTCCCACCTTGCCAGCCTTTAAGAAAGCCATTAAAACTCTCCTGTTCCGGCAGGCCTGGGGTTGATATCCCCGGGGGGACCGGGATACGACTGGACACGCTGTATGAATGCACTTATTTTATTGTTTTATTGTTATATTTATTGTTTTAATTTTGTACGCCGCCCTGAGTCCCCAGGGATTGGGCGGCATATAAATTTTATTAATAAATAAATAAATAAATCTTCAAATTTTTACAAAATACCAACAAAGTAGGGGCCATACAGATTTTTTGGGGGGATTCTCATTCTAGAGGGCAGATGCTGTGGCATAGAAGGCATCCTTCCTGGGCCCTCATACCATAGAGGACATCCTGCAAATGTAAAGACCTGGAGTGCACCATCTTTATCAGCATATAGTGACAATGTAAAACCATGATAGATAGCAGTACCTCAAATAACTCAGCTGAATGCTATGTAGGACTTTAAAGGTAAGAACCAGCACATTGAATCCCATCCAGAGCATACTTGCAATGAGTATAGCTCATATAGCAGTTCATCATGTGGGTATGCCCATCACTGCTGGGTCCTGAATCAACTGAATCTTCCAAATGGTTTTCAAAGGCACATCCATGTAGAAAGTATTTTACTATTCTAGTCAAGCCTTGAAGTAATTAGGTTATGAGAGGTTATTTGCTCAATGCTTGAGATTCACCCAGACAAAGAGGTTCATATCTGCATGAGCTGTCACCAAGATCTAGCTTGAACCAGGAAAATTTAGAGCATATAAGCACAATATGACATCTGAACGGAGGAAAATTGCACACATATTTGTGAAGTTATTTTAAGTTGGGTAATCAGCTGACTTATGAACAGAAATGGATCTTTATATATTTGTATATGTTTTGACATTTAAATGTGGTTAATTAACAGTAATTATATTAATCTTTTGTTAAATTGTACACTTTCCAGAGCTACTTGCTTGTGACATGGGTGGCTACATAAATTAGATAAATAATTTATGTGTGACCTCTTTCTTCATTGTTTATCTGGCTTTGGGGTGGGTGCTGACATGCCATTAAAAGGCTGATGTGCACCTTGGCCTAGTGGTCATCCTTGACCTAAACCCTTGATCTTCTAGGGCAGGCATGTCAAACTGCCAGCCCATGGGCTGGATGTGTCATGCCAAAACTGTGCCCATCCCATTGCCGGCAATGGGGAAAAAGTCCTAATATGTCGTGCAATGTTGTGTGATGTCGCAAGTTTGACATACCTGTTCTAGGGCTTCTAGAGCTTCTTATAAAGCTTGTCTCCTCTGTTTCTTATAACTTGGAGATCAGATGTTCCTCTAGAACAGTGGTTCTCAACCTGTGGGTCGGGACCCCATTTGGGGTTGAATGACCATTTCACGGGGGTCGCCAAACAACGCAGTCCACCATTTTTTTCCCTTTTTCCTTAGCTGTGCTACTCCCTTTTATTCTATTGGCTTTTGAAAGCCAATAGAATAGACTCTCTTGAATAGAGTCTAATTCTATTGGCTTTCAAAAGCCAATAGGAATTGTCCAGGCTGTCTCTGCCCTGCTGAGCCCGCCAAAAGTCCCATTCTGCAAACAGTGCTGCACCAGTTGAGTAGTCCTCAATTTACGACCGGTTGAGTAGTCCTCGACTTACGACCTGTTGGGGGTCGCAGCATTAAAAAGGTTGAGAACCACTGCTCTAGAAGGATGTAAGTCTCATATTTTGCAGAAAATGCTCTGGCTATCTTCCATTCTTCAGGGTGTAATAGTTTCCCAGTCAGAACCGGGATTTATAAATTTGATAAATTTATAAAACTTAAAAAAAAAGTTCCTGTAGTTCCTCTCTCTTCTTTTGTTGTCCTATAGAATTAATTAATTAGAATTAATCCTGAGTAATACAGGGTTT